>NC_137276.1:84127727-84777045 GCF_054371585.1 Giraffa tippelskirchi | reverse complement strand
GGAGGTCAGGAAGGGAAACTCAAGAGACCATATTGCTTAGTCTTAGCCTCTAGACAGCCTATATGTCTCCAGATAGACAGTTACTTACATTTTTTAAAAAATTGCCAAAGAAGATTCTTGCAGGTTCTTATCTCTAGTACCCTTATGATACAGAGGCTGCTGAGGGCTAAATCTCAGATGTGTTCATTCCACAAATATTGCTCGATCATAAACTATAGACGTGATTGATGTACAGCATTGAATGAGTCAGGAAAGACCTTGCCCTCCTAGAATATATGTGTTAATTATATATTTAAAGTCATAATATGTGCTATTAAGTATCCCCTGTAAAGCTTCAAAGCATACTTAAAATCTCTGCTTGAAAAAGTATAATTCATTGACCTTTAGAATCCATTTTAAAGTATTTAAAAGGGAG
The DNA here is from genome assembly GCF_054371585.1 of Giraffa tippelskirchi. Taxonomy (NCBI): domain Eukaryota; kingdom Metazoa; phylum Chordata; class Mammalia; order Artiodactyla; family Giraffidae; genus Giraffa; species Giraffa tippelskirchi. The sequence goes on along the minus strand of NC_137276.1, from coordinate 84,776,630 downwards.
TCTTTACTGATACAGGATAGAAGGTTCAGTTAGCCTAAATTTTTCTAAATCCTTTCCCTAACTCTAACTCTTTTCTAAATTATCTGGGGTCAATCAGTCAGTCTTGTCATTTAGAAAAAAAGAACTATCAAGAAACAAAAAGATCTCATCTCTTCTTACCTCGGAATGAGGAGGTTCAGAATCACCTGGAGAGAGTTTTCAAAATTGTATGACTTCCCTCTACCCACCAGCTCACCACCACCACACAGATTTAATATGTCTCTGTCTCTTGTCCTCAAAAAACATTGTAATAGTATATTTGTACAAAAATTAGTATAAAAACAATCTATAAATCATCTATGTGTCAGAAAAAAAAAAGCACTACTGTGTTTAGAACACAGTAGCTAGTAAATGCCTGCCTTTTACCAAAATTGTCCTGGTCTCCTCCCCCTACCTTTTTGCCATTCCCCCTGCTTAGAGCCACAGGTGTGATTGTGTAGAGAATTCTGTGAATTCCAGTCCCGAGGAGATCAGAAAAGGGAATAAACAGTGCCTGTGTTGAGAGTGGAGAATCCATTTCCAATATTGAGGGGGGGGGGAAGGAACACACTGGTGAGAAGCAGACAACATTGAGTATTTTAAAGAGGAGTAGTAATGCATGTCTGGTTGTCTGGTGGTTTTTTGTTTTTTGGCCACATCTTTCAGTTGCAGAATCTTAATTCCCCAAGCAGGAATCAAACCTGTGCCCCCTGCAGTCAACACACCTCTAGACCTCCAGGGAATTCCGTGTCTGGTGTTTCTTATTTTTAAACTTCTTGATGATATGGATTCAACTGTCTAAAAGTTCCTCGGTAACCCATTTTGTACCAAGCTTTGACTCATTTCACTTTAATCATCTTATTTCATATTTGCTACGTTATGGTCAGAAAATTATTCAGATGAAAGTGAATATTGCAGGAAAGAAACAGACCAACCTTATTCTCCTAGCCATTCTTCAGTAGATATTTGGAGTAAAATCATAATGCTGACTGTAAATGGATAGTTCATGTTCCACATTCTCCTGTGAGTCTGAGAAGATGCTGTAGTAAAAAGGATAAAAGAAGAAGAAAATCAGGATATGACCATTTCATTTTTATCCAGAATAAAGGGGAAGCAGATATTATTTTGGTGGTATAATCAAAAGTAGTATTAATATTAGTAGTTTAAATGCCTAAAAGTAAAATGTTGGTCACATTTTGAATACTGAAATAACAGCTGCTCTAAGTCATTTAGCTTGCAGCAAATGGTATTGATACAAATTATTAGTTCTTAGTTTGCTTAGTTTTCTTAAATGTTAAATTTTATTTTTGGTTTATATATAGTACATTCATATTATAGAAACCTTGGAAAGTGTGAAAAAGAAAGCAAAAGTGGACTTTGTCCTTCTATGCAGTGAACTGATTTCTATTTCAAATTTCAATGCTCTTCCAAAGGCCTGTACCTATGTAGATTTTACAAAATTGATCATGCTTTGAATATAATTTTGTATTGAGTTATTTTTTTTTTTTACTGATTTGATTATGAGCAGCATTTTGTCCTTAACTGACTTTGAAAACAATTTTGCTAGCTACAAAATTTTCCATCATTTGAATGTACCATAATTTATTTACTCATCACTTCTTGATGAATGTTTAGATTTCTTCTAGTTTTTCAATATCATGAATATTCTTGAGTTGAACATCATTGGACATAAATCTTGACCACCATGTAGATTATGTCCTTGGGATAAAGTTTTAAAGCTTTCCCATTCATTTAAGTACACAGTCCACTCAAAGCAAGGAAGCATGTGCTCTAAAATTGCATTTTTTTTTTCTTTTTTTGACAAGTGAGATTGAGTCTTTTTAAAAAATTGTGTTCTGGTATGTTGTGCTTTAGTTTTTTGGGTGCCTCATTCCATAACATTTCGCTTTTCTGTTCATAGTCTCTTATATGTGGTCCTTCATTTGACATAGCTTCCATCATTCCATTCTTGGAGCCACTCTCAGAAGATACTGTTGCTGGCCTCAGTGTCCATGTTCTGTGTCATACGCGTTTGAAAGAGTATGAACAGTGCATAGACAGGCTGTTAGAGAGATGCCCGGAGGCAGTCATCCCATATGCTAATCACGAACTGAAAGAAGAGAATCGGGTATGCTTTTCAGATTATGTTTTTTAGTCTTTATCTGTGATAATCAAATAATAATTTTGTTGCCTTATCTGCAAAATGGGGACAGATTATGCCAGTCCAAACTCACAGGACTATGTGGGTCAAAAGAGCATGTATGTTTAACGTGTTATATGTTTTGAGTACCATTAGGGGCTGTTAACATGTATTGTGCTGGTATGTTATCTTCACTAAAAATCTGTTTGGAGATGAAGTCCGCTATTATCTGAAGATTTTGAAAACATAATGAATGATGAGAAAATCCTTTGTGGGTTATCTGGTCTTTAGAAATTGGAAGAGTTTTTGGTTTTAGAACTTTTTCTTTTGTTCCTTCTTTCTTGCCACCTAGGAGATGAAAACAAGACATGTCTATGTTTCTTCTTGAAAATAGTGGTGTACATATATATGTACAGTGTACATATTGTTAAGATTTTCAAGGTTAAAATCTGACATAGTTTAAGCAGAAGACTATTCGAACAAAATCTTTGCCTTAACCAAGTTGATGTATTTTTGCCCTGTGCTTCTTCCACAATCTTTTTCTTCTTATTGGAAATCTGAGTGTAAAATGCATCAAACTTAAGAAGTACTTATTTTTTCCCAAGATAGACTTTGTGGTGGAAAAAACTGCTGCCTGAACTTTGTCAGAGAATAAAATGTGGTGGAGAGAAATATCAACTTTACTTATCATCACTAAAAGGTAAAATAATGTTTTTTTCTTGATTATAAATTTTAGAGTCTTCATTTCCATAATTTGCTGAAACCTTGCTTTCTCATGTAATTCATGTGATTCTCAAGTATGGTGAAGAGGATCTGAGCTTGAAGGTCTGAGAATCACCTGGAGAGCTTACCTTTAACATTCATACGCTCCCTCTCACCACATTTGATACTCATTTATCTCTTTTAGCTCTAGAGCTGATTCCTCTAAGTTAATTTTTTCAAACACTTAACAAATTATCATAGAGAAACTTACAGCCTCAATATTTTAAAAAATTGGAGTAGCCATTAAGACAAGTCCATTTTGTATTAATGATCTGGATGCTTAATTTACTTCATGTAGGAAATTAATTATTTATTATTGTTAGTCATAATTATAAGCAAGTACTGAGGAATGACAAGTTTCTCAAAGATTTAGAAGCTTAGTATCTCTAAATTACACAGTATTTTATAGCAAAGGTAGTTACTGTTTGAATTTTTATAATTTATAGTCATTTATAAATATTGATAGCTATCTTTTTTTTTTCTCTTCTCGTGTGTTAATATCACTTGTTAATGGTTGGTTTGATGACAAAGGTATGGTTCTATTGATACCAATGTGCCTAAAATATTAGAAGTTGACAGTGTGGAAACTGTGTTTTTCCAGCTGAGGTCACTGACTTTTAAAAGGGTTAGGCAAAGCTAGTGGCCATTGGATGGTGTTTTTCTGGAGTTCCTCCTTTAAGTAAAGACGTATGTTTGTGATTGGGAAGACAAGGAGGAACATTCATACTACTTGTCCTGCCTGTCTCTCTGTGTGATATTTTCATGTTTAGAAGGTAGCAGTGTCAGGTGTTTGACTGCCCAGTCCCATCTGCATCAAATTTATCACATAATTTTGAGCTGATTATTCTTGTTGATGGATCTCTTTCTGGGACAGATACCTCACATCTTCACACCCCAGTAGTGTCATTATCTTAGGCAAGACTCTTCCTTCTTCCTTTTCTGATCGACATTCACAAACTCTCTACCCGTAACTTACCCATTATCATTCCTCCACATGTTCATTTTTCTGTATCTTTAATATGTGTGTTCACACACATGTGCATGTAGTGTGTGTGTGGCTCACAGAACTAAGTGCTGTGTGTGATTTACCTTTATCAGATTGTAATACCTTCAGAGCTAGAATCGTGTTTTAACATTTTTCATGTTACACTTTCCTTGCCAGCAATGTGCTTCTCCATAGGAAGAGTCTATAACTAGTTACTGATTTGAAGGGAAGATCCTTAAATAACCTCAAGTCCATTTTTATGGGTGGGGGGGAGTTGTCTTTATGTTGGCACCTGTGGTATATCCAGAAGAGACCAGGATTGGAGTTAGAATTGGAGGTGAATTCCAAGCCTTCTACTTACTGAGTAAACCTGAAGCAAGCCAGTTTTTTAATCTGGGGCTAATGAGAAGTTCAGGACTGACTATGGAGTAAAATGCTAGGCAAAAATTGCAAGATGGTAAGGTTGAGATGGAGATCAGGAATTTATATATTAATAATATACCATTATTAATATAAATATTTAATATGAATATAATAATATAGATATATAAAGTTAATATAATAAACCACCACCAATATACTAAGGAGCTTGGGTTTCTCACTTTCTAATGCAGCATTTCTCAGCCTTGTCAGTACTGACATCTTGGACCAGATAATTTGTGTGTAGGTGTCTCCTGTGCATTTTAGGATGTTACCAGCATCCCTGGCCTCTACCCACTAAATACCAGTAACACTTGCCCAGGTAAAATAGAAATGTCTCCAGCCATTACCTGATGTCCCAGGGGGTGGGGGTAGTTGTTGAGAACCATTGCACTAAAACAGAGGCACTAAAACAGAGCCACTAAAACTGGGGTTAGTGGTTGGCTTAGTTTATTTCAAGGAAATACTTATTACTATTTTTGAGTCAGTGAACTGTGCTTCTTAGTAAAAGTTCTAGCACTGTAGTAAACTATGAAGTTAAAAAAGTCATTTTAAATTCTACTAGCCAGAGATAACCATTTTCAACATTCAGCACATATCTTCTAGACACACTGGAGGATTTAAAGCACTCTGGATTTATGATGTTCACCTTGTTCTTGTAAACTGTATAAGCCCCTCACTAATTGGCAGAAGAGAAGAATAGGGCAGGGGAAGGACTTTTGTTGGCTCTATAATTACAGTGGTCCCCAAATCAGTTTTTTTGTATCTAGTTTATTCTTACAGGTTCCACATTTAGACCAAAAAAACTAGTTTAATAGGAAAGTGTTGATAATTCATGAGTTTTGCAAGTTAGTAGTTATTGTTTATTAAGATTCTGTTTTATGTCAGTATGTCAGATTGCATCATTGTCTTTTAAATAATTCTCCAAGGACTCTGGAAGCTAGTAGGTGGTACCACTACATGATAGATGAGGAAGCTGAGACTCAGGAGGTTAACTTTCTCAAAGTCGCCCAGAGCGTAAGTCGAAGAGTGATCCCTGCCCAAGTCTGTCTTGATTCCAGAGCCAGGGATCTTTTTCATATGTTCCTGTCATACCATTCACTAACTTCTTAGCAACAAAAGCATATCATTCCTTTGTGTAAGAGGTGATTTAGATTGTGTATATTGGACAGCTGGCTTTGGATGGATGCACACATACCTGAGCAGGAATTTTTATATTTCAGTTACTCTGCAAATAGGATAAGTGGTAGGCATGTAAAAATCAAATAGGGAATGGCACTGCAGAAGGTTTAGCAACACTGTTCTTAAATGTCATTCCCTTTTCTTCCAGCAGAGGGCTGTGTGTATCAAGAAGCAATAGAGTCATAAAATTAGTTACCTTTATAAAAATGTGTATTAATTTCCTTAATATTTAATATTCGTTAGAACACATTTTGCAGTTTGAGAAAAAAAGTAAATGGTCTTGAAAACAGATTTATGCTTATTAGCATGAAAATCACAATAGAGAGGAACGGATTTAGGAAAATGTCATCTAACAGTTAGGGCTTCCCACGTGGCTCAGATGGTAAAGCGCCTGCCCGCAATGCGGCAGAACTGGGTTCGATCCCTGGGTGAGGACAATCCCCTGGAGAAGGAAATGGCAACCCACTCCAGTACTCTTGCCTGGAAAATTCCATGGACGGAGGAACCTGGTAGGCTACAGTCCATGGGGTCACAAAGAGTCGGACACAGCTGAGCGTCTTGACTTTCACTTTCACTTTTATCTAACAGTTAATGCCGTGTGTGTGTGCGCACGCGTGTGTGCAGGCATGCATACTCAGTCGTGTCTCTTTGCGATCCCATGGTAGCCCTCCAGGCTCCTCTGCCCATGGAATTTCCCGGGTAAGAATACTGTGGTGGGTTGCCATGTCCTACTCCAGTGGATCTTCCCAACCCAGGGATTGAACCCATGTCTCTTGCGTCTCCTGCACTGGCAGAGAAGTTCTTTACCACTAGCGCCATGCAGACAGTCTATAAAGGAGCTGCAATATAGTCTTAACATTACAAACAGTGTTCAGTTGATTGTGTTTTCCTACAAATGATTCTAGAGAGAATAAATAAGAAATTGTTAGAACTGTAAAGCATTTTTAGATTTAAGAGACTTTTTTTTCCCTCTCTCTTACCATAGTTACAACATTTTGTCACCTGAATTAGCTTCTCATTGGTTGAGTGATAAGAGAACTGGGTGAAAGGCAGAATCTCAGTTCTAACTCAGATATTCTTTCTTACAAACAGAAACACTGTCAGTTGTTGCTGTGGAACTAGAACTAAGGGATTTCTTAAACATCCTCCCAGAAGATGGCACTGCAGCGTTTTTCTTGCCGTATCTTCTTTACTGCAGTCGAAAGAAATCATTGACTTGAAAGTATCATTTGAAATGTACCACAATGGCACATGAGACTGAATCTTGAAAAGCTGAATGCCAGATAAAATATATATATATAAAGGATTTTTATACTGAATATGTACATATACTGCAAATGCTTTCAGGCGACTTACCTCAGTGATATTACTAATTTCATAATTTATGACCTGAGTCCATTTAATTGTCCAGAATGTGAAAAAGCTACACGACATTGGAATTCCCTCAAAGCAGGCATGTATTTTTAAAGGTAGAGGCTGACTTTTATACCAAGAAACATCAGTTTGCTGTTGTTGGAGCCATGACAGTCTTTTTCATCCCAGGAACACAAAACAGTTTGTAAGTGTATTCAAAAGAATATCATTCTAAGTAGTCCAGAATTTAACCTTCTTGATTTTTTCCAGATTTTTCTACTGTGTCACTTTTAAAAACAATAATTTTCCTTGAGAAAGATTTTAATGCTTTCCTACAGTAAAAGATATCAAACTTTATTTTCTTGTTACTTTCAAAGCTCATGCGGAGTTTCTCTGAATCAAATGAAATAAAAGTTTACAAAGCTGACTTTCTTCTTGTCTGGCTACTTACATGATTTGTTGAATGCGTGTCTTTCAGCCAAAGTTTTGTTTCCATTTTTTTGTTGATGTGTACTCTTGCTCTTTTAGCTAGAGTGTATGTGAAAAAATAAAGAAATATAAAGACCTGTGTCTTCTTTTTTTAGCCTCTTATTAAACAATTTTGAGTCCAGGTTCAGCTCACTGATTGTGTGCTTGACTTTAGTTAAAACTGGGCAAAAATGCTACTCACTTGGTGTTTCCACAACCATATTATAAAACCTTTCTCATGATGGCAGTGTTTGTTTTTACCAGAATTTAATTTGTAGATTTTTTCTCAACTCTGTCTTTTTCCAGTTCTAGATTAACATCCTTTTGACTTCAAGGGTTCACAAAACTCAGATAGGGAACATTTTATTTTTAAATGTTTTAAGTAAATATTTTATTTTTAAGACATTTTAAATCTTGTTTTATTTAAAACATTTTTTAACTAAAAAAAAATAAAAATTTTTAACAGCTTTTAAAGTGTTAGTTGTTCATTTGTGTCCAACTCTTTTGCGACTCCATGGACTATAACCTGCCAGGTTCCTCTGTCCATGGAATTCTCCAGTCAAGAATACTGGAGTGGGTAGCCATTCCCTTCTCCAGGGGATCTTCCTGACCCAGGGATTGAACCCAACTCTTCAACATTTCAAGCATATTCTTTAACTTCTGAGCCACCAAGGAAACTCCTTTAACAGATTTATTTGGGTATAATTAATATATAATAGCTTCCCAGATGGCATTAGTGGTAAAGAACCCACTTGCCAATGCAAGAGATGTAAGAGACGCTGGTTCGATCCCTGGGTCGGGAAGATCCTCTGGAGAAGGAAATGGCAACCCGCTCCAGTACTCTTGCCTGGGAAAACCCTTGTACAGAGCAGCCTGATGGGCTACGGTCCACAGGGTCACAAAGAATTGGACACAACTAAAGCAACTTACGGAGAAGGCAATGGCACCCCACTCCAGTACTCTTGCCTGGGAAACCCCATGGATGGAGGAGCCTGGTAGGCTGCAGTCCATGGGGTCGCGAAGAGTCGGACACGACTGAACGACTTCACTTTCACGCGTTGGAGAAGGACATGGCAACCCACTCCAGTGTTCTTGCCTGGAGAATCCCAGGGACAGAGGAGCCTGGTGGGCTGCCATCTATGGGGTCGCACTGAGTTGGACACGACTGACGCGACTTAGCAGCAGCAGCAGTAGCAGCAAAGCAACTTAGCATGCACGACATAAAATGGCACATCTTAGAGTATCCTATTGATTTTTTATGGCTGCTGTAACAAATCATCACAAGCTTAGTGGCTTAAAACAACACAAAATTATCTTGTAGTTTTGTAGATTAGAAGTTCAATGTTGGTCTCACTGTTTTGAAATTTTATTATTATTTTATTTTATCTTGTTTGATTTTTTATTTTACTTCCTCTACATCTGTGCCCCTCCGTCCACTGGTCCATTAGGAATGAAGTCAACAGTACATTAGAAGGATTGATGAGAAGCCAAATTTTGGAAACATTTGATTGAGCTTATTTATTTTTATTGAAATCATTGAATCTTTAATAGTGATCCTTTAAGGACTGTCCAGGACAACATCTAGTCATAGATTGTTTTTGTAATACAGTTTTGTAAAGCCCTACCTAATGGTGGTGATATGAATCACCTATAATAACCTGTTACATTACCAGATGTATTCGAGTCAGTCGTGTCAAAAAAAAGTCTGTTGATCTTTACATATGAAACAGGGTGACAGTTTTCTGCACAAATGTACAAAATGTGTATTTTCAGTCTTTTTTTTTTTTAATGCTTATAGCCATTCCAAAGTAAGCCTTCTATTCAACACTTTCACATACATTGTTACAAATCATTGTTTTTTCTTTTTTTTTCCACTTATCACAAATTTATTTCTTTCATCCAGACTTGATCTCTATAGAAAAAGAAATTTTAAGACCATTATTAAAAATAGTGTATATCATGCAGTTAAAAAGGTTAGCACATGGTGCTTTAAATGTATTCTAATTTTTAAACGTCATGTTTAATTATTCTTGATTCATTTATATTTTTCTGCTATTTATATGTTTAAAACACACCTCTCATTCTAGTACTGCTTTATTTAAAGAAAAATTAACTTTCCTTCCCATAAGAACCTTATTAATTATAAAGCGAAAAATAGTCACTTTATAGTAGAAAAACCTGGCAGACATGTCCTTAATCAAATGCTCAAAATGACCACAACCAGTAAGTGAGCAAATCAGCGTCTTGTATCTCTTTACGTGTGTGCTGAGAAAAACACAATAAATAACCTGAATCTGATCATGAGGAAACCTTGTTGTTTAGTCGCCGAGTCTTGCCTGACCCTTTGCAACCCTCCAACCTCCTGTGTCCATGGGATTCTCCAGGCAGGAATACTGGAGTGGTTGCCATTTACTTCTCTAGCGGATCTTCCCAACCCAGGGATTGAACCTGCATCTCCTGCATTGCGGGTGTATTCTTTACCACCGAGCCACGTGGGAAGTCCGAGAAAACCTTAGACAAACCAAAACTGAAGGACATTCTACAAAGTGACTGCCCTGTATTCTTTAAAAATGTCAAAGTGGTAAAAGACAAAGACCAAGGAATTGCTCTAGACCAAGGAGACAAGAAGACATGTCAGCCAAACATAGCTCATGAGTTGGAGTTTCTTTTTCTATGAGGAACATGAGTAGAATAATTGATGAAATGCAAAAAGGGTCCTGATTTTAGTAGGTATACTGTGTTTATAAGAACAGTCTTGTTTTCAGGAAATAGGAGTATATGTATTTATAGTACCTGTAGTCTGTGTGGTTAGACAGGGAGATAGGAGAAAGGATGAGAAAATAGATGATGCTGGGCAAACTGTTAATATTTGAGGAATCTGGGTTAAAAATATACAGGGATTTTTTTGTACTGCTCTTGCAACTTTTCTCTAAGTTGGATATGGTGTCCAAAAAAGTTTTAAAAATTCCTTTTTATTGAGTTAGTATGTGGTTAGGTATTTGCCAAGCAGAGCACTGAACTGGATTTGGGCATCTACTAGAAGTGGAGAATATACACTCCTTGTATCAGGAACTTCAGGCTAAACAAGCTTTTCCCCTCAGACAGCTTCAAGAGGTTATCTGACTGTTGTGGCAGTGTCAGTTTAAACAAAGTACTGTTTGTATTTATTAGAGGAGGTCTTTATTATGTTTCCTCGGGTAGAGGAAATGAGGCATTACATTAAGCATGACAGGATATCCACAGTTCTTTTCCAGTGATATTTTTTCTTTATGGAGGAAATGGTCTGTCTCCCTGTGTATATTATTGAAAAATTTCACTATAACTTGATTTTCTCCCTTGTCTGTGTCATGGTAGGCTGAAATTCTCCTAAGATTTAGAATCAAGGTAGACTTGGCCAAAGCTATCAGACTTTCATTTAAAAATAATTCAGATTGATAAACGTGGCTCCCCATTTTTCTGTGAGTAATTCAAACTATCTTTTTTGTTCGTAACTGCTTCTTTCAGTCTTTGAAAAGCCAAATTTCCCTCTCATCTTTTTTTCCAACCTGTGTTTTGCCTTCACATTTGCTGTTTGTTCCACAGTTTTTAGCAGGACTTTTAAAACAGTTTCCCCTTTCTTAACCAAGCAAACAGTCACCTCCCTGTCTCCTCCTGGGCTTATCCTATAAGAATCATCTTTTTGTTGTCTCTGTTGTGTAGACTTTGCCTGTAGCAGCTTTCTCTGCATACCAGGCATTTGCATACTTGAATTTCCAGAATGCCTGCCTCAGTACTCCTTCACTCTGGATTATATCCCTGAGCTGGGCCATCCTTTCATGTGGTTTCCATGTGTGCTAGTTTTCTTTAAACTCTGCTAATTTTCTTCAAACCTTCTAAAGAAAGGTTTTCTTTCTCATCTCTGACTCTGCCCTGTTCAGCAGTTACTGGCATTACATCCAATGGCTGACTGTCTGCGAGTTTGGTGTTCTGATGCTCTCAGTACCACACTTTGTAATAAAGGGTTTTAATGGAAATAGTTTTTCATGTTACGAAGTCTTTGTGTAGGAACAGGAACAGAAACCTTCATTTGTACCAGTGAGTAATCTTTCAGTGCTTCTTAGTATTCAAAATATATTTACTTCTATATTTTCTTTCATTTATGTGTTCCCTTTTATGCCAGTTTGAGGGGGAAGTGCAAGGAGTTGTTTTCTCTACATCAGTTCCCCTCAGTGGATTTGCCATTGCCAATTCCAACAGTTCTGAACTCGGAAGACTCAGGAAACACCAAAGCCTGCAACCATAAAGCAGGAATTTTCCTTTTTTCTAACCTCAACTTTTAAAATTGAAATATATTAATTTACAATGTTGTGTTAATTTTAGGTGAACAGCAAAATGATTTGGATATATATACTTTTTTTTTTTCAGATTCTTTTCCATTATAGGTTTTTATATTAAGTACAGTATAGGACCTCTGCTATATAATAGGTCCTTGTTTACATATTTTGTATATAGTGTTGTGTATATGTTAATCCCAAACTCCTAGTTTATCTCCTGCCCCCTCACTTCCCCTTTGGTATCCATAAATTTGTTTTCTATGTCTGTGGGTCTGTTTCTGTTTTTTAAGTTCATTTGTATCATTTTTTTATATTCCACACATAAGTGATATCATGATATTTGTCTTTCTCTGACTTAATATGATTATCTCTAGGTACATCCATGTTGCTTTAAATGAGATTATTTCTTTTTTATGGCTGAGTAATATTCCTGTGTGAGTGTGTGTGTGTGTGTGTGTATTTACCACATCTTCTTTATCCATTCCTCTGTCAATGGACATTTAGGTTGCTTCCATGTCTTGGCTATTGTAAACAGTGCTACAGTGAACGCTGGAGTGCATGTGACTTTCTGGATCATGGTTTTCTATGGATATATGCCCAGGAGTGGAATTACAGGGTCATATGGTAGCTCTATTTTTAGTTTTTCAAGGAACCTCCATACTGTTCTCCATAGCACCTGCACCAATTTACATTCCCATAAAAAATGTAGGATAGTTCCTTTTTATCCACACCATCTCCAGCATTTATTATTTGTGGATTTGTTGATGATGGCCATTCTGACTGGTATGAGGTGATGTCTCATAGTTTTGTTTTGCATTTCTCTAATAATTAGTGATATCGAGCATCTTTTCATGTTCCTGTTGGCTGTCTGTATATCTTCTTTGGAGAAATGTCTATTTAGGTTTCTGCCCATTTTTTGGATTGGGTTGTTTGGTTTTTTGATGTTATGCTGTATGAACTGTTTGTATATTTTGGACATTAATCCCTTGTTGGTAGCAGGAATTTATTCTTTATGTAACACGTTTCTTTGGTATTTAGTGTTTATCCGTAAAAGGACTGTTTGTTTTTCTGTGATTTTATTGTGTGCATGTGCTTACATAGGAGGGAATGTTCTTGCTGGGATGGGCAGAGCAGGGAATTTAGATTTTATTTTTTTTCCTGGATCATTGCTATGGTATAATAAATATTTGTGTATCTTCCCCCCACCCATTCATATGTTGAAAGCCTAATGCCCAAGGTGATAGTATTAGGTTAAGTCTTTGGGAAGTGATTAAGTCATGAGGCTGGAGCCCTGGTGAGTGGGATTAGTGCCCTTATAAAAGATGCCCTTAGAGAGCTAGCTTGTCCTTTCTGCCATTTGAAGATATAGTGAATTTTTAACCCAGAAAAGGACCCTCACACAACTGTGTTGACACCCTGATCTCAGGTTAACAGACTCCAGAACAGTGAAAATAAATTTTTGTAACATGAACTTGGGCAAACTTGGGCAAACTCTGGGAGATGCTGAGGGACAGGGAGGTTTGGCGTGCTGCAGTCTATGGGATTGCTGAGTGGTACACAACTGGGCGACTGAACAACAATGTATAAGCTACCCAGTCTGATATTTTGTTACAACAAAATGGACTGAGTTTTGTTAAATGGTTTTTGTTACAACAAAACTTAGGCTGAATGGACTAAGACAGTCATTGTCAAACAATAGTCAGTAATGCCTCCCCTCCCCACAGAAGCATAGTCAATTCTGCCTGATTGACTATTTGAAATTATATTTGTTATTGGGGGATGTTGGGGGGCTTTTTCCTGTAACAGGTACTACTTAGAAAAAAAGTGAGCGTTTTCTATTTAAAAAGACATTAAATTTTAAATGTGCCTTTTGTTAAATCACAACTACTCTCTTACACATGTCAGTTTTAGGACTATGGATTACACTGCATCAAATTGGTGTCAATTTGTATTTGTCAAGGAACTGTTGGTGCTATATCAGTACCAGCTATCAGAAGATAAGCAGTGTCCCACACCATTTAACAGTAAAAAAAAAAAAAAAAAAAAATCCTGCTTGGAGGTAGAGAAAGAAGAAATCAGGGTAGCAAATTCACAAATGCTTCATTTGGGAGCAAGTATATAGACAAAATGGTGCATCTTAATTATACTCATGAGATATGCCTTCTAGAATCACAAAGTGAATATTCACCTTCATTTGGTAGAACGGTGTAAGTAGTTTCCATTCCGGCATGAATGTGGTCAGTCACATGGCAATGGAGTAACCAGATTCCAGGTGTTTTTGGAGTCATTTCTAAGGTTTGGTATGTCCCAGGGAAGAGGTCAAATACATCAGAAGTATAAATGCCCCTGTGCTTAATTAGAGAAATGACCGATATTGTATATAATGTTTATTATTTGAGAAAGTTCATTCAAATAATCTTTCATTGGCCATCTCAGGGATATCAGAAAAATAGCTAAATCCATTAAAAAAAGAAAGAGATCCTGCGTATTTCTGTGTCTAATACAAAGATATGTGATCTTTGCTAAACCCTTGGCACTATGGACCAATAAATGGATGTGAAGGAAAGATGTGATAAAAGTGAATTCAGCAGTCAGTAACACCTGACTGTTCTGTCTTTTTATCAGAGCACTGGAGTTACACAAGGGAATTTAGCCATGACCTCATTTCAGTTTTAATGTCACTCTTGCTAAACCTATCCTGGATGAGCTGACGGTCTGTGAAACTTTAAGACTGGTGGGTAGTGAGGGGACTAGGAAAGGAGGCCAGTGGAGAAGCCAAGACTGGGGGCAGTTCAGGTAGAGTCTTGACAGAGTACTTGGGATTTCTACAGGGATGGAATTGAAAGTCTGCTAAGAAATAAAACAAAAAGCGGTAATAAAATGGTTCTGTAATGTGCTTTGTGGTAGCTTCTGAATTTTCTACATTAACTCAAAGGTAAGACTAAAGCATTTCCAAAAGGATTGTATATTCCTGCTGAAACCAGCGCTGGGTAAGAAGTCAAAGTAGGATTGAGACCTGGGAACCAATCAATTGACACCAAACTGCTGATCTTGTTCATTTCAGGCTATTTACAACCCAGAACTTAGAACAGGGCAAAGATTATAATAAAGTCTTGTTGTTTCTGCTCTCTAATCCGTTGTTACGTGAACATTCCTACCCGCTCTGCTAATGATTCTATTCAAATACCTTGCCCATAAATATGTGAGCAGAAAAGCCAGTAAAAAAACTAGATCCAAGGGAAAGCCCAAGGTATAACAAAGGTTGGGAATGCCAACTGAAATAGCTGTGTGCCACACTCTTTGAAAATAATTTGTCTCTTGAAACCTTAAACTTTTCTTAAGTCTGAGGAAATATTTCCTTCATTTGCATTAAAGCATTTTCAAATAGAGCAGGAATAACGACTGTGGTTGGCCCTTACCTGGTATTGGAAGCTGTGGCCATGGAAATGGACTGAGTGCAAGTCTACTTCATTGCCCATTCCCATCAGATACCAGTTGACTTCATCTCCCACATGCATCGTGAGGCCTTGCAGGTTCCCAAACATTCTTCCATTAATAGCTGGGGAAAACATACACATTTTTATTGCCTTCCAGGATATTTTAAACCAACAGCTATTTCACAGAAAAGAGGTTTTTAGGGTTAATGTGCTGTGCTGTGCGAAGTTGCTTCAGTCGTGTCTGACTCTTTGCAACCCTATGGACCATAGCCTGCCAGGCTCCTCTGTCCATGGGATTCTCCAGGCAGGAATACTGGAGTGGGTTGCCATGCCCTCCTCCAGGGGATCTTCATGACCCAGGGATCAAACTTCTACATTGGCAGGCGGATTCTTTACCACTAGTGCCACTTGGGAAGCCCTATTAGGTTAATATATGGGATCTTTTTGAGGTAATAGAACTTATTTCACTGCAGATAAGGGAAATGGGTACTTTAAGATCAATAACACCACACTGCTTTTCTAGTCACTTAGCACCAAAAGTCTTCTTAATTTTGAGTTTAAGAATGAATAAGACTTTGGAATTGGGAGAGAAGTTGATCGATGATTTTGAATATAGTCCCCTTTTTGCTTTGAATAGAATTCTACCTGACATGCAAAGTGTGGCAGAAGTGGTTTATTATAAAATAAAACAAATGAATAGTTTCCCAAGTAATTTTATTTGGAAGAAGAAAAGCGAAAAAGTAGGTTTTAGAATAATGTACCTTACCATGCATTTTATTGCTTTCTATGAATTCATCATTGGCTTTGTCTACTTTCTCAGGGTGATCAGAGTATGTTTTGATGTTGTCATCTAAGTACCAAGATTCATTCTCATCAAAAACAAGAAACAGAAGGGAAAATTCCAGTTTCTTAATGGGATTGGATACTTTCAAGTAGTGCTTCCGACAAACAATCAGTGGGCCAATTAATCCACTAAACAGATCCTGAAACCAAGCAAAAACTTAGTCATCTTTGAGATACAGGTTGGGGTTTCAGAGAACTGGGACCTTATCCCCCATGACCTCAGGATTTTAAGTAGCACTTAAAGTAAGTACTACTTAAAGTAGTAAGTCTACTACTTAAGTCGGAGACTGATTAACTGGCCGACTTTGCCCAATATGGTTCAGTCAAGTCAGTAACTTTCCACTTGGAGTAAATTGGAACAAGGGTGAGTCATAGGTAGGTTGTGTGGGTGATGACGCAAGTAACAGAAATGTGTTGCAAAGGCCAAATATTGGCTCAAGTAATGAGCAGCAGTTGAACACAACCCCAAATGAACAGTGCTGGTTTGCCTATTCCATAACCTAGGCACTATGCCAGTCATTAAAAACCAGACAGGAAACAAACCCCCTGCCTTCAGGAACTGAATCTAGTAGGGAAAATATGAATAGAAGAAATGACTCACTTTTTGCAATGGAGGTACATAAAATGATAATGAACATGGGGAAGATTGTAATGGACTTAAATCTACAAGAAGTTTAGTTTGACCGGGCTTCAGTAATGGCAGATTTGATCTTAAATAGCCTTTGAGCTGTACTATGTTTGGCATTTTAGATTTTGTCTTGTGGGTCATAAGTAGCCATTGAAAAATTGAACATGGAGTGGCAGCATATTTACATTTTAAACCGGTGATCCTAGTGGTAGAGTGAAGGAAGGCTTGGATGGGGAAAAGACTGGAGACCAGGAGGCCACTGCAGTAGTTGAGGAAACTTAATAGCACCTGATCTGTGCAGATAAAAAGGAATGGACAGAGCTCTGTGTTGGTGAGCAAATTGCTCAGGTGAGCCAAGGGTAAGAATTAGATATTCTATATCCAGGGTTCTAGCTTGAACAAATGACTAGGTTTGTTTCTTGTGCTATTTATCACAACTGGGAATACAGGAAGAAAGAGCTGGAGGAAGACCTCAAGTTCTGTTGTAGAGTTGCCGAGTTTCTGTGCCTGTGGACCATGCCGGTAGAGATGTTCAATAGTCAGGTATATAGACAGGTCTGGAACTCAGAGATTTGGACTAGAGACTTAATTCGGCAAGAGAGTCTTGGTACATGTTCTGATTTTTAGTTGTTGAGGGCTTTTTGGCTTTGAAATATTTACTCAAACAGCAGCTTTAGCTGTGCTGTGATTGACTGTTGACCTCAGCACTTTTATTACCATGTAATAATAGAACTCTGAAATCATATACCTCAGTTCTTTGAGTTTAATGTATTTTCATATCAAAAGGAAAATAAGATACTGTATTAATATTTAATTCTGTGGTACCCTTAATCAGCAGTTATAAGGTTGATACATTTATAACCGTAACCTTAAACCATGAAAAAGAAAAGCCAAAATGAATTGCAGAGCTGCTTACTTTCCTGTGATTTTTAGCACAGAATTGGACCACAGGAAAACCCTAACCTCATCTTCCTTCAATTGTGTGTCTATTTTGGGAGTCTGCACAAAACACAAATGATTTAAAGTTTACCTTAACCCGATCCACAGTTGAATAGTAAACCCATGGAATACAAGGAGAATCATCCATTCCAGCTCCAGATCTTTCTGGGATTTTCCATATGTAAGTGCGAGTTTCACCTAAATTAATCAAGTGTTAATGTATCTGATTACATTTGATATGGGCTTGATATATGTATTTCAAATTGTTATCAAAGCCTTGAAAACCAGTGACCCAGAAACTGGAAATGTCACAAAGTAATTCATTTTTAAAAAGTAGCAGTATTCAAAGTTGTTTACAAGAATTTAGTTTTACTAGAAGGAAACAATAACCTTCATTATTTCAAAGATGATGAAAGTCAGGAGCACACAAGATATTTGCTCTAAGATATAAAGCTAATAAATAGCAAAAGGTACAACTTAGATCGCAGGCATCCCAGTGCCAAGACCTGTGACTCACTGTTACTATTTGTGGCTTCTCAGAAAATAGGCAGAAGTTTCAATGTCTCCAGTGATGAGAAGAATATTGAAAAGGAAATTGTTACACCTCTGACCTAAAGGATAATGAAACTAGCAATTAAAAAATAATTTTCTCTAAATAAATTCTGTCTGAATTTGAAAAATAAAGAATTTAGTTTTAAAACCACCTGTAAGACACACTTTAATATCTTCTATGTCAGTTGTGAATTAACTAGCCATGACACAGAAGCCACATCACAAAGCTAGGAGATGAGAATTTCAATATCAATATTTGCAAAAACTTGGCAAGAGAACTTTCCTTCATTTGGAGTCTGTTTTTTAAATTTATTTATTTTCTTATTGAAGGATAATTGGCTTTACAGAATTTTGCTGCTTTCTATCAAACCTCAACATGAATCAACAATAGGTATACATATATCCCCTCCCTTTTGAAACTCCCTCCCATCTCCTTCCCCATCCCACCCCTCTAGGTTGATACAGAGCCCCTGTTTGAGTTTCCTGAGCCATACAGCAAATTCCCGTTGGCTATCTATTTTACATATGGTAATGTAAGTTTCCACATTACTCTGTTTTTCTAACACACTTTTTTCTTTTCAGCTCTCAAATAAGAGTGCTAACCTCCTCCCCACCATCTTCTCTGTGTCTGTGTTTCTGGACTGCCCTGTGTAATTCCTACAGCCTTACCACCACCTGCCTTTTCTCTTTGATCACCATTATCCTCAATGATTTCACAGTTTCTGGCAAGGAGTCCTCAGACCTCTTGATCTCATGGGTCACTGACCTGTCAGTGACCTCTCTTGTCTGCCCCCTTCTGTCATACCATGCACTGTTCTGTTCCAACTGTGTCACACACAGGACATGGCCACACCCTGGACCTTCATGCTTTGAAGACAGCCAGTTGCTCCACCCTCCTATCTTACCAACATCTTTACCTTCTTCCATTTGCTCTGGGCTCCTCTCCAGCCTGATCTTTGCTGCCAGTCACCGCAGGGCTTCCTGCACAACTGCTCACAAGACCCTGACTTGCAGCCATGGCCACTTACTGTCCACTCTATTTATGCAGATCTCACCATTATATATTCCTGCTGTCAGAGTTTAATTAACTGGAATCTGACAAACCTTCACTAGGGAATCAAGCAGGACATGAGGGATAATGTCAGAGGATATGGCAGACTTTTTTTCCTTTTTACTCAAGTCCTCCATTTTACCTGCTCCTGTGTCCTCACCCTTTTGTAAGCAGAACATTTCACTGTGAATATAAAGCATAGATTCATCACCTGAACATATTGTCTTTTCATTGAACTCCTATTCTCATAAGCCAAAAAATATCATTTTCTTCTCTTCTTCCTTCCCTGCCCCAACCTGCTCTGCCATAAATGGTCAATGCTCAAAGCTTGGGCTTTCCTGGACTCTACCTTTCCTAACATTCCCTAATGACCACTCTTTCAGCAGGTCCTTTTAGCACCACCTTTAAAATATTGGGTTGGCCAGGCATTCTGTAAGATATTACCAAAAAACCTGAATGAATTTTTTGGCCAACCCGATAGACCCAGAATACAACTAACCACTTCAACTGCTTCTACCTGGGTCCAAATCTTACTAATTTTTTACCCCAATTATTGGGATGGTCCCCTAACCAACCTTTGATTTCTACCTTGTCCCTTACAGTCACTTATTCACATACCAGCCAGGCCCGTCCTTTAAAAACTATTCATCAGATCATCACTCTTCAACCCAAACCCTTACATGAGATTTCAGAATGAACTACAACGTCATAACCGCGGCCTCTGAGGCCCCGCTTCCTCCTCCTGCACCTGGCTCCCTGTCCTGCCTGGATCCCATCCCCTCACATTCTGCCCCTGTTTTCTCTGCCCTGGCCTCCGGCCTCCATGCTGTTCCTCAGACACCCCAAGTCTACTTCCATCTCAGGACCTAGAAGGCTCTCCGTCTCCAACTGCCTGTGACTCATTCCTTCTTATCGTTTATGCGTCTTCACCAGTGGCACCTCCTCAGAGAAGACCTCCTGACCAACCCCCATGCCTCCCACATAAAATAGCACCCCTGTTATTTACTGTCTCTCATCCATCTTAATCTTTTTCATAGCACCTTCTACGACTTGATATTACATCTATATTTATTTGCTGTTTATCTTGGAAGAATATGAGGATCATGTGGGCAGAGCTTTTTATTTCTATTTCCCTGTATTGACAAGACCAACTCTATAGAGTACTTTTTCTAGCTTGATAAATTTGAGAACTGCTAAGTTACTGAGAAATGGTCCTTTCCTTGAAGCCAACTTTCCAATGAATAGAAGAAAGTTATAGTTCTTATTAAAGAAAATGCATATTTATGTATTTAATCGATTGCAGTTTTTAACTCTGAATTAAAGAGACATTTAGTAAGCCAGATATTGGACTAGGATTTAAAGTTCCAAATGGCAGCCTCTGCCCTTAGGACCCTGTCTTTGGATAGAGGCATGGAAACAGTCAGCCACGTGGTGGGTGCTGTACAGGATGTATTCTAGCTGAGCCTGCGGAGATCATCTCTGCTGATGCAACCTTGAGTATGTGTTCAGTATCATCAGATTCTCTTCCTTACAGTTCTGTGGATTTTTAAGCTTTTGGTATGTGCATACATTCACACAGATACAACTGCCTTCGTGCCCTCTTAGCCACCTCCTTCACTCCCTCAAGACGCACTCATGTGGATAGCAGTTGTTTGTGGAAAGCTGTAAAGTCTACTAAAACATATCCCTCCCCCTACCATGAATACCTGGTGCAGTGGGAGTCACCGTAGAACTCTCTGTTTTCACCCCATGGGCATGTATTGAATAGGACCTTGTGGCCATGTTTTTAAAGATAATATTAACTTTGTCTCCAACATCCGCATGAAGTTGTGGACCTGGGAAAAGTGAAAGGGAAGACTGGCTTATATACCCATCAGATTGGAAGCTCTAACTCAGGTGACTTTTTTTAAGTCATTAAGGATGTTGTTTCTGCTTCTCCCCTCTGGCTTCATGCAGTAGTACTCTTGGACTGATACCTGGTCCCCAACAATTCAGGATAAAAACACTAGTTATGGCTGTCTCTAAAGATGGAGACTATGGGTGTATCTCTAATCAAGAGTCCTAGGGGAGGATTTAGCCTGAAATTTCCTGCAGGATAGTGGCCTAATCATAGCTATCAGCTATGACCCTACCCTGGCCAGAAGTCATTTCTCATCATCAGAACTTCTAGACCTTCCTGTGAATTAAGGACAGTACTGCATTTGAAAGGATGGGTGGGGTACCCATCCCATTCTTGCCTTCTAGCCAATTTTAGCTTCTCTCCTGACAAAAAATTTCTGTGACCCAACAACACTGCCACTCTTCCTTGGGTGTCTTACTCCCGGGACTGAGGATAAGAAAGCCCAGGGAATTCTGTTAGTGTAAAAACACAGTGGGCTTGGGAGTAGCTTCCCCTGCACTTGACAGTTTCAAGAACATTCCCAAGACGAGTGTTGGAGGAGTTCTTAGACATTCGGTCTTAAAGTGATTCCTGAAAAATTGAAGGCAACTTTCCCCTGGCTGTGTGCACCATAACACTTTTTTCCTTTTCCTTATTTCCTTGTTTATATGTATATTTCTTCTTGAGGTTAATCATTTACTTCTTAATTTTAAAAGTAAACAGCTGTGATTTTTTTTTTTTTTGGTGGACCAGAAAAATGGAGAATTTGGTTAAGAATCTCGGTAGAAAGTGATCTCTAGCAATTTCATCAAAACTACAGGCATCAATTTGATAAACACCAAATATATATAATTTTATTAGTAAATGGGGTATAATACCATTGTTTCTGACACAAATAAGTAATACTTTCTTATGCCATATTTTTAGTAAATATAGGCTTCTCATTGTATTAAGTAGCTTCTGTTTTTTATTTTTATAAATGAATGAATAAAAAATTCATTCATATTCATAAAAAATTCATTTTATGAATAACATTAATATATGAACTAAGAACATTAAGCCCATAGACATGGACTGACTCACCACATAGAGCACCATATCACCAAGCCACACCTGATAAATTGGAGCTGAGACAGTACCTAGGATTCCCAGGTGTTCTTCTTCACCTTTTCTCTCCACAGGAACTCGAAATGTGCTGTCAGTGAATTGCCGATACACAACTTTCTTGTACTTGGAGCCTATGTAAAATTCTTCCTTATCTAAAAATGCATTTGAAAGACTAAACACACACACACACAATTGAGGTTAGTATTTGTCTTAAGAAAAGTGAAAGTTGAGTTTTAAATTTTGAATAAAAATAGTTTTCATTATGCTAGTTTTTAATATCACTGTTCCATTTGAACAAGAAAGTATAAAACTAACAATAAACAAGTGCCTCCAATAAAAAACAATAGTAAAATTAAAAACAAAAAAGCCCCACAATAAACAGGTGTGGTAGAAAGTCTAGCTAGTCTTTACACCTAACTAGGAGTGGAGCCCTAGGAGTCCTGTCCCTGACTGTCTCCAGCTAAAATGACCTCCAGCTACTCATTGCCTGTTGGACCCTCCATTTCTTCACCCCTAAAATGAGGTATGCAGTGAGATTGTCTCTAGGGTTTCTTTATGACTCTGAAATGTTATGAGTCCAGATTTCATCAGTGAAGTGTTCTCTTGTTACTGCAGTATTTTTAGACTATAGGGACTGAGTGGCCCTTTTATCCAGCCATTCCCTTTATCTGAAGCTTTCACTGACTCCTAACAACTCTGTATATTTTGACAGTTACACCTTAATCACTGAAATAACTATCTACTCCCTTACATCACAAATCATTACTCCTTTACATCACAAATCATACTCATGGGACTTCCCTGGTGGTCCAGTGGCTAAGACTCCATGCTTCCAATGTAGGGAGCCCAGGTTCAATCCCTATCCAGGGAACTAGATTCCATATGCCACAACTGAAAGATCCTGCATGCTGCAACTAAGACCCAGTACAGCCAAATAAAAACAGACAACAAAAATCCCCCAAGAAATCATATTTCTCATGGCAGTCAAACTAACCAGCTAGCCATCACTTAGCTACAAGTTACCGGTCATGTTGTACACCTCAGCTCTGAACACATTCCACCCCAGTCTCTCAAATCGTATCCCCCAAGGGTTAGTGCCTGATGAGAGATGGTAAAGGGGAGAGTGCTTGGCAAAGTATAGAAGAGCTACACGTAGAAGTGTCAGGTGGTGTGGCTCTAAATGTATTGTTTCTGAAGCTCCAATAACCACCCTTTATTTACACTTATTCACTGAACTCACTTTTACATTTCCATAGTGTACATGTTATTGGTAATTTTGAACCATATTTTCCTGTAAGTTCTTGTAGGGCAGAAACCACATCTGCTCTAGTGCCCTCAAGAATTTAAAATATGCCTCCATACATAATAGTTTTAAAAATGTGAAGTAAATGATTACTAGACTCATAATGAAATCTTTGGAAGAAACATAAGATAAGCAACAAATGGTTAGTAAAGAAAATTATTTTAGCTCTGAATGTAGGCATTAATTTTGGTTTAAGTTTGAAAACAATGACATGAGTATGCAAGTATGAGAAGACAGTCTAACAGAAAAGTAAGATGAGTGACTACAAAGAATCAAAGGAGATCAATGAAAATTTTTCTGAGAGATAGTTGAGAGAAGCAGAAATGAATGAGGAAGGGTCCCTAGAAAGCGTTTTGTTGTTGTTATGTTGTTATTGTTTAATGCAATTGTTCATTGCTTCTTAATTTAGCATAATTCTTACTTCTCTGAAAGAAAAAGCTAAAAAATAATTGGGAGTCAGAGTCTAGAGAATTACTTTTGTTCCTGTAAATGATGCAGCTCCTTTTCCCATTTCCTACTTGGGGAATAATCCCATTCCACCTCCACCGCTGCGATGTAGTAGGTCCTTTCTCCCAGGTAGAGGTATGAATCTTTAGACCTCTGCCTGCACTGGCTCACAGTGTATTTTTGTTTCATGCCACCTGTGTAGTGATCAGTTGTGAGGCATTCCACATCAAAAGTCCCTGGAATGGTAAATAAAAAGGCAGGTCACCTCCTGTGAGTATTTTTGACCACTTTCCCCCATCGTCATCAGCTCCTTCCCCTGACCTATTTTTCTTCATAGTACTTATAACCACTTGATATATATATGTGTGTGTGTGTGTGCATGTGTGTGTGTGTGTGTTAATATACTTGCTTATTGTCTGTCTCCCTGCATTAGAATTTCAGCTGCATGAAAGCAGACACCTTTATCTCTTTCGTTAAATGTTGTATTTACATTAGTCTAATAAAGGCAAAGGTGACATTGGACCTGTCTTGCATTTTAGTGGTGTTTGATGAACCAAATAAAGCCTGAGGCAAGTTAGCATATTTTCATGTTTGGGTAAAATTCTCTTTTGTTTTAGTTTTTTGTATTATTCATTCAGAGCCACTTCTGTCCGTATCTCTGAATTTGCATGTCTATAGTTCTAGTATAGGATATTCAATTGTAGATGACTAATAAGCCAACACTACATCTAGGATGGCTTCCCAGGTGGTGCAGTGGTGGCTTCTCCTCTCCAATGCAGAAGAGGCAGGTGTGATCCCTGGACTGCGAAGATTCCCTGAAGAAGGATATGGGAACCCACTGCAATATTCTTGCCTGGGGAATCCCATGGACAGAGGAGCCTTACAGGCTACAGTCCATGGGGTTGCAAAGAGTTGGACACGACTGAGCGCGCACACACATGTAGGATGCAGAGACATGACACAAAGTTTAGGTGCAGAGCCAGCCTTTATGGGAGACATTTCTTTTCTAGTCTGATTTGCCAGCTATCTTTAAAGGGACATAATTGAAAAGGAGACCATCTTGAGGGTTTGACTAGGTGGAAATGGGCTTTCCAGGTGTTGCTAGTGGTAAAGAACCCGCCTGCCAATGCAGGTTAGACATAAGATACACCGGTTTGACCCCTGGGTGGGGAAGATGCCCTGGATAAGGGAATGTCTATCCACTCCAGCATTCTTGGCTGGAGAATCCCATGGACAGAAAAGCCTGATGGGCTCCAGCCCATGGGGTTGCAGAGTCGGATACAACTGAGTGACTTAGCACCAATGGGAGAAACCTTAGTCCACTTTTGTCACTCCCTTCTCTCCCCACCACAAAAACAGAAAATTGACCTACCTGGCAAATATTTAGTTGACAGTAACCAAGGATAGAAAGGGTAGTTAGGAGGCTTGGGGAAGGGATGAACATCCAACACAGCATTTTGAGCCAAAACCACACAAGTAGACCGAACAGAAATTTGCCTTGACATTAAAGGAATTCACCTTCAGTATCCGGCTGCATGAAGAGACTCAAACTTGTTTGAGGGAAGAGGTTTGCTGTGTCTCTCCTTTCTCCTCTTGACAGGTAAGTGTTTCCTGAGAAGTATATCCCGTGTATATCAACCTCATTTCCAGCACTGAATAAGTACCACATGACTGAATCTCCTTGGCACATACTGAGACCAGGCTGATTCCCATACATGAATCCATTCATGGCTATAAAAGTTGGAGAATGATATTTTGAAACTGGTTTAATTGTATATCCTACTTCATGACAACCTCTCAGACTTTCCAGAGCTGACTGGGTTTATTTAATTTTTAAAAGACTCATTTGGGCCTGCCCACCCCTTTACATGTCAACAATGTCTCTAGAACTCCTTGCTGAACTCAACACTTCCAGGCAAGCCCTGGGTGGAGGACATAGAGCTGAATGCATGGTTCTTCTTCTTTTTTTTTAATATTTATTTGGCTGTGTCAGGTCTTAGTTGCAGACTGTTCATTGTGTCACACAGGATCTTTTGCTGCAGCACACAGACTCTCTAGTTGTGGCTCATGGGCTGTCTAATTGAGGTGCATGGGCTAAGCAGTTGTAGTGCGAGGGTTTAGTTGCTCTGCAGCGTGTGGGATCTTAGTTTTGCAATCAGGCATAGAACCCATGTCCTCTGCATGGCAAGGAGGATTCTTAACTACTGGATTACCAGGGGAGTCTCATGAATGCCGGGTTCTTAAAGTTCTGGGCCCTGGGAATCTCACTATTCTTCTCAGTGAGTTATTTCTCAGTTCTCCAAGGGCTATATTTGTGAGCACCCAAATGGATGAATAATAACAGTTCTTCCTAGGTGCTGTAGACTGCGAATGTGTTTGTTGCCCTAGATGGAAAATTCTCTGATTCATCTTAAATAACAGGGAAGAGTATGTGCAGGAAGTTTCCTCTCATTGCTGTTTTTAATAGATAATATTCTTGACTCCTCCAAAATGCAAAATAAAGATTGTTATGGGTAGTGTGACTATTATCAATCCAATTTGGAAAACAACGTCAGTTTGTATTGGGCTTCCCAGGTGGCACAGTGGTAAAGAATCCACCTACCAGTGCAGATGTAGGAGACACAGATTCAATCCCTGGATTGGGAAGATCCCCTGGAGGAGGAAATGGCAACCCATGCCAGTATTCTTGCCTGGGAAATCCCATGGATAGAGGAGCCTGGCTGGCTACAGTCCATGGGGTCGCAAAGAGTCAGACATGACTTACCATAAAAAGGAGTTCAAAGAGGAGGAGTTCAGTTTGTAATACAACTTTACTTTTTTTTCTTCTAGTTACAATTTTCACATGTTGTGCATTAGTGGTGTGGACATTTTGAACAATTAGCTCACTATCTCTAAACTCTAACTGCATTTTAGAATTAAACTAGGAGCTTCACTGGTGGTTCAGAGGGTAAAGTATCTGCCTGCAATGTGGGAGACCTGGGTTCGATCCCTGGGTCTGGAAGATCCCCTGGAGAAGGAAATGGCAACCCACTCCAGTACTCTTGCCTGGAAAATCCCATGGACGGAGGAGCCTGGTAGGATACTGTCCATGGGGTTGCAAAGAGTTGGACACGACTGAGTGACTTCACTTTCACTTTCAGAGGAGCTAAAAAGTAAATCTGGTGCTGTTTCAATGAAATAAAAATCTCTGTAGATTGTGATGAGCATTTAAAAAACAGTTTTAATAGTCTTTGTGTTTTTTTAAACTCTCAGGGGATTTTATGGGTAGTCAAAGATGAGAATCATTGAAGTTTATTCAGAGTAGAAACCATAAAGGAAGCCTGTCTTTATTAAGCCACAGTTAAGAAAAGTATCTAATCCAGTAACTCTCAAATTTAAGCATACATCAGAATAACACAGAGGATTTGTTAAACACAAATTTCAAGCCCCACACCTAAAGTTTCTGATTCAGTAGGTTGGGATTGGAGTCCAAGAATCTGCATTTCTGGCAAGTCCTGGGTGATGCTGAAGCAGCTGACCTAGGGACTACATTTTAAGGACTATGCATCTAACTGGAAGAAAAGTTATGACCAACCTAGACAGCATATTAAAAAGCAGAGACATTACTTTGCCAACAAAGGTCCATCTAGTCAAAGCTGTGGTTTTTCCAGTAGTCATGTATGGGTGTGAGAGTTGGACTATAAAGAAAGCTAAGCACCAAAGAATTGATGCTTTTGAACTGTGGTGTTGGAGAAGACTCTTGAGAGTCCTGTGGACTGCAAGGAGATCCAACCAGCCCATCCTAAAGGAAATCTGTCCTGAATATTCTTTGGGAGGACTGATGCTGAAGCTGAAACTGTAATACTTTGGCCACCTGATGCTAAGAACTGACTCATTGGGAAAGACCCTGATGCTGGGAAAGATTGAGGGCAGGAGGAGAAGGGGATGACAAAGGATGAGATGGTTGGATGGCATCACCGACTCAATGGACATGAGTTTGAGCAAGCTCCAGGAGTTGGTGATGGACAGGGAGGCCTGACATGCTGCAGTCCATGGGGTCGCAAAGAGTCAGACATGACTGACTGAACTGAACTGATCTAATTGGCATATGTTATATGTTCTATTTTTCTGAATTAAGTGAAACTAAGATTCAGTTGACTGATATGTCAAATAATTAACAATATTACCCTTAGAGCACTATGGTATTTAATTATTTATTAAAACAATCAGTGGGCAAAGCTATTAGTATTTTAGCTTAATTAAAAGCATTACATGTGCAGTGCTGAAATAGCTTGATATTGGTGGATGATGCAGTACTTACAGTGCATCTTATTAGATTCCTGAAAGTCTTCATTTTCCTTATCCACCTGATCAGGTGCTGTTGTAAACATTTTAATATTATCATCTAGGAGTAAACTCTCATTCTCATCAAACACTGTAGGAAACAAATAGAACTCCTTGTCTACATTTTTCTGAAAATCAAAATAAGAACAATGAGGTTAAGGCAGAATGAGTAAACCAGAAACACTTCTATATGCACAATACTATTTATGCATACACCTGCTAAAAGAAGGACAAGAACTGAAGTTTCCATTCCACTTTGTAAATGGAACTCACAAAATACTCCTATTGACCACCAGAGGTTTTTTATGTGTATTGGAGTATAGTTGCTTTACAAGGTTGTGTTAGTTTCTGCTGAACAGCCAAGTAAATAAGCAATACATATACATATATCACCCCCCTTTTTGTGAATTCCTTCCCATTTAAGTCACCACAGAGCATTGAATAGAGTTCCCTGTGCTATATAGTAAGTTCTCATTGGTTATCTATTTTATACATAGTAATGTATATATGTCAATTCCAGTCTCCCAGTTCATCCCACCTCCCTTCCCCTCTTTGATGTCCGTACACCTGTGTCTTTATTTCTCCTTTTCAAATAGGTTCATCTGTACCGTTTTTCTAGATTCCACATATATGCTTAATATATGATATTTGTTTTTCTCTTTCTGACTTGCATCACTCTGTATGACAGCCTCTATCTAGGTCCATCTACATTTCTGACTGATACCTGTGTAGTGGATTTTTAGTTCAACACAATAATCTAAGCCTCTTTCTGCACCTAAAAGTTCTGACACTCCTCATTCCACTTGAACTCACCTCTCAAAATTGTTAAGTGGGGAGGGGGTGATAGGTACTTGTGCTATAAATTAGGGAAGGTGTTATCCATAGTTATGAAAGCTTGAAGAATTCCTATAAGACAGAGCAGGTGGAAGCAGATACATCTTAAGAGAAGAAATAGCCTGCAAGTGATTTGGAGCAAGAATTCACACATTCTAGACATTCTCACCTCCCCTCCCTGTCCCTGGTGAAAAATAAGGAAGCAGAAATGCTATCTGTAATAATTCAGTATTGACAAGAAGGCAATTGGACTAGGGAATCAAAGCATGAATCCCTGAGAACAAGTACTCCCTTCAAGAAAAGAAAACTTGAGGGATTATGGCATATCTTTTCCCTGAGATCATTTTTGCAGATGAAAAACATGATTATCAAACTTTAAAAATCTAAGAAGGTTAGACCCTGTAAACAACTGAATTATTAATAGTGATGCAGATGGTCTTAAGAAAGCTCCCATAAGTCAGAAGAAAAGATTTAAAGATGAAAAATATGCACATAGTAATTATTTGAGAGAAGTTACTACCTAATAGTAATAAATAATAGTGGAAATGTTCACCACTATAAAAGGGAAAGACTACTCAGATTCAAAAACTTCACTGAAAGCAAGACAAAATTAGTAATATAGTCCTATACCTAAAAATATCCTGCTAAAATTTTTTGATTTCAGAGATAGAAAAATTTCTAGAATAATCCATTTTAAAAGTTATGAACATCGAACTTCTCTAGAACAATAAATGTCAGAGTAAGATGGAGTAGCAAGTACTGTTTTGAGGGGAAAAGATTATGATAGACAAACTCTACACCAAGCAAAGCACAACAAAGTGACATTTTCAGATGTGTCAGGATTCCAGATGGGAGCTGCTATCACCTCTTGCATGCTGACCTACAGAGAAAACTTCTCTTTAGTTTCTTCAGTGAAGAAAACTTCTCTGAAAACAGAGAAAAGTTTACAAGTCATATTTCCTAATTATAATGCAATAAAACTGAAAATTACTCATAAAAGGACAAAAAGTAAAAAAATGAAAAGACCATATTTGGTTCAAGTAATTCTTAGATCAAAGAAGAAACAAAAATGAATTTCTAAGGATTTAATAAGTAATGTCTAGGAGAATACTATAAGTCATAATGTATGGAATATAATTAAACATAAACTGAGAGGCTGAAATGTTTTATTTTAAGCAAAACCAAATAAAAATGTATGGTTTTTGATGCTTTAAGGTGTGGTAATTGTATTGAATGCATTTTCAAAGGAATCTTTCTCTTTTAAAGATTTATATTGCAATATTTATTTTAGAGATAAAAACAATGGTTAGAATAAGTATTTCTGTTTCTAGATCAGAGGGTCATTTTCCCATTTCTAAAAATTATTTACGGATGTGTGAGCAGTGTTATTTCTTACATGTTATACAAATAATTGAAGGTTAATTAGCAGTATAACTAAATAGTAATATGCCAGTCTCCTTCAGACAAATATAAAAAATATTTAAAGCAATATTTTCCTCAGTGAATGTTAACTGACTTATTATCATTAATAGGTGATTTTTTGAAATGTGTGTGTTGAATTGTATCATAAAAGACTTTGGATTCCAAGGAAAATCTTGTTTCCAACTCATTTTGAAGCAATCCTATTAGTCAGAGAGTCTCCACACAATACAGATATAAGCCTAAACAAAAAATTGTAACAAGTATTATGTGTGGAACACTTGGGCTTTCCTGGAGGCTCAGTGGTAAAGAATCTGCTGCCAATGCAAGAGACATGGGTTTGATTCCTGGTTAGGGAAGAACCCCTGGAGAGTATGGCAACCCACTCCAGTATTCTTGCCTGGAGAATCCCATGGACAGAGGAGCCTGGTGAGCTACAGTCCATGGGGTCGCAAAGAGCCAGACACTACTAAAGCTACTAAGCATGCATGCACGCACATGGAACCCTCACAGCCTCAAACCGCAGAATTTTCCTTATAATAATGATAATTCAAAGGGATTTGAAAATCATTTTCATTTTCCCTCATTGGACTTACCAGTCTCCCATTTGCAAGTAAACTTCCATTCCGGCATATTTTCATTGGCCCGATAAGCCCAGTAAATATATCTTTGGTGGGATCCACTGCAGAATAATACATCTTAGCTAGACAGACAGGATCTTTGTAAGTGGGTCCCACTTCATTGGGGACAGTCCACTCATAGGTGAACGTTCCTTTGGGTGCCACATGGGAGCCTGAAGGAGGAGGCTCACCTGTAAGAAAGGTCACATGGGGCAGGTTAATTTTGCTTTCTAATGTGGTCATTTGAGCCATGGAGTAGACTAGGTTTAGTCTACTCTACTTTTG
This sequence comes from Giraffa tippelskirchi, assembly GCF_054371585.1. Lineage (NCBI taxonomy): Eukaryota > Metazoa > Chordata > Mammalia > Artiodactyla > Giraffidae > Giraffa > Giraffa tippelskirchi. The sequence goes on along the minus strand of NC_137276.1, from coordinate 84,745,322 downwards.
TGCTCCTTATCCTACTTGTTCACTGGTGTCAGGTCACAAATAGGGATGATTTCCCCTAGGAAGTCTCTACACCTCTGTCTGAGATTGGTGCCTGCTATGCTCTGAATGTTTATGTTTCTCCAAAATTCATATATTAGAATCCTAATGCCCAATATGATAGTATTTGAGGTGAGAGGTGACAAGGTTATGAGAGTGGAGCCTTTCTGAATGGGGTTATTGCCCTTACAAGAGAGATCCCACAAAACTCCCTAGCCCCGTCCTACATGTGAGGATAAAAGAAATCTAAGACCCAGAATAGGGTCTTCATTGGCTAGCCTTGACCTACAAAAATACCTAAATACTTTCATATAGTGGAACATTTTGAATCATTAAAATTATGCTTATAAAATATTTATAATGCTAAGAAACCAAACTCTGGTACAAAATTATAGTGATAAGTATATTTATATACTAGGGCTTCCCTGCTGGCTCAGACTATAGACAGTCCACTTGCAATGCAGGAGACATGGGTTTAATACCTGGGTTGGGAAGACCCCCTGGAGAAAGGAATGGCTTCCCACGCCATTATTCTTGCCTTGAAAACTCCATGGACAGAGGAGCTTGGGGCAGTGGAGTGGAGGGCTACAGTCCATGGGGTCACAAAGAGTCAGACATGACTGAGTGCCTAACACTTTCACTTTTTCATATTTAAATACTATGATATCAAAATATGTGCACAGAGGGAAGAGTGAAGGACTTATGCAGAAATATAATAGTGGTTGGCTATAGAACTATGGGTATTATTTTTGGCTACAACTTTTTATATTTTTAAAACATCCTAAAATGTACATCAAGAAAATTAGAGATACCAAAGGAACATTTCATGCAAAGATAGGCTCGATAAAGGACAGAAATGGTATGGACCTAACAGAAGCAGAAGATATTAAGAAGAGGTGGCAAGAATACACAGAAGAACTGTACAAAACAGATCTTCACGACCCAGATAATCACGATGGTGTGATCACTCACCTAGAGCCAGACATCCTGGAATGTGAAGTCAAGTGGGCCTTAGAAAGCATCACTATGAACAAAGCTAGTGGAGGGGATGGAATTCCAGTTGAGCTATTTCAAATTCTGAAAGCTGATGCTGTGAAAGTGCTGCACTCGATATGCCAGCAAATTTGGAAAACTCAGCAGTGGCCACAGGACTGGAAAAGGTCAGTTTTCGTTCCAATCCCAAAGAAAGGCAATGCCAAAGAATAGTCAAACTACCGCACAATTGCACTCATCTCACATGCTAGTAAAGTAATGCTCAAAATTCTCCAAGCCAGGCTTCAGCAATACATGAACCGTGAACTTCCAGATGTTCAAGCTGGTTTTAGAAAGGGCGGAGGAACCAGAGATCAAATTGCCAATATCCACTGGATCATCGAAAAAGCAAGAGAGTTCCAGAAAAACATCTGTTTCTGCTCTATTGACTATGCCAAAGCCTTTGACTGTGTGGATCACAATAAACTGTGGAAAATTCTGAAAGAGATGGGAATACCAGACCATCTGACCTGTCTCTTGAGAAACCTGTATGCAGGTCAGGAAGCAACAGTTAGAACTGGACATGGAACAACAGACTGGTTCCAAATAGGAAAAGGAGTACATCAAGGCTGTATATTGTCACCCTGCTTATTTAACTTATATGCAGAGTACATCTTGAGAAACACTGGGCTGGAAGAAACACAAGCTGGAATCAAGATTGCCGGGAGAAATATCAATAACCTCAGATATGTGGATGACACCACCCTTATGGCAGAGAGTGAAGAAGAACTAAAGAGCCTCTTGATGAAGGTGAAGGAGGAGAGTGAAAAAGTTGGCTTAAAGCTCAACGTTCAGAAAACTAAGATCATGGCATCTGGTCCCATCACTCCATGGGAAATAGATGGGGAAACAGTGGAAACAGTGTCAGACTTTCCTTTTTTGGGCTCCAGAATCACTGCTGATGGTGACTGCAGCCATGAAATTAAAAGATGCTTACTCCTTGGAAGGAAGGTTATGGCCAACCTAAATAGCATATTTAAAAGCAGAGACATTACTTTGCCAACAAAAGTCCATCTAGTCAAGGCTATGGTTTTTCCAGTGGTCATGTGTGGATGTGAGAGTTGGACGGTGAAGAAAGCTGAGCGCCGCAGAATTGATGCTTTTGAAGTGTGGTGTTGGAGAAGACTCTTGAGAGTCCCTTGGACTGCAAGGAGATCCAATCAATCCATCCTAAAAGAGATCAATCCTGGGTGTTCATTGGAAGATCTGATGTTGAAGCTGAAACTCCAATACTTTGGCCACCTCATGCTAAGGGTTGACTCATTGGAAAAGACCCTAATGCTGAGTAGGATTGGGGGCGGGAGGAGAAGGGGAAGACAGAGGATGAGATGGTCGAATGGCATCACCAACTCAATGGACATGGGTTTGGGTAGACTCCGGGAGTTGGTGATGGACAGAGAGGCCTGGCGTGCTGCAATTCATGGGGTCGCAAAGAGTCGGACACGACTGAGCTACTTAACTGAACTGAACTGAAAATGTACATCTGATCTTATAACTGCAAGAATATTTTTTCAAATTTAGCAGTCACCCAAAGGGAACTCTGGAAATGTGTAATTGATACAATCCAAGTAAGTTACTTTCAGTTTTATCATTAATCACCCACTTAAGATAGGACGGAATTTCACAAACCAACCGCAAATGGTAGCAGAAGAGATTGACTTGCTTCCTGGCATGATGCCTGAGGATGGTATATGAGAAGATTCCTCAGAAGTTACGGCCTTTGGTTTTTTCAGGGCTGTTTTCCTGGGGTGACCAGCACAGTGGGTTATAAACATTATTGCTTGATTACCAAATGTTATACTCACTTCCACTTGGTGAATAGTATGTGCCCTCATTGCTCTTATCAACTCTCACTCCAATGGGCTCAATACTGAGGGGATGTGCTGCTTTGTTATGGAAGGTGACTCGGATGGTGTCTCCCACCTCTGCAGAAATGACGGGACCTAGGCATAAAGAGAGAATTATTATCCTCCCTGATATCTAACCTACAGAATACATAAGACAGTTGATTTCTCTGTCTTGTCCTCTAAAAAGAACCTCTGGAAGCAACATGCTTATTGTGGCAAATGGAAAGCTTGGTTTTTTCAAAGTCCATTCTCAATTTGACATGGGGAGTCTGGAAAGAGATGAGAAGGGTTTTTTGAGTTAACTTCAAGTAATGAAATTTGTTACCATGTTTAACCAAGTCGGTTCGCAAGCTTTACACAGCTATAAAACTACTCAGTACCTGCACTCTCCTCATCCTAGTTTACTGTGGACCAGACGTGTGCTATTTGATCCCAAGAGCCAGGAGAATGCCATAAACATTGACCACCCAAAGGGGGTAAGTTAAATTTGTCTTGGATGTGAAAAGCAACACTGTTGTGTATTTCCATCACCAAAGTTAATATTATTACTAAATAAAGAATAAAAACATATATAGTACACAAGTATTTTATGTAATAAATAAAATGATATTTATTGAGAGCTTCCTATGTGTTCTGAGTATTTATGTGAATTAACTCATTTAATCCTTATGACTGCTTTATGAGGTAGGGACTATTGTTGTTGCTGTCATTCTCGTTTTATAGAAAGGAAACGTGCACAGAGAGTTGAGTATTTCAAAGGTCACACAGCTAATAGGTGAACAGTGAGGACAATCTGAATCCCTGTGCTTTCTATTCTGCCATGTGCCTTTGCAAGAAGAGATCTCTGGGTTCGGCCCGGGGTGAAGGAGGCTCTAAAACAAACCCACTGTCTCATTAGTAGCTGGATTTTATTTCTAAGGGAATGTACCTTTAACTAAAAGCAGAAGCTAATAGTTTCATTGTCTATTAAAACAAAGTCACCCCTTAACTCTTTGGAGAAAGAAAAAAGACATTCAATTGGAGTCAGCTTGGCTTTTCATGTTGTGATTTACTATGGGTAAATTTACATTTGGGCAAATGATTGGCTACTGCATTTTATTGATGTCTGCTCCTCCATGAATAGTTTGTATGTAGAAATCATGCTGCAGATTCTGAAGCTTCTGTTCTTTTTTTTTTTCTTTTTTAAAATTTTTATTTTAATTGGAGGCTAATAACTTTACATTATTGTGGTGGTTTTCCCATACATTCACATGAATCAGCCATGAGTGTACATGTGTCCCCCATCCTGAACCCCCCTCCCACCTCCCTACCCATCCCATCTCTCAGGGTCATCCCAGTGCAGCAACCCTGAGCACCCTGCCTCATGCATCGAACATTTCTTATGTTGGTTGTAGTTCAAAGGAAGAGTACATTGGTGCTGTCATTTAGTTGCCAAGTTGTGTCTGACTCTTTTGTGGCCCCATGGACTGTAGCCCCCCAGGCTCCTCTGTCCACGGGATTCCCCAAGCAAGAATACTGGAGTGGGTTGCCATTTCCTTCACCAGAGGGTCTTCCCAACCCAGAGATAGAACCTCCATCTCCTGCATCTGCATTGACAGGCAGATTCTTTACTGCTGAGCCACCGGGGAAGCCCAAGAGTACGTTAGTACATACGTATTCTGTGCAGACTTACCCAGGATGCCAAGATGTTCCTCTTCAGGGCCTCTCTCTTTTTGATTAGAGAAGGAGGCATCTGTGTACTCACGATAAACCAGCTTTTTATACGAGCCTCCAATTCTTGTAGGACCCTGTTCAAAAAATGCCTCTGAAGCACTGCCAAAAGAGAAAGAGTTTAGTTCTGGAGCTGAGAGCAGAACAGAGCCCAGTAGACACACAAGATACTAATTGAAAAGTTCTGACAGAGGCTTAGAATTATTACCCATGATTTTCCAAATACTCAAACAAGCAGATAGTACTAGGCATTCTGTAGAAAGAAGTTAAGATTGGGGGTGGAGATTCATGGCACAGAGATTTAATTTTTTTTTTTAAGTGAAGTGAAAAAAAATTTCAAGAGGACCCATGTCGACCCCTGACAGTTAATAACTTGTCCTACAATAGAATCTTTTAAATAAATTATGAAATATCTAAAAATAGAGTAACTACTGTTTATTGCATTTTAGCACTCAGAAACGTTCATTTATTGTCTGAAACTCACATGACGATGCAACAAAATTGGTATTATTCTCCCCATTTTACAGTACTCTGCATTTCTGTTGATAGTCTTTCGTAATTTCTTTTTCATGATATCTTTTCTTTTTTAAAAAAATTTGTCTATTTTTCATTAGAGGATAATTGCTTTACAATGTGATGTTTGTTTCTGCCATACATCAGCATGGATCAGCCTTAAGTACACATATGTTCCCTCCCTCGTGAATCTCCCTCCCACTTCCCACCCCATCCCACCCTTCTAGGTTGTCGCAGACCACCAGGTTGAGCTCCTTATGTCATACAGCAACCCATTAGCTATTTATTTTACATATGGCAATGTACATATTTCGATGCTACTCTCTCAATTCATCCCACCCTATCCTTCCCCTGCTGTGTCCAGAAGTCTGTTCTCTACATCTGAGTCTCTATTCCTGCCCTGCAAATAGGTTCATCTGAGTCTCTATTCCTGCCCTGCAAATAGGTTCATCAGTACCATTTTTTCTAGATTCCATAAGTATGTGTTAATATACGATATTTGTCTGACTGACTTCACTCTGTATAACAGGCTGTATGTTCATCCTCACTAGAACTGACTCAAATTTGTTCATTTTCATGGCTGCATGACCACGTGTTTGAACCTGGTGTCTGTTACACTGAAGTGGTCTGTTTTGTTTGTTCCTTCAGGTGATTTCTCTTGGTCTTTTAACTGGAAGTGGTTTGTCTACTTCTTCATTGTACTTACATTTCTCTCACTCTGAGTTTAGGAGAAACAGTTATCTACCATAGTCATGGAAGGCTGTACACATGCGGAAGCGCTCCTGTGTAGCTTGTGTGGGTTTAATAGTTTTTGGCCCAAGGGCTGCTTTGAGTTTGGATGCCTTCCACCCTTTCCTCAGGGTGTGCCTCCATTATCCCCTTGAGGAGGGTGTGCAGATGCGGTGGCCTGCCAGCACTCCTGGGATCCTGTGATGTGGCCCATTGCCTGATGGCACACAGGGAAAGATGCTCCTCTGGGGATCCCACCCCTCCCCTCTCACAGCCCCCAACAATGGCGCTCTACACTCTCAGTCACTCACACTCCAGCCCCTTCAGGCTGTCTCTGGCGCAGCCCACCCCAGTTCTCTCCCTGGGTCTGACCTCCAAAGCCTGAGCTTCAGCATCCAGCCCCCATCTGCATCGGGCATCTCAGGCTGGGGAGCTCAGGGCCTTGGTATTGACTGTCTGTGCAGGCCCCTCTCCATTTTTCCTTCTGCAAACTGGTTGTTGTGCTCTCCTCTGAGGCGAAGCTCCCCCTCTGTCCCGCCAGTGAGGGGACTTCCAGGGTGCAGGAACCTTTCTTCTCTCACAGCTCCCTCCCAGGGGCACAGATCCTGTCCCAGTTCCTTTCTCTCTCTCTCTCTCTTTTTTCTTCATTTGTCCTACCCAGTTATGTGGAGATTTTCTTGCCATTTCAGAAGTCTGAGGTCCTCTGCCAACATTCGGTAGATGTTCTGTGAGAATCGTTCCACATCTTGACATATTTCTGATGTATTTGTGGGAGGAGGTGAGCTCCAGGTCCTACTCTTCTGCCATCTTAATCACTCCCATCACTCCCTCCCTAGTCTCTTCATTTTACAGATGAAGAAATTAAATCTCAGAAAAGCATTTGACCTGACAAAGCTGCCTCATTCATCTCTTCTCCCATACAGACAAATGTACTGAACACCTGCTCTTTGCCAGGAACCCTGTCATATGATGATGACATACCTATAGGCAAAGGGACCCATCGTTGTCCACATGGACTTTGCATCTGTCCCAGAAGACAGACTACAGACTGTTCGATATAACAACACGTAACAAGCACAGGGTGTTATGAAACATTTCTCCTGGAGTTACGGAGAGTGGGGAGAGGCCTCAAAGGCTTTCTAAAGAAGAGATTTTAAGAACTAGCTAGAGGAGAAGTGGCATAAAAAAGATGGAATATGTGTGGTGGGGAGAATGGGGCAGGTGTTTACAAAGAGGGAATGGCCTGTGGGAAGGCTCAGAGAAGAGAGTGAGCATAGCATGTCTTATAAAATAGGGCAGGACCATAGCACGCAGGGTAAGACAGAGGGGTGGAGAATGAGGCTTAGAGAGATGGGGGATGGGTGGGAGGAACTAGTTAAAGTTTCAGTACATCTCAGGGAAGCATTAAGGATTACTGTTTTACGGGATGTCCCTGGTGGTCCAGTGCTTATGACTCTGCTTCCAATGCGGGTGTGTGGGTTTGATCCCTGGTAAGGAAAGTATAAGATCCCATGTGCCACGCTGCATGGCTAAAATATATATATATATATAAAATATATATGTAATTTTTTTAAAAGGGTTAGTGTTTTAGGAGGATTCCTTAAGTGGTTGGAAGACAGTGGTAGGGAGCCAAGTCAGTAGGCTTCTTTTAAAATCTCGATGAGGGTAGTGATGACTTCAGAGGTACTAGCAAAGAGGTTGGAGAGAAGCAAAGCAAACAAACTTCCAGAGATATTTAGGATATAATGAGGCAGCATTTGATGAGAGAAGGAGGGATTGGTGAAGGAGGGAAGGAGTCAAGGGTAATGCTCAGGCGTTGGGATTTGTGTAGAGGAGAAAGCTCAGAATTGTGGGGAAGACAGAGGGTTCAGGCTTGGACATACTGATTTGGAGAGGGCCTCATCCAACTGGGGTGTCCACTAAGCAGTTCAGAATGCAAATCTGCCATGTATAAGAGCCTTCTGGGCTGTAGATACCGTTTAGGGAGTCATTATATCTGGCTGTCAGTGTAGCAGGGACTTAAATCTCTGCTTCAGAAGTCACAAGCTTGGGGAGAGCTCAGCAATTGACCTGTTGAACAGAATTTCTACTTGAAATGATGAAAAAGTTCTGGGAGTCACAGTGCTGATGCTTATACAACCTTGTGAATACACCTAATGCTGCTAGATTATACAAGGCTGGTTTCAGGAATGGAAAGCTAACGAATCGATCTTGTTTTCAGCATTTTCTGAGGATTTTCTTGAGCATCTGACAACTTTTCTATTCTTTTTCATGGACTCAGAAGTACTATTTCTCCAACTTGAACTCACTACCAAACACCTCAATAATTATTTAGAAGTCTAGTTACTCAATTTCAAGTATCAGTTAAAATTTTAATGGCTGAATAGCCTTTTATGATTTTTTGAGGAGGAGGCATATTTTGAAATAGTATCATTTTTTTTCTGAATTACCTTCCCGGTGCTCTTAAATTTTCTTTGGTGAAGGCGTCTATACCGGAGGGTGCATAGTTCCAGATGACTTCTTCAGCAGCAATGTAGTAGTGTCTAACATTTTTGCCATGGATATTGTCCTCAGATGAAGACTTCTTACAGTCTTGTACCCAGAAAAAGGCCTGCAAACCAGCTGAAAACCACAGAGAGGAGCCACAGTTTAATGAAGCCATTGTTATCTCTCCTATGCCTTATCAATGCTGCCGGTGAAATGACAGAGAGAAACTGAGGAAATGAACAGCTAGAAACAGTACTATGAATGAGTAAACAGCTGTAAATGAATCATTCATGGAAAATTCAAGCAGTGAAAAAAAGCCTATATGGCATAGAGAAGTGGTATTACTTGTGTTTTCAAAAATGTGGACGAACTTTAGTGGGATTTCACTATGACGATCTTTTGATGATAAGAAAATAGGACACATTAATAGATAAGTGGTGTGGGGAGAAACGCACTTTCACTGTTTTATTTCACTGTTGTTTTTTTTTTTGGCTATGTCACGTGGCTTGTGGGATCTCAATCCCTGGCCAGGGATTGAACCCTTGCCCTCTGCTGTGAAACAGCAGAGTCCTAATCACTGGCCTGCCAGGAATCCCTCACTCTTTTATGTAATCAGTGAGTCAGCATTGAAATAGATAATGCTTTAATGAGAAAAAATAAATGATGAAGAGAAGCTTTGCCATATTTTAAGGGATATGATGGGATAGAGGAGGAGGGATAGAGTGATTATGTATTTTTATCACTCCCTTAGATAAAATGGTTATGCACCTGCTGTGCTGGGCCTGCTGCAGCCAAGGTCACCTTTGATGAATGAGATTATATTTGAAGTTCAAAGTAACCTACTCAAAGATCCACATTAGACCTAATTTCTTCAGGAAACCAATATTACAAACTAATATTTTTCAAGAACTGGTGATATTTCTTTTCCTTATATTATAGAGATGGAAGAGAGATTTAGCGTGCAAAACCAAGGATTAGCTGGACTCATAAAGAACAAAGTTGGTTGTATTTAACAGAATCAAGTCAAAACACAAGTTACTTTTCAGCACCAATATACACATCTTCTGGTGTTTAAAATATTGTATATTTTACAAATCTGAGTAGCTATAAGCAGTATTATACTTTTATGGTAGGACTATACATCAGGACCAATTTTTCTTTTCCAAAAATTAACGTATTTTCAGTTTTAATTACTTTATAATTGCTCCAGTCTTTGTCTTTTTTAAAAAATTACATTATGATCCATACTGTCAGAGGAATAAAATTAACAATTCAAAGCTCAGATCATTCCAAAGATACTTAGCTTTTAGATTCTAATTTCCAATAGTCACCCCATTAATATTGTAACAGAGACACGTCTCTTTTCTCAACTGACAATTAATTTCAGGTAAAGATGCCTTACCTTTCAGATGGTTTAGATTCTGACAGCTAAGCATCCATTGTCCAGGGTTCTGAGCCACCATAAGAGCATCAAAGAGGGTAGCAGGAAAGAGATTGATTGTATCAACACGGTAGTTCCTGCTAGTTAACACTTGCCCATGGAAGAAAGCTGCGTGCACATCAATTTCATTACCCATACCAAAAAGATACCATTTTACTCTGTCCTCAGCACACATGGAGAGTCCTGGGAGACTTCCAAAAGCATATCCATTCACAGCTGTAAGTCAAGAGCAGAGACTGTGACTAACATATATTGCTGCCTGGAATATTGATAGTTACTGCTACAAAAATAAAATCAGTTTGAGATGGAAAATACCTGGCACACATGTCACTATTCTTCCCTTCTGTACCCACATCAGACATTATTAATCAATCACAGCACTCTTCATTTTGGACCTGAATTCAGCCTCAGGTTTTTTGTCAACACAGTATTAGCATATGAACACAACACTGAAATGAAACCTATTTGCTCTGCTTGTTATAAACTATACACCTTGGTATGTTCATGTGTGTATTTGCAAATACAAATGTGTGCATACATACATACATATAAATTCACACACATATATAGTAAATAGAAAAAAGACATGCTTATTAATGAATCAACCATGCATCATGTTGGTAGTGGCAGTATGGATGATGTCACAGTTTTCTTGCTTGTTTATCAGAACTTTTCCAATTTTCTACAGTGATGTGAATTGCTTTTTCAATAAGAACACAAAGGAAGCTTTTTTTTTTAACTTGAAAGACAAAATTGGAAGAAATGTGAAGGAGGAAAAGATCTAAAAGGTCAAAAGCAGGATGGCCCGAGATTCTTCTAAAACACTGAGAGCCACTGTTCAAACTGGGAGGTCCTAGAGTTAAAGCAGAAATCAGTTCTGGGGAGTACTGTGAGTGAACTAAATGCAATAGGGATACCAAACCAGGCTTAGCAAGACTGGAAGTTTGAGTCTCTAACATCTATTTTGCTTAGCACAGAACAGAGGCTGGATTAAAGTATGGAAAGAGGATCTTCCAGCCAGAAATAAGCAGAAGTTGGAAACAAAAATCTGTCCTGTGTTTAATTTGTTTATTTTTATGTTTTGATTTTATTATTATTGCATTCTCAGTTTCTGCATAAGAGCTATTTTTAAGAAGCTAAACACAAACAAAAATCTACACTTATTGGTCTAGTTGGTATTAAGGGATTTGAAATTTTATGCAAATTCTAAGTGATTGACTATCTTACTAAACCCATTATTTTGTTTCTGAGAATTAAGGAGAAGCCTAGGCAGTAAAGAAAGCATTTTTAGAAGAAGTAAAGTGAGCTAAAATGTAGGGAAAAATGATGCAAAGTTGGGGGTAGTAGTGAAGGATAATATGTGTGTAAAAGAAATACCTTTTAGAATTAGTGGTTTGAACTATTTTGTTAACTATAGTGCAATGCTTTACAATATAATTTAATAATTTTTGCCTGCTTTAATTTTTAGAAGGAGTTGGGAGAATTAAAAATATGTAGATATAACACACATATATATTTAAACATAATTGATAATGATTTATCCTTATTAGTTTTGAAATGGTTTGATGTATCTGGCTTTACCTGGCTTAGAGTTTTGATTGGACCTGTTTAGCTGAATATCAATTTGCATATCCAATACGCTTTGTTACCAAGGGCATAGATTAGAATACACTACTTATTCATGTAAGGGAATAAACTTAGCATAATTCATGGACTGAGAAAAATAAGATAAAGTTAACAGATCCTGTGTAATCTTACAATACATTCTGTTACTCTCCTGGAAGTCTTCATTATCTTTTTCAACCTTCTCTGGTTCAGAGCAGTAGGTTTTAATGTTTTCTTCTAGGTACCAGCTGAGATTTTCATCCACCACAGAAAACATTACCACAAATTCTTTGTCAATATTTTTTTCTTTTTCTTCATCCAGAGAATCTGAAGTGAAAATTACTATTTCAGTAGAACTTAATTTTTAGCATGAATTTTAGCATGTGATTCATATAGTTTTAAACAATTTTAGTATTTATTTTCCTAACAGACCAGAAATCTGGACCAGTCATTCTTGTTTCATAGACTTGGAAATATTTAGGGAATTTATGTTCGGTAACCTAAATATTGCTCCATGCACCCCTTTTTCTCCTTACCCTTGCCTGCCTTTCCCTTCTGTTTTTACTAGACTCACCACCCCTCTACCTTCCCTACTCAGTCATAACACAGAAGACTTAATGTATATTTAAAGAATGAACCTCCCTGTCTACTGTCTTTGGTAATTTATTGTGACTAATAATGAGAAAATGTACCTTTTTTGCAGTGTATTAAAGGCCCGATGAGTCCTGAGGCAATGTCTTTTGGAGCATCAATGTGGGAATGGTAAATCCGGGTCACACAGTTGCTGTCTTCCTTACCAGGACCTTGTTCTGGGATGGCATGCAGTATGTACATACACTGTTCACCTGGCTGAACTTTGTCATCTGCTTTTTGCAAACCTGTGGTGTTATCAGGATAAATGGCCCCTAGGAAACGACATGCAATGAAATGACAGGTTGAATTTGAATGTGTTTGAACTTAAAAGAAAAAAACAGATGGTCTGTTAATTCATTCAGCAAACATTTATTCAATATCTAGTATGTATCCCCTTGGGAATGCAGTGATGTTCTACTTGAGCACAGAAGAATAAGAGGCTAATGGCAACAAGGTTTGGAAGTTTCACAGAAAATGTCATTTTTGATACTTGACTGAGTCTTCAAGAAGCAGTAATAGATGAGTCAGGAGCATAGTGACTTCTGGGTGCTCAGTCATGTCTGACTCTTTGAGACCCCATGGACTGTAGCCTGCCTGCCAGGCTCCTCTGTCCATGGAATTCTCCAGGCAAGAATATTGGAATGGGTCGCCATTACCTTCTCCAGAGGATCTTCCCATGTCCATCATTGGCAAGTAGCTTCTTAGCTTCTTTACCATTGCGCCCCTTGGGAAGCCCCATAGTGACTTTGGGTTTGCAATTAAAAAAAAACAAAACGCTTGTTCTGAGAGTTCAGAATTAGGGTCACGTTAAAATGCAATGTAATTGTATTTAAAAAACAAAAGCAAAAAAATGTGTTTGCCCTGGGGTTATGGTATGGAAGTAAGAGCAAAATGGCTACCCTCTCTTATAATTTGAAGCTTTCTTGCCTGTGAAATAACCATGGAATTGTTTTAATTTTTACTTTAATTTTGTATTTTTCCAAACATATGCAAAAATTAAGAGAATAATATGAAGAACTTACATGTGCCCAAAATCTCAGCTTTACCAGTGATCAACTCAAGGCCAATCTTGTTTCATCTATACTCTTACCCACTCTAATCCCCATCATCAGTGAGCCTCCTGACTCATGTCATTTCATTTATAAATAACTGAGTATGTGTCTCTGAAAGATAAGTACTCTTTTTTCTTCTAACACAGCCACAATACAATGATCATCGGTAAAAATTATTTATATCCTAATATAACATGAAATTGTAAAAAATAAGATGGCAGTAAACTTTTATGCTATGAATATAATTATTTTGTTTAGAAAAACACATAAATATATAAAAGATCAAAACATTCACCTTATAAAGCAATCCCGCTTTTAAATGCAAAGCCAATAATTAGTTAAAATGAATTGTATCCTAATTTCCAAGCTTGAGCCTTATAAGTCCCATGAACTGTAGCGTGGCCTCAGCATTTTTTTTTATAATAACTGACATTTATAGAGTTCTTATTATATACTCTCACTGTTCCTATTTTATAGATGATAAAACTGAAGCATAGAGAATTTAAGTAACTAGTCCAAGGTCATTCAGCCAAGTAAAAGCCAATGCTGCACTCAAACACGGACCCATTAATTTTGAAGTCCTTGCTTTTAAAAACAATAAAACATCATCTCCTGTCATCATCTTCATCACCATCATCATCATCACCATTATCACCATCATCATCTACTAAGAATGAGATCATAAGCACCAAATCTAATCTTTGTTCTTCCTGTACCATCTTTAAGGATTCCAAGTCCTATAGTTAAGTGACCTTTTGGTTAATTGTGTCTCAAGTATGACTCCAGGATCATCCAGCCATGTGCACTATTTGGTTACCATGTGAGACAACTATGCTGCCTTAGCTGGAACAAAGTTAGGATGGAAGGTGACAATTGTTACAGTAAGTTCACCTGTAGGAACTTAGAGATAAGACAATCCCCATCTTGAGTCCTGTTTCTTCCTTCAGGATTTTTGTCTTTTCCAGGCTTTAATGCACGTTGTCTAATTCTCTTAGTTTGACTATTTATCTGGAAAAGTGTAGGGCAATGGGAAGGAAGTCCAGCTCTCTGTGACTCTCACTATGTGAGTTCACCCAGAAATCCTATCACATTCGCACTCCACACAGGCAAGCACAACCAAGAAAGCGCAGCATTATTAGGATGAACCAAAACACTTGTTCATAAAATAGTGCAGAGCTAAAGAACATTGTTACAGGTCTTATCCAGGAGGAAAGTCCTTAATCTTGGAAGTTAAAAAATGCCCCTACTGAAAAGGAAGAGAATTCCAGCAAAATTTTGAGTTGAACTTACCTTCATGCTCCTTATAGTAAGTCATTCCATGTGCATGAAATGTATAAGGCCTAGAGGCAAAGTTTTTCAGATGTACATAAACTTTATCTCCAGTTTCAGCTTTGATAATAGGGCCTAAAAACCCTAACCAGACAGGTTTTTCTATAACAGTCCTGAAGTTTTCATCTGTGTACTGAAGATACACAGCCTTCTTGTAAACGCTTCCAATTCTATTGGGGCCATTTTGAAGATAGATATTGGAATGTTCCCTGCAAAGGAAAAGAAGACAACCTCATTAGAAGCCATCATTTCCAGGGATAACATTATAATGAAAGAGAAATGAATGACCATATCATATTAAATGCTTGCTGTTGTTGTAAGGATGCCTCCAAAACATTAAGAGGAGAGCTGGCATTTAGCCACGTTATTTTAATAATGCAAGGTGTCCTGCATTAGCTATATGGCAGACAACCATGTGTGAATACTCCACAAAAATATACATCTTACCAGAGTACTTCGTACAAGATTTTAATGTTAAAGCACAGAGACCTTATGGCATAGAATATAAAATTTAAGTGAAATGTAAAATAAAGCTAAGACATTTCTCACTTCTTGTGTACCTCTTTCAGTCATGAAGAAAACTTGAGTTTACAAGCGATCAATCTGGATGTGTGAGATGTCAAATTGTGTGTATGTATTTTTTTTTCCTAAGGCAAAACTAATAATGCTAAGGTAATGCTATTGTTTTAATTTCTTTTAGCAAAACTAAATCAAAGCTGGAATTGATGCATGTAATGTATATGGGTTTTTTAATTACTTTTGATTTCAAATTACCCCTGTGGTTTTTTTAATCCCTTGCTAGCACAAGTACTTGAACATTGAAAGTTTATATTCTGGTTAGTGGCTGGTTAATAGTTGCTTAAAACTTTCCTGAAAATATTAGCAAAGTGAATAGTAGCCAGGAAAAAAAAAAAAAAAAGAGAAGAAAAGAAAGGAAAAGAAAGAAATTGAGCTTGATATTCAAACTTTTGAACTAATTCTTAAGTTATTGTCTTTAACGGAAGCCGGGATAGGTCAGTGAGATCTATCTGTGGGCAATGGCTTCTAGCCGTTCAGGAGAATCCACTTAAAACCTGGACTTTGGCAGCCCCTCCACACTTGAGGTCTCCTCCACCAGAATAAAAATTGCTAACGTTATGGCTGATGATCTAGGGTTTATGTTTGTGTGTGTGTGTGTGTGTGTGTTGCCTGCTTTGATCTCAGTGACTTTTGGTGCCTTGCTATTTTCCACTCAACCCTTGTGAGGCTGTATAACCTGACTAAGGAACAAATTTAGGCTTGTTTTCTCAGTGGTAAGCTCATCGGAAAGAGTGAGGGATATTTTTCCTTTTTATTTTTTTTTTAAGATGAGAGCAGAGCTTGTGTGGGAGCTCTGATCTTTGTCTGTTGCAGAGTTTAAAGGCCTGTTTTTATTTTTTAAATCTAAGGCTCTGGCCTAATGTTTCTTAAATTTTCACATGCGTAGGCATCTACTGAGGACCTTGATAAATGCAAGTTCCTAGGCTCCAGCCCCATTGATTCTGCTTCTATGCTGCTGGGGTGGAGTTCAGGCATCTGCATTTACTAACAAATAACCCCTCTGTGTTCTGATCCTTCTCTGTGCTCATGGGCAACCTGAGAAGAGGAGGCTCCAGGTGCAGGGGGAGAAAGCTGCCCAATCCCAGAGGCAGTGGGATTCCTGGATGCCCTGAGACACAAAGGTATCAGGTTCTGGTCATGGCCAAATCTCTCCTGGCATGGTGGCATGGAGGTACCAGATTGAGCTTGAGTGAGGGGACCAGTGAGAAGGGTCTCTGGGCTGCATTTGGGCAGCAGGAACAGATATTGAAAATAGCAGAGCCCCGTGCTCTGGATTGACCAGAGAGCTTCTACAATGAGCACCTTATAGTTGTCATCCTGGATTGTTTAAGCCCTGGGATTCTGAACTTGTTCACTGAAAAATGAGTGAGATGGGAGTCCCTTTCCCCTATCGTGGTGGGAGAAGGGCAAACTGGAAGTTAGAAAAATAAAGTGGCATCTTTTATAACCAATACGGCAAATCCATGCTTAAGCCGTTATTCGTCATATTTGTTTTCATTTTCTAATTGTTGCAATTTCCATTTTGTTAAAACAAACCAAAAAAAAAAAAAAAATCAAGCAAAACTCTGAGAGACTTTGAGCACATTAAAATACATGAAAAAACAATGAGAAGGGATGTGACTTCTTTCCCCTAAATTGCCACATTAGTGCAGACAGGAGTAATCTTAATGAATAGGTGTTGTAACAACAGCAAAATTCCAAAGCACTGAAGGCCACTGAGATTAAAGATAGATTCATCCAGTCCACTTTGCTGAGAGGAGGTCAGGAAGAGGGCAGTTCAGTCAGACACACAATGGCAGCTGGAAAGCTTATAGCTCAAAGATGGAATTCCTCTTGGGTCACATCAGAACCTGGGCCACTTAGTCTCACACAGACCTGCCTAAGCCTAGGGGAAAATTTTCACCAGTGTCTATGAATCTAAGAGATTTCACCTTCAATGATATTTAAATAGAGATTCTAATCTGTGTTCCACCATGCCCTGTTGATCCACATCTTGCTGTTTTATTTACTAAGTCATGTCCAACTCTTTTGCGATCCCACAGACTGTAGCCTGCCAAGCTTCTCTGTCTGTGGGATTCTCCAGGCAAGAATACTGGAGTGGGTTGCCGTTTCCTTCTTCAGGGGTTCTTCCTGACCCAGGGATAGAACCTGCATCTCCAGCATTGGCAGGTGGATTCTTTACCACTGAGCCACCAGGGAAGCCCAATCCACATTTTAAATAAAGCCAAAGTTTAAAAATAGCCTTCAAATTCTTGAGGCTTCCTTTAGATACAATGTGTATTTATATTTCCTGAATGTGCCTCTAAAGCATTAAAGAATATGTCACATTTCATCTCAATAAACTGCAGCAGACTTTGTCAAAATGCTTTCATTGCACTGAAATTCTCCTGTATTCATTGTTTCCTAAAATAGGAGGAGTATTGTCTAAGCTTTGGGATTCGTTTTGTGTATACAAAGATTTTTTTGGAGGTGGGGGTGGTGGTGGTGAAAAATACTTTAAAAATAACTGATCTGAACTTATAATCAATTCAGGAATTTTAACTTTTGGAATTTCTTGTATGCACATAGCTATGTGCAAAATATGTTTGCCATCATGTCTTTTTTTCTGAAACAAAATTAAGTCTTAAGCAAATTGGTAAATATTTCACATAATGCGATACCTCGGGGGAGGTCTATTTGTTTATGATCTGTCTCCAAAGACACATCAAAGGGTCATTAGGAAATGTCTATTTAACATCAAGAGCACAACTTTGGGGACAAAGGGTCAGTTACGGGAAGCTTGCAGGAAGTTTGCCAGTCAGATAGCCAGTCAAAGGGATCTATTATGGTTGTTCTTTGACCCGAACAAATGATTCACATTAATTGTTCTTTCTGTTGGCAATTGTGATATGGTGTCTTACTTCATTTCAATAGATATGTCCCCCTCTCAGTAATCACATCCTTCTTTTTTAGCTTCCCCAGTTCTTATAATTCTATAGTGAAAGTGAAAGTGTTAGTCGCTCATTCATGTCTGACTCTTTGTGACCCCATGGACTATAGCCCTCCAGGATCCTCTGACCATGGGATTTCCCAGGAAAAGAATACTGGCATGGATAGCCATTTCCTTCTCCAGGGGACTGAACTTGGGTCTCCTATATTGCAGGCAAATTCTTTACCATCTGAGCCACCAGGGAAGCACTATAATCCTATAGCAATTCCCCTGATTTCTGGTAGGTTCAGACCCAGAAGTGAGTTTTTAATGGTAGGGTACACAAGCTGGAATCAAGATTACCGGGAGAAATATCAATAACCTCAGATATGCAGATGACACCACCCTTATGGCAGAAAGTGAAGAAGAACTAAAGAGCCTCTTGACGAAAGTGAAAGAGGAGAGTGAAAAAGTTGGCTTAAAGCTCAACGTTCAGAAAACTAAGATCATGGCATCTGGTCCCATCACTTCATGGCAGAAAGATGGGGAAACAGTGTCAGACTTTATTTTTTTGGGCTCCAAAATCACTGCTGATGGTGATCGCAGCCATGAAATTAAAAGGTGCTTACTCCTTAGAAGGAAGGTTATGGCCAACCTAGATAGAATATTTAAAAGCAGAGACATTACTTTGCCAACAAAGGTCCGTCTAGTCAAGGCTATGGTTTTTCCAGTGATCATGTATGGATGTGAGAGTTGGACGGTGAAGAAAGCTGAGCGCCACAGAATTGATGCTTTTGAACTGTGGTGTTGGAGAGGACTCTTGAGAGTCCCTTGGACTGCAAGATGATCCAACCAGTCCATCCTAAAGGAGATCAGTCCTGGGTGTTCATTGGAAGGAATGATGTTGAAGCTGAAACTCCAATACTTTGGCCACCTCATGCGAAGAGTTGACTCATTGGAAAAGACCCTAATGCTGGGAAGGATTGGGTACAGGAGGAGAAGGGGACGATAGAGGATGAGATGGTTGGATGGCATCACCGACTTGATGGACGTGGGTTTGGGTAAACTCTGGGAGTTGGTGATGGACAGAGAGGACTGGCGTGCTGCGATTCATGGGGTTGCAGAGTCGGACACGACTGAGCGACTGAACTGAACTGAGTAAAACAATAATAATGCTGCTCCCTCCCATAAATTCAGAATGCACTCAAGGAAGTCTTGGTTTATGTTTAGACATGGTTACTAAAGTGTGGGTAATATATGTGAAAAGTCTCTGGATTCTTGGCTTCATTAATTGAGACATAGTATATTAGTTTTCTATTGCTGCATAACAAATGATCACAAAGCAGCTTAAAACAGCACCTATTTATTAATTTCACGGTTCCATGGATCAGCAATCTGGCACGGCATGACTGGATTCTCTGCTCAGGTTATCACAGCTGACATCAAGGTGTTGGCTTGGCCGAGTACTTGTCTGGAGGCTCTGTGGATAAGTCCACTGCCAAGCTCACTCAGGTTATTGGCAGAATTCAGTTCATTGTAGTTATAGGACTGAAATTCCTGCTTCTTTGCTAGCTCACAGCTGAAGACTTCTCCCAGTTCTTTAACGCCACTTGTGTTCCTTCCAAAGTGACTTCTTCCATCTCCAAGTCAGCAACAGTTTGTTGAATCCCCCTCAAACCTCTTTGAATCTCTCTGACTTCCTCCTCTTCCACTAGAGAATTCTCTGCTTTAGACCAGGCCCACCCAGGTCATGTCTCTAGTTTAAAGTCAACTGTGTCATTGAATATAACATAAATCTTGGGAGTGATATATCATCATATTCACTGGTTCTGGAATTTTAGGTTAGGATATCTTTGGAAGCAATGAAAAAAACTCTGCCTACTACACACAGGAATCACAAAGAAAAGTCAAAAAGTAACTGGTAGGCAAAGACTCGGAGAAGGCAATGGCACCCCACTCCAGTACTCTTGCCTGGAAAATCCCATGGATGGAGGAGCCTGGTGGGCTGCAGTCCATGGGGTCGCTAAGAGTCGGACACGACTGAGCGACTTCACTTTCACTTTTCACTTTCATGCATTGGAGAAGGAAATGGCAACCCACTCCAGTGTTCTTGCCTGGAGAATCCTAGGGACTGCGGAGCCTGGGGAGCTGCCGTCTATGGGGTCGCACAGAGTCGGACACGACTGAGGCAACTTAGCAGTAGCAGGCAAAGACTCAACCTGGGTTTATATAGCACACACTTGAGTGAGCTATAGGTTCTAATAGCCTGGCCTCACTAGCACAGCATGAAAATTCTATCTAGGTGTTAGCCCTCTTTTGGATATGTTCTTGGGGAAAAATAGCCACTGTGATAATAAATTGTAGCTTGAAAAGTGTGAAATGGTGTAGTTACTTCATTAGCTTCTGCACATGGACTGTCTTATGTGAAATGTTTATACCACGCCAGATTTTGCTTACTACTTTTTATTTGGCAGCCTCAGAGTATAAGTCATTATAAGTGACTTCCAGATAACTTCAGCTCATAATTTTACCTCTTTAAGAATCATTTAAAAATTTAAGACCATTTTGGAAGGGGTAAAATGAATGCCTTTGTGTAAGTTTTTTTCTTTAAAAATGTTTTGTTTGCTTCCTTATTTTTTTAAACAGCACGTACTGGGAAAAATTCAACTTCTGTTATGATAATAATAGTAAATATAAACATTTACTGAATGGTTATGGTACCCTGATCACCCAATATTGTAATACTTATGATTATATCATAGAGTGCAATGTTGTTAGTTTGTTCTCTATTTGGTCAAAATTTGGGCTTTCATTTTTTTCTTGGTCATTGAGTCTGCTTATGATGACATCTTCACTATAGTATTTCTGATTTATTTCTCAAACCTACAATGGGCTGGAAAGCTAGGTTTAACAATGTTTGTAAGAACAGTATTAAAAATCACCAAGCCTGAGTAAGAGCCTATGAAGTTAGTGTAAAAGAGTTTTGTGATAATTCTTCTGTTTAAGAAATTTTTCACTTACTTCTAGCTTCCTATAGGTCACCAGGAGAAAGAAGTAACCTAAAGAAAACTGAACTATTGTTACTTATTGCCATTATGTAGCCAACAAAATCAATACACGTTTAATTAATGTCTACCATGGGCCCAGATCACAGTATTGCATTTGCTAATTGTTTTTATATGTATGTCTTTTATTCTTGGTGGTGGTGGTAGTTTAGTCGCTGAGCTGTGCGTCATCTTGCGACCCCATGGATCGTAGCCCACCAGGCTCCTGTGACCATGAGATTTCCCAGGCAAGAATACTGGAGTGGGTTGCCATTTCCTTCTTCAGGGGATCTTTCTGACCCAGAAATCGAACCTGGGTATCCTGCACTGCAGACAGTCTCCTGAATTGTAAGCAGATTCTTTACCAATTGAGCCAGCAGGGAAGCCCTTTTTATTCTTGTGCTTAGTTGCTCAGTCATGTCTGGCTCTTTGTGACCCCATGGACCGTAGCCTGCTAGGCTCCTCTGTCCATGGGAATTCTGCAGGCAAGAATATTGGAGTGGGTTGCCATGCCCTCTTCCAGGGAATCTCCCCAACCCAGAAATTGAACCCAGGTCTCCCTCATTGCAGGTGGATTCTTTACTGTCTTAGCCACAAGGGAAGCCCTTAAATACAAATAACTTATCCCATGGACAGAGGAGGCTGGTGGGCTATAATAGTCCATGGGGTCACGAAGAGTCGGGCACTACTAAAGCAATTAACACTTTAACTTTCACTTCAACTTAGGAGCAGAAAATATATTTCACAGATCTTTAACAGTTTATTAGTGTGTCAAAGTGACAGATAAGGCACTGATAAACATAAGGAAATTACTTTCTACCTTATCCCATAGAAAAGCTATGAACAACCTAGACAGCATATTAAAAAGCAGAGACATTACTTTGCCAACAAAGGTCCATCTAGTCAAAGCTATGGTTTTTCCAGTAGTTATGTATGGATGTGAGAGTTGGACTGTAAAGAAAGCTGAGTGCCAAAGAATTGATGCTTTTGAACTGTGGTGATGGAGAAGACTCTTGAGAGTCCCTTGGACTGCAAGGAGATCCAACCAGTCCATCCTAAAGGAAATCAGTCCTGAATATGCTTGGAAGGACTGCTGCTGAAGCTGAAACTCCAATACTTTGGCCACCTGATGCAAAGAGCTGACTCATTTGAAAAGACCCTGATGCTCGGAAAGATTGAAGGCAGGAGGAGAAGGGGACGACAGAGGATGAGATGGTTGTATGGCATCACGGACTTGATGGATATGAGTTTGAGTAAACTCCGGGAGTTGGTGATGGATAGGGAAGCCTAGCATGTTGCAGTCCATGGGGTTGCAAAGAGTCAGACATGACTGAGCAACTGAACTGAATTTGCCCCACTAGAAATAAGTACTTCTGATAGAATAAAAAGAAGTGAACTCTTATTTTCCTAGTTAAAAGAATCCACACATTTTCTCCTTTCTATCTTTCAAAGTTTCCTGTTCCACTAACTGATGCATAGCTCCATAAACTGACTTTTCTTATTTCATTCTATCTTCTGATTTATTCTACAGTGTAAATCTCTCCACACTAGAAGCAAGGGGAAACTTTGACAACACAGCCTATAATTTTGTTTAGATTCCTACATACCTTTTATTCATTCATTTTCATTTATTCAAAAATATCTTAGTGTTTCCAAATTATAGGTACTAGTGATCACCAGTGAATTTAGCAGATGGAGTTTCTGCCATCTCCATACATACTTTCCTCTTCCTTGTTCCAGATCTTCAAGGTCAACAGCAGCTTAAACCTAATTCTCTGCCAAACAACCATCTTGACCTCTTTCAACCTGTTTCTCAGCCTATTTATCTGCACTCCTTTTTAGCCTTCACACGATGAGTGTCAATAATCATATCTGGTTATATCACATCATCCTTTGGCATAGTTATGTCTTACCCCCCACTATATGTTGAAATCCTAATCCCTAATGTGGGTATTAGGAGATGAGGCCTTTGGGAGGTGCTTAGGTCACGAGGGTGGGGCTCTCATGAATGAAGTAAGTACCTTCTTATAAGGCACTTCTGTAGAAGAGGCTCTGAGGACACTCTTAGTCCCTTCCACCAAGTGAAAAGGCTATGAACCCGAAAGAGAGATCTTACTAGAACATGACCATGTTGGCACCTTGAACTTCCCAGCCTCTTGAGCTGTGAGAAAGGGATTTCTGTTATTGCTAAGCTATCTTGTCTGGTGTATTTTGTTATAGAAGGCTGAATGTATTAGCAGCTGGACATTCTGCAAATCTGATGCAAAGAAGCAGCAGAAAGTTGCCACCTAAACTTATGTATACGAAAACGTTGGCATAGTATTGGCAAAATTGCTGAAGGTCTAGTCAATATTTGCTGTTCAGATATATTAAAAGATGTCACAAAGAGAGTGAGCAATGCCATCTAGAGTTTGCACAACTGTAGGCTGTTGTTGAAGCAAAAGGAGATGATGGAGCCAATGTTGTATAACCTCCCCAGCACACACAGGATACTAGGCTATTTAAAACTAAAAAAGTTCTCTTCCCTCCCTGCAAAAAAATTTTTACCAAAGCCCTTTTCTCTTCTAAATGTCTAGAATTAGAGACTTTGTTAAGGTATGGTCAGGGCAATGTGTAGCACTTGGTTGATGCGCAATAAAACTGATTGGACTTTTGACCATGAATAATGGCAGCAGGATGGGTGAGGGCATGGAGTAGGACAGTATGACAGTATTTTTTTTCCTAATGTGTTTGACCTTCTCAAAATATGTATCTAGTTTTCCTATAAAAAACGTGTATAATTTCTATTATGTTTAGTTAGGGAAAATGCTGAAGTCATACAAAATAATGGTTCTTGTGAAGCCTAAGAATATGCCATCTTCAAAAGAAGAGAACACTAGCTCAAAACTAAGCTTAAAAAAATAATTGCAGGGACCTTCCTGATGGGCCAGTGGTTAAGACTCTGTGCTCCCAATGCAGGGGGCCCAGGTTCAATCCCTGGTTAGGGAACTAGATCCCACATGCTGCAACTAAGACCTAGGAAAGTCAAATAAATGAATATTTTAAAAATATAATTGCAAAATATACTAGTTTTATTTACAAACAGTTCTTTTTAGGTCAGAAACTTTCCTCACTGATTATTACTAAATTAATAACTTAACAATTAGGTATTATCATCTATGCATTTATTTATTTTTTTTACTTTGAGAAACTTTAAACATACATAAAATTAATGAGAATAATGTATACCCATCAACAGAGTCAACATTATGAAATTTGGCATACTTTTTAAGCTATTTTTTAAAGATACAATGTCAGCAGCAAATGGTCATTGGGCTCATTTGTCACCATTAACATGCATTTTTAAGTATCAGTATTAATACATTTATCACCATTAAAATACACTTTCACCATTAAAATACATCTTTAAATGTAATGAATATGGGTTTGAGTAACAAATTTTAATTTGGTGTTAAATGTTTAATTGACATTATTAAAAGCGATGACCTTCATATAGATAATCTTCCGTTACAAAAATCTTCAAGGAGAACTTGCTTTTTTGCATGATGAACATTGCTTAAAATAAGGGACTTTTCAACTGAAACAAAGAAAACCTTAAACAAAGAAAACCTTTAAGAAAGAAAACCTTAAAGAAAACCTTTAAGTTACATAGAGTTTTTTTGCACATGAATGATGTGCCGAGCACTGTAAGAAGAGCTTTCCATGTACCCACTCTTTAAACAGCCCTATGAAGTATTCTTATTGTCTTCAACAGATTAGGATGCTGAGTCTGAGAAAGATGAATGTAATTATCTGTCTAGAGTCATCCAACAGGTATTAGGCGGAGCCATATTAAGATTGTATTTGATATATAAAATAAATGGTTTTTGGAGGATTAAAAAAGCCTTTAATTTTTACCACTAGTAATCAGAAATGGCATAGTAAACAGAAAATTTTATGCAGTCATTCTTTGGATGAAAGAATTTCTGCATAAACAGACAAAGAGACTGAACCCTGATGGGAGATGTAACAACCAGAAGGGGTAAAAAGAAACCCACCCAGTTCCTCAGGACCAAGTGGGAAGGAGTAAGGCAGCATCCCCCAAAACAAACAAAATCCCAGGAATTAGAGGTTTATTAGTGTCCAGAGTTTCAAGTCCATATTTTTCAGTTTTTGTGTATAACAAATTAAAGGAATATTTCATCTTACTGGCTTTATTTTTTAATTGATAATTTCAGTTTGGTCTGCAAAAAAGAAAAAACAATTACTTACGTGTCAACCGAAACAAGTTTCTTTTCCTCATGGTCAGAGGCATAGTTCCAAGCTGTTTCAATAATTCCAATGTAATAATGCTTATCTTTCGCCCAGGCTGAGGTACCACATAAAATTAGAAAAATACTGAGCAAGAAAATCTTCATTTTTTTTTTTTTTCCCTCTTGGAGCCCGAGAAGCAATGGAATGAGATCAGAAGCAGGCAACTTTATAAACAAGGCTTTCTTTATTTGCTTGATTGACAGAATGTTAAGTTGCATAAGACGAAATTATTTCGTTAAAGCAAATAACATTTTCCACTTTGGTTCAGTTCTCGTAAACCCAGGAAAAACCTAGTTTTCCACTGCCTGGATTCTCTGATTACAAATAAAAAGTCAACAGTTATTGTTGGAGGCACTGGAGTGTGCATAAGTCTGCGCTTCTACCATTCATTGTGTAAATTCCAGGAAGGCAGAGATCATGTCTAAATGTTCCCTTTGTTCTTCCAACAATATGCTGCAGTACAATGCCCTGCACACAGTGAACTTTTTATAAATCGGGATGAAAATTATGCAAAATGAATCAAAATAAGTGGCTCTTTACTTTGGAAAAGTGTAACGATAACCTGGTTACCTATTCAAGATACAAAACATGATATTTAACGTGCCAAATTTAAGTACCCCCAAATAAGAATTTATTTTGAAAGTTTTATTTTGTAAGCTCCAAACGTATCTGCATAGTTAATCAGATTATTGTGTATCACTATATAAAAATAACTAGCAGAGGATAATGGGAGTTGAAGACACTGTTTTAGTTACTGAAGAAATCAGAAACAAATAAACCTGTCTTGAAAGGCAAAAGTTGGCCTTAGTAAATGGACAGAGCCCTAGTTTATTTTGTTTATACATTTTTGGCTGTGCTGGTCTTCGTTGCTGCATGGGCTTTTCTCTAGTTGCAGTGAGCAGGGGCTACTCTAGTTGTGGTGCGTGGGCCTCTCACTGCAGTGGCTTTTCTCCTTGAGGAGCATAGGCTCTAGGGAGGGTGGGCTTCAGTAGTTGCGGCTCCCAGGCTCTAGAACTTAAGTTCAGTAGTTATGGCACATGGACTTAGTTGCTCCACAGTATGTGGGATCTTCCCAGACCAGAGATGGAGCCCATGCCTCCTGCATTGGCAGGTGGATTCTTTACCACTGAGCCAGCAGGGAAGCCCGAGACCTAGTTTATTAACCTGGAATTTCTCTCTTTGATGTGGACATGAATTTTGGCATAAAAGACTTTTTATTTTTTAGGTGAAGAAAATCCTGATGACAGTGCACATTTTTTGTTGATGTGAGCTTTTTCTCTAGACTACTTCAATACATTACATAAGTATTTACTGAATGGGGTTTATAGAAATAGTTGGTACAGGAGAAAGCACCCCAATGTTTGAACAATTCCCTCATTTAATAAGTATTACTGAATGAACCCCCTGTGTGCCATACACTGTTCTAAGCACTGTGGGGATACAGCAGGGAATAAAACAGACACGAATCCCTATCCTTGTCAACTTACATTCTACTGGGGAGAGACCAACAATATACAAATGAAGGGTGAAATATCTAGTACATATGAGCAGCAATGAATGAAGCTAATAAATGCCGAGGAAAATAGTAGTATGAAGATAAATGTCTGATGATACCATGTGATCCCAGGCAAGATACATACTTGACCCCAGCCTCAGTTTCCTCATCTTTAAATCAGTCTCAGAGGGCTGTTGTTCATATTACTTGAAATGATCCATGTTAGGTCACGGAGTGTAGATGTTCCTTTCACCTAGCAATAATGTTCCTAGCAATAATCTTACCTAATTATCCTGATACAGAAAATTGAGTCACCATGCCCAGAATGTCCCAAGACCTCCTTCTAGAGCCACCTTAAACGATTGCGCCCTCATGCCCACTGAGGGGACCTGAATGGTGCTAACATCTTGCCCAGACTCCACTGGCCAAACCCTGTGTCTTACAAGATGCTGTTCTTTCTAAAACTTGGTGCCCAGAAATGCTCCTTTTTTCCAAATGGTCCACACAGAGGGAACTTCTTTTAGCAGTTCATTCTCCTAGAGAGGGTGCTTTTTAATTGGCATGAAGCCCCTGTGTGAGTCAGTGTATGGCTGATGGTGTAAATGATGCCCTTTGGGAACTGTACCATTCCTGTTATCCTTCCACTGACCCTATTCAGGACTGTACCATGTGGGAAATCACTTATCTGTCATCACAGGCTTTGTGGTTAATAGGTGTTGTTTAATGATTATTAGGTCCAGGTGGCATCTATGCTCTGTTAGCTTCCAAACAGTGATGAAGACCTTCATGATGTATTCCCAGTATCCATGAGACTAGTTACACTTTCATAAATCTTGACTTAGGACTGTGCCTTCTGTCTCCAAGCACCTACCCAGATGCCCTAGGTTAATTGTAAAATTGTCCCAATAGTCCCTGGATGGTGCAGAAAGCAGCTGTGAATTCTTCTGGATCTCTCTATCTTTGTCCTCCATCCTACCCTCTGAGTAAGTTACCTTATAATAAACGAATCCACTGATTATGTGGAGCTGCCTGCCTCATTTTCTTCCTCAGATACCTTCTCAGTTCTTGGGCACTTTTTGTCCCCTCCATGCCCCAACAATTGGTGAGCCAGCCAGGAGACTGAAAATGAGACAGGAATGGGCCATGCTAGGGGAAAGCCAGGTGTGGTGGGGTAAACCTAGGCTGGCCATCTCTTCTGTGTGGGGTGACCTAGCTATGTTTATGGGACCCTTTGGGTTACTGTGTGAGTTCAGGACACCTGGAAAATGTCAAAGGGCTTCCTAGATATATTAACTGAAGTGGTGGAAAAGGGAAAGTGGATAAAAAAGAAAGTGAGCAAACTATTTTAGCTATTGCATGGCATTTGTTATATCCTAGAAGGATTAGCACAGAAAAGGAATTACAGTTCAGCAGGAAACTAGACAAGACTAAATGAGATTTTGGTGTTAGAGGGGGATGACTAGAGGGCATGTTCTGCCACTACTTTTTAAAAAATAATTTTATTGATTTATGTATTTTTGACTGTGCTGAGTCTCTGTTGCTACATGTGGACTTTCTCTAGTTGTGGCAAGAAGGGGCTACTCTCTAGTTGTGGAGTGCAGGCTCTAGGGCATGTGGGCTTTACTGGTTGCAGTGCATGGGCTCAGTAGTTGCAGCTCCTGGGCTCTAGAGCACAGGCTCAGTAATTGTGGCACCCGGCTTAGCTGCTCCATGGCAGACGGGATCTTCCTGGACCAGGGATCAAATCCATGCCTCCGGCATTGGCAGGCAGATTCTTTCCCAAAGAGCCACCAGGGAAACCCACGTTCTGCTGCTTCTGACTTCATATCAAAGAAAATAGAACAGGGAGATCATACTGAAGTTGATGGCAGGTAAGATAGCTAAAATGCAGGGCAGTAGGCTCAAAGGTGAGGTCTGTTATTTCACAGCAGAACTGGGACCTAGAGGCGTGGTCTTTGGGATAAAGACTTG
Source organism: Giraffa tippelskirchi (assembly GCF_054371585.1). Taxonomy (NCBI): domain Eukaryota; kingdom Metazoa; phylum Chordata; class Mammalia; order Artiodactyla; family Giraffidae; genus Giraffa; species Giraffa tippelskirchi. The sequence continues at coordinate 84,716,618 of NC_137276.1, read as the reverse complement.
TCAGAAGATGAGGACATAACTATAGAGGAGGAAAAAGAAGCACGGCGTCTGATGCAAGCTGAAACACAGGCTGCTAGGGAACCAGGAGATAATTGAGAGGAGACCCTCACAAACTCCAAAACAACAGTGCCGGAATATTCGTCTCCTGAGTTAATAGAATTAACTGTCAGGTTTAACCAAAATAGTAGAGAAGGAGTGGCAGCCTGGGGGCTCCATTCATGGGATACTTGGGGGAGATGGCATCATGTTAAATGGGCCAGAAATGTCTAAGATGTCTAAAATGACCACAGTTATAGAGCAGCCTGGCCTCTGGCAATGTTTGCTTGTGGCCAAGGTGGCCTAGCTAACTTGATTGAATTGGTACATGCAAGTATTTGTCTGGCTTAGCCAAATGAGTGAGGCATGCTGTCCCCACCCTTAGGATGGCATCTTTGCAAGATTTACAAGAAACAGTGAGGGCATCAGGAATGAAGCATGCTCTCTATGCTCCTAATTTCCAAGACCTGTTGAGGAGTTATTTGTAGCAGGTATCAAGGATAGTATCCTGCAGTCCACTCCGGGAGCTTGGTTGCTGACCTGAGATAGGGACCTTAGTTTCAGTTTTGACTGGGATGGTTAATCAACCCATTCAGACTATGGTAGCTATGACAACTGAATTAAGTGAGACTGAAAAGATCTGGCACAAGGGAAATTAACAGGTGCTGTGCTTAGTCGCTTCAGTCATGTACAACTCTTTGTGACGCCATGGACCTCAGCCCACCAGGCTCCTCTGTCCATGGGATTCTCCAGACAAGAATACTGGAGTGGGTTGCATGCCCTCCTCCAGGGGATCTTCTTAACCCAGGGATTCCATCCCCATCTCCTGCACTGCAGGTGGATTCTTTACTGTTGAGCCACCAGGGAAGCCCAAATAAACATGTAGATAAAGCCAAAGAGAAAAAAAAAAAGTGAGGAAATCAAAGGAGGCTCAACTAGAATTGCAATGGCACCCCACTCCAGTACTCTTGCCTGGAAAATCTCATGGATGGAGGAGCCTGGTAGGTTACAGTCCATGGGGTCGCTAAGAGTTGGACACGACTGAGCGACTTCACTTTCACTTTTCACTATCATGCGCTGGAGAAGGAAATGGCAACCCACTCCTGTATTGTTGCCTGGATAATCCCAGGGACAGCGGAGCCTGGTGCGCTGCCGTCCATGGGGTCGCACAGAGTCGGACACGACTGAAGCGACTTAACAGCAGCAGCAGCAGCAGCAACTAGAATTTCCCACGAACAGTTATGGCAAGACCTTGTATTAATCAGGACCCCTGAAGAGAATATAAACAACCTAATTGGGTCCTTTTAACCTTGTGGAAAGTATTATCCAAAGAAAAACAGTTTATTCTGCTGACAGCAGGAGGAAGAGGCACAAGCCTACACTCTGTCACTTTGAGAAGATGAAGAATAGGGGTTGATACTCCCGATTCTGAGGATCAGGGCTGGGGTAAAGGCTGCTCCTTGGTGTGGGCCAAAGGGCCACAGATACATTAACTGTGGAGGCCCCATGTTGAACTATTTATCAGTCTCGCACCAATAGAAAGACCACTCTGGGTTTAGAGATATCTGTGCCCAGTGCAACCAAATTTATGGGAACCCATCCAAGTTCCAAGGGGCAATATGACCCATTGATTGATATGGAGGCCGAACGGTATGGATGAAACATATGAGCTTGTATTTACAAATTGGAAGATTGCCTCCCTATCCCTTTCTGGTTTATATTTCACTTATCAGTTCAGTTCAGTTCAGTTCAGTTGCTCAGTCGTGTTCAACTCTTTTCGACCCCATGGACTGCAGCACGCCAGGCTTCCCTGTCCATCACCAACTCTTGGAGCTTGCTCAAACTCATGTCCATTGAGTCGGTGATACCATCTAACCATCTCATCCTCTGTCGTCCCCTTCTCCTCCTGCCCTCAATCTTTCCCAGCATCAGGGTCTTTTCAAATGAGTCAGCTCTTTGCATCAGGTGGCCAAAGTACTGGAGCTTCAGCTTCAGCATCAGTCCTTCCAATGAATATTCAGGGCTGATTTCCTTTAGGATTGGCTGGTTTGATGTCCTTGCAGTCCAAGGTACTCTCAAGACTCCTCTCCAACACCACAGTCCAAAAGCATCAATTCTTTGGCGCTCAGCTTTCTTTATGGTCCAACTCTCACATCCATAATACCCATACCTGGATATATTTTTAGGTGTGGACGTCCTACAAGACCTGGACCTCACAGTCAGCACCAGCAAGTTCTGCTTATGAATCCATACTATCAAGTGTGTAGTGGTGGATAACACTAAATGGGACTCTGTAGAGCTGTCCACCCCTAGGAGAGTGGTGACAATAAAACAGTATCACCTACCAGGGGGACAGGACGGAATATGGGCTACCATCTTAGTATTAGAGAAGGTAAGGGTTATAAGACTGCACAAAGCCTATGTTGCCAGTGGAAAAAAACAAATGGCACCTGGCTCATGACAGTAGACTGTAGAGCATTAAACACAATAACACCCCATATCTATGCAGCAGTTCCAAATACAGCTGAACTCTTGGACACAAATCTCCTTTTCTCTCAAGACAAATCACTGAATCTACAATTGTGTGTGTGTTAGTTGCTTAGTTGTGTCCAACTCCTTGCAACCCCATGGACTGTAGCACGCCAGGCTCCTCTGTCCATGGGATTCTCCAAGAATACTGGAGTGGATTGTCATATCATTCTCCAGAGGATCTTCCCAACCCAGGGATCAAGCCCTGGTCTCCTGCATTGCAGGCAGATTCTTTACCATTTGAGCTACAAGGAAGTCCCGTAGTCTAATGCCTTTTTCAGTATTCTCTTAGATAAGGGGTATCAGGACCAGTTAGCCTTCATGTGGGAAGGGAGGTAATGCACTTCTACTGTCTTAGCCCAAGGTTATCTGCACAGCCCTACTATATGTCCTGGGATGTTGGCTTGGGACTTGGAGAACTGGGCTCTCCCTCCCTCTTTCTCTCTCTGTCATTACACTGATGACATCATGTTAACCCATGAAGACTTGCTGTCTCTTCTCAAGGTGCTCCATCACCTCAGGGATATTTAAAAGCAAGGGGATGGGAGGTAAATGCTGACAAAGTGCAAGGACCAGGGCAGTCACTAAAGTTCTTGGGAATGATGTATTCTGGTAAGACTAAAGTGATGTCTGAGGTTGTTTTTGATAAAATACAGTAAGTCTCCTACATATGAACCTTCAAGTTGCAAACTTTCAAAGATGCAAACATGCATCTGGTTCCAGCAAGGAACCGAAACATGTGCCATAAGTCAGTTCCCTTTGCTGATGCTTTTATTGCTGGCTTACTTCTCTCTAGGTAGATGGGGAAGCATAGTTCTTAGTATTCTTTTATCATTAGTAGGAATTCTTTGTTCTTGCTGCTGCTCATATTGTTACTGTGGGTTTGGAGCACAAGCCACCTCTGCTATCTGGCCCTAGGGTCTCTCAAGAAGAATAATGATAAGATTGTTGAGCCATCAAGATATTGAGGGTGGAGTGTATGGCTGCTGACATAACTGATGCCATCTTGGTCTTATACGGTTCCTCTGGTCCTTCCACTGGAAATCACTTCTCTATCATCAAGGTCTTTGTAGTTAACATGTATTGTTTAATGACTGTTAGGTCCAGGTGGCCTCTGTACTCTGTTAGCCTCCAATGATGAAGACCTTTTCTGACATATTCCTGGTGAACCATGAGACCAGTTGCATGCATGCGTGCATGCTTAGCCACTCAGTCATGTCTGACTCTTTGCGGCCCCATGGACTGTAGCCCACCAGGCTCTTCTGTCCGTGGATTTCCCAGGCAAGAATACTGGAGAGGTAACAATTCCCTTCTCCAAAGGATCTTCCCAACCCAGGGATTGAACCTGGGTCTCCTGCATTGTAGGCAGATTCTCTACCGTGTGAGCCACCAGGGAAGCCCTTCCATATTCTAGGTTAACTATAAAATTGCCTCAATGGCCCCTCAGTGGTGTGGAGGGCAGCTATAAATGCTTCTGGGTCATTGTCCACCTAATCTTACTCAGTGAGTAAATTATCCTGTAGCAGATGGATTCACTGATTATTTGGAGCTGCCTGCCTCAATTTTTAGTTTCAAGATACCTTCCAATTTAGGTGAGCCCTTTTCATTCCCTTCACACAGACCACAGCCTTGTCTATCTCAATGAAACTAAGCCATGCCGTGTGGGGCCACCCAAGACGGATGGGTCATGGTGGAGAGGTCTGACAGATTGTGGTCCACTGGAGAAGGGCATGGCAAACCACTTCAGTATTCTTGCCTTGAGAACCCCATGAACAGTATGAAAAGGCAAAAGGATAGGACACTGAAAGATGAACTCCCCAGGTCAGTAGGTGCCCAATATGCTAATGGAGATCAGTGGAGAAATAACTCCAGAAAGAATGATGGGATGGAGCCAAAGCAAAAACGATACCCAACTGTGGGTGTGACTGGTGATAGACGCAAAGTCCGATGCTGTAAAGAGCAATATTGCATAGGAACCTGGAATGTTAGGTCCATGAATCAAGGCAAACTGGAAGTGGTCAAACAGGAGATGGCAAGAGTGAACGTTGACATTCTAGGAATCAACGAACTAAGATGGACTGGAATGGGTGAATTTAACTCAGATGACCATTATATCTACTACTGTGGGCAAGAATCCCTTAGAAGAAATGGAGTAGCCATCATGGTCAACAAAAGAGTCCGAAATGCAGTACTTGGATGCAATCTCAAAAACGACAGAATGATCTCTGTTCGTTTCCAAGGCAAACCATTCAATATCACGGTAATCCAAGTCTATGCCCCAACCAGTAACGCCAAAGAAGCTGAAGTTGAACGATTCTATGAAGACCTACAAGACCTTCTAGAACTAACACCCAAAAAAGATGTCCTTTTCATTATAGGGGAATGGAATGCAAAAGTAGGAAGTCAAGAAACACCTGGCGTAACAGGCAGGTTTGGCCTTGGAGTACAGAATGAAGCAGGGCAAAGGCTAATAGAGTTTTGCCACGAGAACGCACTGGTAATAGCAAACACCCTATTCCAACAACACAAGAGAAGACTCTACATGTGGACATCACAAGGTGGTCAACACCGAAATCAGATTGATTATATTCTTTGCAGCCAAAGATGGAGAAGCTCTATACAGTCAGCAAAAACAAGACCAGGAGCAGACTGTGGCTCAGATCATGAACAGCTTATGGCCAAATTCAGACTTAAATTGAAGAAAGTAGGGAAAACCACTAGACCATTCAGGTATGACCTAGATCAAATCCCTTATGAGTATACAGTGGAAGTGACAAATAGATTTAAGGGACTAGACCTGATAGACAGAATGCCTGATGAACTATGGACAGAGGTTCGTGACATTGTACAGGAGACAGGGATCAAGAAAATCCCCATGGAAAAGAAATGCAAAAAAGCAAAATGGCTGTCTGAGGAGGCCTTACAGATAGCTGGGAAGAGAAGAGAAGCGAAAAGCAAAGGAGAAAAGGAAAGATATTCTCATCTGAATGCAGAGTTCCAAAGAATAGCAAGGAGAGATAAGAAAGCCTTCCTCAGCGATCAGTGCAAACAAATAGAGGAAAACAACAGATTGGGAAAGACTAGAGACCTCTTCAAGAAAATTAGAGATACCAAAGGAACATTTCATGCAAAGATAGGCTCGATAAAGGACAGAAATGGTATGGACCTAACAGAAGCAGAAGATATTAAGAAGAGGTGGCAAGAATACACAGAAGAACTGTACAGAAAAGATCTTCACGACCCAGATAATCACGATGGTGTGATCACTCACCTAGAGCCAGACATCCTGGAATGTGAAGTCAAGTGGGCCTTAGAAAGCATCACTATGAACAAAGCTAGTGGAGGTGATGGAATTCCAGTTGAGCTATTTCAAATCCTCAAAGGTGATGCTGTGAAAGTGCTGCACTCGATATGCCAGCAAATTTGGAAAACTCAGCAGTGGCCACAGGACTGGAAGAGGTCAGTCTTCGTTCCAATCCCAAAGAAAGGCAATGCCAAAGAATGCTCCAACTACCACACGATTGCACTCATCTCACATGCTAGTAAAGTAATGCTCAAAATTCTCCAAGCCAGGCTTCAGCAATACATGAACCGTGAACTTCCAGATGTTCAAGCTGGTTTTAGAAAAGGCAGAGGAACCAGAGATCAAATTGCCAATATCCACCGGATCATCGAAAAAGCAAGAGAGTTCCAGAAAAACATCTATTTCTGCTCTATTGACTATGCCAAAGCCTTTGACTGTGTGGATCACAATAAACTGTGGAAAATTCTGAAAGAGATGGGAATACCAGACCATCTGACCTGTCTCTTGAGAAACCTGTATGCAGGTCAGGAAGCAACAGTTATAACTGGACATGAAACAACAGACTGGTTCCAAATAGGAAAAGGAGTACGTCAAGGCTGTATATTGTCACCCTGCTTATTTAACTTATATGCAGAGTACATCATGAGAAACGCTGGGCTGGAAGAAACACAAGCTGTAATCAAGATTGCCGGGAGAAATATCAATAACCTCAGATATGCGGATGACACCACCCTTATGGCAGAGAGTGAAGAAGAACTAAAGAGCCTCTTGATGAAGGTGAAGGAGGAGAGTGAAAAAGTTGGCTTAAAGCTCAACGTTCAGAAAACTAAGATCATGGCATCTGGTCCCATCACTCCATGGGAAATAGATGGGGAAACAGTGGAAACAGTGTCAGACTTTACTTTTTTGGGCTCCAGAATCACTGCTGATGGTGACTGCAGCCATGAAATTAAAAGACGCTTACTACTTGGAAGGAAGGTTATAGCCAACCTAGATAGCATATTTAAAAGCAGAGACATTACTTTGCCAACAAAAGTCCGTCTAGTCAAGACTATCGTTTTTCCAGTGGTCATGTATGGATGTGAGAGTTGGACGGTGAAGAAAGCTGAGCACCGCAGAATTGATGCTTTTGAACTGTGGTGTTGGAGAAGACTCTTGAGAGTTTCTTGGACTGCAAGGAGATCCAATCAATCCATCCTAAAAGAGATCAATCCTGGGTGTTCATTGGAAGGTCTGATGTTGAAGCTGAAGCTCCAATACTTTGGCCACCTCATGCGAAGGGTTGACTCATTGGAAAAGACCCTAATGCTGGGTAGGATTTGGGGCGGGAGGAGAAGGGGACGACAGAGGATGAGATGGTTGGATGGCATCACCGACTCAATGGACATGGGTTTGGGTAGACTCTGGGAGTTGGTGATGGACAGAGAGGCCTGGCGTGCTGCCATTCATGGGGTTGCAGAGAGTCGGAGACGACTGAGCGACTGAACTGAACTTTCATTCCCTGTCATCTGAGTTTCCAGACATTTTCTTCTTACTCATTTTCTACTCTATGTTCAAACTCAGCCTTGTAAGATGGAAGGATGGTGCTCAGAGCACCACAACAATTCCCAAAGTCACTTCTTCCAGAAACTTCTACCCTCCCCCTCCACTCATGCTCAGATGGTTACTGAGCTGAAGGCACCAGAATATATCCTGATAGCCCTCATGAAGTGTTAGTCGCTCAGTCGTGTCTGACTCTGTGAACCCGTGGATTATAACCCGACAGGCTCCTCTGTCCAAGGGATTCTCCAGGCAAGAATACTGGAGTAGGTAGCCATTCTCTTCTCCAGGGGATCTTCCCAACCCAGGGATCAAACCCAGGTCTCCTCCATGGCAGGCAGATTCTTTACCATCTGAGCCACCAGGGAAGCCCATAGCACTCATATCTGTGGTGAAATGAAATGGTTAAACAGTAACACCCCTGACCAGTGCAAGTAAACATTTTATGGTGTAATACAGGAAGGGTCATGAAGTCTTATTTCTGTCCTGTTTCGAGACAGTTGACCTTCCAGTTAAAATGCAAGTAGCTGCTGTGTGGCAAGAAATGGGAAGATGGCTGTGAAGCTCAGGGCTCTCTCAGTAAGAGGCGAAGTCACTGGGCCCTAATAAGTAGCCAGTTGTGGACAATTAACCTTGCAAACCTCCTTACAGTGATTCCAGAGTTGGTACTCAAAAGTGAACTTTGAATAATGTTGCAATTGAGAATTTCTGCACTCAGCATAGGCTAGGATGATGCAAGAAGGCAGAGGAGGCAACAGGAGAGGCTCAGCTGACCTAGGGCACTTTTGAAAAAGAGAAGAGAGAAATCTAGACTGGATCAAACACCCATTCTCTTAGCTGTGTATGTCAGAAGGTTTTTTTTAGATTTTTTTTTTTGATGTCTTGATTGAATTTGTTACAATATTGTTTCTGTTTTATATTTTCCCACAACCCCTGTATTGAAAGGCCAAGTCTTAACCACTGGACTGCCAGGGAGGTCCCTGTCAGATTTTTACCTCAGAACCCCAGGGTATAACTTTGTACCTTGTTATAATTAATTACTGTATTCCCGAGCTAACTGTTTAGTAACCCAAGTAAAATTATATAAAATTTGGGGGTTTTTTTTTGAGTGGGGGCGGGGGGAGCGAAGGGCTCAGCTTATGGGATCTTAGTTCCCCAAACAGGGATTGAATCCAGGCCTTCAGCTGTGAAAGTCCAGAGTCCTAACCCCTTGACCACCAGGGAATTTCCACATATCACAAGTTTTCATTATTTTCCACAATTTCTTTTCTTGTCAAGATAAAGACTTCTGGACTGGGTGGTTCTTCTCTGCATTTAGCAATCAAGATTCTGAATGGCTACAGAATATCGCTCCAGCTGTATCTGTCTGGCAAGATGCAGTCTTTTTGTTACCTCCACTATTTGTTCAGTTCAGTTGCTCAGTCGTGTCCAACTCTTTGTGACTCCATGGACTGCAGCACCCCAGGCTTCCCTGTCCATCACCAACTCTTGGAGCTTGCTCAAAGTCATGTCCATCGCGTCAGTGATAACATCCAACCATCTATTCATGCTTATACTCTAATTTGTTTCTTTAGAAAAAAAATAATTATTTTTGGCTGTGCTGGGTCTTTGTTGCTGTGCACCAGCTTTCTCTAGTTGCAGGAAGCAGGGGCTACCCTCTAGTTGCAGTGTGAAGGCTTCCCACTGATGTGGCTTCTCTTGTTGGGGAACACAGGCTCCAGGGAGTGCAGGCTCAGTAGTTGTGTTTCTCAGGCTCTACCACAGTTTCAATAGTTGTGGAGTATGGGCTTAGCTGCCCCTCGGCCTGTGGAATCTTCCTGAACCAGAGATTGAACCCATGTCCATGCCCCCTGCATCGGCAGGCAGATTCTTAACCACTGGACCACAGGGAAGGCCTCTAATTTGTTTTTTGCTGACTCATGGGAACTGGCTCTTAATCTCTACTCTTGTCTCCAGAATTATTCACAAAGCAATCACCACTGTGACAGCAGGAGACAGCGAATATAAAATAGCAGGTCATTCTGGCCTTGACCAGTCAGACTCCCCACAGTGTTGTTTTTCTCACAGGAAATGTCATGACTCTGGAATTTCATCAGTGAGTGAGTCACACATGGAACTTTGATAATGAGTCCCTGACTGACACAGTGCAGGGCAAGCACGGCTGAGCCTCTTCTCTGCCATGGATCAATGCAGGCCTGCTTAGGGAATGATCGGCAGATAGGTCCTTGCTGACTTCATCTCCTCTGGCTGCCCATTAGTGGGTCAAGGTCTCACTCATCACCTTCTATCAGGTTAAGGGGTCATAGACAGAGGAAGAGAGAAAGCCAAAACTCTAATCTAGCAAAAACTCTAATCTATGGTATTGATGTCTATAGCTTTAAGGGAAAGGGGATTTTTTTTTTAATGGCATAATGTTTTCAGCTGTTCTTTCATTCTTGTTCTTTCACTCCCTTGAATAATATAGAAATCAAAGGATATCATTTATTAACAATCAAAGAGAACCACAAGTAGGCAACTAGGGATATGGATTTGGGATTGGGTGGTTTTTGTATATAAAAGTCTGGCTGTCCAACAAGTTGTTACAATTTCGAGGAATTAACTAGCTCTGGGAGCAGCAGTCCCTCCCCAGCTAGCAAAGTCCCCCAAAGATGTCACACATCATAAAATATTAAAACTTAAAAACATAATTTGTACATGTTTTATATCAGAATGATCTGTTGATGTGACTGTCTCCTCAGATGGCCTCCTTGGTACAAATAACTATGCTCTGTTTTATATTGAATCTCAAGAACCTAGCATAGTGCTTGACACATAGCTTAATAAATATTGAAAGAATGAATGAATGTTAACTCTAATAATGTTGTTGTTGTTGTTTAGTCACTAAGTCATGTCTGACTCTTCTGTGAACTCGTGGACTGTAAACCGACAGGCTCCTCTGTCCATGGGATTTTCCAAGCAAGAATGCTGGAGTGGGTTGCCATTTCCTTCACCAGGGAATCTTCCTGACCCAGAGATTGAACCCCGTCTCCTGTATGAAGGTGGATTCTTTACCACTGAGCCACCAGGGAAGCCTATGTTCTACTCTTAATTATTAGATGATTACTATATGCCAACACAATGTAAAAAGGCTTATAAATTTTATCTGATTTAATTTTCACAGCAACCAATTAGATAGATGTGTTAGTTTTTTATTGCTGCTGTCACAAATGGCCATAAACTTAGTGACTTCAAACAACATACATTTATTATCTTACAGTTCTTTATGCTGAAAATCTGACATATGTGTCACTGAACTAAAATCAAGGTGTCAGTGGGCCTGTTTCTTTTAGGAAGTTCTAGGGGAGATGCTACTTCCAGTCTGTTCCAGTTTCTAGAGGCTGCCCACAGCCTAATGGCCCCCTCCCATCTTCAAAACCAACAGAAGCAGGAGTGTCTTTCTTTCTTTTTTTTTTTTAAGAAAATTTATTAATTTTTAATTGGAGGATAATTGCTTTACAATATTGTGTTGGTTTCTGCTGTATACCAACATGAATCAGCCATCAGTCAGTCAGTTCAGTCGCTCAGTTGTGTCTGACTTTTTGCCAGCACACCAGGCTTCCCTGTCCATCACCAACTCCTGGAGCTTGCTCAAACTCTGGGTGCCTTCTCCAGCACCATAGTTTCAAAGCCCTCTAGAACTGAATTGCAAGTAGTGCTAACCAGGTAATTCCAGATCACCTGAATTAAAGTTCCATTCTTGGGAGAAGCCAACACTGTAATTTTAAGTATTAAGTCCCAGTTTGGTGACATGGGGCTTAGCATATGTGGGTCAGTTTGGGGCCTATTCTCTTTCTCTTTTTTTAAACATCAAGAATATCTTCATTTTAAAGATAAAGAAACTATGGATGAGAGAGATTTTATACTTTGTCCAAGATTCCATAGCTAGTGAATGGTATAGCTGGAATGCAGTTACAGGCCTGCCTCCCAGAGCTGCACAGTAGACCTGAGGGCGTGAGGGCATAGCTCCAGACTGTGTCAGGCTGGGCCTCCAAGTCACTCTGCCCTTTGCAAGAATTCTGTTCAGGGTTTTGATTGGCAATTGATGGATTCAGAACCTTCTTTTTGTCAGTTTACATAAAGATGACCAGGTTCAGAGGGCTAATTGATTTTAAACAAACTTGGAGAATATATCAATATAGTAAGTTATGCATTGAAAAGTAAAGCAAGATGGGCGTATATTATTGGCCTCTGAAAAACTTTGTTTATAGACCTACTCAGAAAATACTTGGGAACAAAGTTGTCTTGGTAAATATAGAATTTGAGCAAAAATGTGTATTTCCTTTTTTTGGCTTTAGCATGCGGCTTGCAGGATCTTGTTTCCTCAACCAGTGATCAAACCCAGGCACATGGCAGTGAAAGTGCCAAGTCTTAACCACTGGACCTTCAGGAAATTCCCAAGTGTATTTTCTTAAAGCACATTCCTTTAGTTTTTTAATTTAAAATTTTTTCTTTTGTACTAACAGTGTTTCTGTTTAGATACTAATTGTTAGGTATTAATTGTTAGAATAAGAAGCACCTTCCAATAATTGTACAGTAGACACAGCCCACTGACACATTCTCAGTCTTTGACTCTTCCCTGTTAAGACTGCATTGTAGAGTCTTCCCTGGCGGTCAAGTACCTAAGACTCTGCCCTCCCAATGCTGGGGGTCTGGTTGGACTCCTGGTCCAGTAACTTGATCCCACATTCTGCAACTGAGTTCACATGCCACAACAAAGATTGAAGATCCTGAATGCCACAACTAAGATCTGGCACAGCCAAATTAAAAAAAAAAAAAAATGCACGCAGACAGTTAACTTTTCCACTCAACTCCATTCACTAAATCACACTCCACGTAACCCTTAAATCAGGGTTGATTTTAATAGACTATGATTCCTGTCCATCTCTGAATCCCCAAATCTAGGATTGTGCTCTTAAATAAATGAATGAATGTATGAATTAGGCATTATTCTTGGTGAAATTTGGTCAATACTTTTTGCAATTTCTTAAAGAATATTCTAGTTTTATCAGCAAAGCTTTTAAAAGCTCTCAGTCTTGGATGTTTCTTGGGGTGAGTGGGGGTACTAGTTGCCTCTAAACTTTACAGGTTCTTATTAGTTTCAATATCAGAGTAAAATAGTATTCTTGATTTTGTTTCATGTTACAATAGCTTTATTAGTATATTAATTTTTAAAGTCCTCTTCTGGAGACATATATTGGAGTATATTGTGGTAAAATGATATCATGTCCTGGATTTACTTGATAATATTCCAGGTATTCATGCATTACTTATGAAATTCAGAGGTGAAAAACTGAAAAGAATGAAAAGTCTGATTTTGGTTTCAATTCTCATGTTGAATGCTTTTGTTTAACTAATTCCTGCTTGCAGATATTCTTATTGTCTAAGGCAGATACTTGCTAGCCAATCCACAAGAAATTTCTAATTCCTTTTCCCTGTTATTTACATTATAGAGGCTACAAAGGCTTGTTTCCGGCCTTTTTTGCAGTTAAGAGTAGCCAGATAATAGCGGTTTGACCAATGAGATATAAGCAGAAATTGGCTGGGTCTCCTTGGAAGATTTTTGCTTTGTTGATAAAAGGAAAAGATGTGGTTAGTTTTCCTTCTTCTCTGCCTTCAATCTAGAAGTAATGTATGGAGCTATAGCAACCATCTTGCAACCATGAGGCAACAGTCATGAGGAAAAAGACCAAGGGCATTAAACAAACTGTCCTTCATATCATCAAGTTTTTCAACAAACCCTAGTAGCCATCTATCTCCTAACTTTTTTTTAAATATTTGAGCAAACACCATGATAACCCCTGTTAGCTGAGGTTTCTGTTTCTTATAGCAGGAGCCATGAAAAGTGAAAAGTGTGAAAGTTAGTCACTCAGTCATGTCCAACTCTTTGTGATCCCATGCACTGCAGTCTCTTCCCATGGAATTCTCCAGGCAAGAATACTGAAGTGGGTAGCTATGCCCTTGTTCAGGGGATCTTCTGACCCAGGGATTGAATCTGGGTCTCCTGCATTGCAGGCAGATGTTCACCCTCTGAGCCACCAGGGAAGCAGTAGGCATCCCTACTGTCAATATTGCTAGACACAAAGACAGAGCCTGAGTCCTTATTTTTGGTTCTGGAAAACTGGAGCTTATAGATTCTGAAAACTGTAGTCTTCCAAGCCTAAGGCACTGTACAGCATATGGATTTGCATTTTAAAGACTGATTCGAACGCTTACCCACGATTTGAGAATTTAATTTTCTAAATGTTTGCAAATGTTTCAATTTAGGGTAAAATCTTGGGTGGCATTTTTTTTTTCTAACTGAGCTAGACTTTTATTTGCACCTGCTCTTTTTGTCCCTCTTGCCCACCTCCACTGCTATTTATTAAAAGCCTTGTTACAGTCCTACAGATGCCATGCCATGGACAGAAAGATGAAGCAGCTCATACACAAAATTTACCAAGAAAACTTTTATTTTTAGCTAGTTTTCCTGGCACATTGTCATGAACACCTTTAGACAGCCCCTCCTATACTCCTTCATTCCCGAAGTTTTTCTTCTTCACCAACTTTAACTCTGCTCCTGGACTTGTCAACATTCATAGCAGGCAGATATTTGTGCTATAGAAAAGAAAGTTTCATACAGTTTCAGGTTGGAATATTAAACTAAAATGGTTACATAAATTTAAGGAAAAAATATTAAGTTTGTATAAGTCTTAAGAACATCCTTAAAATGCCTACCAGTGCTTTTGCAAGAAAAGTTTACTTACTAAATCAATAACAACATCACTGTCACTCTGCCATGTGGAAAGAAAGACCTGAAGACCCAACCAAGTTTTGCTTTAGAGTATTTGTAACACAAAAACCTAGTTTCTCAGAGAAACCATGTTAAAAGTGGGGGGTTTGTTTCTTGGACAGCACACCAAAATATCATTTATTAAGGACGAATATGTTGGGAGTTTGGAATTAACATATATACACAACTATACATAAACTACATCACTGGGACTTCCCTGGTGGTCCAGTGTTTAAGACTCAGCACTTCCACTGCAGTAGACATGAGTTCGATCCCTAGTCAGGGAACTAAGATCCCATAAGCCATGCAATACAGCCAAAAATAAAATAAAATAAAATAGGTAACCAACAAGGACCTACTGTATAACAGAGAACTATACTCAATATTTTGTAATAACCTATAAGGGAAAAGAATCTGAAAAAGAATATATATATATTATGTATATATAAAATATATGTATTAAATATATGTATATCTGAATCACTTTGCTGTATACCTGAAACTAACACAACACTGTAAATCAACAATACTTCAATTAAAAAAGAATGAATATGAATGATTATAGGAATAAGAGTAATAATTACTATTACTGTGTTAATAATATTATTCTTGATATTAATATTTTATTGTAGGTAACAATTATCTTTGGAGCTAATACATCTTTGGTTTTGTGAGAAATGTGGTCCTTAAATTCAAAGAGGATCCCATAGAACTCAAGAGTAGCACAGCATATTTTGAATAGTGTATGAGATATATATGTTCAATAGTGTTCCTGATTTTAAAAGTAACCTCAGCAGAAGCAGAAACATACAAGAAGAAAATAAACCTCACTCAGAATTTAACCACCTAGAGAGAGTTACCGTTAACATTTCTGTTAATGTACATATATCTATTATATATATATAATTTGGATTATATTTCAAATACTATTTTGTAGACTACTTTAACCACTTAGTATTGTATTACAAGCATTTTCCCATTAAAACTTTAAGGCATGATTTTTAAAATGGGATAATACTTCAGATAATAAATGTAGCAAAACTTATAGAAGATGATTTCTTAATTTTCAGTTTTCCACCAGCACAAAATAACAGAATGACAGATATTTTTCAGTATTGCTGATAATTTTCTGAGAGCAACTGTCACATAAAATCACTGAGTCAAAATATTAGAATCATTCTGTCAAAAGACCAAAGGATAATGACTTCATGAATAGTCTAAGTAGCCAAGGAACTGATCAAAATCTCAGTAACAAAGACAATATTTTCATATAAAGTTGCTAATAAAGTGTATCAGAGAAGGGGGAGATGAGAATGAGAGAAAAGAAAATGTCACTTGAATGTGAAAATGAAATTATTAGAATTGTTATTTATTAATAGTTTCTTTCCAGAACTGTGGAAGCAGTATATACTTCCACCAAAGTATGTGCAATGACCCTCTCCCCACACTGTTATTGATACTATCAGTGAAAAAAAACCTTGCCAAATTGATGCCTTTCTTATTCAAAAATATCTTATTGTTGTCTAAATACAATATTAAGTGATTTGATTATAAACAAGTTTATATATCTTTATAGGTTCAGCAGTCAGTTGTATTTCACCTTCATGTACTTATCTGTTCAACTCCTGATGCAGATATTATAGGAATCTAGAAATTACATTTAACTCTAAAATATCTTTTATCAGATTAGATACAGTTTACCTAAATTTAATAAAGAAAATAAGCTAGATTATCTTGGTCACATCAAAATAGTAATCTTTGATTACTGTACATGTAAATATTCAGTAGATCAGATATCCTTATCTAAACACTGAATTTATTTAAATATCATCACTTCTAATGAATTTGGCATACCTTTTCACTCGATTACAGTGTAAACGCTTTCCATTCCTGCACCGATGTGAACGTTGACATGGCAATGAAATAACCATATTCCAACATCTCTTGGATACATTTTTACAGTTTGATAGCTCCCAGGAGGGAGGTCATATACATCAGAGCGAAACGCTCCCATGTCCTCAACAAAAAGACAAAACACAATTAAATAGCTTTGTAAGAGATATCTGTTATTTACACCTTTTGTTGTCGTTCGGTCGCTAAATCGTGTCCGACTCTGCAACCCCAAGGACTGCAGCACCCCAGGTTTCCCTGTCCTTCACTTTCTCCTGGTTTACACAACTTACCGTTTGCTATAACTCCTCTCTTGTATATACTGTATCAGATGATGATTAGAAAGCATTAGGTGCCACTGAACATCTCCTCTGAAAACAACTGAGAGTTTGGTGAAGGAAGTCCCAGGGTTTTTAGCGATAGCCCACAGGAAAATCATCTTGCTCTAAAAAGGTGCTTGTGTCAGTATAGGTTTTAGATACCTTGTTGGCGTCTCATACAGAGTGCTCCAGATTTCAGAGAACATCAGTTTCACAAATCCCAAAGGTTCTAACTGAAATACTTCTAACTAGGGATGTTGGTGACATGAATATGATCATTTTTCAAGATGGAACTAATCAGGAACACTCAGTTTCAGGAAAGAGAGGAGCCACATCTCTGCTCTCTGGGGTTGAGCCCAAAGGCTGAGGGCTTAATGGCTAATTTCTTCCCTAAACAGAAAACCTGAGGTTTAGGAGACTATCTTGTCTGTAGGCTACTTTGATTTTGATAAATCAAGTGCAAGGCCTAGCTTGGATGGATTAGAAAAAGAGTAAGAGGGAGTGAATTTCTCTGCATAATATTGATAGATGGGAGGTGTTTGGAGGGTGGGGGATGTGTTGGACAGTGCAGCTCATGATGGGATCCAGAATAATTTGAGGAGAGGAGAAAAGAGAGTCAGGAGAGGAAGAATGCAGAGAAAGAAGTATTGAGAGTGAGAGTAAAAAGCCAGAGAGCCAGAGGTTCATAGTGGAAGGAAAATTAAAAACAGGGACATTTAATGTCAACTGATAACAACAGTAACATTTTCACTGCATAATAATAATAATAAAACCCCTCTAACTTACCCCCAAAATTTCACTTGAAATCTATGACCCACAATGTACTTGATTTTTATGCTTGCACAGGTAAATCTTAAGTAATGGGGGGGTATTCCAATTTGGAGCTGCTCAGAGAGATGAGAAAATACCCGCTACAGGAGTTAAGGGAGAAGGCAGGAAGCTGAGCAGATGCAGGAAGTGAGAGTTGTAAATGGCTAGAAGAAATTTAGGCTCTTAAAACTCTCTGGAGAAACTGGAAAGTAGAGAGGAGGAAGGCTGAGCCATCTCCCACTGGAGGCAGAGTGGGGCCTTAAGTCATTGCTATTTAGGCAAATTAATTTTGCATCAAAGGTGACAATAATAAGGATGACATGGATACATTTCTAAGATGTCAGAAAATTTAAGTAACAATATGAAACAATTTAAATGAACTGACAATGTCCAAGGCATGCACAAGGTACTGAGAAATGTACCATATATACCTGGAAATATATATGAAGGAAATCATAGCCTTAGGGAATAGGAAGTGACTGGCTGGTTTGTCCTAAGACCCAGTTAGTAACGCCAGAGGGTTGCTCTGCTGTCTCTAGATGTCCCAGGGAGTAGATCCCAGCAGCTGGATCATTGCTGGAGTAATTAAATTCAGCTTCAGTACCATTTTTCTAGATTCCATATATACGTGTGTTAATATATATTTGTTTTTTTCTTTCTGACTTATTTCACTCTGTATATAATTATGACTGATTCGTGTTGTTGTATGGGAGAAACCAATATAACACTATAAAGCAATTGTCCTCCAATGAAAAAATTTTAAAAAATAAAGATAAATTCAACCTCAAGGGAAGGGAAAGACTACTAGTGTCCATCTGTGATGAGTTTAGAATGGGCGGCTAGGGTTGATAATTTGTGATACTAGTCTGCATGGTACAAACTGGATCATTCTAAAGGGAGGCAGTTTTGTGAACAGGTTGAGTGAGGGGCTCTGGAGTGAGAGCCATGGGTTCAAATACTAAGTTTAACACTTCTTGCTTGTAGGAAAGTTCTTTATCTTGTTCATTCTTCATTTCCCTGTAAAATGGTGATAAAATAGTACATCTTTCATGGGAAAGTTGTGCGGGTTCAATGAAAAATCCATGCAAAACACTAAGCGTATCATCTGGCACATAAAAACTTAAAGGTTACCTATAATCATCACTATAGAAGTGTTGCCATAAATTCCACTTAATTTGACACCTTATACTGTGATCATTTATGTAAATGTAGCTCCTGAAAGATAACTTTGATTTCATCTCCACTAGCACTTGGCATGGTTCTAGGTATATCACAGGCATTGCTGAACTGAACAAAAGTACACTGTAAAAAACTATAACTGGGTTTTAATCTTTTTTATTCTAATTTTTAAAGTCTAATATAAACATCTAAGAACTTAATAACAACCCTGTTATCTAGGTTTTTCCTTAACAAATATGAGGAGTGTAGATGGAAGCATGAAAATGTCAAGACTGTTGGACCTGGGGAATGGATAAAGAGATTCATTATATTATTTTGTGTACTTTATTATATAAAATTCCCTATAATAAAATTAGTTTTTAAGCAAAAAAAATTTATGGGGAATGAATTTTTTTATTAAAGGAAAGAAAGCAACACACCAATCAAGCTTTGTGTAAATTAAGTTGTACATAATCATTTATTTCTATGATAGACCCAAAGCATTAAAGAAACTATGAACGGAATGCATCTAGAATTCAGGAAAGCTTAATGTGAAACTTCTATAAATGTGTAAAAGACAGACTGTATCATGCCAAGCGGTTAGATTAGAAGTTTGAGGTGTCAAATGCAAAAAATATAATTGATCCTCCATTGCACAATAATGTTTATATAAGGGATTAGGATGAGAGAATAAAGAGAAAGCTCTCTAAGTAAATAAATGATACTAACTTGGAGATAGAGGAAGGATAAAACTGAAAATGCTTATAATAAACTAGAGAAATAGCCATCAAAAATGGTCAGTAAAAACAACTGTAAAGAAGTATGACAGGTAGAGTGATGGGAAGCAATTCAGACAGAAGATAAAAGGAAACTAAGAAATCATAAAGTAGAAAAAGATGGCAATATAGTTATAATAAAATAAAGATACTGTTAAGCCACTTCACACCTAGTTCCATATTTTAATTTTATAGCAAATGTTAAAAGAATCATAGAATTGGAAAGTCACCATTTGGAATCCCCATTAGAAAAACTGAGTCAGGCAAGGATCATCAATGGATACTTTTTAAACTATAAGATGAAAAACTATTGTAATAAACTACATAAAAATGACCTCACTGATTACTTATTAGTTACAATAGGAAAGTGATACTTTCAAAATGGGGAGAATGGTACCCATCACCTTCAGAAAGTTATCAAACTTTAGCCTTCACAGTATTAGGACCTGTTGACACTGTGTACCTCTTGATGTTATATATGAGAAGTACACAGCATCACCTAGGTAGTGTTCTTGCCAAAGGGATTTGACATGGATCCAATCACAAGGAAATGATCAGAACAATACAGAATATGGCACATTCTTCAAAACTGGCCCGGACTCTTCAAAAATGAAATATCATGAAAGATTAGGGAAATAAAAGTCATAAGGTATCCTGATTTTAGGAAAGATATTCAGTTGGCAAAGAATTTGCCTGCAATGCAGGAGACCTGGGTTTGATTCCTGCATTGTGAAGATCCCATGGAGAAGGAAATGGCACCCCACTCCAGTATTCTTGCCTGGAAAATCCCATGGACAGAGGAACCTGGTGGGCTATAGTCCATGGGGTTGCAAGACTCGGACACGAGTTAGTGACTAAAACCACCGTGACAATGATAACCAAATGCTAAGTATAAATGATTAGATCTGGGATTAAAAGCAAAACCATTACAACTAGCATTTTGGGACCAACTAGTGATATTTGAATGGACTGTATGTTAGATTATTTTATTCAATGAATGTTAATTTAAAGGATAGGACAATATTATTGTGGTTGAGGCAGGATTGTCTTCATTCTTA
This sequence comes from Giraffa tippelskirchi, assembly GCF_054371585.1. Taxonomy (NCBI): domain Eukaryota; kingdom Metazoa; phylum Chordata; class Mammalia; order Artiodactyla; family Giraffidae; genus Giraffa; species Giraffa tippelskirchi. Next base: position 84,696,390 of record NC_137276.1, on the reverse strand, counting down.
GGATACACATGTTTTAGTATTTAGGAGTGAAGAGTCATGATGTTTGCAATTTACCTTCAGTTGGATTCAGAAAAAAAAAAAAAACAGAGAGAAAGCAAACGCAGCAAAAATGTATAGGAGTGTTCAAGGTATTTTTCTTTTATGTGACTGAGAGTTTGAAAATTAAAAAGATAAGTTGGGAAAGAGGGGTAAAACTAAAGATAATTATAGATGTTTTATTTACTTATTGAGAAACATCAGAATAGAGTAAGAAACACAGTTCATGTATTTAGAAGCATTTCTCAAATGTCTGTAGGATATAAAGAGCTAAATATATAACTATTGCATCAGACATACTGCAGATTGTATGTAACGAACTTGCGTTCTGGCATGGTCATTTCCTTTCTCATCCTGTTATCTTTCTATGCTGCCCCAATAACAAGGTACTCTAGTAATTAAAAGGAGCTGCCCAGGCCTCTTACCATGAAGACAAAGCTGTGGCCGTGAAAGTGAACTGTGTGCAGGCCAGACTGATCCCCTATGCCAATCAGATACCAATTCACTTCACTCCCCACATGAAATACCAGGCCTTGGTTATTTGCAAACATTCTTCCGTTAATTGCTGTGGGGGGGAGGGGAGAGGAACACAGTTTGTTATATTCGACAAGGATTTGAAATAATATGTTTTTTAAAAAACACCTTATAGAAAGCACCTTGATGTTTTCAGAGGCCATGAGGGTTTTCAAGCTAGCCTAAGGATGCTGTTAAACATGACCAAGCCACCTTTTCATGGGTGTGTATGATGCTGAAGAGTTTTTCCTTGCCCGAGGAAATGAGGCACTGACTTTAACATAATTGGGTTGTTCTAGAACAATTCACAACTAAGGATACAAGTTGGTGGCTACTTGAATAGGTCTATAAATTTAAAGCATACTTGAAATTATCTCAATAGGCTTAGAACATTAGCAGTGTGATCCCATTTCCTTCATGACCTGTCATGAGTATGACTGGAATGGCCATTTGTTGTTTAGTCACTAGGTTGTCTTGTCTGACTCTTTGCGACCCCATGGACTGTAGCCCACCAGGCTCCTCTGTCCATGGGATTCTCCAGGCAAGAATACTGGAGTGGGTTGTCATTTTCTTCTCCAGGAATGGCCATTTGCCTGAGGTCTTGTCTTGCCCCCTCTTTAATCCTCACTAGATATGGCTTCCAATGGGTAATAGGAAGAAAATATTAAGATAAAAAACTATATCTCCTTCTTTTTCCTTTTCTATTTTGTGTCTGTCTTTGTAAACACATGGAATATATTATTGCAGTGACACAAATACATAATTAATTCAGGAAGCCCTTTCTTTGGGCTTCCCAAATGGCTCAGTGGTAAAAGAATCCTCCTGCCAGTGCAGAAAACACAAGAGACATGGGTTCCATCCCTGGGTCAAGAAGATCCCCTGGAAGAGGAAATTGCAACCCACTTAAGTGTTCTTGCCTGGGAAATCCCATGGAGAGAAGAGCCTGGTGGGCTACAGTCCCTGGGGTTGCAAAGAGTCAGACACGACTGAGCACACAGGCACACACATATTGTATGTAATTAATAACCATTTATCTATGGAGGCTGGGCTGATACTTTTAGCTGATGGAGGGAAGTAATAGGAAAAAACTAGGAGACACTGAGACACTGCTTTCGATCAGTGGTTCTCAAGCTTCATTGTGCACATGGCTGGGAATCTTGTTAAAATGCAGATTGTGATCCACCGGGTGTGTGAAGGCTGAAACACTGCATTTCTAACAAACTCTGAAGGGATGCCTCTGCTACTGGTTCACGGACCACACTTGGAGCACGTGTGCCAGAATTGTTCCGAAAACACACATCTGTTTCTATTGTTCTCTGGCTCAGTGCTCTTAAAACCTTTAGCATAGTGGTTCTCAATAGGATTTTCTCCTCCAAGGGAGGCAGTGTCTGGAGACATTTTTTTAGTTCTCACAACTTGAAGAGAAGGGCTACTGGCATCTAGGGGGTCAGGAGTATGGCTCCTGCTAAACATCCTACAATGCACAGAACAGCTCCCCCACGAGGAGTTATCCAACCAAAAATGTCAATAGTGTCAAGTTTGAGAAACCCTGGTTTAGATCAAGTTTAAATTCTTAACAGCGTATTCATTCCCCACACTGATGGCTTTTTCTTTCCGGGTGCTCTGTGACCTAGCTTACCTTCTTCCATCCACCTGGAAGGTCATTCCCTTTGTTTTCTCCTAGAGAGGCTCCTAGGCATCTTTAAATACTCAAAGTTCTCCTCATCTTCATGAAACCTTTCTTGACCTCCCAAATAAGAATTTAAAACACAGCACTATTTATAATCCTGTCACAGCACCCCTTTGAGTCAGCCTTTTACTATGGCAACACACTGAACAATTGAGAGATGACCCAAGATGATCCACCTTATGGCTTTTGTATCTCCTCAAGGCCTTGGACAGTGCTTTAGAGCGTGAAGTCAGACCTTCAGGAAATGTTAGCTGATATCCTCAGCTTTACATTGTCCTCAGGGCTCCAGGGACATTAGAATTCACCATGCTGCTAGGACAGAGGTCTACAGCCTGAGTGCCAACTCCAGCTTGCTCACTGTCCTTTTCTCTACAGCTCATGGGCAAAGATTGGTTTTTAAACTTCTAAACAGTTGGAACAAAATCAAAAAAATAATATTTCCTGATGCGAAAATTGTGTGAAATACTATTTCCAGTGCAGTTTTACTGACTTGAAGCCACTTATATTTGCGTGTAAGTACTCACTTACATGTGAGTGTTTTTGTGTCACAGGGTTGAGTAGAAGAGTTCAAGGCAGAGACCCTAGGGTCTACAAGTCTAAACTCTTTACTATCCAGCCCCTGATGGAAAAGGTTTGCTAGCCCCCGGTCTATGTGATCTGCGCCCTAGCTCTATCAATTGTGTTCTTTAGACTGTGCTGAGAGTGACGGATGCAAACCTTTATCTATTACCTTTGGGCAGAACCACCTGTAGGCGCCAGTCAATGAGTTAGCGAGTGGACATTACCATGCATTTTGTTGCTTCGTTTAAAAGTAATATCATTCCTGTCTACTTGGTTTGGTTCTCGAGCATAGGTATTGATGTTTTCTTCAATGTACCAGGATTCATTCTCATCAAAAGTCATGAAGAAGAGAACACGGTGAACTATGTTTTCTTTGGTGTCTTTTCGACATACAATCAAAGGACCTACCAGTCCGCTATTAAGATCCTGGAGAGACAAAGCAAGATGATGAACTGTGTCTACAACTAAAAAACTCCCCCAAACAAGGAAAAGAGTGGGAACAAGTTTTAGTTTGAGTGAGGTTAGATCCTGAGTTTTGAATGATTAGGATTCTAACTCTGAGCATAAGAAACAATATTTGACTTGCTAAATTCTTTTCCTTTTTTCTTTTTCTTCAAATCAGAATTTCCACAAATACCTTGCTAAATTCTTGATTAGAAAAAAAAATGATCATCTCACTCATTAGAGTTGAGGTCTAAAGTGAGCAACAAACTCCTGAAAGGGATTTTAGACACATTCCTGAGTGGATTTAGCTTTATCTTTGAAATTTTAATTAAAAAACAGAACTTTGGTTTTAATTAGAATTCCCTTGCAATGGAGTTGGTTGACAGACTTGTCTAAAGGTCTCGGATCCTCCCCCACCCATGATACATTTGTTCCTGCAGCCACTTTCAGTTGGGATCCCTGGTTTGTTTATATTTATTTTCTTTTGGGGTTGAATGTCTGTGTCTGTTCTTGGTTTTGGTGGAGAGTAGGCCAAAAATAACTAAAAGGCCAAAAAAGGAGCTCTTTTTTTTAAAATACAAATGAACTGGATCTCAAGTTGAGAGTTTTTAAAAGATAAATACTATGCACCCATTAATTTGTAACTAATTACAGAATTTTATAACTTCATCCTTCATTTTCTGGAAACTAAATCTTATTCAATGAAATAAAGAGGGTATTATCATATAATTGTACATATATATGTGTGTATCCCATATATATATGTATTCCATACGTATGTCAATCCACAGTAACATGTTGGAAAATATCCTAAATCTAAGTAATCATAATGTAATAATTTATTTTGCTCTTGAAAAATGCAAACTTTTGTAGAATTAAAAACTAAGCAGTATTTAGAAAGTTTACATAAAACTGAGATTTTATTTTAAAGAAAAATAAAACCTTTCTTTCATCATAATTTCTAAGAGGAGATAGGATAAAAACTGGAATTTGAAGTTTACCTTAACCATGTCCACGGTCGAATAGTAAAACCAAGGTATGCACTCAAAGTCATTTGAGGTAGGACCAGATCTTTCAGGAACCTGCCAAATGTATGTTTGGATCTCTCCTGAAATAGGTAAATGCAATGTGTTTAAACAGAATCTTTTAAATCACATTTCTTTATGGAAAACCAGAAAATGAACAAACCCTAAAGCTATGCAGATATTAAACAGCATAGTCCTTGTTTTCACTCCTGGCTCCACAGCTTCTTGCTTTGTGATCTTAGTCAATGTGTTTACACGATTTAGACTTCTGTTTCCTCATGCTCAGTCAGGAAGATTCCCTGGAGGAGGGCATGCAACCAACTCCAGTGTTCTTGCCTGGATGATCCCACGGACAGAGGAGCTTGGCAGGCCACAGTCCATGAGGTCACAAAGAGTTGAACGTGACTGAGCGACTAACACTTTTACTTCACTTTGCTTCTCCTCATGCACATAAAATGGGAATTTAGGGATTAGACAAGAGGGTGCAATGGAAGCCCTTGGTGTTACATTATCTGACTCCACAGGGCAAGGTTGATGTCACTGTCAGTGTTGGTTGTTACGTTCTCAGCATTACAGGATCAAAACTTTATAACAGGGGCTTCTCTGATGACTCAGCAGTAAAGAATTTGCCTGCCAATGCAGGGAATATGGGTTCAATCCCCGGTCCAGGAAGATCCCATGTGCCAAGGGACAACAAAGTCCATGTGTCACAAATACTGAACCAGTGCTCTAGAACTCTACAGCAACAAGAGAAACCACCGCAATGAGAAGCCCGTGCACTGCAGCTAGAGAGTAGCCCCTGTTCACTGAAACTAGAGAAAGCCCAGCACAGCCAAAAATAAATAAATCTTTAAAAAAACCCCTTTATAGTGATTCTGCCATTGAAAAATATCAATTGTTAAATCTAATTCATTTGTTCAACAAATACTTATTGTAGTGAAGGTAACTCAGTCTTTGCAATGTGACAGAATTGTTTTGAATCACAGCTCCGAACCTTCCAATCTGAGGATCACATGCACCTCCTTCCCCTCCCCACCCCCAAGGCTGTTTGCATTAATTTGAATCTTCTTGACTCTTGCAGGAAAGTTCTTTTTGTCCCCATCCTCACCCCTTGCTGTATCTTTCTACATCTCTCCCTTCCAGAGGTGTTCCCAAGCACCTGTGACATAGTCTTCCTTCTCCACTAACCAACCCCATCCTCAGCCTCCCCAGTTCTAAATCTTTAACAATCATCTTAGTACTAGCCCTCTCCTTCCAGCATACTGCACAGGTCCAGGGGCACAGCAGGTACTCAGAAATGTTCATGAAATGCATGTAATGTGATCCTTTCCTGGCTAATCAGAACAAAGTGCTGACTTGCAAACTCCCTTGGCAGGAGATTAATCTTGGTCCTATGGTAGGACTGTCTGCTTTTAAAATCAAAAGGGAATGTTTCACTTATCATCAAAGTCTATCTTCAGTCTTTCTGCCCCACAAATCTTTTTTTTCTTCTGAGTTTGACTCTTTCCTTGATACCCTTGATTCCCAAAACTACTTATTTTGACGGGCACCTTTAGAGGACATTCTGCTGCTGCTGCTGCTGCTAAGTCGCTCCAGTCGTATTTGACTGTGTGCGACCCCATAGACAGCAGCCCACCAGGCTCCCCTGTCCCTGGGATTCTCCAGGCAAGAATACTGGAGTGGGTTGCCATTTCCTTTTCCAATGCATGCATGCATGCTAAGTTGCTTCAGTTGTGTCCAACCCTGTGCGACCCTATGGACAGCAGCACACCAGGCTCCTCCATCCACAGGATTCTCTAGGGAAGAATACTGGAGTGGGTTGCTATTTCCTTCTCCAAGAGGACATTCTGGATGCCCCTTTTATATCCCTCTTGAAAAATACTCCACCAGGTGTCAACAGCCATGTCCTCCATTGCTGCATCCAATGACTGGGCAGGGACACAAAGGTGCCAGGTCTCTTACCCCAACTCAGGAGAGCTGAGGGCTACCGAATCTTTGAAATTTCTCACAGAGTTGTGGCTGTGACTTCTGTTGAGGTTGCATCTCTGTTAAACCTTTTTTCCCTGTCCAATTTTGCTTCTTTCTTTTTTTATTCCCCCAAAGTTGTTTATTCCAAGACCACTGTCTGCACACAAATCTTCATTTTAGGGTCTGCCTCCTGGACATTTATATTAAAAAGTATTTATTTCCTTTGAGTTCAGAATGCTGAGTGGCATGCTGTACAGGGTGATGTCATGATGATTAGCACATGAGGTTTCTCCCTTAGCTGCTCAACTCTTTCCCTTGCCTCTTCCCTCACACACTGCATCTTGTACTCAACTCCTACTTTGGCACTTGAGTTGGCGACATTGAACACAGCGTAAATACCTGACAGCTGGACAGGTAAAGAGGTGGGAGAGCTGTACACAAATTGCATACACATAGTGCCCTATCCTGGAAGCAAACTTCATTTGCAAAAGGAACTTCTCTCTCAAACTTGTTCTTCAGGCCCTTCTTGCTGTTGTTCAATTGCTATGCCACGTCCAACTCTTTGTGACCCCATGGACTGCAGCACACCAGGCTTCCCTGTCCTCCATCATCTCCCAGAACTTGCTCAAACTCATGTCCGTTGAGTCAGTGTTGTCATGCAACCATCTAATCTTCTGTCACCCCCTTCTCCTTACTAGTCCACTGATGTCTCTCACCTCGAACTATACCCCTATTTAAGAAAGAACATTAGCCCCACAGTCTTGCATAAAAGCTTGGGGGCTTTTCTTTTTCCCAAAGCAGTTACTTGGCTGTGTTTGTTTATTTTCAGTGGGATAGTTTGTTTTCATTCCGGGAGTGGAATATCTTTCCATCTGTTTGTGTTGTCTTCCAATTTTTTTCTCAGCGTCTTCTACTTTTTGAGTACAGATCTTTTACCTCTTTTGGTTGGTTTGTTCCTAGGTAGTTTATTCTTTTTGATGTGATTGTGAATGGGATTAATTTATTAATTTACTCATTAATTTCTCTTTCTGATATTTGGTTGTTAGTGTATAGAAATGCAACAAATTTCTGTACATTAATTTTGTATTCTTCAGCTTTATCAGATTCATTGATGAGCCCAAGGAGTTTTTCGGTGGTGGCTTTAGGATTTTCCATGTACAGTATCATGTCATCTGCGAACAGTAACAGTTTCACTTCTTCTTTTCCAGTTTTGGATTCCTTTTATTTCTTTTTCTAGTTTGATTGCTGTGACTAGGACTTTGAATACTATGTTGAATAAAACTAGTGAGAGTGGGCATCCTTGTCTTGCTTCTGATCATAGAGGAAACACTTTCGGCTTTTCACTGTTGAGTATGATGTTAGCTGTGGGCTTGTCATATATGGCTTTTATTATGTTGAAGTATGTTCCCTCTGTACCCACTTTGTTGAGACTTTTTATCATAAATAGTTGTTTAATTTTTCAAAAGCTTTTTCTACATCTATTGGGATGATCATATCCTTTTAGTCTTCAGTGTGTTGATGATTTGTTGATGTAATGCATCACATTGATTGACTTGTGGATATTGAACTATCCCAGGTGGTGCTAGTGGTAAAGAACTCATCTGCCAATGTAGGAGACATAAGAGATGCAGGTTTGATCCCTGGGTCAGGAAGATCCTTTGGAGATGGAAATGACAACCCACTCCAGCATTCTTGCCTGGAGAACCCCATGGATGGAAGAGCCTGGCAGGCTATGGTCCATGGGGTTGCAAAGAGTTGGACACAACTGAAGTGACTTAGCACGCATCCCTGGGATAAATCCCACTTGATCATTGGTATATGATCCTTTTATTGTATCATTGGATTTGGTTTGCTAGTATTTTGTTGAGGATTTTTGTATCTATGTTTATCAGTGATATTGGCCCATAATTTTCTTTTTTTGTGGTATCTTTGGTCTTGGTATCAGGGTGATGCTGGCCTCATAGAATAAGTTCGGAAGCATTCTTTCATCTGCAATTTTTTGAAATAGTTTGAGAAAGATAGGTGTTAATTCTTTTCTAAAAGTTAGGTAGAATTCACCCATGAAACCATCTGGTGCTGGACTTTGCTGTTGTTTTTCCAACTGATTCAGTTTCATTTCATGTTTTCAATTTTTCTTCCTGATTCAATCTCCGAAGATTGCATATTTCTGGGAATTTATCTATTTCTTCTAGAATGTCCATTTTATTAGCATATAATTGTTTGTAGTAATCTCTTGTGATAATTTGTATTGCTGTGGTGTCAGTTGTAAGTTCTCTTTCATTTTTTATTTTATTTACTTGCATTCTCTCTCTTTTTTCTTGATGAGTCTGACTAAAGGCTTATCAATTTTCTTTATCTTTTTGAAGAGCTAACAGTTTCACTGATCTTTTCTATTGCTCTTAAAATCTCTATTTCATTTATCTCTGCTCTGATTTTAATGTTTTCTTTTCTTCTAACTAAATCTAACTTTGATTTTGTTTGTAAGTTGGAACAACCCATTATGGAAAACAGTATAATGGTTCCTCAAAAAGCTAAAAATAGAACTACTATATGATCCAGCAATTCCACTTATGGATATACATCCAAAGAAAATGAAAACACTAATTTGAAAAGATGCATGGACCCCAATGTTCATAGCAGCATTATTTACAATAGCCAAGATATGGAAGCAACCTAAGTGTCCTTCAACAGATGAATAGATTCATATATATATGAATATATATATATTCATACACTAGAATACTACTCAGCCATTACAAAGAATGAAATTTTGCCATTTGCAACTACACAGATGGACCTGGAGGGTATTATGTTTAATGGAATGTCAACTAGAGAAAGACAAATACTATATTATCACTTATATGTAGAATCTAAAAATAAAACACTAGTGAATGTAGCAAAAAAATAACAGTCATAGATATAGAGGACAAACTAGTAGTTACCACTGGGGAGAGAGAAGTGGAGAAAGGCAAGATAGGAGCAGGCGATTAAGAGATACAAACCATTATGTATAAAATAAATAAACTATAAGGATATATTGTACAGCATAGGGAATAAAGCCAGTATTTTATAATAAACTGTAAATGGAGTATAATTAATAAAAATTTTGAATCACTATGTTGCATACCTGAAACTATATAATATTGTAAGTCAACTGACTTACTATACCTCAATAAAGAAAAAGGCATGGCATATAGTACGTATTTCACAAAAGAAAGAAACAAACAAAGAAAGGGGGAAAAAAGAGCAGACGTTAGCCTCACTGCTGCTGCTGCTGCTGCTAAGTCGCTTCAGTCGTGTCCGACTCTGTGCGACCCCATAGACGGCAGCCCACCAGGCTCCTCCGTCCCTGGGATTTTCCAAGCAAGAGTACTGGAGTGGGGTGCCATTGCCTTCTCCCGTTAGCCTCACAGTCCTGCATAAAAGCTTTGGGGCTTTTCTTTCTCCCAAAGCAGGTACCTGGCTGTGTTGTAACAACAGTGGGGTTGTCTGTTTTCACTCCATGAGCATGAATAGAGTATGGTCTTGAGGCTTTATTTTTAAAGACAACATAGATTTTCTCACCAGGGCTGAGAAATATTATAGGACCTAGGAAATACAAAAAGAAAAATGGGTGGATAGTTGTTATTTATTTTAAATTATGAGTCATCTGCCCTCTTAAGTATATATACACAGTGACTTACTATGTTCCTTAACATGCAGCCAAATGAAACACAAACACATTTAACAAATGGACCATTGCTGGTTTATGACACATGGGTTTTGCCTGGAAAATTTAAAACACCTAGAATTTTTATGAGCTCCAGTTCTAGAAGACTTACTTCGATGAGCATTAGTTAATGCCTATGAAAACACACAATTCAGAAATGGAACATTTTCTTTCTTGACAAACTTCACCATTTAAACCTTTTATTCTTCCCCCCCGGCTCCACCACTCTTTACCCTAGTGCAGGATTGGGAGAAACTGCAAGGTGTATTCATTGATCCAGGGCTATTATCTCTCACAAATTGACCCTTCATTTTACTCTCTTTTTTATCCCATGCTAAGAGCTGGAGGTATATAATTTATTGTAAAACTTCTTTCTATTTGAAGGCAGATTGAATTTGTGGCTCTAAAAATTCTGAAACAGAGATGGTTTTGAGATGAACTAAGGCTTCCCTGATGGCTCAGTGGTAAAGAATCCACCTGCCAGTGAAGGAGATGCAGGTTTGATCCCTGGGTTGGGAAGATCCCCTGGAGGGGGAAATAGCAACCCACTACAGTATTCTTGCCTGGGGAATCCCATGGACAGAGGAGCCTGGGGGGCCACAGTCCACGGGGTTGCAAAGAGTCTGACACCAGTTAGTGACTAAACAACAACAATAAAGCACATAGAACTCTCCTTAGATGTGTGCTATGACTATTAATATCAGAACCCCAAAGAGACCTGGTAGATACTAGATACTAATGAAGTAAAGCACCGCTTTGCCTCCCATCTCAAACACTATGCTTGCTTTTCCTTTTCTAAAAAGTGGGGGGTTTTTTTTGTGTGTGTGTGTGTGTAAATAAAGGAATCTAGAGGGTCATATTGTGTTATTTATCTTGGTGCATTTGGCCAGAATCCTAGAGAAAACAAATATACTACTGTTATTTTTTTTGAAGGGTCTATTCAAAAGCACTGGAAACTGAATACCACAGACCTCCCTCCAGGGGTTGCAAAGCCCAAGAGGCCGATGAGGAGCCAAGGAAAGTAAAAATTCCTCCTTGTCAGCATGCACATCCATCTTCTCAGGCCAGAAAATGACCTCCAATAGACACACAGATATCATGCCAGAAACAAGATTTGGGCGTATGGATATGCCTTGTGACCTCTGCAAACACTATGCAATGTATGGACATGCCATTTGACATAACAAATGAATACATTGTGTGACCTATGGAAATGCTGTGTGACTTGTAGAAATGCTACATGTGGGTGCCTGGGAGGCACTTACAAGTTTTCTAGCTGATCTGTCAAAGGTAGAGGTATGGGCTATATTTTTCTCACTCCTAGACAGAAGATGAAATTAAATCTTGAGCAATTAACTGTTTAAACACTTAAATTTAAACAAAGAAGGCCCCCGCCTAACTATATGAGGGTTTCTGGGATTTGTTTTAATTTCAAAGAAATTATCTTTAAATGCTACTTCTAAGGTCCCTCCCAGAATCTTGGGATTCTGTGTGCAAGAAGCCAGATAATCTGAAACTAACCATATTCATTGTCTGTGGTATCTTTGTTTTCCATTTAAAAATATTTGAATCACTTTTCTTTTCCCAATAAAAATGTCTACCAGCAAACAAATTAAAGTTAGAATTTAGGCATTTTTCTCCATTGAGGCAGAAGTTGACAATATCCTTATGTAGGCAACAATTTCCAGTGGTTGAGGACAAGATGACAAACCCCAAACCAATCTTTTAGTGTATCAGTACCTAGTACGTCCAGATGTATTTCATCTTCATTTCGTACTGTTTGATTTGTGAATGTGGTGTCATCATATTGGCGGTATACGACCTTCTTATATTTGGACCCAAGATATGTCTCAACTCTATCCAAGTATATGTTTGTTTCGCTTTGAGAAAATAAAAACAAAAAATCACAAAGTTAATTAATTTAACCATTAAATTAGACAAATTCTTGTATAGAAGAACTTATTGGAATAATGCAATTTATTAATATCTAGAGTCTATTTTACCTTAGAAATTCATTTCATTAAAAAAAATATATATATTTCTTTTGGTAAGATTGTTGGATATTCATCCTGTACCTTAAAACATGTTTTTAGGATGAAATTCAGTTTTGATCAAATGAATAAATAGAGAGAAAATCAGAGAAAGATATCAGATTTTACACAGAAAGAAAAATTAGTGTCTTCAATTTGAGGTTCAAAGAAGAATAGCAATAGCCGGAAACAAATGAAGACAAAAAAATTCTGACTGATTCCAAATGTTAAATGTAGCTGAAGTTATACTTATTATACCTTAAAGTGGTGAGACTGGATGGTAAAACACATAAGGAAGAGAGAAGACAAGAAGTGAAAAGAGAGACAAGCAGAAACAGCAAAGAAGAATTAAGTTATGTTAATATTTGGAAAGATTAGAAGCATTTACAACTGAAGACATCACACACACATTTTGAAGTTATTTGTAATTGAATGTGTCCTAAACTACACATGCCACACACATACCACACACAAATAAATACGCACATCACAAACAAACACACACACACAAACACGCACACACACACGAGACTGAAAGGGTGGGGGACTACAGAATAAACCTTGCCCAATTAGAGATGGAAGTCACCGCCATACTTCTGTCCTTGGAGATGACGCAGTTCTCTCTCCCACTCCCTGCTAGGAGAATAATCCCACACAATTTCCTCAGCTGCGATATAAATAACCTTCGCCTCCTGGTACTGTGTTTGATCCGGGTTTGGCTCTGAACACTCCCTCACTTGGTATTTATGTTTCATGCCTCCAATATAGTGCTCTGAGATTATACAAACCACATCAAAAATGCCTAGAGGGGAATGAGGAAAGAATACTTAAGGCATTGCATTCAGATTTCTTTTCTCTAAGTCATCTATAAGATATAAATCCCCCAGAGAAATACTGTAAGATAGTTCATTCATTCTTTCACTAATTTGACAAGTATTTATTGAGTATCTTCTTTATGCCAGGCATATTTCCGGGCACTTGGGAAACATTAATGAATAAAATAGGTAAACATTCTTGCCCTTGGGGTTTATATTGCAGGGTGTTATAGAGAGAGACAACCAACCTAGTAAGTAAAGTTGATGTGGGTTGAAAGGTGATAAGTGCTACAGATTAAGGAAAATGTAGGACAGTGTAAGGAGTATCAAGAATTCTGGATGAATGTGTAGAGGGAGAGGGCAATGAACAATATTTTATAGGATGATCAGGGTAGGTCTTGATGGGTGAGTGACATTTGGGCAAAGATTCACAAGAGGTAGATGGTGGATCCAGAGGAAGGGCAATCCAGGAAGAGGAAATAGATAGCAAAATTCCCTGCCTGAGGGTCTGCTCGGTGTGTTTGAAGGTCACCTAAGAAGCCTGGGGGTCTGGATTAGAGTGAAAAAGACTGAGGGTACTAGGAGACAGGATTGGTGGGGAATGAGGGACAAAGTCACATAGGCCCTTGTGGGCCACTGAAAAATCTGTACCTTTAACTCTGAGTCTATGAGTGACATAAGAACATTCTGGCAGTTGTGCTGAGAATAGACTACAGTGGGCAAGGGAAGAAGGAAGATATTACAATAACCCACAAGGGATGATGGTGGTTGGATCAGAGAGGTAGTGTGGAGTTAGTGAACGGAGGTTGAAGGAAATCAGAATAATATGTTATTAAAAAGAACCAAAACAATGACCACAATGAAAACAAATCACCTCAACAACAACAACAGCGACAAACTCCAGCATGGATCAGGCCAGAAAATTCCACCTAAATTCCAGCTGTCTTTTATTTTGGTAATTTTATGCCCTTCATGTTCTGACTTTGTTTCTATTAATATTGATATCCCCTTCATCAACACTAGCATTCTCTTTCAACTCTGTACATATTTCTGTGGTTATTGTTACTTTTTTGTGGAGGCAAAGAGTGAAGAAGACTGACACAGAAACAAACTCTTCAGACTAAGAGGGTTTGGGAAAGAGAATTTGTTTAGAAAACAATGATTCCATGCAGCACAGCGCTTGACACTGCCGTGTGTTTACTGTGGCGGATACTGTTTAGGAGAGAGGGAAAAAAGCAGACTACTTTTTTTTAAGACCAGGGAAACATCTACAGGGGAAAGGAGAGGAAGAAGTGGGAGGGGAATGGGTGATAACTTGCCACTAGTACTCGCCACTAGGTGAGTGAGTACAGCAGAGAAGAGAAAGTGGTGAAGAAAGACCTTCCTTTTTTTTTTCTTGTGATTGCTTCTTTTGGATGATCTTTCTAAAATATTATTTTTTAAAGTGTAGTTGATTTGCAATGTTTCTGGCATACAACAAAGTGGTTCAGTAATATGTATATATATATATATCAGAATCTTTTCCATTACAGGTTATTACAAGATATTATATAGTTCCCTGTGCTGTAAGTAGGTCCTTGTTGTTTATCTATTTTATACATAGTACTGTGTATTTATCCCCCTTTCCTCTTTGATAAACGTAAGTTTGTTTTCTATGTCTATGAGTCTACTTCTATTTTGTAAAGAAGTTCACTTGTATCATTTTTAGATTCCATGTATAAGTGATATCACGTGATATTTGTCTTTCACTTGGTATAATAATGTCTAGGTCCATCATTGTTGCTGCAAATGGCAATATTTCTTTTTTAAAAAAATGGCTGAGTAATCTTCTGATTACTTATAATCACCAGCATTGTTTGTTTGGAAGGTAGAACAAAAACTTTTGAAATGTAAATATATAGTCAGATGAATCTGTGATATGACAAAGAGTTAAGATGCAAATCCATGGTATTTATAGAGTAATTTGTTTATTGTAGGGCTTCCCGCATAGCTCAGTTGGTAAAGAATCTGCCTGCAATGCAGGAGACCCTGGTTTGATTCCTGGGTCAGGAAGATCCACTGGAGAAGGGAAAGTCTACCCACTCCAGTATTCTTGGACTTCCCTTGTGGCTCAACTGGGAAAAAAATCCGCCTGCAATGCACGAGACTTGGGTTTGATCCCTGGGTTGGGAAGATCCCCTGGAGAGGGGAAAGGCTACCCACTCCAGTATTTTGGCCTAGAGAATTCCATGGACTGTATAGTATAGTCCATGGGGTGGCAAAGATTCGGACATGACTGAGCGACTTTCACTTTCACTTTTTTATTGTATAGCCAGTATTCAACTGGTGTTAGTACATTTTGACCAAAAAGGGTTTTGTTTGCTTGTTTATTTTATTTTATTTTTTGTTAAGGTATATCTGCAGGATGAAAGAAAATACTAAAATTTTTAAGTCTAACATATACCAGGCCCTTTACTACACTGCATCTGTCTCATATGATTGTGTTTATTGCTTTCTGTGGATTGTAAATTATTACAATCCCTGTTTTATAAATGAGGGTATTAGATTCAGAGGAGAGGGGAGGCTGCTCTGATTCCCTTAACAATTTTCTAATACAAGGTGCCTTTAAAAAACTGCCAGAAGTAGTCAACCTCATTAAAGTAAAAACATTTCCCAAGGGAGCAAAACTAGCAAGGAGAGGGGTAAGAGAGGAAGTCAGAAGAGAGAAGAGTAAGGTAGATGAAGGAGGAAGACCTGGGAAACAAATGGACAGAAGAGTAAGAAATGCAGCAGATAATAGAATGAAAGCAAATTAAAATGCTTCAGAGCATCTTCATTGCTTTTGAAAAGTATGGATTGATTTAGAGCCTGATACCTGGGAAGAGAAAAATGTAAAGGGCTGAGAGGATTTTTGTGTACAGGAAAATGATATACTAACACTCCTATAAATTAAATGGAGCAGGGCAAAAGTATTTTTAAACATTATTTGGATAACTTCCTTTTTTCCCATACAAACAATATTCAGTGCAGATGAAGACATTGCTTTTTCATAGTTTGGGCATATTTCAGGCTGATGGAGAAGATCCACAACTTACCTGTGGAATCAGGTGTCATAAGAAGTGTTTGGGAGATATGGGGATTCACAACTATGGTGTCATCCCTTGATCCTAAGGAAGTGAAGGTATTTCCTGAAAAATATATCCCATGTAAGTCTTGACTTGATCCCACACTAAGAACATGCCATGAAACATTGTCTCCTAAGCACATATCTAGTCCAGGCAGATTTCCATACATGTATCCATTTATGGCTGCAAGACATTTGTGACAAAGAAAAGATTGTTTAATTTATTGGTACTTGACATCTCTTGGAACTCAATCAAGGACTATTCATTAGCAGTTCATTCATATAAGATATCAAGATTACCCAAGCCAACCCCTTCTTTTTAGATTTGATGAAACTAAAGTCAGAGAGACTTGTTCAGTGTTATGAAGCTAATGAATGAAACTGTTGAGACCAGAGTCCAAGTCTCCAGATTCTAGACCATTCTTTTTTCCTGCCACACTTCAAAGTCTTCAGAAACCAACCATCCAACTCGACAAACACCCTACCTATCCACTCCATTACTTTGGCAATAGAGAAATATATGACTTTTCTGTATCATATTTAGCAATAGCTAAAATAATGTATAGTACCAAAAAGGCATTGGTAAATATTTGATAGAATGTAACATAATCACCCTAGTAGGCACTATTTTTATTGGGAAATTATATTTAAAGAAAACATGAAACATATTAGTCAACCATTGAGGGGAAAATATGTTTCTCTTAAAAAATCTATAATTCTTTAGGCCCAGTGAAATTAAACTGCTTAATACATTTATCTTTTAAGTTAAGTGTTCTCTTACAATACATCTTGTTAGAGTCTTGGAAGTTTGGATCCTCTGTATCCACATTTTCAGGCTCTGTGGTAAATATCCTGATATTTTTATCTAAGAGATAACTTCGATTTTCATCAAATATTGTGGCAAGTAGGTAAAATTCTTTATCTATTCCTTTCTGTGGATGAGAATAGAAAAAATAAACAGACACAAAATATGCATAGTACGTATTCAAAATCTAGTCAGATGGTTAGCCCTCGTATAGGATTTCCCGTACAATGGAATTTATATGCTCCTGGAAAAACTACTCAATTAACTTCCCCACTTATGGACCTTGTACACAAATGTATGAATCCCAGTGAATAGACTTATCACAGAACTAAGAAGTTGGGGGAAATCTCTACCACTGTTTTCATGTAAAGCTCTTACTCTAGGGACCCCCTATATCTTAACTGTATAAAACTAAACACTATAATCACAGATGTTTATAGTGGCTTCTCTTGGAAGCTTTGTAAAAAGTAAGTTAAATAAAACGTTTTCAATTCTGGAAAGTCTGTAGGGTTTATGAAGAAATATATGTATATATTTATATTTTTGGATAAAGTAGAAAAATTATATATACTGTAAAAATTATGAGGCTATATGAGTTTCGTTATATAGATGACTATAAATACATAGCCATATTTTAAAATAAAATATACATTCAATTTTACATATTTACACCAGGGATTTGTAAGGCTTTTTTGTTATGGTTCTTTAGTTGCTAAATTGTGTCTGACTCTTTTGTGACCCCATGGGCTGTTGCCCACCGGGCTCCTCTGTCCATAGGATTTCCCAGGCAGAAATACTGGAGTGGGTTGCTATTTCCTTCTTCAGGGGATCTTCCTGACCCAGGGATCAAACCTGTGTCTCCTGTATTGCAGGCGGATTCTTTACCAACTGAGCCAGCTGGGAAGCCCTTATAAGGCTTTTCAACACATGAAATACAAAAGAACTTGGATATTAATTCACTTGTGTGTGAAGAACAAGGGAAATTCACTCATTAAGCATTTACTGAGCACCTACTACATGCCACAGAGGACTGGGTTTGTTACCAAAAATTTAATAAAACCCTATCTATGGTTTCAAGGCACTTAGAATCTAGTGGGAGATACAGGCCAGTAAAAATAACTGCCTGGGGAAGTGCTCAAACAGGGCTTCGCAGGTGGCTCAGTGATAAAGAATCTGCCTGCCAATACAGGAGACACAGGTTCAATCCTGTGGTCAGGAAAATCCCCTGGAGAAGGAAATGGCAACCCATGCCAGTATTCTTGCCTGAAAAATCCCATGGACAGAAGAGCCTGGCGGGCTACGGTCCATGGAGTCACAAAGAGTCAGACACAACTGAAGTAACTGAGCACATGTGCTGTAACAGAAACCTACAGAAGGAACTACAATAACCTGCGGGAACTTGAACTAACTTTAGTTGGGGAATATTGTTTGAAGAAAATGAAAGGACCCTCAGTGTGAGTTTTTATTAAAAATTCTCCCCTTTTAGCACGTAAAACAGTGAGGAAAGTCCATTCCAGACAGAGAGAAGATGGGTAAAATCAAAGAGATGTGAACTAGCCATCCTTACTCAGGACTAACCGGCTAACTTTGCAGTAAGACCAGAATGGAGTGTGCAGGGTGGGGTGGGTGGCGAGGGGAGCATGGATCTGGAAGGATCCGTGGGGTCTGATACGTGGCCTTCTGAGCCAACAAACTGTAGGGTGATTTTTAGGGTCGACAGTGCTATAATCTGATTAGAAAGGGAGGAATGTGGAGCTATACTGAAGAAGAATGGAAGCAGGGATAGGAGTTAGGAGGTTACAGGAATTCAGAAAGAGATGATGCTGCCTCAAACAAGGCAATGGGATCAGAGAGCCGGTGACCAATGCTGGAGGTTAGAAACAAGGAGTTGTTGATCAAAGTCCTGGGCTTGGTGGTGTCCTTCTCTAAGACACAGGATAGAGGGAAAAGAGATGACTCAGAGAGGGGTGGGACAGGCAGTGGCTATCTGGAGGGAGATGAAGAGTTAAAACAGTCAAGTGGAGACTTCCCTGGTGGTCCAGTGGTTGGTACTTTGCCTTCCAATACAGGGGATGTCGTTCTGATCTTTGGTAGGCGAGCTAAGATCCCACATGCCTCATGGCCAAAACACCAAAACATAAAAAACCAGAAGCAATACTGTAAGAAATTCAATAAAGACTTTTAAAATGGTCAACAACAACAACAAAAATCTTAAAAAAGTAACAGAACAGCCAGCAGAATTAAAGGTGTCTGGAACATGCCAGAGTTCACTGGGCACAAGAAGATACAAGTCTGAAGCTGAGGAAAGAGTAAAACTGGGAGACACTGGTGCACAGAAGTTGAGGTGCCCGCTGCACACTGCCTTTCTCCTGAAGATCTGTTTCAGGAAACCTCTCGCCAAGGCATACCCGGACATAGGTCCCATCACTTAACCTGTTTGCCATCCTCTCCAAGACTTCCATTTCTGCACACGAGAAGAGGCCCTATAAGGCCGCTGTTGATGTCTGTTTTAAAATCTACTGAGGAGAAGTATGACCATGTCAGGCAGTTGGGGTCTGTGGAAGTGGGTCCCACATCTACTGGAACTTCCCATGTATAAACGAATGTTGCACCAGGATTTACATACGAGGAGGGCGACGGGGTACCTAGTAAGAAAGAAACATTTGTGAAATAGGACCTAGGACCCAAAGTACCCTAGTCTAGTCTGTGAGATCTCTGAGATCAAGAACTGTGTCCTGCTCACATTGTGGTACCTTGGGTGACAGCTGAACAGGGCAAAAGGACCCCCTCTGCCACCGTAAGTACACAGATCTGTGATGACGTGAAAAGTACACTGCCCAAGGATTTTAGGAGGAGTTTGATTTTCTTGCTGACACTGTATTGCTGTCTGCCTTGCTTGCACCTACGTTGAGCTGTGGTACTTGCCTCCTCCTGGTGTTCTGTAGAAGGAGCCCTCGTTGTTCTTGTTGTAAAGCAATCCATGGGGATGAATGCTGAGCGGCAGGGAAGCATTGTTATAGAAAGTGACCTGGATGATCTGCCCCACTTCTGCCTTAATGACAGGGCCTGGAAACCAACAGAGTTAGGAGTTGTCCTTGGTGTTCATAAATGTCATTGCCAGGTTGTGTTACTTGGGTGAGGTTCTTCTAGGAACAAATTACAGGGATGATACCATGAACCAGAAACGTATCCAACGAAAAGAAGTCTAGGTGATTCAGGATCTTAGAAACTCACATGGATTTGCAGGGACAAAAAAAGTGTAGTTTCAAATTGGGTAAATCCCGCCAGACTCCTCTGTCCATGGGACTCTCCAGGCAAGAATATGGGAGTAGGTTGCCATTTCCTTCTGCATGGGATATTACCAATCCAGGGATTGATACTGATCTCCCGCATTGCAGGCAGGCTCTTTACTATTTGAGCCACCAGAGAATCCTCAAAACTGTGAGTTGGTGAATACTTTTTTGATGGCACAGAATATGTATAAATTGTGTTTATAAACCCACAAGCTATGAAATAATTTTACCAAGGAGTCCAAGGTGTGTTGCTTTTGCCTTCTGGGTTTGGAAGGAAGCATCTGTGTATTCAAAGTAAACTAGTTTTTTGTAAGTTCCTCCGATTCTGGTTGGGCCTTGTTCAAAATAGAAGTGGGATTCACTGTGCAGAGAAAATAGAAACAGAGAACTTTTAAATTTACAATGACCATGTGAAAAGAAAGCAAGAACCTACATGCGTCTGTTTTAAGGTACTTGTAATCTACTACTTGTGATCTATTTGTGGAAAACTCAGCAGTGGCCACAGGACTGGCAAAGGTGTTTTCGTTCCAATCTCAAAAAAGGACAGTGCCAAAGAATGTTCAAACTACCATACAATTGAACTCATTCCACATGCTAGCAAGGTTATGCTCAAAATCCTTCAAGCTAGGTTTCAGCAGTACCTAAATTGAGAACTTCCAGATGTACAAGCTGGGGTTTGAAGAGGCAAAGGAACCAGAGATCAAATTCCCAACATTCATTGGATAATAGAGAAAGCAAGAGAATTCCAGAAACACATCTGCTTCATTGACTACCCTAATGCCTTTGACTGTGTGGATCACAACAAACTGGAAAATTCTTAAAGAGATGTGAGCACTAGACCATCTTACTTGGCTCCTGAGAAACCTGTATACGTGTCCAGAAACAACAGTTAGAACCATACATGGAACAACTGACAGGTTCAAAATTGGGAAAGAAGTATGTCAAGGCTGTATATTGTCACCCTTCTTGTTTAACTTCTATGCAGAATACATCATGTGAAATGCCAGGCTGGATGAATCACAAGCTGATATCAAGATTGCTAAGAGAAATATCAACAACCTCAGATATGTAGATGATACCACTCTAATGGCAGAAAGTGAAGAGGAACTAAAGAGCCTGTTGATGAGGGTGAAAGAGGAGAGTGAAAAAGCTGGCTTAAAACTCAACATTCAAAAACTAAGACCGTGGCAACACTTCATGGCAAATAGAAGGGGAAAAAACGGAAGCAGTGACAGATTTTCTTTTCTTGGGTTCTCAGATCACTACAGATGGTGACTGCAGCCATGAAATTAAAAGATGCTTGCTCCTTGGAAAGAAAGCTATGACACACCTAGACAGCATATTAAAAAGTGGAGACATCGCTTTATCGACAAAGGTCCATACAGTCAAAGCTATGGTTTTTCCAGTAGTCATATATGGATGTGAGAGTTGGACCATAAAGAAGGCTGAGCACAAAAGAATTGATGCTTTTGAATCATGGTGCTTGAGAGACTTTTTAGAGCTTTGTGGCTCAGCTGGTAAAAAATCTGCCTGCAATGTGGGAGACCTGGGTTCGATCCCTGGGTTGGGAAGATCCCTTGGAGAAGGGAAAGGCTACCCACTCCAGTATTCTGGCCTGGAGAATTCCATGGACTACAGTCCATGGGGTCGCAAAGAGTCGGACACGACTGAGCGACTTACACTTTCACTTTTGGACTGCAAGGAGATCAAACCCTTCGGTCCTAAAGGAAATCAACCCTGAATATTCCTTGGAAGGATTGATGGTGAAGCTCCACTTGGCCATCTGATGTGAAGAGCTGACTCATTGGAAATGACCCTGATGCTGGGAAAGATTGAAGGCAGGAGGAGACGGGGACAACAGAGGATGAGATGGTTGTATGGCATCACTGGCTTGATGGACCTTAATTTGAGCAAACTCTGGGAGACAGTGAAGGGCAGAGGAGCCTGGTGCACTGAAGTCCATGTATTGCAAAGAGTCAGACATGACAGAGGCTGAACAATAGCAGTGTATTTATAAAAATAATGCGTGCTCATTGTAGAGAATTTGGAAAATAAAAAAATATATATAACAAAAAATTTAAGATCCTCATAATTCCACCATCTGTATATAATCACTATCAACATTTTTCATAGATATCTTTTCAGTCTTTTGTCTGTACGTGTATACAAGTCTCTGTCTACAGACTACCTATTAGTTTATCTATACATTTTTCTTTTGGAATAAAATTTTAAAAACATTAAGTCTAATTTTTTTTTAAGGCAGGTAGTAATAAACATTGCTTTTAAAACAACTGTGCTGAGATGCTAGTGTAATGAGATGAGAGATGTCATTCTTAACTTTTTAATTCTATTGTAATAACATCAAATGAGGACAAGTGTTTCCTAGGAGGAAATAATGGCTTGCAATGCTGAGACAGCATCAAATTTCATAACCAGGAGAATCATGTGAGCTGAAAGAATCTATTAATTCATACTTATTTTAGTCAATACAAAATGAGAGTTGAATCTAATTTTTGTTCTAAGCCCTGATAGACTTTTCATAATTAACACAGAATTTCCATTACACAGATTGAATAATTTGTTGATGAGCTTGAAAGTAAGAAAAGAAAATATTCATTTGATAGGACATTCTCAGTTTTCTTTAAGTTTTTGTGAGTAAATTAAAAAAATAAATGCTATGGGGAATATTATTTTTTTGTGGTCATAGAACTTGATATTTTCTGACATAAAACTTTCATTCAATAGACCAGAAGAATTACAACTCCTGTAATCTTCAAATTGGTAAATATATTTAGCAGTCAGACTATTAGAAAAACTTTTTGTGCACTTCTAAATGCTGATATCACAGTAATGTATTTTAGTCTTAGTTTTTGGTTATCAAAGAAATAATTGGTAATATATTCTTAGGTGTTATTGAGTAAATATATATATATAATATGATTTAAGGATGACACAAGAAATGATTGACTATACCCTCAGATCTTAGCAGGAAAGTACAAATTACACTTGAGGAATATTTTTGAATTTTTGTAAAATTGCTATTGAAAACATAATTCACTATGTTTTTAAATATCTCATAATTATAAACAAATCCATTTTAAAATTTAATGCTAAGAAAAAGATGAGAAGTATGTTTTTCTTTGCAGTGACTGCCAAGGCATTTAGAGAAAAATGTTGTATAGTAATGATCCTTCGGCTGAATATTTTCCAATTATTGTTATAATTATTTTCCCATCTTTATTTTATCAGTATCTTTTTATTATAAAATGCCTAAGTCCTTGTAGGAATAGCTAGGTTATGAAAAAGTCCAATTATCTTTACTTAACCATGAATATTTTAATCACTGAATCATTACCTTCCAGCTTCTGTTAAACTATTTCCACTGAAGAAATCTATGCCAGATGGTGCATAGTCCCAAAAAATTTCTTTAGCAGCAATGTAATAATGAACAATTTGTGTCCCCATAACGTCTGCTGAAGACTTTTGGCAATCCCTTACATTGAAGAAAGTCTTCATACTCTCTGAAAAATAGTAAATCCAAGTAGAGAATGTTATGAAAACATTAAAACATTTTTCTTAGTCCATATATATATTTTTCAAAATTGTAGCCAACAACATTGCAACTTCCCTTTCTTTTGAGAAATTTGAGGTATTTTGTTTTCGGAATCTGTTAAAATCCTGAAATGTATGAAGCAAGTACAAGACTCAGGATGCCAAAGTGAATGTTGAGGAGTGTATATTAGTGGAGATTAATAACCAGCACTGGACCAACTCCTACGGAATATGTTACCTGCCTACTGAGAGGAATTTGAGTCTGTTTAATCAAAAGTACCTTCCCTTACGGTTCTGAAATTGTTACCATTAATTTCTAGATTAACTAGTTGGCAGGCAGGAAGAAAATCAAGGCAGGTACGTTTCCATGAGAGCATCAGTCCTGTGTTTTGATTTAAGAGCAACATTGGTGGGAGTATAAATTCATACAGACTTTTTGGAAGGTGATTAGGCAGCCTTTGTTAAAATTAAGAACATTTCCATTAAAAACGTTCGCTTCTTTCGGTGAGGCAAGACAAAAATTTGCACATACACAAAAAGATACAAATAAAAAGTGGCTAGCTATAACACTGTTAGTTACTTAAATGGGAAGGAAATCCAAAAAAGAGGGGATATACATATCACTTTGCTGTGCAGTAGAAATTAACACATTGTAAATAAACTATACAATAAAAATTTTAAAAACAAAACAAAAAATAAAGGAGTAGCTTTATTTTGGGAATGTCATGGAAAAGATTCTTGCCTGGAGAATTCCATGGACATATTCTTGCCTGGAGAATTCCATAGACAGAGGAACTTAGTGGGCAAAGAGGGTCGCAAAGAGTCAGACATGACTGAGTGACTAACACACACATACATACACAGTGAACCAAGAAAGTGAAAGCAATTTAGATATCTATCAATAGCTGAATGGTTAAATAAATTAGGCTACATCTCAAACAAATACAGAAAATATACAGCTATTTAGAAAAGTAAGCTAGACAAACGTATGGATACTAAGTGGGGAAGGAGGGGAGAGGGAGGTAGTGGAAGATTGGGATTGATATATATACATTACTGATACTATGTATAAAATAGATAACTAGTGGGAACCTACTGTATAGCACAGGGAACTCTATTCAATGCCCTGTGGTGACCTAAATGGGAAGAAAATCCAAAAAAGAGGGGATATATGTACATGTATAGCTGAATCACTTTGTTGTACAGTAGAAGTAACACAACATTGTAAAGCAACTATATGATAAAAATTTTAAAAATAAAACTTAAAAAAGAAAAGAGTAGCTTAGACGTATAGGGAATGTCATGGAAAAGATTTCGAGATATATGAATGAGTGAAGAAAGCAAGCAGCAGAAGATAGAAAAACCTATTATATACAAATAATAACCTATTTTTTTAAAGTTAATAGTTAAATGAAACCTATTATATGGGATGTGATCTACTTATTTAAAACAGTACCTATGCATTGTTATTTATAAGTGTTCATGTATATTGTATGAAAATGCATAGTAAACAGCTTTGAGAGTATTCACAAATACACATTTGTGTAAACACAAATGGCTTACAGGGACTATTCACTGGAGAAGGAACTGGGATGGTGGTGGGGTAGGGTTGGACTAATGGCACATTCTTAAACTATTTCTCCAAAGATGAATGCTAAATCTGATTTGTGTGTGTGCTAATTTTGGTGGTATAAACACTTTCCTGTGGCCAAATTTGAAGCTACCACAAGTTTATCACCTGGCTTATTTAATTCTCAACTCTCTGGAGCTCCTAAGAGGTGGGTCTCATATACCACATTAGACTTTCACTCTTTCTGCCTGCTGCCTTCACCAAGTTCTCCCCTCCCTCCACTCCTTCCTCTTTGCTTTCTTCCTTTCTTTCCAGCAAGTTTATTCATGCATCCTTATAATTACTAAAAACAAAACAAACAAAAGAAAACAAAAACAAACAAACACAAAAAAGCCAAAACAAACAGACAAACAAAAAAACACCCCAAACTACACCATGGGAAGATAAGAAACACAGGGGAAAGCTATGTAGTCCACTAGCCAAGCATTTTTGATTGTGTCCAGGGTTGACCCTATCTTTCCTGCAGAGTAGAAGAGGAAAGACCTGGCTTAAAGGCAACATCTATAAATGAGGTCAAGAGGAGGAGCGGGTCTGGTATACATTTTAACCTTTAAAACATATTTTAAAACAGTATTCCTTTCTAAGTGAGAACTTTTGTACTAATATCATTAAATTCTGTCCTTGAGTTACAATAGCGGTATGTGGGTCTCCTTTTTCTCACAACCCTGGGAGGGAGGGACACAGCACACAGGAAATCCCAATAAGTACGTGTTATTTAGTTGTTTAAATAATTAAAGTATGATGCTAACCAAAGTATGGGACTTAGAAATAAGAAAAGTTTTGATCAGAGAAGTAAATCCCATTTTTGTAAAAAAAGGGAGAAAAGTTAAACTCTTCAGTTCAAGTAACAATTGTGTTTTCTGACTGAAAAATAATACAAAACATTTACATGATTGCATGTAGAATTTAGTCAGATTTAAGAATAGAGAAGACCAGTAATTTCATAATGGGCCTTTCTATCATTTAATATGAAGTGTGATTGAAGAGGGAAATAAACCAGGAAACCATTACTGGGTACTGGTTCAGAATTTACACAACACTTGGGCCTATATAATTTCTGACTCTCACAGGGTTTTGGGTAAGTGTTTCAACCTCTTGGAACTTGTCTTCTCAATTTAAAAAAAGAAGAGCAATTATATGTGCTCGACTCAAGGCTCTTGTAAGGCTCACTGGCTAATAAATATAAACTTTTTTTTTGTAAAAACAGCAACAAAAATAATCCCTATATGACTAAAAGTGTTTATTACCATAAAGTTAAAAGTGACAGAGCCCTGAGTTCTGGTTCTGACTGTGTTACTGACTTTCCAAAAGGCAATACTGTCACTTGCCTGATGGTGACATCTTTCCCCATTTGGAAGATGAGGCGTTTGTTATGGGTCATAACATTGAGAGTCCCCTGACCCCATATTATGTAAAAGGAATAAATCCCTACCATGTATCCGACAGTCCAGCAGCCACTCTCCAACACCCTTGGCCACCATGAAGGCGTCATGCATGGAGGCAGGGAAGACGGTAATGGTGTCTTTTCTATGATTCTGAGATATCAGAGTTTGTCCATGGAAGTAGATAGGGTGTATGTCCAACAGGCTACCCATGCTGATAAAATACCACTTGACCCTGTCTTCTGCACACATGGTGAGATCAGGTAGATTTCCATACATGTATCCATTTATTGCTGAAAGCAGATGTAAATTAACCTATCAAGCAAGCATGTTACATCAAGGCCACATGGTATATATTCTATGCATTTCCTTATCACATAAATCTGGCAGTGCCATCATTGTTCTCATGCATAACCTGCAACAGGATTTGGATTGTTCCCTCCGAAAAGGAGGCTATAAACATTGTCTCTGATTAAAACCAAGGAGCACACAAATTTAAAGGCAAGAGGAAGAAAACTAAGCTGCAAGGTAGGAAGCAGTGAAAAGAAGAAAAGAATAGAAAGAAGCAAAGTCTGTGGAAGAAGGAAACAAAAATGATGGTGGCTGAGATAACAAGAGCACCTCTTCTGAAAAGTTCTATGTAGAAACACATTTCCATAAAAGATCTTTTATGTCTTTGTTATGTCTATGTTATGTCTTTGTTATGTCTTTGTTCTTCCATAATATTTTATTACCCTAAAATTAAATATCTGGGGACTTCCCTGGCGGTCCAGTGGTTAAGAATCCACCTTGCAGTGTAGGCGATGTGGGTTTGGTCCCTGGTCAGAAACTAAGCTCCCACAGGCCATGAAGCAACGAAACCCTGGTGCGACGACTACCGAGTCCTGTGCACCACAACAAAAGATCCCACATGCCGCAACTAAGATCTGACACAGACAAATGAATATTTTAAAAATTACATCTCTCTGTTGTCACCATCTATTTTTATGAATATCAGATGTTAGAAGAAAATGCATCTATCTAACTTCACTTGCTATGACACTTTGGAAACTGGCAGGATTTTCTAGATGCCTTCACAGCAACACTGAGCTGCCCTGATAGCTCAGTTGGTACGGAATCTGCCTGCAATGCAGGAGACCCCGGTTGGATTCCTGGGTCGAGAAGATCTGCTGGAGAAGGGATAGGCTACCTACTCCAGTATTCTTGGGCTTCCCTTGTGGCTCAGCTGGTAAAGAATCTGCCCACAATGGAGGAGACCTGGGCTCAGTCCCTGGGTTGGGAAGATCCCCTGGAGAAGGGAAAAGCTACACACTCCAGTATTCTGGCCTGGAGAATTCCATGGACTGTATAGTCCATAAAGTCGCAAAGAGTCTGACACAACTGAGCGACTTTCACTTTCACTTTCTTTCACAGCAAAAACGGCATGTTCGTGTCTGACTTTGCGACCCCATGAAACATAGCCCACCAGACCCAGAATGAAGAACTGGGAAACAGAAACTCATTGACGCAAACTTGAACGAAGGGAAATCACAAAATAAAGTCATAGAAGTTAGAATTATAGGATATAAGGAATGAGAAATTTCTTCATAATCTTACAGCGCATGACATTGCTCTCCTGGAAGTCAGGATCATTAGCATTAACTTGACCACCTTCAGTATATGTATGAATGTTGTCATCAATATACCAGCTATGTTTTTCATCAGTTATAGAAAACACCAGAATGAAATACTCATCGATATATTTTTCCATATCTCCATTCAGGGTTCCTGAAACAAAAAGAATGGCAAAACTTACTCTTTGTGAAAATTATTTTTGCTCTGAAATAAACTGGTGATTCTGATTCCACTCAAAATATAAAAGAAAAGCCTTTCATCTCCATAGACAGAACCCTAAGAACTAAGCATGCAAGGAACAGGCAGTTTCTCATCTCCCTGTTTCCTCCCACCCTGTGGGTGCAACATTTCTCTGTAGGAGCGAGGTGGCAGAATTCTGTGTGAAGGTGACTAAGGTGAAGATTACTGGGTTTGACTACCATCTAATGGCACCCCACTCCAGTACTCTTGGCCTGGAAACTCCCATGGACGGAGGAGCCTGGTAGGCTGCAGTCCATGGGGTCGCGAAGAGTCGGGCACGACTGAGCGACTTCACTTTCACTTTTCACTTTCATGCACTGGAGAAGGAAATGGCAACCCACTCCAGTGTTCTTGCCTGGAGAATCCCAGGGACGGTGGAGCCTGGTGGGCTGCCATC
Source organism: Giraffa tippelskirchi (assembly GCF_054371585.1). Classification (NCBI taxonomy): domain Eukaryota; kingdom Metazoa; phylum Chordata; class Mammalia; order Artiodactyla; family Giraffidae; genus Giraffa; species Giraffa tippelskirchi. Next base: position 84,667,583 of record NC_137276.1, on the reverse strand, counting down.
TATGGAGTCGCACAGAGTCGGCACGACTGAAGCGACTTAGCAGCAGCAGCGCCTTTGGACTTGGAGACATTGGACTCAAGATCGCCATCTGGTGCTCAGAGGCCAAATGGCAACGTTAGTTTTCCGACTGGAGAATCAAGGTCAAGACAGGAAGAGAGTTTGTTATCAAAATTCCACTAGGAGAGTGAGGGAGACCCCCACACATCCTAGTTGGCTCTATTTGCTACAGTGAGATTTTTAAAATGTTACCTCTTTTACAAGTCAGAATTGGTCCGAGAAGTCCTGAAGACACATCTCTTAGAGTGTCTATATGGGAGTGGTACATCCGGGTCACGCAGTTACTGTCATTGGGGCCAGGCCCCTGATTTTCTTCTACAAACCACCTGTAAGTGTATTCTGCCCCTGGCTCTAGACGGTCGTCTTCCTTTTGCAGGCCCGTAGTGTTGTCTGGATAGAGAGCTCCTAAAAAACGGAACTTGCATTGTGGTCACAGTAACCAGTGGACAACATTTTTCTTAATGTGACTCACGCTTTCTGCATTAAGCCATGGAAGTATGTTAATTTGTATTTTTAGAAAGTGTGCGTTTCCCCCTTCCTGTCTCCTGCCTCCTGTCTCCCTAGATTCCCCTTAGTTGGTTTCTACCTGAATGCCCAGCTTGGCCAGTTTCCAGACTTAAATTGGAATGAGTCAGGCAGCATATTAATGGACTATCATCACCTTTATCGATAGATTCCACAAATATTCATTGTGCACCTACTATCTGTGTAGGTCTTAGATACAGAGAGTTCCTCAGTTGCGCTCCGTATCATCATTGCAGATCAGATTCGGGAATGAGGGCATCAAGAGCATCCAAGCTACAATACTATTGTTGTTTAGTCGCTCAGTCAAGTCCAGCTCTTTGCCACCCCATGGACTGCAGCCCTCCAGGTTCCTCTGTCCATGGGATTTTTCAGGCAAGAATACTGAAGTGGGTTGCTATTTCCTCCTCCAGGGGATCTTCCTGATCCAGGGATCCAGCCCCAGGGATCAACGTCTCCTGTTTGGCAGGCAGATTCTTTACCACTGAGCCACCTGGGAAGCCCCATGACAGGGCTTTACCTGAACTACACCTTCCAGAGGGCATCAAGAGCATCCATATTACTGTACACACTGCTATATTTAAAATGGATCACCAACAAGGATGTACTGCGTAGCACAGGGACCTCTGCTCAATGTTATGTGGCAGCCTGGGTGGGAGGGGAATTTAGGGGAGGATAGATACATGCATACGTATGGCTGAGTCCTTTCACTGTTCACCAGGAACTATCACAACACTGTTAACCGGCTATACCCCAACACAAAATAAAAAGTTTTTAAAAAAGAAAAAAGAGCATCTCTGTTACCTACAAGCTGCCCACTGATGTCGGGAAGCGGTCTTCAGTGTGGATGACATTACCCTGAGCTACTACCTTTGTTCTGAATCTGGGGCCTTGCCCTCTTCTTTTTTCTTCCTATCCTAGAATTTTGCCTCAGATCTCCACCATTTGAGGCTGGAATCTAATAACTATGGATAACATCCCCTCATTCAATAGGAGACTTTGAAGCATGACCAACCTCTCATCCTTTATCATCTTTTGAGACCAACCTGCTCCACGTAGAACACAAAACCCTATTTTGTGTTAGCATTCTCTTACCTTCCTTTTCCCAACACCATCAAGCAGCTGTGAGTGTAGATGTTTAGGAGAGAAGATACTGTCTGGAAAATAGTGACTTCACCTGATACTGATGTTTTCTAAGAGGCTAACCCTCATTCACTAGCAAATGAGATGACAAGACATGGATATCAAATGGCAAGACAATATTTCTGCCAACATAACACTTAGCTCGTGAGTGTCTCCTACCCTCCACATTTATGTATTTATTTATTTACGTGACAGAAAGTATGTTTTCTTTCCCAGAAGTTGAATGGGGGAGGGGAGTTGTCATTCATTCATTTCAAATGAGAAATTGAAGAAGAGCAATCTGGGATATAAAAATTAGAGACATCTGAAGTAAAAGTCTGTATTCACCCAAACTACTCCTTTAGTTCATGATTGTCTTGCTTTTCCTGAGGTTTTGGGTTTGTACTCTTCATAAACAAAAACTCAGGAACCTAAGGAACGGGAACTCACTTACCTTCATTATCTTTAGTGTAGGTGAGTCCATGAGGATGGAAACTATACATTCTGGAAGCATTATTTTTCACATGTACATGAATGAGGTCTCCAGTCTCTGCTTTTATGATTGGACCTAAAAATCCCAACCAGGATGGTTTTTCAATGGTGATTTGAAATGTATCATCCGTGTACCCAAAATACAAAGCCTTTTTATAAACAGATCCTATCCTATCTTGGCTTGGTTGGAGATATATTTCAGATTGAAACTCCCTGTAAACAAACAAACAAGCAAGAAATTTAGCAAATTTTGACTGAAAAGAAAGCAATGTCAAATCAACTGAAACTAGAAGTAGGAATCTTCCCAGTCTAATTTCACAGAGAAAACCAGACACTGGTGAAAATCTAGAATGAGTCAGAAACAATACAGTAGGCAAGGAGAAGACTGGAAAGTCTGGTGAAGAGAAGAAATGCAAATGTATCAAGTCATATGCATGGCATTTCAATTCAAATGACTTAGAAATTCTTTGTACTGAACCATGTATGAAAGGTTTCTAACCCTTTGAGGTTACTTTAGCTCTCAAACATTAGATCAATGCTTACAGTTTAAGATTCTTTACACACTTCAATGATTCAGGGATTTGTTGGTAGAATTGAGGGCATTTTGGTGGACAAACATAGTGAATCAGAACCCCACATATACCCTTTAGATTTCTTCATCCCAATCATCTGAACAGAAAAATCAAAAAGAGAGCCACAACTTTACAATCTCTGCCATAGACTCCATACCAGAAGGAAAAGCGTTGTTTTAGCTCTTGAGTACAATTCATACTCATCCCTGATGCTGGAAAGACTGAAGGCAAAGGGAGAAGAGGGCGTCAGAGTATGAGACAGTTGGATGGCATCACCAATGCAATGCAGATGAACTTGGGCCAACTTCGGGAGGTGATGAGGGACAGAGAGGCCTGGTGTGTTGCAGTCCATGGGGTCACAAAGAGTCAAACACAATTGAACAACCACAACAACAGCCACTTATACAAAATTGATGATAAATAAAGGATTAGAGATGATCCCTGAAATATGTATCGTGAAGGCAAGAGTGGCAGTAATCACAGGAAGGAGCAATTTCTGATTTATATTAATAGCTGGCTTCCATGTTATGCTTATACTAAAAAACTCAACGGAAGCAGTTCTAACAGCAAAATGTGCTCTTAAAGAGTCTATCATGGAAACTTCTTCAGCAGCATTTTATCAGTGAATAACAATTACCAACATTTGCATCTGATAGCAAATTTTTCAGTGTGAAGGTATTACTTACTGATCATCTGAAAAAGGCATTCCATTGAGCATGTTTTTACCAGTAGGAGCGTAGTTCCAAGTAGTTTCTTCAATGCCTATGTAATAGTACCTATCTATTGTCCAACCTGGAGAACTAATAAAAACCAGATAGGTCAGTGAAAAAAGGATCTTCATTTTCAAACCTTGCACCTGGAGAGGCTAACTGAATTATGTTTCCTTTCCTTTCATAATCCATACATTCTTCCTTTATTTGTGTTCGTCAGGGTTATATAAGAGCTTATTAAATGCTTCATTTACATATACATCATTTCCATTGCAAATGCATTTGGTTTTCACTAGTCGGCTCAGGTGAAATGTTGCACAACACATAGACAATGCTGGTTCTTGACCCAGTGCACCTTACCAATTAAAAGCTTGCTTGAATTACTGAGTAGATGGGCTACACAGATTATTCATCAGCCCCTTAAGATTGTTATCTATTTCTGCATGATAGGAATCACCTCCAGTTTAGTCTAGTCTACAGACATCCCGCTCTTTCTCAATTTACTATGTTACTGAATCAGGTTTATTTGTCCAATGGGCAGCAAGTCAAACGCGGAGATGCCAAGGTTTGTGGTAAAGAAAAGATTTTTACACAAAGAGGAGAACAAGCCTCACGTCTGTCTCCCCAAAGCTGGGATATCTATGAGTTAAAGAAGCAGGATGGTCTGAGGCATGGGGAAAGGTGATTGGAGGTAAGGAAATGGTGAAGTAACTGCTGTTCTGCACAGGTGCAAATGACCGTGCTTCCTCGTGGGACGCAAGTTCTGAAAATGGTGGCATTAGTACGTTCTGAGGGTGAGGTTTTTGGCCCTCTGATCTCAAAAGGTCACCCATCAGATACTTGAGCAGGCCCAGTAGAAGGCTCAGTGGTGTCAGTGGATTTGAACTGCATGAGAGATGACTCTGAGTTCCTGAAACACAACTTGAGCACACATATTAAGGTCCCTATGTTGGAGATACTATTTATAGGGGGTAGTGAAGGGAGTCTTTTTTTTTAAATTAATTTATTTATGTTTGGCAGTGCTGGGTCTTTGCTGCACATGGGCTTCTAATTGCAGTGGCTTTTCTTGCTGAGGAATGCGGGCTCAGTAATTGTGTTCCTTGGGCTTAGTTGTCCCTAGTCACGTGGGATCTTCTGGCCCAGTGTCCTGTACATTGACAGGTAGATTCTTAACCACTGGACCACAGGGAAGCCCCTTCATTTATTTTTTAATAACATACAAGATCAAAGTATTTTTTTCTGGCTGTTTATATAGATAAATATGCACATTTACGAACATAACAAACTAAATACAGCTCTGAGAGGAAGAGAGAGGATTATTATATTAAAAATGTTTTTTATGAGAAGAGTACATTTCCATATTACTTGATTTTAAAAATCAGCAAAATATTTGCAATTTTTAATCCTTTTTTCATTGAAAAATACTGAGAGTATAAGTATCTTCCTTATAAGCAACAATTACTAAATTCTACAAAGCCTAAGACATCTAGGCTGTCATATTACTAATTTTTCACATTTGTGAATGCTCTGGTTAGCTTTAAGAGGAAGCTAGGGAAACAGACCACTGCTTTGGGAGATTTATATGTCACCAGCAGATACTGGAAGAAATTCAGAAAAGCCAGGCCTAGAGGGAGAAATCAGCCTGGTGGGTAGAGAAATCAGCCCCAGGAGAGCAAGCACCCTTTGGGAAGCAGCTGAACAGGGTTGGGGGAGGACCCAGGTAATGTACGATGGGTTTCATGAAAGAGAAGCTAGGGATGGGCTCTCTGGCCTCAATAAGGAGATCCAATTAGGTTGGAGCATTTGGATGCTACAGTCACTCATTTTCTTCTGTGTACGGAAAAACCTTACAACCTTCCCTGCCACTGTGTCTTAGACTAGCTGCCGTAGAAGGGTCCACCCATCAGACAGGGTCAAGATGCCTTAAAAAGGACTTCCAGATGTTCCTTTATCTTCTATAACTTCTCTTCTCTTTCTTTTAGGCACATTAATTTTAGTCTGGAATGTAGATAATAGAAGAGCCATTGAGCTGGCATATTTTTCCCTCAGTAAGTTAACCCCAGTAAGTTCAAAGACATCTACTGTATTCACTTCAAACAGCACTATCTCCAGTTCCCACTCCGCCATTCACTAGATGTGTGATTGGGAATGAGTTGCATTATCTTTCTGAACTCCCATCCCTTCCTACTTATAATATGAAGGTTATAATAATTAAACTTCAGGGCTCCTCCTCCAGCATGACACAGTGTATGCGTTCAAAGAAAGTTAGCATCCTCCCCCGAGACAATGAAAATGTTAGTAAATGTCCATTGTTCCTTTGTTTTCTTCTCAGTAAATGACTAGAGCTGACTTCTATTTTGGGAGTTGGGGTGGGCAACGCTTTGTCTTGGGTAATATTATATTTTATGGCTCATCCATACGGAAATTGGGCTTCTCAGGTGGCGCTAGTAGTAAAGAACCCACCTGCCAATGCAGGAGACATAAGAGACGCAAGTTCAATCCCTGGGTTGGGAAGATCCCCAGGAGGTGAGCATTGCAACCCACTCCAGTATTCTTGCCTGGAGAATCCCATGGACTGAGGAGCCTGGGCGGCTATAGTTCACAGGGTCACAAAGAGGCGGACATGACTGAAGTGACTTAGCATACACGCACCCATAGGCAAATTATGTTTGCAGTCCTGTCCTTCTCTTCCTGCTTGGCCAGTAGTAGGTCAGTTTTTTGGTACAGCAGGATTTGATGTTGGTCATCATTATTTGACTGTATTCTTGGATGGTAGCCCAGGAACATAATGTGACTGATTTAGAGAAGCGTCATTGAATTTTGTCCCAAGATGTGAGCGCAAACACCTAGGACAGAATATGAATTTTCCTCTGGTTTTCCTCTTTCATAGCTGAAAATATGTTAAAGAAATAAACTGAGCACATAAAACTATGCATAAAGACCCAATGATAATGAAACTTTATGTTTGTAAAAAGCTTTACCTTACAGAAAAAATAATTACCCAATGTAATCTTCAAAACACTGTCCCCTAACTCCCACCCCTCATACTTGTTTCCCAGTTGAGGTATGGAGAGCTCAAAAGGTCAGGTAAGTAGTTGCAGAATGTAAACTCCCCAGTTATGGAGCCAAGATTCAAATATAAATCACTGGACTCCAAGTCAAACATTTCTTCCAAGTGACCTTACTTGTCCTCATAATTTAGCTCAGTTGATAAAAAATCTGCCTGAAATGCAGGAGACCCCAGCTCAATTCCTGGGTTGGGAAGATCTGCTGGAGAAGGGATAGGCTACCCACTCCGGTACTCTTGGGCTTCCCTGTGGCTCAGCTGGTAAAGAATCTGCCTGCAATGAGGGAGATCTGGGTTCAATCCCTGGGTTGGAAAGATCTCCTGGAGAAAGGAAAGGCTACCCACTCCAATATTCTGGCCTGGAGAATTCCATGGACTTAAATAGTCCATGGGGTCTCAAAGAGTCTGACACGACTGAGTGACTTTCACTTTCACATACTTCTATATTATTAATATCAACAAATGGTGTTTTGTTCAGAATGTATGATCCTAACCATATCTTCCAACAAGGCAAACCGATGGGATATAAATGGTGTGGGGGCAAGACGAGGAGTTTAAAAACAAGAGGAATGTGCCAGCAACTTTCACACCCATTTCTATTTTTTCTATTACTTTTACCAATAACCACTGTTCATTGAAATGGCCATCAAATTTTCCTTAGCTGCCTTCTAAACACTGGTTCTAATTATGTCAGCCAATCCGGAAAGGGAAGTTTACTAACCTGTTTTTCTAGAGGAGGAAACTGAAACTTGAGTGCTTTAAACAACTTGCCAAAGCAAGTAGATTTGGGGTTAGCCAAAAAGCTCATTTGGGTTTTTCCATAAAATGTTTCTGAACAAACTTTTTGGCCAACTTGATATTATTGCTAGAATGTAAATGAAGGCCTTAATTTTACCATCTTAATGGTGGATGGTCTTACTACTAAATGTTCTGCCTTGTAATCTAGATTACTCTGTGGCTAACTATCAACTAGGATATTGATATTAGAGGAAATTCAGTAAGTAGAAGAGCTAGGAGCCAGGAAAATGGGAGCACTTGAGATAAAGCCCTGTGTCCTTTTTGGGTTAAGACTATAGAAGCTGCCAGCTTTCACAATATGGTCTAGACTCCATGAAGGACCAGATGTCCACAAAACAAGGCACAGAAGGTCATAGAGGGAAGATATGGAGGGCCGATGAGAAAGAGAAAAGCAGCCCCTGACATTCAGAATTGGCCTGGCATTCACAGATAGGCCTGGTGTTCTGTTGAACATAATTTCTAGAATAGCAACATCAGACAACACCACTGGTGATCAGGATAGATCACGATGAAAACAGGACCATTCCATAATCATGTCTGAACACACATGAGGGAGCATGAACATTGTCCAAACCTTTACAGTAACCAAGCATTCCCTTATTCTGGCCAGAACTGACGGCTACCTCTTTACCAGTTACACCTTTGGTTTTAACCCTCTTGCCTCATAGACAAGATTTATGAAGACAGCCAATGGTAGAATTATCCCTACTTCCTTACTGCATTCAATCCAGAGCAAGGCCTTGTTTCCTTCCACACCCTCTTAAATCACTTAATGCAAGCCTTAACCCTGTAACCTCCTGAAGGTAAGGGTCCTAACTTGCTTATTTCTAGTTTTGTTCCCTCCCCCCACTCCGATCTTTTGATAATAACTCTATGTGCCCCGAGGCCAAGAGAACTCAGTAGTATTCAATCAGTAGGCTTCTGTATTCTTCATCTACAGAAAAAACCTCAGCTCCCAGCCTTAAAGATCTCCAACTTCAATGAGTACTTTCTGCTGTACCCTATGTTAGATGCCGTGGTTCTGCAAGTGGAAAACCAGAGTCTCATGAAGATAAAAGGGTGGAGCGAGAGTTCAGAAGTTGCTTTCCGAAGATCGCAGGCCCCCAAGTTGGTCTACAGATAAAAATAAGTTTCTCCAAACATGTCTCTGTGTGGATTTAGTTGTTTCAGTCATGTCTGACTCTGTGCGACCCCATGGACTGAAGACCCACCAGGTTCCTCTGTCCATGGGATTTTTCAGACAAGAATACTGGAGTGGGTTGCTGTTTCCTTCTCCAGAGGATCTTCTCAACTTAGGGATCGAACCCATGTCTCCTGTGTCTCCTGCATTGCAGGCAGATTCTTTACCCACTGAGCCACGGGGGAAGAGCATTGCTCAAATATATAAACTCTAGTGCCTAGAGTGACAAGTTATAAACTCCACTACCACCAGAGCTCAAATAGCTGAAGCCACATGGAGAGAACTATAGGACTAGATCTGGGTTACACAGAAGCTGGCTGACAAATTTTGGAGAATATGAGATAAAGATCTCAATATTAATGTGCATCTCTGGATGCTGTACTTGGGGGTTTCCTTGAACTAGAATTTCCCAAGACTTTCAGTGAAACTTTTTTTTTTTTTGCTTTACAATCAGTATATTAAAGAGACATTCATACATTTCAAGAATTGCTTAAGTTCTGATACCAGTTTTAAGCTTGTGAACATATGACTTTAAACACACAATTAAAGCTATTCATCATAATTTGCTATACTACCAACATTAAGTTACAGTTACTCTGGAGTATAAGTTAAATGGTTTAAAGTAAGCCTGTAACATATCTACAAAAACACTTTCCTATCTCATATATGTAAATTACTTCTCCATGTAAAGTTCTCATCACTCTAACCTCTAAGTTTCCCTGCTCCAGAAGTCACTACTCTAAGGCTTACTGTCGTCCAAAGAGAAGGGGGCGGGGGATGGAGGGAGGGAAGTAACCAGGACCAATAGCTATATATATTAATAAAAGATGGCACAGCAGAAGGGAATGCAGTTCTACAAGTGCAAGCCCTCAAGAAGCAGCATGTTATGATAAACCCCTTCTTTAGAAAGGTATCACTTCTATCACTGATATCACAGGCCAAATTAAATTATACAGCAGGCCATCTTCAAGTAACAGTTGTGGCAATAGAATAAATGCAGAAACATTACAATGAATCCCACCTAATACAACTATACAGACCAACACTTCTCTACAAATTAAGTTCTTTGTCTGACTGCCAGTTAAATACAGTTTTAATTTCATAGCTTAACAATTAAGGGTCATTCACTGAAGTCAATACATATATACCTGGCATTTCAGTCTAAGCTATTCCATGTACATAGCTGAAATCAGTTACAAAGTATGGCCTAACAAACGCTAGGGGAAATTTTTTAAAGTTGTTTTTACAAGTATTAAACTTATCTTGCACACTGAAGTCATCATACATACAGGGCAAAGTCAGAACTTTTATATTTGAGTTTAGTCTTCATTTAACTTTTAAACAGTACTATAGTTGAATATTAAAACAAAAGCAAGTAGTGAGCATATTATGATTATAGTACTTCACTCAATCAATACTGCAAATAAAACACCAGCAGTGAGTGTTATTCACATGCCCTACTAAGAGGTCTGACACTGAATACCACCCCTAGGATGATGTTCATCATCCTCATATGCTTTTCCATTGTAATGGCGCCATCTTTCCTGATTTGGATCAAAGTCCACTAATTCTTTCTGGTCCATTTCATCAGTCTCTTCTACTTCCTTCCTCTCAGGCAGAAGTTTTTCCAGCAAAGAGAGTTTATCAGGAGAGAGAAAGCCATTCTCAGGAAAGTTTACCTTAAATTCAATGATTAGGCGACCCTTTTCATAAGGCCTACGATAAATTGGCATGCTTTCATTTAGCACACACTTGATATCTCCGTGCTTGACAATCTGACCTGGATGAGAAGTGATGACTATGGTTCAGTTGTCAAGAGTAGATATTGGCTTCTGGAAGCCACACAATGCCTCAACCAGCTGTATGTCCATACACATGAAAAGGTCTTCTCCTTCTCGAGTAAAAACAGCATGGTCCTTCTGATCTAAAACAATGGCTCCAGTCCTGGTTCTTGGTCTCCTTCACCATGGAATGTTATCTTCTAGCCATCTTTCATGCCTTTGTCAATATGAACTTCTAGTATTTCATTTTCTTGAGCTATCTTCCCTCTGTTGCAGCTTTTACATCTGTCTTTAGAACTGATCCACTCCCCATGGCCCCGGCACTCCATGCAGACAGACTGAATTTGCTGAACCATTCCAGGTCCTATCTGATGAATTCTTATTTGCATTCCAGTACCTCGACTATTGGGACAGCATTCTACCGCTCCTTTCTTACCACCTCGGCCTTCACATTTGTCACAAATCACATTCTTTTGCAAGGCTAGTTTTCTTGTTGCACCATTATATAAATCTTCTAAGGTTACTATAAGATGATGCACAACGTTTTTACCTCTCCTCTCTCTCTGCATCCTGCCTCCTCCTCCAAAAAACATATCAAAGATGTCCATGGGGGAGCCAAAACCACCACCTGCTCCACCTTCTTTAATTGCCTATTCTCCTTTGTCATATAATTCCCTTTTCTTTACATCAGAGAGCACTTTGTAAGCTTGAGAAATCTGTTTAAACTTCTCACCTTCATTTGGATTCTTATCAGGGTGGTACTTCAAGGCCATTTTCCTTTAAGCCTTTTTCAGTTCTTCTTGGGTGGCATTTGAACTGGCTGATGCTGGTGTGGGAGAGAGGGAAAGAGTGCGTTGCTGTGTGCAGCTTGAGCAGCCACCACTCCTCCGCCTCTCATCGAGCGTTCTGGAAAGTTCCATCAGTGAAACATTTTGTATGAAAGCCACAAATGGTAAAGATCCAGGAGTTGCCAAGGTGACACTAGAATCTAACTTGGTGAACACAGCTCATAACCTGGAAAGTAAATTTTTCTATTCTGTATCATTTTAAGATTTTACCAAGATGCATGCATGCATGCTACGTCGCTTCAGTTCACTTTAGTTCAGTTGCTCAGTCGTGTCAGCTCTTTGCGACCCCATGAACCGCAGCACGCCAGGCCTCCCTGTCCATCACCAACTCCTGGAGTTTACCCAAACTCACGTCCATTGAGTCGGTGATGCCATCCAACCATCTCATCCTCTGTTGTCCCCTTCTCCTCCTGCCTTCAATCATTCCCAACATCAGGGTCTTTTCAAATGAGTCAGCTCTTCGCAGCAGGTGGCCAAAGTATTGGAGTTTCAGCCTCAACATCAGTCCTTCCAATGAACACCCAGGACTGATCTCCTTTAGGATGGACTGGTTGGATTTCCTTGCAGTCCAAGGGACGCTCAAGAGTCTTCTCCAATACCACAGTTCAAAAGCATAAATTCTTCAGCACTCAGCTTTCTTTATAGTCCAACTCTCACATCCATACATGACCACTGGAAAAACCATAGCCTTGACTAGACGGACCTTTGTCAGCAAAGTGATGTCTCTGCTTTTTAATATGATATCTAGGTTTGTCATAATTTTCCTTCCAAGGAGTAAGTGTCTTTTAATTTTATTGCTGCAATCACCATCAGCAGTGATTTTGGAGCCCAGAAAAATAAAGTCAGCCACTGTTTCCACTGTTTGCCCGTCTATTTGCCATGATGTGATGGGACCAGATGTTGCTTCAGTCATGTCCAAATCTGTGTGGCCCAATGGACTGTAGCCCATGTTATTCTCCAGGCAAGAATACTGGAGTAGGTTGCCAAGCCCTCCTCTAGGATATCTTCCCAACCCACGGTTTGAACCCACATCTCTTACATCTCCTGCATTTGTGGGTGGGTTCTTTACTGATAACACCCCCTGGGAAGCCCTTTTACTAGGATATCTACCCCTAAACAATATGTTGTTTATTTTTGAAGAAAAAATAATAGCAGACATAAATCTGTTTGTGTTCGGAAAGGGCAACAGTGCCACTACTTTCCCGAGAGAAGATAAGCTGAAAGTCTCTGGGTCACAGTCTGGTTCCACTCCAGCTCTCAGAAGTGGAGTGCCCTTAGGCAATCCAAACCATGGAGAACAGAAAGAGCAGGAACATCAGCAGCACATGGTTAAGCCAAACCAAATACAAATAGAAATTGTGGCCAGGCTTACTGGCCTGAGGTCAAAAGGAAAGGATATTGGCATCAGGGTTCTTGGTGATGACTGTCCTGGGCATTTCTGTCTCTCAATGCACACCACTCCAGTGGGCTGGTTCCTCTACATGTGGTGAACAGGTTTTATTCTAGAACATTCTTTCCCTTCTTTCAGGGGCTTCCCCTGACCTCTCTGCTATGCTTTGTCTCTTGTTTCCTGAACCCTATTTCATCCCCTTCTTGGAGGAAGAATAATTCTTTCATTTTGGTGAAGTGCATTCTCTTCTGGGGGGCTTCCCTGGTGGCTCAGATGTAAAGAATCTGCCTGCAATACAGAAGACCCCGGTTTGATCCTTGTGTCAGGGAAGATACCCTGGAAAGGAAATGGCTACCCACCCAGTATTCTTACCTGGAGAATTCCATGGATGGAGGAGCCTGGAAGGCTACAGTCTGTGTGGTTGCAAAGAGTCAGCCACGACTGAACGACTAACACACACACATCACAGAAATAATTTCCTTCAGAATTTAAAAGGCATTGCTCCACAGTCTTTATCTAATAGAGCTGTTCAGAAGCTTAAAGCCAATATGATTCCCTATATTTTCTATGTTTCTATGTGACCTATTCTTTTCTCTCTGGAAGCATATAAACTATCCTCTTTCAGTTGGGGAGAGGGTAGTTTAAACTTCATTTGGTCTATTCTTTCCACCTGAATACTCGTGCTCTTCAGTTTCATGGAATTTTCTTGAATTATAATGATTTCTGCCCTCCATTTTTTCTGTTGTAGAAATTCCTGTTATTTAGTATTTGACTTCTCAGAATGACTGGTTCTCTATTTTTCTTAGCTTTCACACCATTAAAAATATATTTTTTTTCTTTCTACTCTAATGTCTGAGTGATACCTTGACTTAATTTTCCCAGTCTTCTACTGAGGTTTTGTTTATGCTATCTTATTTTTAATTCCCCAGAGCTCTTCTTTTGTCCTATGAATATTCCTGCTAAAATAGCTTTCTTATTTTTTTTTTCCATGAGCACAGAATCTTCTCTTATCTTTGTGAAGAATGAAGGATAACTTGTTTTATTTTTTTTAAGCGTTCTTTTCTGCAACTTGGTTGTCTCCAAATTGGTGTTTATTTAAATTTGTTTTGATCTCTATCTTTCCTGTAGGAGGCTTTCATCAGATGTCTGGGGATCCTTGTCTATCTCCTAACAGCAATGAATGGAGGAAATAGCTGACTAGAATTGAGTATGTGTGTGTGTGTGTGTGTGTGTGTTGTGTGTGTGTGTGGTGGTGGTGGTGGGGGTGCTTATGGGCTATGAACTTCACTTCTGAGTGAACTGGTTGAGCCATTTACTGAGAAATTTCAAATATCATTATAACATTGAGTTCACCAAAAATTATTTCGGGTTTCTCCATACCAGCTTATGGAAAAACCCGAATGAACTTTTGGGCCAACAAAATACTGTCCTATGGCTACTGTGACAAATAACCATGAACTTTGTGACATAAAACATACATTTCCTGTCTTACAGTTTTGGAGAGCAGAAAGTTCAAAATCAGTGTCTCTGGACTAAAATCAAGACTTCGGCAGACCTGGATTCCTTCTGGGATCTCTAGGCAAGAAGTCATTTCCTTGACTTTTCCAACTTCTCCAGGCTGGCTGCATTCTTTGATTGACCCCCTTCCATCCTCAAAGCCACCAGTGCAGCAGCTTCTCTCCTCTCTGATTCCCATTTCTGTTCTTTCTGAATCTGCCACTCTTGCCTCCCTTGTGGCTACATTGGACACATCTGCATAACCCAGGATAATCTCCCCATTTTAATATTCTTAATTTGATCACATCCACAAAGTCCATTTCAAGGTAACATATTCAAATGCATGTGTAGTCGCTCAGCCATGTCCAATTCTTTGCAACCCCCATGGACTGCAGCCCACTAGGATCCTCTGTCCATGGGGATTCTCCAGGCAGGCATACTGGAGTGGGTTTCCATGCCCTCCTTCAGGGGATCTTTCCAACCCAGGTATCAAACCCAGGTCTCCCACATTGCAGACAAATTTTTTTACTGCCTGAGCCACCAGGGAAGCCCAAAATTGCCATGTTCATAGGCATAAGGATTAGGAGGTGGTCATTTGCAGGGGTGGGGGGTATTATTCAGCCTATCAGGCTTCCCTGGTGGCTCAGATGGTCAAGAATCTGCCTGCATTGCGGGAGACTTGAGTCCTATCCCTGGGTTGGGAAGATCCCCTGGAGAAGGGAATGGCTATCCACTCCAGTATTCTTGCCTGGAGAATCCCATGGACAGAAGAGGTTGGCGGGCTACAGTCCAAGGGGTGGCAAATAATTGGACATGATTGAGCGACAAACACTTTCACTTTTCACTTATTTCAGTCTATCACAGTAAGTATCTACATTTTTCCTCTTGTACTGGCCAGACTCCTGGGAAAGAGACTCCAGCTTGGAAAGTAAAATTCTGGCTGCTGCTATTGTGAGATCTTAGTGGGATGGGAGGGCTTGGAGGTGGGTGTGAATTCATACTCATCATTCAGGATGTACCAGTCCCTTAACCTCTGGATTTGGTGTAGTAGCCCTATTTTGGGTGAACCTGGTTCTCCAGTTCAGAGACCCTCTGTTTGACCATTTCCAGAGAATATACTTTCAGATGTCTGCCCCTTCCCAGTGGCTTGGGGAGAAGAGGCAACATAGGGATGCAACCAAACCTTCTTGTTTTAGAGGTCTTCCTTTACTCCCAGCTCCAGAGGAATCTGGTGCTATCCACTTGGGAGTATTTTGAAGATTTCAAGATATAAGTCAGGTTTTCTCAGGTTCCCCAGTGATAGCTTGGAATTTTCGTGTTTTTTGAGTTGTTTTTTTCAGTTACATCTCATCAATATGCTTCATAGCTTCAAAAATTTTATTGCTGTTGTCTCCTCCCATAATTTCCCCATATTTGTTGGCTATGTCTTTTAAAAAACACACACACACACACCTCTTTATTGTAAGTCTAAAAGTTGGCTTAAAGCTCAACATTCAGAAAACTAAGATCATGGCATCTGGTCCCATCACTTCATGGGAAATAGATGGGAAAACAGTGGAAACAGTGTCAGACTTTATTTTTGGGGGCTCCAAAATCACTGCAGATGGTGATTGCAGCCATGAAATTAAAAGATGCTTACTCCTTGGAAGGAGGGTTATGACCAACCTAGATAGCAAATTTAAAAGCAGAGACATTACTTTGCCAACAAAGGTCTGTCTAGTCAAAGCTATGGTTTTTCCAGTGGTCATGTATGGATGTGAGAGTTGGACAGTGAAGAAAGCTAAATGCCGAAGAATTGATGCTTTTGAACTGTGGTGTTGGAGAAGACTCTTGAGAGTCCCTTGGACTGCAAAAAGATCCAACCAGTCCATCCTAAAGGAGATCAGTCCTGGGTGTTCATTGGAAGAACTGATGTTGAAGCTGAAAATCCAATACTTTGGCCACCTCATGCAAAGAGTTGATTCACTGGAAAAGACCCTAATGCTGGGAAGGATTGGGGGCAGGATGAGAAGGGGATGACAGAGGATGAGATGGTTGGATGGCATCACTGACTCGATGGACATCGGTTTGGGTAAACTCCAGGAGTTGGTGATGGACAGGGAGGCCTGGTGTGCTGTGATTCATGGGGTCACAAAGAGTCGGACACGACTGAGTGACTGAACTGAACTGAATGTAATATTAGGCAGGAATGAAATTAGATGTATGTGTGCATGTGTGCACTTGTGTGCATGTGTGTGTTTTCATATTAACCCAGAAAAAATCTTTTATTTTGAATTGCTTGTGTTCCTTGTGTCAGGCATGGTTTGGCTCTTAATTGGGTGGCCAGGTTTGCAAAACCTCCCCACCTGCCCTGTTACACACCCTCAAGCTTGACTCTTTGCTTAGGTTTCCTGCCAGGACTGGAATCTTGTCCCTAATTCCCATTTTCATGTCACAAAGCAGGAAGCAGAACTGGCTGGAATCGTGCTGAATATAAGTAGTGTTTTTCATAATACTAAACTTGAATTGCCTCTACTCCTTATAGTTATTCTTGTTTTGTTGGAAGAGGGTGTTTGCTATGACTATTGTGTTCTTTTGGCAAAACTCTGTTAGCCTTTGCCCTGATTCATTTTGTACTCCAAGGCCAAATTTGCCTGTTACTCCAGGTATCTCTTGACTTCCTACTTTTGCATTCCAGTCCCCTATAATGACAAGGATATCTTTTTTGGGTGTTCGTTCTAGAAGGTCTTGTAGGTCTTCATAGAACCACTCAACTTCAGCTTCTTCAGTGTTACTGGTCGGGGCATAGACTTGTATTACTGTGAATTTGAATGGTTTGCCTTGGAAACAAACAGAGATCATTCTGTCGTTTTTGAGATTGCACCCAAGTACTGCATTTCAGACTCTTTTGTTGACTATAAGGACTACTCCATTTCTTCTAAGGGATTCTTGCCCACAGTAGTAGATATAATGGTCATCTGAGTTAAATTCACCCATTCCAGTCCATTTTAGTTTACTGATTCCTAAAATGTTGACGCTCACTCTTGCCATCTCCTGTTTGACCACTTCCAATTTGCCTTGATTCATGGACCTAACATTCCAGGTCCCTATGCAATATTGTTCTTTACAGCCCTTACTTCCATCACCAGTCACATCCACAACTAAGCATTATTTTTCTTTGGCTCTGTCTCTTCATTCTTTCTGGAGTTATTTCTCCACTCTTCTCCAGTAGCATATTGGGCACCTACTGACCTGGGGAATTTATCTTTCAGTATCATATCTTTTTGCCTTTTCATACTGTTCATAGGGTTCTCAAGGCAAGAATACTGAAGTGGTTTGCCATTCCCTTCTCCATTGGACCACATTCTGTCAGAACTCTCCACCATGACCTGTCCATCTTAGATGGCCCTACATGACATAGCTCATAGTGTCATGGAGTTAGACAAGGTTGTGATCCATGTGATCAGTTTGATTAGTTTTCTGTGATTGTGGTTGTCTTCTGTCTGCCCTCTGATAAGGATAAGAGGATTATGGAAGCTTCCTGGTAGGAGAGACTGACTGTGGGGGAAACTGGGGCTTGTTCTGAAGTGGGACCATTCTCAGTAAATCTTTAATCCAGTTTTCTGTTGATGGGCGGGGCTGTGTTCCCTTCCTGTTGTTTGCCCTGAAACCAAACTATGGTGGAGGTAATGAAGACAATGGCAACCTCCCTCAAATGGTCCCGTTTATGCACTGTCGCACTCAGTTGCCCTGGACCCTGCAGCAGGCCACCGCCAACCCACGCCTCTGCCAGAGACTCCTGGACACTCACAGGCCAGTCTGGGTCAGTCTTTTGTGGGGTCACTGCTCCTTCCTCCTGGGTCCTAATATGCACAAGGTTTTGTTTGTGCCCTCCAAGAGTCTGTTTCTCCAGTCCTGTGTAAGTTCTGGCAGCTCTATGGTGGGGTTAATGGTGACTTCCTCCAAGAGGACTTATGCCACATCCAGGTCTGCTGCACCCAGAGTTCCTTCCCTGTGGCAGGCCACTGCTGATGCTCATACACTCAAAGGTGGGTCTGGCTCAGTCTCTGTGGGGTCTCCTGGTGTGCACAAGGTTTTCTTTGAGCCCTATGAGTGTCTCTGGCAGGTATGGGCTTTGATTCTAAACACGATTTCACCCCTCCTGCCATCTTGCTGGGGCTTCTCCTTTGTCCTTGGACATATGGTATCTTTTCTTGGTGGGATCAAACAATCTCCTGTGGATGATTTTTCAGCAGTGAGTTGTAATTTTGGAGTTCTTGCATGAGAAGATGTGCACACATCCTACGCTACCATCTTGTAGAAGATGTCCTCTACACATGGACATCACCAGATGGTCAAAACCAAAATCAGATTGATTATATTTTTTGCAGCCAAAGATGGAGAAGCTCTATACAGTCAACAAAAAGAAGACCGGTAGCTGACTGCGGCTCAGATCATGAACTCCTAATTGCTAAATTCAGACTTAAATTGAAGAGGGTAGGGAAAACCAATAGACCGTTTTGGTAAGACCTAAATCAAATCCTTTACGACTATAGAGTGGAAGTGTCAAATAGATTCAAGAGATTAGATCTGTTAGACAGAGTGCCTGAAGAACTATGGACAGAAGTTCGTGACATCATACAGGAGGAAGTGATCAAGACCATCCGTAAGAAAAAGAAATACAAAAAGGCAAAATGGTTGTCTGAGGAAGTCTTACAGATAGCTAAGAAAAGAACAGAAGCTAAAGGCAAAGGGGAAAAGGAAAGATATATCCATTTGAATGCAGAGTTCCAAAGAATAGCAAGGAGAGATAAGAAAGCCTTCCTCAGTGATCAATGCAAAGAAATAGAGGAAAACAATAGAATGGAAAAGGCTAGAGATCTCTTCAAGAAAATTAGAGATACCAAGGGAACACTTCATGCAAAGATGGGCATAATAAAGGACAGAAATGATATGGACCTAACAGAAGCAGAAGATATTAAGAAGAGGTGGCAAGAATACACAGAAGAACTGTACGAAAAACATCTTCATGACCCAGATAACCACGATGGTGTGATCACTCACCTAGAGCCAGACATCCTGGAATGCAAAGTCAAGTGGGCCTTAGGAAGCATCACTACGAACAAAGCTAGTGGAGGTGATGGAATTCCAGTTGAGCTATTTCAAATCCTAAAAGATGATGCTGTGAAAGTACTGCACTCAACATGCCAGCAAATTTGGAAAATTCAGCAGTGACCACAGGACTGGAAAAGATCAGTTTTCATTCCAATCCCGAAGAAAAGCAATGCCAAGAATGTCCAAACTAGCGCACAATTGTGCTTATCTCACATGCTAGCAAAGTAATGCTCAAAATTCTCCAAGCCAGGCTTCAACAGTATGTGAACCATGAACTTCCAGATGTTCAAGTTGGATGTAGAAAAGGCAGAGGAATCAGAGATCAAATTGCCAACATTCATTGGATCATTGAAAAAGCAAGAGAGTTCCAGAAAAACATATACTTCTACTTTATTGACTACCCCAAAGTCTTTGACTGTGTAGATCACAACAAACTGTGGAAAATTCTTACAGAGATGGGAATACCAGACTACCTTACCTGCCCCCAGAGGAATCTGTATGCAGGTCAAGAAGCAACAGTTAGAGCTGGACATGGAACAACAGACTAAAGGAGTAGGTCAAGGTTGTATATTGTCACCCTGCTTATTTAACTTATATGCAGAGTATATCATGCAAAATGTCAGGCTGGATGAAGCACAAGTTGGAAGCAAGGTTGCCAGGAGAAATATCAATAACTTCAGATATGCAGATGACACCACCCTTATGGCAGAAAGTGAAGAAGAACTAAAGAGCCCCTTGATGAAAGTGAAAGAGGAGAGTGAAAAAGTTGGCATAAAACTCAACATTCGTAAAACTAAGATCATGGCATCTGGTCCCATCACTTCATGGCAAATAGACGGAGAAACAGTGACAGACTTTAGTTTCTTGGGCTCAAAAATCACTGCAGATGGTGACTGCAACCATGAAATTAAAAGATGCTTGCTTCTTGGAAGAAAAGCTATGACCAATTTAGACAGCATATTAAAAAGCAGACACATTACTTTGCCAACAAAATTCTGTCTAGATAAAGCTATGGTTTCTCCAGTAGTCATGTGAGAGGGTAACAGGCAGGAAGGTCAAGGGTCTCCAAATGGAGGAAATAGGCTGCAAGTGTCTCTTAAAATTCTGTGTTTTCTGTTTTTCTCTTAAAATTCATGGTTCTGTGGAACCATGATGACACCTGGTTCCACCAGAACTTAACTTTTCTCAAACTTTGGACTGATAATAGCTCAACAAACCAGTATTCATATCAATTGTTTTATGGCTGGGGGATGACAAACCTTGTGCCATCCTATCTCAAAAATGCATATTGTGGGAGAGAGGCCTGGTGAAACTCTGTCAGCCTTGAGGTGTCTCTCTTATCTGATTAATAGCTTTCTAACAGATATAAAACATCCAGCTAAAGACTAGCAGAGGGTCAGTCTCCACCCCCCTTCTGATGTCTATGTCAGAAGCTTTCTCTGTCCCTTTTTCACTTTAATAAAACTCTGCTACGCAAAAACTCTTGAGTGATCAAGCCTGGTCCCTGGTCCCGAAGCTAAATCTTCTTCTTCAGAGATCACAAATCCAACATTGTTTACCATAAGCTATCACATGTATGGATGTGAGTTGGACCATAAAGAAAGCTGAGCACCCAAGAATTGATGCTTTTGAATTGTGGTGTTGGAGAAAACTCTTGAGAGTTCCTTGGACTGCAAGCAGAAAAAACCAGTCAATCCTAAAGGAAATCAGTCCTGAATATTCATCGGACGGACTCATACTGAAGCTGAAACTGCAATACTTTGGCCACCTGATGAGAACTGACTCATTGGAAAAGATGCTGATGCTGGGAAAGATTGAAGGCAGGAGAAGAAGGGGATGACAGAGGATGAGATGGTTGGATGGCATTGCCAACTCAATGGATATGAGTTTGAGCAAGCTCTGAGAGTTGGTGATGGACAGGGAAGCCTTGGCATGCTGCAGTCTATAGGGTCACAAAGAGTCAGACATGACTGAGCAACTGAACTAAACTTACAGTTTTTCAGTGAGATGGAAGTGTATTGGCCAGAGGCTGGGGTTTTAGGAACCTGAGTATGATGGCTATTATATTCACAGTCTCAGAGCGGGCGATAAAAGCTGGTCTCTCCTGCACTCTGTCTAGCCTAGCAATGCCTTCTCTTACCTTTACCTGCGTTCTCTCCCCAAACCCTCCACCCTGTGCTGTTCCTATGACTCTGTGACTTCCTTCTACTCTCTGTCCCTTCTGCCGTATTTGTGGCATTTCCAAGTCCAACCATTTCAAATCTTCTCTAACTGCACTTGGATTCAGGTTTAAGTCACCATGGCTCTAAGAGCTTTATATGTACTAACTCAGTCTTTGCAACAACTCTATTATTATTCCTGTTTTACAGATTCAGAACCTGATGCACAGAGAGGTTAAGTAAACTTGACCAGGGTCACCCAGGAAATAAGGCAGAGCCCAGATTTGAATCTGAGCAATCTGACTCCAGAGTACATCTTTAAACCATGATGTTTAGGCCACTTATAAATCTCATCCATGTGTCAGACACCATTATATATATATATATATATATGATATAAATTTATATATAAATATATCTTATATGTTATATAATATAAACATACATATATAATAGATAAAGTTATTACACACAGACACACACACATATATATACTCATTTAATCCTCATAGAAATTCTAGATCAAGAAAACAAAAGGAAAGATATTGAAGATATGAACAACAAAATTAGCCACTTACCTGATGGACACTTATAGAATCCTATACTCAGTATTTGAAGAAGACAAAATATTTAAGTACATAGAACACATAAATTTCAGCCAGAAAACAAGCCTTAAAATGTTCATAGTATCAGAATCATATATGCCACATTCTATGATCAAAATACATATAAAGTGGAAATCTCAAAAAATAACAAAAACTCATATATTTGGGAATTTTAAAGCACATTCATAGCTTGAGAAAGAAATTATAAAGAAAATGAGAAAATATTTATAACTTAATAACAAGTTAAAGATAAAATTTCAAAGCTTGTGCGATGCAGCCAAAGTAGTACTTAAATAAAAATGAATAAACTAGTCCCACCCTTGCCCATGGTTTCACCTTCTGCATTTTCAACTGTGGTCTGAAAATATTAAATGGAAAATTCAAAAATTTAATTAAATATGCTTTAAATTGCATGCCTTCTGAGCAGTGTGATGAAATCTTATGTGGTCCTACTCTGTCCTGCTCGAGATCCTCAACCATTGACATCATCCACTCCCCATATCTGATCATTATTGATATTATCATGGCCCAACTATCCAGATAACTGGAAACAGTTGATCCTCCTTCAGAAGATCAATAGTAGCCTAATTCTATGTCACAATCCCTTCATCATTCACCTTATCGCATCACGTGGTCATTTTATTTTCTCATATTATAAGCAGCAGCAGCAGAAAGTTAAGTACATACAGTAAGATATTTTGAGAGAGATCACATTCACAAACTTTTATTACAATATATTGTTATAATTGTTCTACTTTATTATTAAGTATTGCTGCTGGTTTTTTTTTACTGTATGTAATTTGTGAATTAAACTATCATAGGTTTATAGGTATAGGAAAAAAAGGTAGGATGTATAAGGTTCAGTATTACCCATGGTGTCAGGCATCCAGTGGGAGCCTTAGAGTGTATCTCCTGCAGATAAGAGGAGACCACTATAGTCTTTTCTTTTTTTTTAATTTATTTTGACTGTGCTGGGTCTTTGTTACTGTACACAGGCTTTCTCTAGTTGTGGTGAGTAGAGCTTACTCTCTAGTTGCAGCATGCAGGTTTTTCACTGCAGTGCCCTCTCGTTGCAGACCATGGGCTCTAGAGCATGTGGGCTTCAGTATTTGCAGCACACAGGCTCAATAGTTGTGGCACATGGGCTTAGTTGCCTCACAAAATCTTCCTGGACCAGGGATTGAATCCATTTACCCTGCATTGGCAGGGGAATTCCTAACCAGTGGATCATCAGAGAAGTCCTGGGACCACTTACATGCTTACAAGCTTAAAAAAAGAAGAAAAATTAAAAATTAATAAACTAGGCTTTCAATTTAAGTCAGAGAAAGTACAATGAGAAAGAAGCAAGGAAAATAAGAGAGAGAGAATAAATATAAGAGCATAAATGAACAAAATAGAAATCATTCTCCATTAGGATTAATTGGCAATACTCAACCTCTCTGAGATGTAAAAAATGAAATCAGTCCCTTCTTAGAAGTGTAAGGAAAAGGTTATCATACACAGTTTCATGTCCAGCTCTTTCCTATTTTAAGGTCCTCAAATGGATTTTTCAGAAAGGATTAGAGGATACTTGTTTTTTAAATGACATTTATTTTTTCTAATTCTTCAAGTAATGCATTTTCAAAGGAAAATTTGGAAATATAGAGCAATATAAAGAAAAGAAATACAACCCATAGTCTTGTCATTAGGTGATAATTATTAATTATTAATTTAGGTATTTTTCCTATGTATCTGAATGTTTGTACATGTCCACATGTAGTTACAAGGTGATTTGAAAATTTGGGTTCAAACTGCATAGAAAGATTTGTATACAGATGTTTTACTTAAAATTGCATATACTTAGAATCAGCATATACTCTTTTTTGGCCATACTGCCTGGCTTGGAGATCTTAGTTCTTTGACCAGGGATTGAACTCGGGCTAGGTAGTGAAACTGTGGAATCCTAGTCACTGGACCACTAGGGAATTCGTAGCATATACTTTTAAATAAAAAAAAATTTTGGATGGCTGGTTAATATTTGATTTACTGATAGATATACTGTACTGAATTTGACTGTGCCCTTCTTGTGGCTTACCTGATGGCTCAGCGGGTAAAGAATCTGCCTGCAATGCAGGATACACAGGAAACATGGATTTGATCCCTGGGTTGGGAAGATCTCCTGGAGGAGGAAATGGCAATCCACTCCAGTATTCTTGCCTGGAAAATCCCATGGACAGAGGAACCTGTTGGGCTACAGTCAATGGGTCGCAAAGGGTTGGACACGACTGAGCAACTAACACTTTCTACTTTCTTTCTTCTTTCTTGTTGTTAGAGAATATTTCCAATTCTGCACTGGAGTCATTCAGCTGATTCATGGTCCACTCAATGTATGGTACCATACTGAATCTAAACACGACTGAGAGAGTCTTAATGAAAAAACTGGTGGTGCTGACCTGATAGAAGTTCACTTATAAGAAGAGTCTTTCAGAGACCTGAAAAACGATACTGCTGGATATGATGAGCTTGTGGGCATGATAAAGTAATCAGAGAAACTCTCTGATGTTGGCTTCCTTCCTCATCTTTGATTATTTTCCTGGTGGCGTTGTCTGCATTGCTTCATATTTGGTTTTGCAATTCAAATTTTCAAGGAAGAATAGCCACCGATCTCATTTGGACAGTGTTTGTCTTTAGTCTAAATCATCTGTCACCAGGGTAACAATAGGTTGCCTATGACTTGGGTGCTGGCCCCAGCTCTGTTAGTTAGGTCCCAGGCATGGGGATCATGTGGTATCCAATTTGGCTTGCTTTAGGATGCTCACTAGCTTCAGCAAAAGCTGTGGACAGGGCAGCTTCTTTAAAAGAAGCTATAGGTTGAGCTATAGCTATTTCCGTGGTGTCTCCAAGAGTCAGATATGACTGGGTGACTGAACAACGAACAATAGGTTGAAGAGACACCAAGGAAAGAGCCATTCTCCAGACTGCTGGTTACTATTGCCCAGCTTTGGCATAGAGTAGGCATCGGTAGAGCAACATTGACAGTGTTGATGGAAAAAGGCAATGGGGAAGTGACAGAAGTGTTAAGGCCCAGTGGGCCCATGATGGAGACAGATACTCAGTGGAGCAGCCACAGAGAGCAGAAGAGCCTGGCATGACTGTCCAAAGTCAAGTATCTCCTGTGCCCACTTTGTGCTAGGCCCTATGGATGATGGGAAAATATAAGACATAACTGCTGTCCTCCAGGAGGTTATACCAAGTATAGGTAGAATGCTCATAAGTGTTTTACTTTAAAAAAAAAAAACTTAAAAAAAATAAATACATTAGTGGTAACTTCCCATGACACAGGTATCAACTGGTCAGTAGTCATTTTCTCTAAACCACTGAGTGTCCTCAACTGCTCATTCATTTCAAGTCTACCTCTTGTAGCCCACCATAGTCACCACCAGGAGTGAGAAAATAAGGCCAAGGGCTCAGTTAGATTGTATAAGTTTATATACAACTTTTTTTTTTGGCTAATCTATCTCACTACTTTCCCCACTGAACATTGACTGAAGTGTTATTCTGTGGTGTTTACAGATAGCCAGGGCTGGAAAAGATTTGGAAAAAGCATATTCCTTTAAAGTTTGGAAAAATAGCAGAAATTTTATAGTAAAAATGTTTTTTTAAAAGTATTTAATAGTAAAAAGTAATAAAGAAAACATGGAAAATATAGAAGAGTAGGAAGGGTCACCTGTGACCCAAATCAACCACAGCTGACATTTTTGTGTAAATCAATCTAGTATCCTATATTTTGATTGTTTGGTTTTGTTTGTTTTTGATAGTTATGCTTATACTGTAAATATAAATTTGTAACCTGCTTTTTCACTAGTACAACTCATAATCTTTATTAATTTTTTAATTTTTTTGGCTGCCCCATGCAATGTGTGTGGGATCCTAGTTCTCCAACCAGGCATCAAACCCTTGCCCCCTGCACTGGGAGCTTGGAGTCTTAACCACTGGACCACCAGGGAAGGCCCTAGTACTCATTATCTTTAAAACGTCATTTTACATAATATTACAAAGAATGTACCATGCTTTATTTAATCCTTTCCATAAAGTTCGATTTTCTGGGTATTTCTAATTTTCCAGAATATTAAATAATGTTCCAATATATGTGTTTGCATAAAGTTTTATCTTGTATTCTTATTTATTTTCAGAGTGAAGTTTATTGAAGTTGGATTTATTTGATTTTGTTTGATCAAAAAGGTATGAACATTTCTGAAGATCCTGACACATATAGCTTTGAAAAAATTTTTAAAAGGAAGGACAGCATTCCAGTGAGGACAGCAAACACTATCCAGAGGAAATAAAACATCACTTGAAGATGACTCTCAAGTCCATTCAGAAGACATAGGTAGATGGCATATCTTGATAAAGAAAAACATCCTTGTCCTTATTCAAATGATTCCAGGCTGTAAAAAATAAAGAAAAACAAAGTGAGTAAACTTGACTTGATTAATGATCCATAATCCAGGTAGCAACTTAAACTTATAGTTTATATTCTAAACGTGATAGAATAGGAAAATATCTATTTGAAATTGCTAGAAAAGGTATTAACCATTATATGTTGTTAAACAAGATGCAAGATGTCTCATTCTTGATTTCTCTTTAGTCTGAACTTGCTGAGTAGTTTTAGCAGTTTCAACCAAAATTAAATTAGCATTAACATTTTAGCAGAGGAAACAGAAGTACTCTCATTTCAATAGGATAAAGACATATTTCCCTTCTTCAAAACCACTCACTAATAACTCCATAATAAAGAAAGATTATTATGAATAGCTGAATGTAACAGCATTCAAAAGAGAAGTTACTTCACTGGGATTAGGTTGTGAGCCTTCAACAATTTTATCAACAGGGACATTCTCAATGAATGGTCAGATTTCTTTGAGCTTTGAATTATTGCTACATAGAAATGTTGCTCATTCAAAACACTTGTGTTGTTTTCACCATGGAACACAGAAGATGATTTTACAATTATTCCTTTGGTTCAGTCCATTTAGACAAGCCAACAGACACACTGGAATATAAGAAAAAATTGAGATATTAGAGGCTGAGTAAAGATAAGGGCAGTAGCAATGGAAGGAAAATGATGCAATTCCAAAAAGTCTTCCAGCAAGACACATTGAATCCTGGACAGTGGAGGTAAAGGAGGAGGTACAGGTGCCAGTGGGGGTCTGTTACCTGGATGATGACTGAATAGGTTCCACAGAGGGTCTTGGACAACTGAATGACCACTCTAATGAGGCAGATGATCACTTGAAGTCCACTGAGAGCTATGAGAATAGAAAATAAGATGATGTTCCATTCCACTACGTGTGCGGGTTCCAGGCACTGAATCCATTCTCTGGAATCTGTAAGAAAACTGAGAGAGAAGAAGGAGTTGGTCAACATGACGTGTGGCCAAGCTTAAAGACTTGGATAAATATTGAACATGTGGTATGCACAGCACTGGGCTATGTTTATTGTGAACACGCTTGCCTCAGACAATTCTAATTCACTTAAGAGGCAAGATGCATACTGAAGAATTCAACAGCAATGAGAAGTTGCACATGTCAACACCAAGAGAGGCAGAGAGTGACCATTTCCTAGGAGCCTGAAGTTAGCCCAGGCTCTCAGGGACAGGGCTGAGTTAGCATTGGATATAAAATAACAGGGAGTAAAACAGCAAAGAGAAATGGTGCTAGTTATGCCTATACTCTGTCCCAAAGCCCTTTATAACAGTGGTTCTTAAATTTGAGCATGTATGCATGCGTGCTCAGTTGTGTCTGACTCTTTGCGACCCCATGGACTGTATCCTGCCAGGCTCCACTCTCCATGGGATTTCCCAGGCAAGAATACTGAAGTGGATGCCATTTCCTTCTCCAGGGGATCTTTCCAACCCAGGGATTGAACCCGAGTCTCTTGTGTCTCCTGCATTACAGGCAGGTTCTTGCTGAGCCACTGGAAAAGTGCAAATTTGATCATACATTGATTATCTGGAAGGCTTGTGAAAATGCAGATTCCTGGGCCCCAGCCCAGAACTTCAGATTCAGAAGGTTTGGATGGGACTGGAGATTTTGTGTTTCTAAGTTCTCAGGTGATGCTGCTGATCTGGCATCCACTGTATGTTCTGCAGCTTTTAAGAAGATTGAGATTATGAAGGGAAAATGCAAAAGACCCAGAGGTTTGATTTGTCTAGCTAAGCATAGGATTCTGAGGATTAAATCACCTTCACTTTAAGGTAATCTTAAAACCATGCTGAATTATCCTGACTGACTTTTGCCCACTTCCAGGTCAGTTATGGCCATTAGCATTTCTCCAAATGTGACACTTTCTTTGTCGAACTAAATTGAAATAAAAACTGATTGCCTCAAAAAATTTTTTTAAAAAATCCCCTGAAGAAAAACAATCAAGTCCAATTACAGGACAGAGTTGTTTGTAAATATCTTGTTAATAGCAAGATGATTTTTCCCAAAGCAGCAATTCAGGCAACCTTGGTGCTAGCCAAGTGGCACGTAACTTTCCTTCTTCCCTTTCTTCATTTCCTTTTCTCTATGTTCTGGGACATTCAGAGGCACTCTTTAAAATTTCTTAATATTGCTAATGGATGTCTCAAGTGGCAAGCAGTACTGAATATGGACTCAGAATTCCTGGATCTGTAGGATCTAGGGCTAGGGATTTTACCTCTTTGATGTGGACAATGGGTATAAAATACCTAGCCCTAGGGTTATTGTGAATATTTGAAGAGAGGAACGTAGAAATGCTTTGGAATCTATAAAGCACGATGCAGATGTAATTTCCTGTGATCATTTCCCAAGAGCCACTTCATACACCCTCCTAATCCTAGTTCAATCTCAGTTACCAGGAAAGATAATCACTTCAAGATCCTTTCTCTAGACTGTTCCCAGTCTATCCTTTGCACAGATCATCCAACACCTTAAAGGAAGATGACTTGCAAGATTTCTATTTTTATCCTAGGATATGGTTCTATTTATTTTCCTTGTATAAATAGAATGAGGCATGAGTGCACTAGCAGGGTCTGGGAAGCAACAGAGAGGTTTGCCCTGATGTTCATTTTCTCCACAATCTCTATACACAGTTTAACACAGCATTTACTTCATTGTGTTATAAATATATCCATAGCTATATCTGTGTATCTAGTTCCTCACGAAATAGTGTACTGTGAGAATACTGTAGTGATTTACCCATCTCTGAACAGGCACATCTAAGGCCTAAGGCAGTGCTTGGCACATTGCAAAGATCAACAAATGCTTGTTGAATGAGACTGATTCAGGACCCTCACTGGTCAGGATGCCAGAGGCTGAACCAATGGCTGAACTTTCCCACCACTTAGCAGATGGAAGACATCATGTGGTAAAGAAGGTTATGCAAAGCCATGATTTTAATAATAAAACTTGATGCATTGAGAGATTATTACATTTAATTTGTGCTTTACTTCTGTTTAATTTTCAATTATGTGAAATGATTATTACCTCTGGTTTACAGAGTCTCAGAGATATCCAGACATTTGTCTAAGGCCATACAGTTTGTAAGTAGGAGATGGGGAGAAGCCCTGTGCTCCAAGGGAAATGTACGTTTTAAGGTTGTCATCTCAGCAGAATGTTCTCTTAGGTTTGTGTGAGTTTCTAGAGGGAAGTGAACCTGTGTGATTTATTTTTGATTCTCTAGCACCTAATCCAAGGTCTGGACATAGTAGGTGCTTAATAAATATTTGTTGACTAAATGTACATATAAATAGCCAATCTGGGGAGGAACTTCTCTGGTGGTCCTGTGGCTAAGACTCCAAGCTCCTAACGCAGGGGGCCCAGTAGTGATACCACAAGCTGCGATGAAGATCAACGATCCTGCAAGGCACAACTAAGACCTGGCACAACCAAAAAATACATAAAATAAACATAAATATTAAAAAAAGAACTGATTTGGGCAACTTTTGCATTGAAATTGGAGCCTTATTTGGTTTGGTGGTGGGGAAAAGTTTAAGGGTTGACAGCATAAAAAATGACTCTTTGTACCCAGTGGGACATTCTACATTAAGGCCCTCTTTCCTGAGCCCCTTCAGTCCCAAAGGAGTGTCTCCTCCAAGTGTTCAGAAAAAACCTGAAATAATTTTCTAGGTTCTCGGACCTGAAGGAGAGCTCTGCTCACACATGTGGCATCTTGTGGAAGCTTTAGAATAAAAGCAACTATGGGCTCTTCCTGCACTGGAAGGTGGATTCTTAGTCACTGGACCACCAGGGCAGCGCCATGGATGAGGCTGAACAATAGAGCCAGTCATGGGGAATTGAGAAGAAAGTGTACATTCCCCAAAGAAAGGTACAGACTCTCCCTCATTTATTCCTTTAGAATTCTGAGCACAGAATGAGATGGGAGAGATTCAGTGGATCTCTCCTGTATCTCTGTCTGGGCCCTTCTTCTCCTTGAGCTGAAGGGCCTATGAGTCCAGTACAATGCTGGTGTGCCACATTCGGTAATCCAGGCTTGGGTCCCTCAGCACCTGACTGAACTACCAGCCTTCAGAGCAAGACCACCCCTTGGACTCTTCTTTAGGACACACTCAGTAAGCTCCTGACTGCTTCCACAAACTCTTGCACCTACTCTGTCCTTGGATCTCAGACTGCACTTTGCTGCCCATCCTGCCTTGTTCTATCTCTGTGTGGCTCCTGATGGTATAGCCCCAGATGGCACCATTCGAGGGCACTATGATGCTCTCCCAGCCAAGCCATTTTACATCTGTAAGAGTCTACATGTCCAATGTGCTTTGGCCACAAAACAAGACTGACTTCTCAGAACAACTTAGATCCCCAAAGCTCCAGCAATTGCCAGACTACAATAACCATGAAGCTGTTCTGCAATAGAGCAGAAACATGGCTTTCATCTGGAAATGCTCATGACAGCCTTAATGTACTGTCATGCATGTTGCATTAAAAGACTGGAAGAAAAAAATATATATAAACAATGATCTATGTAGGAACAAATTGGTCAGAATATCAGTAAACTATTAAGAAAATTCTGGACTAAGGTAAACACAAAGTGATCACAGAAAGTGAGTATGAGCATGAAGTCAGGTGTTTCTGACTTTCAGATATCCTCCCAAATCAGGGAATTATTCCTTACCGTCCTGCAGTGCCTTCAAAGGCATATTCCCAGCCATCAAGGGTACGGCAATACGGACCTTGAAGAAGGCCCAGAGCAGATATGACCAGGCAGTATCCAGAGAAAGCAGTTCCAAGAGCAGAAAAGATCATCGACAGCAGTGTCTAAATTAAACATAGAAGGAGGTTAGTGCCATAGAATGAGATAAGAGGATATTGTAAGCAAATGGTCAGATAGGTAACCTTCCCCTACTCATCCAAGCCTATTGCAGTCTGTGCGATACCGATGTCCACAGAAAAACAGAAACATTTAATCCAAACCCACTTGATCTGAAAAGTAAGTTTTTAAATGATTTTTTTCCTTGGCATGTCACAGAGAAAATTAGTTAATTTACCAAATTTCTTCCTTTCTTTTTTTCTGGAAGTTTGGTATCAAAATAATGATCAATTCATACATGAATACAATGAAGAGATGTGATCAATCAATCTATACTTCTTTATTGAAGACATGTTATTTCTTAGGTAAGGTGGGTTCTCTAAGAATCAAAAGTTATGATCCTTGTTTTTCTCTTAAGAAGATGATAACTGAATATCTTCACATACAGTACTATGCAGGGAAATAGCAGGTGTTAGCCTAATTTCCTTGGCATGTCACAGAGAAAATTAGTCAATTTACTGAATTTCTTCCTTTTTTTCTGGAAGTTTGATATCAAAATAATGATCAACTCATACATGAATACAATGAAGGGATGTGTATCAATCAATCTATACTTCTTTATTGAAGACATTATTTCCTAGGTATGGTGGATTCTCTAAGAATCAAAAGTTATGATCTTTTTATTTCTCTTTAGATCATAATTGAATATCTTCACATACAGGAATATGCAGGGAAATAGCAGGTGTTAGCCTATATGGTCATATTTATACTCAAGTGAGAATGGATTGATGGGGAGCAGAGTGTTTGCATTTGAGTAGAAAGAATGAGCAATGTTCACTGATAGATCTATACAAGCTAAGTTGTGAGATTAAGTAGGTTGGTCTAATCTAAAACGGAATTCCACATCTCTACAAATGACCTAATTTTGTTCCTTTTTATGGCTGAGTAACATTCCATATATAAAATAGATAGCTAGTGGGAACGTACTATAAAGTATAGGGAGCTCAGCTTGGTACTCTGTGATAACCTAGAGGGTGGGATGGGGGTGCTGAGGTAGGCTCAAGAGGGTGGGGATATATGTGTATATATACAGCTGATTCACTTCATTGTATAGCAGAAACTAACACAACATTGTAAAGTAATTATACTCCAGTAAAAAGAATAAGAAGGAATTCCTGCAGAGGAGTAGAGGGGAGAAGTTTATGAAGACCAAATGGGTATCGTGCTGATACTGAGAAAACAGGGTCAATAGGACATGATCCAACTTATAAAGTGAACGCGGCTTAGAGATCCAGGCAAAAGACAGCCTTGGATGCTGGATCAAGGAGATCAGACTTCATCCTTCTGGGCAAGTGGCTTCTCTCCTCCCACAACTTTTCATTAAAAATTTTTCAAGTTTACACAGAAGTTGAAAGTATACTACCCTTTACTTAAATTCACCTCTTGTGACATCTACCGTTTTTGCTTGCTCTTCCTCCCTCCTTCTCTGTAGGTATATGTACATCTATACACACATCAATTATTTATCTAAATATACATTTATTACATTTTTGTTGCTTAACCATTTGAAAATAGGTTGCAGGTATTGGGATATCTCATCCCTAAACACCAGTACTTATCTTCCAAGAATAAATATATTCTGCTGCTGCTGCTGCTGCTGCTAAGTCGCTTCAGTCGTGTCCGACTCTGTGCGACCCCATGGACGGCAGCCCACCAGGCTCTGCCGTCCCTGGGATTCTCCAGGCAAGAATACTGGAGTGGGTTGCCATTTCCTTCTCCAGTGCATGAAAGGGAAAAGTGAAAGTGAAGTCACTCAGTCGTGTCCGACTCTTAGCGACCCCATGGACTGTAGCCTACCAGGCTCCTCCATCCATGGGATTTTCCAGGCAAGAGTACTGGAGTGGGGTGCCATTGCCTTCTCCAAAATATATTCTATTACTCT
Organism: Giraffa tippelskirchi; assembly: GCF_054371585.1. Lineage (NCBI taxonomy): Eukaryota > Metazoa > Chordata > Mammalia > Artiodactyla > Giraffidae > Giraffa > Giraffa tippelskirchi. The sequence goes on along the minus strand of NC_137276.1, from coordinate 84,634,483 downwards.
GCAATTGGTTTTGACTTTTTTGTACAGGAGCCAATGAAGGTTTATGCACAAGGCTACATCTCTTTAATTTCCTTTAATCTATACTATTCATACTGACTTTTTTTCTTTCAGGATATTCAATTATTTTTTAAGAGTCCCAGCCAGTTTTCTTGTAGAAAGTCTCACATTTAGGGATTTTCTGATTGTTTCTTCACAACTGGACTTGGATGAAACATTTTGGCAAGAACACTTGATCTGTGTGTGTCCATTATGGGCCTCTCACTGCTACTGATGATGCTAAATTTGATCTTTTGGTTAAAGTGGTGTCCTTTGGATCTATAAATGGATATTTTCTACTTTGCAATTAGGAAGTAATTTGCAAGCTAGTACTTAGATACTGTCATATCTTGTTCCCAAAAGACATTTCAATGGATGGATTTGGCATCTACTGATCCTCATACTCACTGATTGCCAATTATCATAACCAGTGGTTGTATTATGTGCTGTGCTTCATCGCTCAGTTTTGTCTGACTCTTTGCAACCACATGGACTAGAGCCCACCAGGCTCCTCTGCCCATGGGGATTTTCCAGGCAAGAATCCTGGAGTGGGTTAACATGTCCTCCTCCAGGGGACCTTCCCAACCCAGGAATCGAACCCAGGTCTCCCACATTGCAGACATATTCTTTATCGTCTGAGCCACCAGAGAAGCCCAATCCTGCTTTCTAATTCTATCATTTTTCATACATTTGTAAGTTATCATTTTTCTGCACAGAAGAACTTCTATTTCTTGTTTCTCTTCTCTGCCTCTCTCTTTCTGCTTTATTGTGGACTCGTGGATTTTCTAATTCATTGTGTTATACTCATAATTGTTATTATTTTAGGTGCTCAAATGGCCCACATATGACCAGTGGGAACATCCCTTCAAGTCAATCCCTGTGCCCTTGGACATATGCCTGTCATTCTTGAGCATATCCTTGCTTTCTGGCACAAGTTATCCCTAGACTTGGAAGGTGGCACTAGGGGTAAAGAATCCACCTGCCATTGCAGGAGATGTGAGTTTGATCCCTGGGTTTGGAAGATTCCCTGGAGAAGGGAATGGCTATCCACTCCAGTATTCTTGCCTGGAGAATCCTATGGACAGAGGAACTTGGTGGGCTATAGATCATGGGGTCGCAAAGAGTCAGACACGACTGAAGCAACTTAGCACATAGACCTGGAATAGCCCTTTTCCCAACAAGCCATAGAATTAGCTTTTGGGCAAGGAAGTGACATGAGCCAATAAATTATTTTGGAAACTTTTTATAACAAGGGTAGCCTAACAACCAGAAGTGAGTGAGCCCCAAAGAAGAATTCTATGTGGAGAAAACTTCAAGTCGTGTTGACAAAGACATGCACTGGATGGAAAGACATTAAAGAGGCAATGAGTAGCTAGAGGTGGGATGAAAAAAATTCCAAAGTTTGGGACTTGAATAAAAAAGAGACAGAAACTGGGATGCCAAGAAATGTAGTTTGGTTAGGGAGAAAATTTAATTTAGTTTTAAAAATGTTGATTTCATGTGAGAGTAAGATGGCCAAACAAAAACATAGAGAAGCCAGTTGATAAATTCAAAAGCTGAGATCATTAAAAATGAGAAGAAAAAACCTGTGATTTTTGGAACAAAATTTATCTCAAATTATATTTCTTTGTTTAGAATTATTTGATGAATGTAACATTGATATCAATAACCTCAGTTATGCAGATGACACTACCCTTATGGCAGAAAGTGAAGAAGAACTTAAGAGCCTCTTGATGAAAGTGAAAGAGGAGAGTGAAAAAGTTGGCTTAAAGCTCAACATTCAGAAAACTAAGATCATGGCATCTGGTCCCATCACTTCATGGCAGATACATGGGGAAACAGTGGCTGACTTTATTTTTGGGGGGCTCCAAAATCACTGCAGATGATGACTGTAGCTATGAAATTAAAAGACGCTTACTCCTTGGAAGGAAAGTTATGACCAACCTAGACAGCATATTAAAACACAGAGACATTACTTTGCCAACAAAGGTCCATCTAGTCAAGGCTATGGTTTTTCCAGTAGTCATGTATGGATGTGAGAGTTGGACTATAAAGAAAGCTGAGCGCTGAAGAATTGATGCTTTTGAACTGTGGTGTTGGAGGAGACTCTTGAGAGTCACTTGGACTGCAAGGAGATCCAACCAGCCCATCTTAAAGGAGATCAGTCCTGGGTGTTCATTGGAAGGACTGATGTTGAAGCTGAAACTCCAATATTTTGGCCATCTGATGTGAAGAGCTGACTCATTGGAAAAGACCCTGATGCTGGGAAAGATTGAAGGCAGGAGGAGAAGGGGATGACAGAGAATGAGATGGTTGGATGGCATCACTGACTCAATGGACATGAGTTTGGGTAAACTCTGGGAGTTGGCGATGGACAGGGAGGCCTGGCATGCTGCAGTCCATGGGATCGCAGAATCAGACACGACTGAGCGACTGAACTGAACTGAACATTGATATGTGATAATTATGGAAAATCAAGAAAAAGTATTTTAAAAATGAAAGAAAGAAAGAACAATTATGTTTTGTTTCCCTATTTGATATTAGTGATCTCATTGGCAGCTTCACATAGGATGAAAGCTCTTTTAAATTATGTTTGTCATATTGATTATAATAAAGTTTTGCCTCCTCATAAGATGAAATAAATAGTTATTTTTGCAGTAGATTTCTGTTATACTTTGTAAAAAAAATATTACCTACTCATCAAAGCCATCTTTGAAAGAGGAAGAAGGATGTTTTCAAAAGACTGAGTTCCTTATTTACCAAATGTAGCCTTAAGCAGTTTGCTGAAAGGGTAAGTGGAGAACTTTCTCATTTGGGGAAGTTGCAACCATAGCATAATATATATATATATATATATATATATATATATATGTATACATGTATAGATTACACTCTAATGAGAGGATACAATTGCACAATCAAAGTAGCCTCAAAATAAAGTGGGAATAAGACTCTCTCTGAGTCACAGTTTAATTTTCTATAAAACGTAGATGATGCAGATGGTTATAGCACCTAGGGCTAGTTCAAAAATTAAAGGATAGAATGCATATAAAAATTATTTGAAAAGTGAACAATATAATCTAAATATTATCTATTATTTCAAGTGTTCTTATTTGGCCAAGATTTGTTTTCCAAAGATAATGACCCACAGAATATTGGCAGAAAATGACACTCCACAGAGGAAATGATAGCAACCAAGAAGTTCATGGGGTTCAAGTCATGCTGCTCCAATGTATGGCATCTTGGCATATTAATATCTTAAGCTGAAGGAGTTTGAGGAAACAGCAGAAGCAGGAGGTTCACTCTGTCTTACCTCCCCCACCTTTTCACTCTTCTTCGTTGAAACAGGTCATAAAACTCCCATATGAAAAGTACCCTCCCTGCACCAGGAGGAAGGAAGACATTCCTACAACCAGACTGGAAATTTGGGGCTAAGAAATCTGCGTAAACCTTGTTAAACTAAACCTTACTTTCCAAGTTACTTTTTCACCATTTAGTACTCCTAGCCCAAACCCCTCTGACCTGCCAATTCTTTGCAAGTTGATTGTTGTTTCTTTGTCTAAAAGGTACAGAAGCTTCCTACTCTGGTCTTAACTTTGGGTCTTCATTCTTTTGTGTAGACTCCTGTGGAAGTCTCACCAAAACACAGAAATATTCTATAAAATCTGTATGCTTTTCTCAACTTGTCTTTGTCAGTTTAATTTTCAGACCTAGTTAGGGACCCTAAAAAGTGGAGGAAAACTTCTTTTCTTTCTTACAGTTTCTGTCACCCACCATGGAGTGCCATCTCCTGAGGACACCCTGCTCAATCCTGAGGTTGCAGTCAGAGACCCTAGACCTCTGACATAAGCTGGCAGAAGAATTCTTGCTGAGTTAGTTTCTTAGATCTCTACCTGGGTGGGCCAGTTGGACGAAGATGATAAAGATCCATTTCTTTCCAGATTCAGACTGGCAGGAGAAAAGCATTTGTAAGAATTAGTTTTTGAGATTGTGACTCTGATTACAATTTGGTTTTGGCGTATTCATTGGTTATTTTTAAAAACTATTTATTTTTATTTATTTATTTAGCCATGCTGGGTTTTAGTTGCGGCACACGGGATCCTTGGTCTTCATTGCAGCACGTGGGATCTAGTTCCCCGACCAGGGATCAAACCCAGGCTTCCTGCATTGGGACCTCAAAGTCTTAGCCACTGTACCAACAGGGAAGTCCCCAAATTGGTTATTGATCCTTTCCCTCCCCAAAATAGGTATTGCTTTCCTGATTGTCTCTTGTTTTGTGTCCTCAAAACTTGGCTTGGCTTTCTGCCCATGGCGGCATGCAAATGTCAGTTCTTGCTTTTGTAGATGGCCAAATGTCAGATTGTAAGCCCTGTAAGTATGACTGTACAGAAATGTGATTGTGCCCCATTTGTGGCTAGCATCCTCCCAACTGCTCTTGTCTAAGTCTTTTTTCTTTTGGCTATTGTACAGTCAGGCCCCTCAAGATGGCGCTCTTTTGTAAGTATCCTGATCAACCAGTGCCTGCTTCACCTACACCTTACTCACAAGACTGACCTTTCTATGTACTTGCCTCAGGCCTCAGTTAATGATTGTTCTTATTAAAGGACCAGTGAGAGGTGTGCCCTTCTGATGGTTTCCCTGGTAACTAATGAGACAACTGACGTAAATTCCACTATAGCTGGCAATCTCCTCCCACCACCCCAGGGAGTGAAGACTGCCACCATATCCTGCCTGCCATCCACTGCACATGGATGGGGGTGGGGGTGGGGAGTGTCACTCTAGGACCTTGCTTCAAGTGTGTAAGGGCCCCCATCCATTAAATCTCTAATGTCTCAGTTGCTGACTCCAGGAGCTTTCCTCTGTCTTGAAGCTTGTAGGCCTGTGGGAGTAGCCCAACAGCTATCTTTGGAAGAGATTTTGGAATTTAAGAAGGCTGTATCTCTTATAATCTATTTAGGGACATCTTTTGTGCCTGTGGGCTTCCCTGATGGCTTAGACAGTAAAGAATCTGCCTGCAATGTTTGAGACTGGGGTTCGATCCCTGGGTTGGAAAGATCCCCTGGACAAGGGAATGGTTACCCACTGCAGTATTCTGACCTGGAGAATTCCGTGGACTGAGGAGCCTGGCAGGCTATTGTTCATGGGGTCGCAAAGAGTCGGACACGACTGAGCAACTTTCACATTTGTGCCCATGGTTAAGTGCTGACTTTGAGTCACTTGATAAGTATACCTTTGGTTTAAATACTTGAAATATTTTTTTTAAGAGCTGTACGGTTAGAAGTTGGCTGCATTGGAGGTTGATATTAAGAGATTGGTAGAAACTTTTTCAAAAAAGCTTTCTCTCCTAAGTGGCAATAACACTCTGTACTCACAGGAAAAGAAAACATGCGGAAGGCTTTGTAGAATGATTTATGAAAATGTTCCAAACACACGCAGATCTAAATCTAGAACATAGAGATATTTCCATTTGCATCATAGCTGGAAATCTTCTCCCTGATATAAGGAAACAACTTGAGGATAATGTAGTCTAATGGGCAGGTCAGCCTCTTGCTATCAGGCAGGCTACAACTCAGTTCTTCAAGGAATGAAAATACGATTGTCCTTATCTTACAAACTGAGTCTTTACAAAACCAGAAATGCAGCTGTAAAACCAAAAGTTCACCAAACCTTACCAATCCCCAAACCTCTTCTAACACAAAATGTTGGCAGAAATTATAAAAAATCAGAAACAGTTATAAAAGACATTATAAAAGATTGGAAACAGAAGAGTTCTGCACTTAAGAAAAAGAAGAAAAAATTTAAGCAGGGTTACCCCAGTCCTCTGATAATAGACAAATATGTCCTAAAACTCCATCTGAGAGAAAACCTGTATCTTTTCTCTGTCTCTCAGAGGTTACTCTTACCATGTCATTGAAATGTAAACATCCCAGGAGACAGCTAAACCACGGTTCACAACCATCTGAGTTGAAGGGTGTCAGGGAACGTTTAACAGGAGGATTCCTGTGTGCTGTTTTCTGTCTTGCATAAATCCTCTGTTCCTTATTAGCTCCTGATTGCAGGAGCGAGAGGAGCAGCAAGCTGCTCCCAGGACTGAGGAATACATGCATTTCCTCCATTTGCTTTCCCATACTGTGAAAGTGATTCTTTATGACCCTCTTCCTTTATGATATGGATTGTCTTCTAGCTTTATGACTTGTTTCCTTGGTAATTTGTAAGTCTGGTCTTTTGATCTTTATCTTTGCTGAAAAAGCTACCTTGCAACACAGTATATATACTAACACTATGTTGAATAAAGCACTCTGTTCCATCAGAGCTTGGGTCCCTGTGTCTTTCTTTCTCTTTCTTTCCCTCTCTCTATCTCTCTCTTCCTCAGGCTAATTCTCTGGAGTGTGGAAACCTGCTGAGCTCACTTTCTTGCCTGGGCTTTCAAGACCTCCTCGAGAGGGCGCACTGTGCCTTCGTGAGCGGTGCAAGCCCTGTGTCAAGGGCGTTATTGGTTCTCTGCGTAAACCAGGGAATATCAATCTCTTTCTCTCTTCTACTTTCTTATTGTCGACTCCGGACCACCAGGTTCTGGTCCATTAAAGAACCCCAACAGAAGGGAAAAAAGGAAGAGACCTAAAAAAATCAAGCTATTATGAAAGCTTCCTGACTCAAAATCTAGCCCACAGTGTCCATAAGTTTACTTGTCAAAGGCAGGTACAAATCTTAAAAGCCATCTCCACTGATATCAGTAAAAAGCTTTAGATATAAGAATGGAAAACCATAACTTGTTCTATCTGCACTTGAAGAATTATAGAAGAATTTGGATTCTTCTGTATACTAATGAGTTTTGTATTAAGGTACCTGACACACGGCTAAAGTTTAAAAAATAAAAGCTATAAGATCTCTATTTGTGTCTGTCTGTATGCTTATTTGGGCTTCCCAGGTGGAGCTGGTGGTAGAGAACCCGCCTGCCAAACCAGAAGACTTAAGAGCCATGGATTCCATTCCTGGGTCAGGAAGATCTCCTGGAGGAGGGCATGGCAACCTACTCCAGTATTCTTGCCTGGAGAATCCCCATGGACAGAGGAGCCTGGCAGGCTACAGTCCATAGGGTCACAAAGAGACACGACTGAAGCGACTTAGCACACACATATGCCCATATGCTTATTTCTTCAATGTATGTATGTTATAGGGACTTCTCTAGTGGTCTAGTGGTTAAGAATTCACCTTCCAATGCAGGGGCCATGGGTTAAATTCCTGGTCTGGCAACTAAGATCCCACATGCCGCAGGACAACTAGGCAGTGCGCTACAATTACTGAGCCCATGAGCAACAACAAAGAAAAGAGAAAAAAATGAGAAAGCCCTCACACAGCAACAAAGAGCCCATGCACTGTGAATAAGACCCACTGTGGCCAAAAATAATAAAAAATTTTAAAAATATATTTATGTTATAGTTGTGCAATATTTTCCTACCTCCCAATGGTATCACCAAATTAATCTGTAAAATCTCTCAAAGTTCTATTCAAATTAGTGTAGAGATAAGAAGTTAAGTTTTCTTAAACTCTCAAAAATATAAAAACTGATCCAAAGCTTCAGTCTTGATCTGGAATAATCTGGTAAATAAAGCTGGTTTTTACCTATTTTTAAAAATTTATTTTTAACTGGAGGAAAATTGCTTTACAATGTTGTGTTGGTTTCTGCCATACAACAACATGGATCAGCCGTTAAGTATACATATATCCTCTCCCTCTTGAACCTCCCTCCTACCCTTCCCCCATCCTACCCCTCTAGGTTGTCACAGAGTACTGCGTTGAGCTCCCTGTGTTATATAGCAACTTCCCATTAATAAAGCTAGCTTTTAAATTGTTGAAAATTTTTTAAAAAGGCGTATCTTTAGAGTTGTCAGCATTAAATATAATGCTGCTGCTGCTAAGTCGCTTCAGTCGTGTCCGACTCTGTGCGACCCCATAGCCGGCAGCCCACCAGGCTCCACTGTCCCTGGGATTCTCCAGGCAAGAATACTGGAGTGGGTTGATGCAGTCATACAATATTTTTCTACTTAGGTTTACCGGTGAAACAAACATCCTAATCTGTACTAGATGTTTAAGATGATAGAACTATAAATTCAGCCTAAAACCAAAACAAATAATAAAAGTGAATTATTTAATGTTTCCTAAGCACAGTAGTTAACAAAAGAGAGAGAAAAACTGTATGATTAATTTTTTAGGTGCTTTGTTTTTATGATTCTTACATTTGTTTAATATATATACATTATAAAATTTGTCAACCAGAAAAATAACAAGATAATGGCCACCTTTGTCTAGTGTCTCATAAAGTTTTCATGAATAACCTAAGCATGATTAAGAACAAGTCAATTAAATAAATATATGATAAAAGTTTATAAATAAACTTTCAACACTAATTATGTTTTATAAAATGTCTACTTTAAAATAGCTTCCTCACCAAATAGATGAGGGAGATTAAGACTTACAAACTTCCAGTTGAAAAGTAAATTAGTCACAGCTGAGATATACAGCAAAAGAAAACAAAAAACTTCTTAAATCTTTTTGCTAACCTGAAACCTTAAAGTTATAAGTTAAGTGATAGAAATTAATTGGATATCTAGATCATTTCTGAACAAGATAAGGTACTGAAACATTAATTACTGAACATAAGTTTACTTACTTTTTTCTTCCTATTACAGTGGAAATAAAAGCATTTGAGCTTGTTAGTGAACATGTCTTGTGCCACGCTGAGAAATTGTAGTAATATTATGAGGAAACGTATACTTCCAGAAATTATGAAATAATATGATATATTCATAAACTTTCCAATCAATAGAATGTTGATATGTAACAGTTCATAATTGCTTACTTCTTAGTTTACAGTAGAAATTAAAATTTCTAAAGGTTAAGAATTCTAATTAACATATATAATTAAAGTTCGGTTCAGTCACTCAGTTGTGTCCAACTCTTTGCAACCCTATGGACTGTCACACGCCAGGCTTCCCTGTCCATCACCAACTCCCAGAGCCTATTCAATCAAAGTTACTAGAAGTAATAAAGGAATGACTCTGTACGGAAGGAAAGTAGGATGTGCTTTTGATTAAAGGTATGAGTTATAGAGATGAGTTTTGTTAAGGGAAAAGAGTAATTCCAAATAAAATAATTGGTTGTTTCAGAAAGTGGAAGAGGAGAAAAAACGACAAATTGGCTGAATACAGAGAGTTGAAAAAAGAGAGAGAGAGGAAATCTTCTGCAGTCAATCTGGCTTTAATATGAAAAGTTGTTTCACTAAGTTGTGTCTGACTCTTTGCAACCCAACGAACTGTAGCCCACAGGCTCCCCTGTCCATGGGATTTCCCAGGCAAGAATACTGAAGTAGGTTGCCATTTCCTTCTCCAAAGGGTCTTCCCAAGCCAGAGATCAGGAACCTGTGTCTCCTGCTTGGCAGACAGATTCTTCACCAGTGAGCCACATGGGAAGCCCCCAATGTCAAAAGCACATGGATGAAAAGCTAGAATGGGGTCTTATCACAAATTTTATTGGACTGTTGGTCTCCTCTTGATAAGAAATCATGAAAGGTGTTTAACCTTTTGTGTAATCTACCCAGAAGCAAAGATTTTGTGTTTTATCAAAATAATTTCCTGGGCTTCATATTGTTTTACTACATCTTTGATTATTTAAGACAGTAGAGTCTTCATTACTTAGAGTCAAAGGTTTTTGCTTGTTTGTCTATTTTGTCCTACAATTATGTAACTTTCTGTATTTACCTTTGAAATTGTTTATCTTTAGTGAAATGGATCACAAGTATTGTTTCACAGTGATTTGTGATCCTATTAATATTTGATATTTTTGACAAATTTACCCCCGAATCAAATTCTAAAGTCCTTTTGACCTCCAACTAACTTTGGGATTTTCCAGAGGACCAGTAAAACATCTCTATAATATTTTCTCTTTCCTTAAAAAGAGAGAGAGAAGGAGAGGGAGAGAATAATTAGGTTTACTTGATATATTAAATTACATGGGAAGCTTTGTCAAATAAGAAGTGATTTTTAGGTGGTTCTGGAAGGGGAAAACATGTACACCCACGGTGGATTCATGTCAATGTATGGCAAAACAAATACAATATTGTAAAGTTAAAAAATAGAAAATAAACTAATTAAAAAAAAAAGAAGTGATTTTTAACCTTTTTAGGTTATATTTGTAGGGCGCATGTTACTAATGTAAATGTTCCACAAATTATATGGCATTCCTAGAAAAGTATGTCCTAATATAATGTTGTGTGTATGTGTGCTCAGTCATGTCTGACTCTTTGTGATCCCATGGACTCTAGCCTGCCAGGCTCCTCTGTCCGTGGGATTTCCCAGGCAAGAATACTACAGTGGATAACCATTTCCTCCTCCAAGGGATCTTCCCAACCCAGGGATCAAACCTGAATCTCCTGCATTGGCAGGCGTCTTCTTATACCACTAGTGACTCCTGGGAAGCCCCAGTATAATGTTATCAGTCATAATTCTAGTTATTATCTTAAAATGTTGTATGTCTCAGAAATAATCAAAGTTTATTGTCTTTTGTATTATATTAAACTCTCATTAGGGCTTCCCCGATGGCTCAAAGGGTAAAGAAGTCATCTGCAATGCAGGAGACACAGGAGACTTGGGCTCAGTCCTTGGCCAGAAAGATTCCCTGAAGGAGAAAATGAGAACCCACTCCAGTACTCTTGCCTGAAAAGTTCCACGGATGGAGGAGCCTGGCAGGCTACAGGCCCAAGTGTCCCAAAGAGTCGGACATGGCTGAGTAAATAAGCACACAAAAACTCTCATCAAGTCTTTAACCATGGCCATTTTAAAGTCTTTTGTCATTTACAGAGAGTCATTGTTTTATTCTGATGCTTTTGCAGAAGTGTTTATTTTCAAGGAGATGCATAGAAAGAATGCTAACAAGTACAGATTTGTGATAACTTTAACAGCATATCACTGAACTGAGTAAAACTTTCCAAAACTCTTATAGAGAAATTGATGGATTCATAAAATGGCTAACACAAGATCACGCAGAAGAAAAATTAAGTACATGGAACTGATGAGTTATAATTCTTTATTACTTTCTCTTTAAAACACTGCTGGTTCCTTAATGTTTTGCTTTCCATATTTCAGGAAACTGTTTTCTCCTTTCTCTTCAGCTATCTATGTCTTACAGCAATTTTGTAAAGTATACCTTTATGAGAAAAGATGAAATAATTACTTATCTTCCTACCTGATCCCTCCAAAATTTGAAAACTCTTAGTGATTATTTTTACTTTTCTGGCAATATAATTATTTGCATAAGTTCAATAAGAATCTACTCTTCTTTAACATGCACAATTGGAAACATTGGTTATATTACCAAGGCTTTGACTAGAATGTCGTATTTGAGAATATGCGTGGAATTATACATGACCAGACAACTGTAAGGAACTAAGGTTGACTTTATGGAGCCAATGAAGTCCCTTGGAAAAAGTGGCCTGGTACCTTGCTTACAGGATTCCCAGCGGCTTTACCAGGTGGGTAAGGAAAGTCACTTCCTGGCAGTTGCAGTAATCTCAGGATATTTGGGGGACCTAAAGAAGAAAGAAATTAACTCAAATCTATGGGAATTTTACGTAAAGTCTGATGGCAATCCTTGGCTTGTCTTCCTAGCCTGGGGAGAGGATTAGAAAAAGTCTCATCTGAGATTCCTTATGAAAAGTTCCAGCAAAGAAGACATTAAAAGAGCCTATATGGTCATCACTATTCCTGCTGAACTTATGTAAATAATCAGGCCAAGTTTAATGCAACTAGATTTATTTCATAAATGAATTAGTCTTTGGCTATCTCTGATAGAAATGAGGGTGATTGTATAGAAAAAAATATGGAAAATCATTGGAAAATCATAACACACTTTGTGGATATCAGATTCTAGTCTTATTCATTGTCTTTGAGTTTTCATTATCCACCTATACACTGGACTGCATCCTAAATCCTTTTAGTTTCTTTCGATATCAGGCTACAATTCCCCAGATTAATGTTTCCATTTTTTCTTCCACCCTTCTTCTGACTTGGAATCATTAAGAACTAAAACTTCCCCTTTTCTGAAACTGGACAAGCTAAACCTAGGCAACTTGATACAAATTTTACAGAAAACACCACAATAGCTTATGTTAGACAATCTGTTCTTGCTGCTTTGTGAGCCTCTCAGTTCAGCAGAACACTTGATGACTTTTCCGGAGACATTCAAGCTATGAAGCAGAAAACTCTGTCAGATTACCTTTCCCTGCTCTCACTCCATCTGACTTTTAGTTTCAACAACTAGACTTCTCAGTTAGAAACCTTCTCAACTGGCCACACTCGGGACTCAAAAACTGAGTTTATAGTTCATTCCAGCCATTAACTTTTTGTTTGTTTTCATGCGAATGCCCAGGACTGAGGGACTGATTCATTGGGTTATTGGACAATTTATGCCCTCAGTTTCTGGACTGTGATACTTCTTCAGGGAAGTTTCAGACAGAAGAATAATGGGGTTGAGGACACACTACCCCAAAATATGGCACCTTGGCACATTAATATCTTAAGCTGGAAGAGTTTGAGGAAACCACAGAAGCAGAATGCTCACTCTGACCTCCCCTACCCTCTCACCCCTCTTCCCTGAAACAAGTCATAAAACACCCAGGTGAGAGGTACCATCCCTGAACCAGGAGGAAACAAGACATTCTTATTATCAGAGTCTGAAATTTGGGGTCAAGAAATCTGTACTAATAAACCTTTATCTTCCTAGTTACTTCTTCACCTTTCTCTATCCTAACCCAAATCTCTCTTAGTCATTCTTCACAATTTTATTACTTCTTTGTCTAAAAAGTTTAGAAGCTTGCTATTCTAGTCACATGTTCAAGTCTTCATTCTCTTATGAAAATCACCATATACAAGTAAAAATTCAATATAATTTGTATGTTTTTCTCATGTTAATCTGTCATCAGTTTAATTCTCAGATCCAACCAGGGATCCTAAGAGGGTTGAGGAAAACTTTCTCCTCTACAAAATAGATCTTGGCTGACCTAAATTTCCACCCTAGAGCTTCAGAAGTTACAAACTGGTACAGACCCAAATTTGGCCTGCAAGATTAAATGAGGATTAATTGCCAACATTTTATAATTGTAAAGTGTTACTTAAAAACTCCGTATTTCCACTTCCTATTGAAAGCTGAGACTTATTACCCAATATTGTAGTGGTAGCCACGGGTTGGATCTGAGCAATTCCCTCTCCTCCTTAAATAGAAAATTTGCTGTAATGCCTACAGCCTCACATATTTCATTGCTATCAAATATTTAACATCTGGGAGTACATCAGTTGGGATCTTTATTCTAGATCATACTTTGAAAGGACCAAGCAGGGAATCCAAGGGATTCTTTCTCCCTTCCTACTGCTCTTCTCACTGAGATGCCAGTCGTCTCATGCAATATCAATTATAAGACAGTATCAAAACTCTACACTATTTCTAGGATCAGTTTGTGCTGGAGATGCTAGTAGTGAGTCAAGGCAAACTGAACACATGGATTTTTATTAGATACTTAATGGTACAGACATTTATTTTCTAGAAATTTCCTGAGTATCATAAGTTAAAATTTACTTGAATCCATTGCTTCACCTAAACAGTTTTGAAAACTTTTCTGCAGTATCATACCAGCAATTACTGAGGGTTGTTTGAGTCAATTAGTTAAGAAAATAGACACACAGAGGGAACATATTTCAATCTTCTAACTCGTCCCCCACAAGAGGCACAGTGGTAAATTAAACAACTAATTCAATCTTTCAAAAGCAACAAGGAAAGCAAGCTACACAATCTTGGCTGCACATTTAAATTTGATTGCACCTGGGACCAACTAAGTCAGGGTCTCTGGAGGTGGGATTCTAACACCAAGCTCTCAGATCATTGCAGTGTACAGCCATTGTGTAGAACCACTGTTGCAAAGAATGCCTCCAAGACGTCTGGTAAAGCTCCTCCTAGTTAATGAATCATATTCTCTTTGAGTCACAAGTGACTCATCTATAAAACAGAAATAGCAATAATATAATTCACTGAGTAAATGTGAACAAACTGTGAGGTGTTATGCAAATATGAATAAATGATTATGATCATGAGGAGGGGAGGTTTGATAATGGTGGAAATACAGGAGCCCAGCACCTGCTTGTTGAGCATAAGCTTAGAAAATGTGGTTGTGTTATTCTCTCTTGATTCTATTTTAATTATTTTTAAAGTTCCAATTTAAAAATGTACATAATATATACAGGGATAAATCTCACGCTGCTTGGAAGGAACCAGACACAGAAGATGAATACTCTGTGATTCCACTTATATAGAATACAAACTAATCTATAATGATAAAAAGCAGATCAAAGATTAATCTTTTGGGGATGATGGAAATGTTCCATTTCTTGACTATGATGGTAGTTTCATGGGTGGAGTTAACTGTCAAAACTCATGGAATTTTGCACTTTTAATTGAAGCCATTTACTGTTTGTAAATTAGCCTCTGTAAACTTGATAAGGGAAAAAATAGACTCACAGAAACCCAGTTAGGAAGAGGTAGTATTATATTCTAATTTCATGTATCTTTAAATCTTGAATTTCTAGAAGAATATAAGCAGAACAAAAGAGGAGGAAAACTGTATGCAAAGTGGAAGATAATTTTTGTGGAAGTAAACTCTTGGACTCTGAAATGAAAGGATCATGGAAAGGGTACAATAGTGTCAGTATTTTCGTGTTTCTGAGTGAGAGGAAAGAAAGTCAGAGCCCACTCAACCATTCTCAAAATACTATTAGTTCTTACCATGTATTTTTTGCTGCAGTTTTCACTCTGGCAACATTTATAGTTGTTGTCATTCTCCAATACAAGAAGAACTGTTGCTACTACAAGCATCTATAGTAAGGAAGAGAAAAAATATAAGAAATGGAATACTAGTTTGCGTTCAAACTCATAACCAGAACTCGGTGTTTCAGAGCATAGATTCTGGGATCTGGTAGATCTGGGTTCAAATCCCAGCTCTTCCACTTAATAGCTGTGTAAACTCGAGAGTCCTTTCTTATAAAATGGTACTGAGAACTCACCTCTTTAGATTATTATAAGGTTCAGTTCAGTTCAGTCACTCAGTCGTGTCCGACTCTTTGCAACCCCATGAACCACAGCACGCCAGGCCTCCCTGTCCATCACCAACTCCTGGAGTCCACCTAAACCCATGTCCATTGAGTCGGTGATGCCATCCAACTATCTCATCCTCTGTCGTCCCCTTCTCCTCCTGCCCTCAATCTTTCCCAGCATCAGGATCTTTTCCAGTGAGTCAGCTCTTCGCATTAGGTGGCCAAAGTATTGGAGTCTCAGCTTCAACATCATTCCTTCCAATGAACACCCAGGACTGATCTCCTTTAGGATGGACTGGTTGGATCTCCTTGCAGTCCAAGGGATTCTCAAGAGTCTTCTCCAACACCACAGTTCAAAAGCATCAATTCTTTGGCACTCAGCTTTCTTTAGAGTCCAAATCTCACGTCCACTATTATAAGGTATTGCATGTAAAATTTTGAATAGAGTGCTTGATTTATAACAAGTGACTGATAAATATTAGCTATTATTATCACGGTTATCAACTATGAAAGGCTAATGATGTCTAATGGTTGGGAATCTGTCTGCCAATGGGTTTTATCCTGGCTCTGGGAAGATTCCACATGGCCCAGGACAACTAAGGCCATGGATGTCAACGTGAGAAGCCATTACTATGAGAAGCCTATGCTCTGCAACAAGAGAGTATCCCCCACTTGCCACAAGTAGAGAAAGCATGCACGTAGCAAGGAAGATCCAGCACAGTAAAACATAAATAACTAAAATTTAAAAAATAAATTAACAAAACTTTAAAGAAATAATGATTAAGTAGGAATAAATAGTATGGACATGAGATTACCATTCTCTGTAGCAAACCTACACTTCTTACTGACTTGGTTGTAGAACAAAGGAAAACCATCCTCCAGACCTCAGCATTTTCCATCCTCTTTCCACTTTCTGCCCTCTGAGAAGGCAGGTGAAAGGTATGGTTAATCTGAAACTAAATTTCTTAATCCAAAGGAAAGTACATTCAGATCATCTCAGATTCAAATTTTCCAACGTGTTTTGCCTGTATCAACAAACTGGGAGAATTCAGTGTATTCTACTTCCCTCTCTTGATATCTCAGGCAAAAGATTTAAGTTCTAGAAAGAACGTGGATTTCTTTACATTACAGTTGTTGGTTTGGCCAAGTATGAGTCATGAATTGCTTCTGGCAAATTCTCCACCTGTATTTTTCTCCTACTGTTCAGTACTGAATCTTGCAGTGGAGTTAGCCCATTGTTATTTTACTGCTTGGAGTGAGCATTCCCAGTTTCCAAATTCCTTCAGCCCATCATTTATTTACCTATGCATTTAACTATTTATCTATATTCCTCTCTTTTCTCCTAAAAGGATTTGCTCTTGAAAGAGTATTTTTCAAGATGTCCTAAACAGTGAAAAATAGAGAATAGGTTCTTTTCACAGTTTTAAATTTTACATAGACTATAAGCAAAAGTTAGTCCTACATTCCCCTCCTTTCAATACCATTAGTTATGACAGTTTCAAAGAGATTCTGGTTTAACTTTAATAATGCCTTGCAAATCTCCTGTTTATTACAATCATATATTGAGAGAAAGAATGGCAAGATAAGACATAGTAAACTAGGTGCCAAAATCAGCTTCATTACAATACTGTTAGAAATAATTAAACCTAGACCCTAGAGTCCTGTGTCCAAGGAGAAACACAGGCATGTTCTGTGTTGAAAGAGAAACTGTTTTTTCTTTTTGTTGTAAAGTATAACTGCAGTACTGAGGGCTCAAGAATAATGGAGGAAAATTACCAAAAATTCCACTACTTTCTCATGTTTTAACTATTCACTCCCACATGTGTGTATTTTACAGAGCTGTAGCCATAATTCACAATTTTGTTATATCTGTTTTCCTTAACACAAAATAATATGCATTGTCCATGTTGTTACATGTTCATCATGATAACTTTCATCAGTTATCAAGTTAATAGACCATAATTTATTTGGCCATGTCTATACTATGGATGCTTCTAGCTTTCTGCTATTATAAATAATGCTGACAGGCTACAGTGCGTGGGGTCTTGAAGAGTCGGACACAACTGAGGTGACTGAGCACACGCATGCAAATAGTGCTGCTACAAACATCTTTGTATACATTTCTTTCCTTATTTTGGATTATTTCCTCATAATGAATTCTCAGATTTAGGATCACCGAGTCAAAAGACATAAGCATTTCCATAAATCTTAATATATCATATCAAAAATTTCTCCCAAAGGCTTACATTTATTTATAGTATCACTATCAACATCGATTACATACCTAGCATATAGCACCTGCAGTAGCACTGGGTATTAATAATTCCAAATTTATTAATTTAATGTGAAAGCGGTAACCAAATGAAACCATTTTTCAACATATCTATTCAAATATTACAAAATTAAACCCCCACAAAGTTGCAGAGATAGACTACAATGTATTTTCTTTTCTGTTATTATTAGTATAGGAAAGTTACAGCGGACAATGTGGGAGTTTTTAGAAATGATATGACCAGGAAAAATGTCTTTTCCTCTGAATTGCCAACATGATTTATTATGTTTGTTTTTAAACAGCACAAAGTCATCAGGAAAATGTTCATGGATTCTTACTGTAGATACCTTGATTTAGTTTTCAAAAACACCCACTGTCATTACGGGTATAATGTCAGACAATTTAATGATGGTATGGCCCATCCTTCAGTCAGTATTAATAATCACAATAGTCACTGGCTACCTACAACATGTCAGTCTCTATCCTGGCCACTTCGTACATGAGATTTTATTTAACCCCCACAATTTCCCTGAAAAGTAAATGTCATCATTCACATTCTTCAAATGCGGACACAGAGGCCCAAAGACACTGAGTAGCTTGCTTTAAAGTCTCATGACACAAATGACAGAGCTTATGCTGGAACTCAAGTTTGTCTGAATCTTCAAGTTTATGCCTTTTCCATTGCCTTAATACCCCTTCAAGCTAGAGAAATCATGAGTGTAAATAGAAAATCGATTCTAGAAAAGGGCAATGCTACTGGAGATTAAATAGCATAAGTTCACATACAACTTTCATGAGGACATAATATTATGTCCACCACTTTCATGAGGACATACTATTTCTACGTCCCACCAACTTTTAATAGGACTAACTTCCTGCATTGCTGAAGCTATATAAATAAGCGGTTTATTGAAAACAAAGCTACCCTCCAAGTCCTCACAGACTTCCTGCCTTTTTATCCCCATCCATCTTCCAAATCCCAAACCTAGGACTCGTAGAATGATTTTTCCATGATTCATCATTTTCACTAGAACAAGTTAATTCTTAGTAAAAGCTCCCCTTCGGCAATCCCAAGTTCTCCAAAGTTACACTTACCATGATACCTGAGAAACAGATTCCTTCAAAATACCAGACGTAGTTGGTGAGTTTATTGCTGGATGCATAGGAAGCTTGCCCATTGGGGAAATACAATAATATGTTCACAATTATACTCCAAAGTGCAAGAGGAATCAGCAAACTACTCAGGCAGCTTCCACATTTCCGAGACCCCATTTTACCCTGCTCAGAACCTGCAGGAGATTTCAAGAGTGTAGAATTACATCAAGCCTGTTTTGTTTTCCCCCCTACCTGTCTTTTTTTTTTTTTTTTCCCAAGATTACCTACCACTTTCTGGGTCAGAGCCCTTCAGTTCATATTCATGAGGAGCCAGGACTCGGACAGAAATGCAGCCCAGGATCTTGTCGATGTGGAAATAGTGGTTTACTGTTTGGAGAACAATAGACAAAGATCGACTGCCTGAAGAGCTGAGCTGGTCTTCATCCTGTGCCAAAGGAATGCAGTGCTTTTACCGCTTTTTAAAATAAGTCATTTTCCTCTGAGTTAGAGCACTCAAGACGGAACCCGGAGTGTGTTTGCAGAAGGAAGTTGGGGTGGGGGTTGGAATAGAGTCTGGCAAGTTTCATACCAAGTAAAGGACAGGGCTTAACGAGGAAATGACCAAGGGATCTTATACTGGCATGGGATGTGCAATTTGCTCAAATATTCTGACTCTATGTATCTGTCTTTTATTTAGTATTCTTTTTGTTTCTCTATGCCCACTATTCACCAAGCATTGTTTAAACTACAGGGACACAAAAAGGACAAAGAAGGGGGCAAACTGGTGGCTGAAAAAACAAGATATCACAGTTGATGAGTTTATCGGTAGAAGACTGGAACAGCTTTCCTCTTAAGAGTTCACATCTTTATCTCTACTTCTCTGAGAAATAATAACAGGAATAAATTCATATCTCTTACTGTTTAGGAAAAGGAGGTAAAAAAAAGTTAGGTGATTTGATTATCATTTTATGAGTAATAAGTCTGAAGTGAATTGAGGAATACTCCCTCCCAAATTATTGCCCTAAATTTAAAGAGCCACAGACCCCTCTAATTCTGATGACATAAGGAGAAGGTTATGGGACGGAACCTTGGCACTAATATGTTAAATATAATGTAGGCAGTGGTTTATACAATTCAAGGTTTGGGAATTCCCCAGTGGTCCAATTGTTAGGACTCTGCCAAGGGCTTGGGTTCAATCCCTGGTTGAGGAACTAAGATTTCACAGGCTGCATGGTGCAGTCAAACAAAATGAAACAAAAGAACTCAAGGGTTGCCTGATCTCATGGCCACTGTTTCTACTGGTAACCTCAGAACACTGCTTGACAACTTTCTTAAGCCTCAACTTCCTAATGTGTGAGATGGGAATTAAAAAATGGTACCTTTCCCACAAAGATAAATGTGTGGATTAAATAAGATTATGTGTGCAAAACAGTGTCAGATGATAGAGAGGCAGCAAACAATAAATGCAAGTTATTGTTAATAATAAAAACAGCAGTTACAGCAACATAACGGGAAAAATGGTACAGAAATCAGAAGTAAAGTCTGTTTATTTATTTCTCTTGATACCCAAAGAGTCTTGTACCATGAAACCTTAAAATGTTGATCCCAGAAGTAATTATGTTTAATTTATTATCTTTTGGAAAGTATTAACACTTTATACAATACCAAGGGAACATTTCATGCAAAGATGGGCTCAATAAAGGACAGAAATGGTATGGACCTAACAGAAGCAGAAGATATTAAGAGGTGGCAAGAATACACAGAAGAACTGTACAAAAAAGATCTTCATGACCCAGATAATCACAATGGTGTGATCACTCACCTAGAGCCAGACATCCTGGAATGTGAAGTCAAGTGGGCCTTAGAAAGCATCACTATGAACAAAGCTAGTGGAGGTGATGGAATTCCAGGTGAGCTATTTCAAATCCTGAAAGATGATGCTGTGAAAGTGCTGTACTCAATATGCCAGCAAATTTGGAAAACTCAGCAATGGCCACAGGACTGGAAAAGGTCAGTCTTCATCCCAATCCCAAAGAAAGGCAATGCCAAAGAATGCTCAAACTACCGCACAATTGCACTCATCTCACATGCTAGTAAAGTAATGCTCAAAATTCTCCAAGCCAGGCTTCAGCAATACATGAACTGTGAACTTCCAGATGTTCAAGCTGATTTTAGAACAGGCAGAGGAACCAGAGATCAAATTGCCAATATCTGCTGGATCATTGAAAAAGCAAGAGAGTTCCAGAAAAACATCTATTTCTGCTTTATTGACTATGCCAAAGCCTTTGACTGTGTGGATCACAATAAACTGTGGGAAATTCTGAAAGAGATGGGAATACCAGACCATCTGACCTGTCTCTTGAGAAACCTGTATGCAGGTCAGGAAGCAACAGGTAGAACTGGACATGGAACAACAGACTGGTTCCAAATAGGAAAAGGAGTACATCAAGGCTGTATATTGTCACCCTGCTTATTTAACTTATATGCAGAGTACATCATGAGGAACGCTGGGCTGGAAGAAACACAAGCTGGAATCAAGATTGCTGGGAGAAATATCAATAACCTCAGATATGCAGATGACACCGCCCTGATGGCAGAAAGTGAAGAAGAACTAAAGAGCCTCTTGATGAAAGTGAAAGAGGAGAGTGAAAAAGTTGGCTTAAAGCTCAACGTTCAGAAAACTAAGATCATGGCATCTGGTCCCATCACTTCATGAGAAGTAGATGGGAAAACAGCGGAAACAGTGTCAGACTTTTTTTTTTGGGCTCCAAAATCGCTGCTGATGGTGATTGCAGCCATGAAATTAAAAGACACTTACTCCTTGGAAGGAAGGTTATGATCAACCTAGATAGCATATTTAAAAGCAGAGACATTACTTTGCCAACAAAAGTCCGTCTAGTCAAGGCTATGGTTTTTCCAGTGGTCATGTATGGATGTGAGAGTTGGACTATAAAGAAAGCTGAGCGCTGAAGAATTGATGCTTTTGGACTGTGGTATTGGAGAAGACTCTTGAGAGTCCCTTGGACTACAAGGAGATCCAACCAGTCCATCCTAAAGGAGATCAGTCCTGGGTGTTCATTGGAAGGACTGATGTTGAAGCTGAAACTCCAATACTTTGGCCACCTCATGCGAAGAGTTGCCTCATTGGAAAAGACCCTAATGCTGGGAAGGATTGGGGGCAGGAGTAGAAGGGGACGACAGAGGATGAGATGGTTGGATGGCATCACTGACTCGATGGACATGGGTTTGGGTAAACTCTGGGAGTTGGTGATGGACAGGGAGACCTGGCATGCTACGATTCATGGGGCCACAAAGAGTCGGACACGACTGAGCAACTGAACTGAACTGAACTGAACTGAACACTATAACATATTTGCTTTTAATTCAAGAGAAAAAAACTTAGTTCATATAAATATTTTCAATTGTACTGTACTTATACTTTAAAAAAAAAAAAACGAGCTACGTGGAGCCACATTTGGATTCAAACAAAACAAACCCAGAAACTAGTTGTCTTAAATTATAATGTTGTTCTTGTTTCCCTAAACATGTCTGATTCTTTTACGACCCCATGGACTGTAGCCCACCAGGCTCCTCTGTCCATGGGATTTCCCAGGCAAGAATACTGGAGTGAGTTTCCATTTCCTTCTCCAGGGGATCTTCCCAACCCAGGGATAGAACTCAAGTCTCCTGCTTGGCAGGCAGATTCTTTACCACTGAGCCACCAGGGAAGCCCCCAGTATCAAAATTGCATCCATGCTAAGTTGCTTCAGTTTTGTCCAACTCTTTGCAACCCTATGGACTGTAACCCACCAGGCTCCTCTGTCGATTTTCAACATTTAATAATGTTTATTCTATAGACATTATTAAATCATTGGCAATTATTTGATGTGTCAGTCTCCAGCCCCTTTCCCTTCCCCAGAGGTTGCAGGGTGGAGTTGAAATTTCTGACCCTCTAACCAGGTCTCTGAGATTAGTTCTGAATAGAAAAATAGCTTGACATGTTAAAAGGTTCACTCTAGCTGTTGCATCGTGATTAGGTTATAAAGGGTGTGGGTGAAAGAAAGAGATGAATTCTGAAGTCATTTCACCAATCCAGTGTTCCCACCAATAACCGTGGCTCAAACAATGATAGTAGTAGCAGAGATGGTGATAAAAGGCTGGGTTCTTTCTATATTTAGAAGATAGATCCAACAGTACTTGGTGACACACAGGCTGGAAGAGAGAAGAGCCAAAGATAACTATGTGGTTTGGGGCCAGAGAAACGGGAAGAATGAAGCTGTCATTTACTGAAATGAGCAAAACAGCAGGTTGAGCAGGTTTGAGAGTGGAAGAGAAGATGGTTAGTTTCAGACTTCTCAAGTTTTGAGACACTTCTTAGAATCCAAGTGAAGATGCCAATCAGGCTGTTGGATACACAAACATGAAGTTCAAGGAATAGATCGGGGGTGGAGTATGAGAGTTGTCAGTGTATGGATAGTATCTAAAGGCACAAAACTCTGGGGGTGAATGTATATTAGAAAAGAGGTTCAAGGACTAGGTCCTGGGGAGTCCAGAAAATTGAGTTTGGGGATCTGAAGGGGGAGTCAGCAAAGGAGACTGAGAAGTGGCCAGTGAGTTAAAAGAACCAGGAACTTATCCTGGAAGTTGAATTCCTAAGTTGAGAAAGAAGTAGTCAATTAGAGTTAAGACTGTCTATAGAGCAAGTAATGTGGGAGGACTGAGAAATGGATATTGGATTTAGCAATATGGAGGTCATCAATGAGCTTGATAAGAGGAGCTTATCGGTGTAGGACAGACGTTGAGTCCAAATGGAATGGGTTCATGAGGGAATAAGAAAGGAGGAATTGGAAACAGAGAGAAGAGGTAACACTTTTTGGTGAGTTTAGCTAAAGGGAAAGTGGGAGTCAAGGGGAAAAGTTTTAAGGGAAAAATTATAGCACATTTGTATACTGATAGGAATTTTTTGTTGGGAGTGGTGGAGGGGAGGGAAGTGCAAGAGAAAAAATGGGAGAATTTATAGAGTGGCGTTTATTTTTTTTTAATTTATTTATTTGGCTGCATCAGGTCTTAGTCATGTAAGACAGGCTCTTCATTGCCTGATGCGAGATCTTTCGCTGAGGTGTGTAGAGTCTCCAGATGTGGCGAGTGGACTCAGTAGTTGAGGCGCATGGGCTTAGCTGTTCCTCGGCATGTAGGATCTTAGTTCCCCAACTAGGGATTGAACTGTGTCCCCTGCACTGCAAGACAGATTTGTCATCACTAGACCACCAGGGAAGTCCCTGGAGCAGTGTTCTTGAGTCAATGGGAAGCAGCAGGATTATGTGCACAAATGGAGGAACTGGCCTTAGCTAGCAGCCCGGGTAGTTCCTTCTTAGTAACCAAAGGAAGACAGAGCACATGGAATGGAAGTGTGGGAACTTCTGAGGGTTCCTGTTATTTTTCAGTGAAACTGGAAGCAGGTTTATTGGCTGAGAATGAAGATGGGGCGAGGGTATTACAGGTTTTCAGAGAGAGGATAAGATATGAAACTGTCGCTTAGGAAAGCAAGATGGTGAAAGGTCTAGAGAGACGTGGGAGATGCCAGCAGGCACGGAGGGCCCACTTAAGGTCAAGAGTTTATAGTGAGACTAGAAGCATGGTCAAGTGCCTTTCCCAGGGCAGTGCAACTGCAAAGGCATGGGCAGAGGGTAGTCAGAAAGCTGGAATCAGCCAGGATTGGGACTTTGCCAGGCAAACATCATAAAGAGAGAGAGAAACAGGGGAAAGGAATCAAGAAAATATATAAGAGTGATTATAGTGATCAACTATGAAATCTAATCCAAGGAAGGAGGGAAGTAAGGACATGAAAGAATCTGAGCAACAGTTAAAAAAAAAAAAAAGAGGGCTGGATTTGTGTGTCCTGGTGGAGTTGAAGAATTATTGGTTTGGGGTAGCAAAGAGATAAAGAGCTGAAAAGACAGAAGGCAGTGATTGAGATGAAGAGATGCTGGAATTTGAAATTAAGATGTTTCAGTATTCAACAATAGGAATGTATTTATTACTACTGAATTATATAGCTAGACATGGTTAAAATAGCATGTTTTATATTATGTGACTTTTACCATAAAAAAAAAAAAGATTAAAAAAAAAGATGTTTCAGTAATTGGTGAAGACAAAGTCTAGAGGTGTATTTTGGGTTGAATTGTGTTCCCTTGAAATTCATATGTTGGTGCCCCATAACCTTAAAATGTGACTATATTTGGAGAGAAGGCATTAGTTAGAATGAGGCTGGTAGGGTGGACCTTAATCCAATCTGACTAATGTCCTTGTAAGAAGAAATTTGAACACACAGAGAGATACCACAAGTGCCTATGCAGAGAGAAAAGACCATAGGAGGACTCAGCAAGAGGATAGTCATCTGCAAGCCAAGGAGTGAGGTCTCAGGAGAAACCAAGCCTGCCCACATCTTGATCTTGGACTTCTAGTCTCCATTACTGTGAGAAAATACACTTCTGTTTTTTAAGCCACCTATTCTGTAGTATTTTGTCATGGCATCTCTAGCAGACTAATACAAGGTGTGACCATGGGAGTGAGTAGCTGAAGTAGGATGGCTACTTTACCCAAAGCAAGAGAATTGGAAGAAAGCAGTGGAGAAGGTTGGATATTGCAGCAATGCCTTGAAATGAATGTTAAAATCAACGATTATGGCAACGGCAGTCCGGGAGAGAATGACTGCCCTTGGAGAGCCAGGTACTAAAATCTTCAAGGAACAAAAGAAAGTAACTTTGATGGGAAGTGAACTGAGGTGGGGCAGAAGACTGCAGTATCATCCGGCATTGAAATTTACAGTCTCTCCAGCCAATAGTCAACCGTCTCTCTCCCATCAACTTTTAAGCAAAAATGTTTAAAAAAATCTGAAAATGCTTGATTTGGTTTTTAGTTTTTCTCATCCTGAGACTTCTGCCATAGAGATTCTAACAGGCTCTGAAATACAGTGAACACGAAGGGGAGAACAGGATAATCTCTAAGGAGGGTAATTGGTTACCAAGAAATCCAGAAAGAATGGTGTTTTACCATACTTATTTGCGAGGCTCTAAGAGGGCTTAGTTGAGACTTCATAAAAGTTCTTATTGCCAATATTTTGCACTGGAGAGGAGTGACTAAGAAGACCTTTCAATAAAATTTATGGAGAGTGGAATCCTTGAGCAGTTCCTACCTTGTATCAGTGCTGTGGCTTCCAGGAATTTTTAGTGCCAGCAAAGTGAGCTCCCAATCAGAGTCCCCATCAAAATTATCATAATAAATTGACATCCATTGAGTATCTTTGTCCTAGGCACTGTGCTAAAAACTTTCACATACATTAAAAACAATCACAAAATGAATTCTCACACTTATACTAAGGAGAAGGCCTTAACTCCATTTTGCATGCAAAACAATGGCTCTAAAAACAATTTTTAAAACTTTGCCCAGGAGCTAGAAGTTAAGCCCAAGACTTAAGACATAATCTTTGGACTCTTCCACTATGTTCACCCTGACCTGATACACTTTTTTATATTAAACCTCCTTTTCTTCATTGAAGAAAGGATGATGCTGTGAAAGTGCCGCACTCGATATGCCAGCAAATCTGGAAATCTCAGCAGTGGCCACAGGATTGGAAAAGGTCAGTTTTCATCCCAATCCCAAAGAAAGGCAATGTCAAAAATGCTCAAACTACCGCACAATTACACTCATCTCACACGCTAGTAAAGTAATGCTCAAAATTCTCCAAGCCAGGCTTCGGCAATACGTGAACCATGAACTTCCAGATGTTCAAGCTAGTTTTAGAAAAAGGCGGAGGAACCAGAGATCAAATTGCCAATATCCACTGGATCATCGAAAAAGCAAGAGAGTTCCAGAAAAACATCTATTTCTGCTTTATTGACTATGCCAAAGCCTTTGACTATGTGGATCACAATAAACTGTGGGAAATTCTGAAAGAGATGGGAATACCAGACCATCTGACCTGTCTCTTGAGAAACCTGTATGCAGATCAGAAAGCAACAGTTAGAACTGGACATGGAATAACAGACTGGTTCCAAATAGGAAAAGGAGTACATCAAGGCTGTATATTGTCACCCTGCTTATTTAACTTATATGCAGAGTACATCATGAGGAACGCTGGGCTGGAAGAAACATAAGCTGGAATCAAGATTGCCAGGAGAAATATCAATAACCTCAGATATGCAGATGACACCGCCCTGATGGCAGAAAGTGAAGAAGAACTAAAGAGCCTCTTGATGAAAGTGAAAGAGGAGAGTGAAAAAGTTGGCTTAAAGCTCAACGTTCAGAAAACTAAGATCACGGCATCTGGTCCCATCACTTCATGGGAAATAGATGGGGAAACATTGGAAACAATGTCAGACTTTTTTGGGGGGGCTCCAAAATCACTGCAGATGGTGATTGCAGCCATGAAATTAAAAGACACTTACTTCTTGAAAGGAAGGTTATGGCCAACCTAGATAGCATATTTAAAAGCAGAGACATTACTTTGCTAACAAAAGTCCATCTAGTCAAGGCTATGGTTTTTCCAGTGGTCATGTATGGATGTGAGAGTTGGACGGTGAAGAAAGCTGAGCACCGAAGAATTGATGCTTTTGAACTGTGGTGTTGGAGAAGACTCTTGAGAGTCCCTTGGACTGTAAGGAGATCCAATCAGTCCATCCTAAAGGAGATCAGTCCTGGGTGTTCATTGGAAGGACTGATGTTGAAGCTGAAACTCCAATACTTTGGCCACCTCATGCGAAGAGTTGACCCATTGGAAAAGACCCTAATGCTGGGAAGGATTGGGAGCAGGAGGAGAAGGGGACAACAGAGGATGAGATGGTTGGATGGCATCACTGACTCGATGGACATGGGTTTGGATAAACTCCGGGAGTTGGTGATGGACCGGGAGGCCTGGTGTGCTGTGATTCATGGGGTCGCAAAGAATCGGACATGACTGAGCGACTGAACTGAACTGAACTTCTTCATTGCAAATTATTTTCTTCTTTTTAAAAAATGATTTTATTTAAGTTTATTTATTTATTTTTGGCTGCACTGGGTCTTTGTTGCTGTGTGCAGCCTTTCTCCAGTTGTGGTGTGCCAACTTCTCATTGCGATAGTTTTTCTTGTTGCAGAGCACAGGCTCTAGGCACGTGGGCTGATTAGTTGTGGAGCAAGGGCTTAGTTGCCCCACAGCATGTCGAATCTTCCCAGACCAGGGATGGAATCCATGTCCCTTGTGTTGGCAGGCAGATTCTTAACCACCGGGGAAGTCCTACAAATAAGTTTCAAGTTTGGATATTTGGATTCCTCGATAATGGCTGCCTACATTGCTATTTTGAAGACACATTGGTTTCAGTGGGAGAAACATACAGACCAGATAGTTTGGCTAGATAGATTACTGATGTCTGCTGTGGATATGGGGTCAGGGAAAAGCAATGTGCTTGGCTACTATTTCCCAGTCTTAGTCAAGCCCCAAAAGATGTCTCTAATGATGCTTCCATGTCACAGATAGCTATAGATATTTTTTGGGGGGGGTGAAGGATCCCTCACCATTTGGAAGACTGTTTAGTAAAGGTGACAGAAGTGAATGAAGAGGGTACGAAAAACTTGATAAAATTGTGAAAGGGGAGATGAGCATGCTCCTTGTCTTTGATTATCTCATTAATGAGAGCATCTAATGAAGTCTCCCTGGACAATTAAAAAAGTTATTTAATTTCATTCCTAAGAGAGCTCATTCTTAACCTGTCTCCTAAAAAAAATATCTGGACTTATTTAAAAAAAAAACAAAAAACCTTCCTGAAGCCATGTGTCTCATTCAAAATCCCAATTTTCTTGCCAAGGAATTCTTCCTAAATCAAGATTTTCTTGCTGGTCCTCCAGGAACCAGGAAGAATCACTGGTTTGCTGTGCTTACTGGCTACTTTTGGCTTTGGCTTCCTGTTCTCAACAGTGGAGCTGAGGAAATCCGCAGGATGTCTGCTGTGAAGGGATGGGGTGACTCAGGAGGAAACACTCCACCTAAAATAGTCTTGGTGTGCAGTCTCTGAGTCACTCTGGAATTAGAGTTAATATATGATCCTGGAATTAATCCCACAGGTGGTGGGAAGTGGAGAAGAAGGAAGTATCTGAAAGAAGTTTATCATAGAGAAAAATCTGCCACCAAGGTAAAAGCTGAACTGCAGAAAAAGCTAATATTCAGAAAGAAAGTTCATTCTGGGAGTTCAGAGTAGATGCGTTGGGATTTCCCTCACTCACCGTGGGCACAAAGTTCTGGTCCCAGTCCAGTATAGGGACCCATTGGGAATGGATATTTCCTTAAAAACACAGCAGGAAAGCAGCAGTTGAATAGCTGTGTAAACAGATATGGACCACTGGGATGCAGTCCCCTTGATTTTGGTGTTTATAATTCTTTCTCTAGAATTATCTGACCCAAAATGTCTATAGGGCTGCTAGATTCTAGGTTTATCACCAACTAATGATAAATATCTAGCATATTGCCTCCTGAGAGACAGGAAGGTATATATTAATACAATTTTTATCCACAGCTCCCCAAGCAATATTCTGTATTTGGAATGACCTCTCAGAACCTTGTTGTACTTCCCTTTACCCTCTTCTCCCTGGCTCCCAGCCCTGAGTCCATTTATTTATCCCAGCTCTTCACAGTGAAGAGAAACCATACTCTGTCATTTGTTCTTTTTTTTTTTTTTAAGATTTTAAAAAGTCTTTTTTAAAGACCATTTTAAAAATGGACCATTTTAAAAGTCTTTATCGAATTTGTTACAATTTGTTGCTTCTGTTTTATGTTTTGATTTTTTGGCTGTGAGGTATGTGGGATCTTAGCTCCCCAATCAAGGATCAAACCCCTGTCCTCTGTTTTGGAAGGTGAAGTCTTAACCACTGGACAGCCAGGGAAGTCCCAGGCCATCATTTATTCTTTGAATAGGTTTTGAGCAACTACTACACAGCCGGGAGACTACCAAGGCAAAGTACACTAGTCCTCGCCCTCAAGATGCTCTGCCCAGAGTCTGGTAAAAGAAATAGAAAAGTTCGACAAAACCTTTGTAATACAAAATCTTGGCTCTCCAATAGATTTAAGCATAAGCTTCTGGAAAGTACAAAAATTCACAGGAACCTTCCTGAATGGAGCTGGAAGTTCACAGAAGATTCCTTGGAAGGGCAGGGACAGAACTGAGTCATCTAGCTTAACAGAAGCAGGTAGCAGGGCAAACCGAGACCCAGTCCAAGATAAATGTTCACTGGTGGATAAATGCTGTGTACAAAGCTCGATGGGATCTTGGTTTGGAAAACAAACGTGATGAAATACATTTTGGGGACAATTGGGAAAATATCAGTATAAATAATGTTAGACAATATTAGAAGTGGTTTTAAGCTTTTTTGGGAGATAGTGGTGGTATAGTTATAAAGTAGGTTGTTCTAATTTTTAGGAGACAGATATACCTGAAACATACTTAGCAACTGGTTTAGCAAAAATCTGAAATCTGAAATGGCTTTGCAGAAGAAGGGGGAGGAGAAGAATGGATGCAATGCAGACAGACAAATGAAGCAAATGTAACAAAATGACAATTGTTGAACTGAATTTAGATGTTCATTGTACTGGTTTTTAACCCTTCCGAATTTGTGAAAGCTTTCATGAAAAATAGTTGGAAAAAATAGTTCCCTGGTAGACAGTTGAGTAAATACCAACACTACCCAAAATTCAGAGGGTACTTTCATCTTGGGAATACAAAGTAGAGAATAAATGCTCTGCCCAGACAATTGCCTTAGGCTGCACAGAAGCACTGAATCGGGACAGAGCATGGTCCACACTGTGACTTGGAGTCAGTAGAGCTTGGGTGTGTCCAGCTGCCCAGGTAGGACGCAAGGGATGTTGTTGGTGGAGGGGGTTGGTGAGAAGGAACTCAGAGCTAGAAAAGTCTGAGCTGTATGTCAGTCTGGAGAGCCTGAGAAAGTTGTCAGTCTGCCTTTGACTCATCCTGAGAAAGTCAAAGTCACCAAAGAGTGGAGGACATTTTAGAGACTGGTTCTGGTTTCAATTTGAAGGATAGATCAGAGTTTGGAAGGCATGGAACCAAGAGATCATTCCAGAAACTACTGCAGTAATTTCATCAGAAATAAAGAAGGCCAAATGTTGGTGAGGATGCAGAGCAGCAGAAATTCTCATTTGTTGCTGGTGGGAATGCAAAATGGTACAACCACTTTGGAAAACAGTTTGGCAGTGTCTTACAAAATTAAATGTACACATGCCATATAACCCCAACAATCTCACTCTGAGATATTTACTCAAGAAAAGTGAAAATATGTTTAGGAATGTTTAGAGCAGCTTTTTTCATAACCACCAAAACCTGGAAGCATCAGCTGGTGAACAGATAATAAATAAATTTTGCATTCATGAATGAATACTATACAATAAAGATGGAGTGAACTACTGATACTACAGCAACGTGGATGACTCTTAAAAGCATTATGTTAGATGAAAGAAGCCAGATTACATGCTGGATGATTCCATTGATAGGACATCCTGAAAAATACAAAGCTATTGGTATAGAAATAAGATCATTGTTTTAAAGGGGCTGGTGTGGAAGGAAGAGTTGATTATAAAGAGGCACATAGAACTTTCTGGGTGATAGAAATACTTTATATAGCATTTTCATTGTGGTGGAGATTACACAGTTGTAATACATTTATCAAAGCTGTGTACCTATAAAGTGTGAACTACATTATATAGAAATCATATCTCAACATACTTCACTTTAAGAAAAAAGAGAAAAAGAATAATAAGACTTGAGGAATGACTGGATAGAGAATAAAGGAAAGAAAAGCAAGATATATTTCAATGGTCAAGAAAACATAAATACTAATAAAAGAAGCAGCACCTGATACAGCCAGTTAACTGCTGCAAGAATGAAATGCTAAACTGAGTTACAGTGAGGAGTATTTCAGAATGTATTAAACTAATTTCATCCATTCTTATGTTATTACTTTAGTGGCCAATTTGGCACAAGTCTGAGGAAAGTGTTACTAACTTTTAAAAGCATGTAATGGATTCTTGAGAAGTTTATGTTCTGGGAACACACAGAGGAAGTTTCTGTGTGTATAAATATGCAAGCCCATGCCTATCTCAAAGCATCTGATGATACTTTTCCTTGGAATATGTTTTTCACTGATTTTATGTTCTTTAAACAATTAAAATGTATCAAAATGCTTTCTTAGGTCTAATTAATAAAAAGTACTAAATATTAATTTGTAAAAGAAAAATGCCTATAACACAGTGACAGAAGTGGGCATGGAGATAATTTGGAGAGAATTTAAGAAGGTAGGATCTTTTCCAAGGAGTGATTTTTCAGGTGAGATATGCTTGCACATGGGCATATGGACCAATCAAGTAAGAACACTATTTGTAAAGAGAAAGGACTGGAAATGATCTCACTCCCTACTA
The DNA here is from genome assembly GCF_054371585.1 of Giraffa tippelskirchi. Lineage (NCBI taxonomy): Eukaryota > Metazoa > Chordata > Mammalia > Artiodactyla > Giraffidae > Giraffa > Giraffa tippelskirchi. The sequence continues at coordinate 84,602,487 of NC_137276.1, read as the reverse complement.
GTAGGAAACTGGTTAAATAAATTATGGCATAATTCAAGCCATATAATGGCAGTCTATATAATCACGGAATACTATACAACTGTTAAAGTGAGATAAATCTATATGTGCTGATATCCAATGACGTCTGAGTTAGAAAAACAGTACGTTACATTACTATTTATATAACAAAAAGGTATGATCTATCTATCTAGATACCTATCTACCTGCATATACCATATAGGTGTAGCATATCTCTGGAAGACCATGACAAGGAGCTGTTTTATCTGTCAGGATCCATTCAGGAGACAGAAATTATACAATAATTTGAGTAGTGAAGCTTCAGTGTGGAAAATGATGAATAACTTACTAAATGTAAGAGAATTCTGAAGAAAACTCTAGGGCTTCCAACACTGAGAAGACAGCTGTGGAGCTTACCTTACGGCTGTAAGAAACCAAGACTCCACTCTTGAAAAGTGTGCTCATAGCATGGCGGTAGCAGATGGAAAACTACCTGGTGTGCTGGCTTCACTCTCTAGGATCACGGCAGCAATGTTTTTTTTGTTTGTTTGTTTTTTGATCTGTCACCTCAGGCAAGGGAAACAAAAGCAAAGAAAAGCAAATGGGACTTAATTAAATTTAAAAGCTTTCTCAAGAGTTGAGGAAACTGCAAACAAAATAGAAAGACAACCTACTGAATTGGAAGAGATATTTGCCAATGATATGTCTGATAAGAGGTTAATATATAAACTACCTGATGTGAAGAACTGACTCATTGAAAAAGACCCTGATGCTGGGAAAGACTGAAGGGAGGAGGAGAAGGGGACGACAGAGGACAAGATAGCTGGATGGCATCCAGCATCTCCCAGAGTTTGCCCAAGTTCATGTTCATTGCATTGCTGATGCCGTCCAACCATCTCATCCTCTGACACTCTCTTTTCCTTATGCCCTCAATCTTTCCCAGCATCAGGGGCTTTTCCAGTGAATCATCTGTTCACATCAGATGACCAAAATACTGTAGCTTCAGCTTCAGCATCAGTCCGTCTAGTGAATATTCAGGGTTGATCTCCCTTAAGATTGACTGGTTTGATCTCCTAGCTGTCCAACAAGGGTCTTTCAGGAGTCTTCTTCAGCACCACAGTTCAAAGGCATCAATTCTTTGGCATTCTGCCTTCTTTATGGTTCAGCTCTCACAACCATACGTGACCACTGGGAAGACCATAGCTTTGACTATACAGACCTTTGTCAGCAGAGTAATGTCTCTGCTTTTTAGCATATTGTCTAGGTTTGTCATTGCTTTCTGGCCAAGAAGCAACCATCTGATTTCATGGCTGCAGTCACCATCTGCAGTGATTTTGGAGCCCAAGAAGAGGAAATATGTCACTACTTCCACATTTTCCCCTTCTATTTGCCATGCATTAATGGGGCCAGATGCCATGATTTTAGGTTTTTGTTTTTTTTTAATATTTAGTCCCCTTCAAGGATCACTGCCTTGTTGGGGTGAAGGGGCTTGCATAACTCAATGAAGCTATGAGCCAAGCCATGGAGGGCCACCCAAGACAGAGGGGTCATAACAGAGAGTTCTGACAAAATGTGATCCACTGGAGGAAATGGCAAACCACTCCAGTATACTTGCTGTGACAACCTCATATATATGAGGTTGAACTGTATAAAAAGTGAAAAAAAAGACATACTGATGGCCAGCAGGCACATGAAAAAATGCTCAACATCACTAATGATCAGAGAAATGCAAATCAGATCTACAATCAGATATCATCTCTGTTGTAATGGCTATCATTACAAAGGTCACAAGTAACAAATGTTGATGAGGATGTGAAGAAAAGGGAACCCTAGTTCACTGTTGGTGGGAATGTAGATTGGTGTAGCCACCATGAAACAGTATAGAAGTTCCTAAAAAACTGAAAAACTCATCTACCATTTGATTCAGCAATTCCATTCCTTGGTTGATGTCCAAAGAAAATGAAAACACTAATTTGAAAAAATGTATATACCCCAATGTTCATAGCAGCATTATATGCAACTGTCAGACTATGTAAGCAACCTAAGTGTCCATCAGCAGATGAAGAGACAAGATGTGATATATATATATATATATATATACATGAAATATTAGTGAAATATTATGCAGTTATAAAAAAGAATGAAATTTTGATGTTTGCAGAAATATGGATGGATCTGGAAGTTATTATGCATAGTTAAGTAAGTCAGAAAAAGACAAATATTTTATATTTCACTTACATGTGAAATATAAAAAATAAAAGAAACAAATGGATATAACAAGTAATAAACAGACAGACCCATGGGTGTAGAGAACAAACTAGTGATTACAAGCTGGGGAGGGGCAAGATAGACAGAAGTGATGAAGAAGCACAAACTATTATGTATAAAATAAATAAGATACAAGGATTAATGAACAGCACAGGGAATATAACCATTATTTTAAAATAACTTTTTAAAACTTTTTTGGGGGGGCATGCCATGTGGCCTGTGGGATCTTAGTTCCCTAACCAGGGATTGAACCTGTGCCCCCTGCATTGGGAGCATGAAGTCTTAACCACTGGACTACCAGGGAAGTCCCCATAATAACTTTAAATGGAATATAATCCATAAAAATATGGAGTTACTGTGTTGTATACCTGAAACTAATATAACATTGTAAATAAACTATACTTTAATAACAACAACAACAAAAAAACATGGCTCAGATGGAAAAAATCTGCCTGCAATGCGGGAGACCCAGGTTTGAACCCCTGGAGAAGGAAATGGCTACCCACTCCAGTATTCTTGCCTGGAGAATTTCATGGACAGAGGAGCCTGGCAGGCTACAGTCCATAGGATCACAAAGAGTAAGACATGACTGTGCCACTAACACACACTAGGACTGAGAAAGGATACCCAAGAAAGGGATGAACTTGGAAGAGTGAGCTCCTCAACATTGGACACAGACCTCCTTGGAGAAGGGGCAGCCCCACTGATGGTGGAGTATTTTGCTGGATTGCTGGATTGCTTGAACTGGTTCACAGTTGATAAACTTCAGGTCACAGGCCAGGCTGACAAGGTCAGGTCACAGGCCAGGCTGACAGGGAATTCCTCAACTGGGAAACCTGGAGGCTGAGGCTGGAGGGAAAGAAATCACTTGCCAGGGGGTGGGGTGGGAGAGCTGATGAAATTAAATGGGAAACTGCCTTGTGGAAACAGCTGTGGAGCTTGGTGGGGAACTGACTGGGCCATGACTAGACTCACTGGAAAGCTGCCAGGAGCTGTTTTATAGAAGTGTCTCTGAGCTGGCCCAGGGGAAGCCGGCTGGGGTACCCACGGAACTTGCTGGGTGAGATCCATTGTTGGGACCAACTCAACACCACAGGAGCAAGACCAGAAAGCCCACTAGAACCAGGAAAAGAAGGCTATTTGTCCTCCAGAGTCTCTCAGCGTCCTCTACTGGCAAAGTTTAACTCTGTGTCAGCTGGCAAGGGAAAGATGTTTCATTATCACAAGCAAAGAAATGAAGGGAGGATTTGGGACTAAAAGGTAATAAATTCATAAATGCCACAGCTGGTAACAATTGTACCTGGGAAGGAAAACTGGTTGATCAGGCTCAGATGTGAAATAGAAATTTACATTTCAATGCACGTCTTGCTAGTGTTTGATTTGGCAGAGGGGCATTGCAAAATTTCTTTAATGCATTATACTGAGTTTCATATTGTAAAATAATAATGCTGTTGATGATAGTAGTATGCCAGTCATCATTCCAAATGCTTTAACTATACTAAATCAGCTAATCTTTCCCCAGAGCAGTTACTCTTATTAGACCCAGTTTTTATACTGGAAAAAACTGAGGCACAAAGAGGCTAAGGAATTTGTCCAAGATTAGCTGTCAATTTGTCTTGGTGACTGCAGCCATGAAATTAAAAGATACTTGCTCCTTGGAAGAAAAGTTATGACCTACTTAGACAGCATATTAAAAGCAGAAACATTACTTTGCCAACAAAGGTCCATCTAGTCAAAGCTACGGTTTTTCCAGAGGTCATGTATGGATGTGAGTTAGACTATAGAGAAAGCTGAGTGCCAAAGAACTGATGCTTTTGAACTGTGGTGTTGGAGAAGACTCTTGAGAGTTCCTTGGACTGCAAGGAGATCCAACCAGTCCATCCTAAAGGAGATCAATGGAAGGACTGATGTTGAAGCTGAAGCTCCAATACTTGGGCCACCTGATACAAAAAAAACCCCTGATGCTGGGAAAGATTGAAGGTGGGAGGAGAAGGCGATGACAGAGGATGAGATGGTTGGATGGCATCACCGACTCAATGGACATGAGTTTGAGTAAGCTCTGGGAGTTGGTGATGGATAGGGAAGCTTGGCATGCTGCAGTCCATGGGGTCGCAAAGAGTCAGACACGACTGAGCAACTGAACTGAACTGAACTGAGCAACTAACACTTTCACAGTTTCATGATGTAAGATAGATATCTAGTTTTATCATTTTTGAAATGGTAGTTCAGTTGTGCCTACACCATTTTTTAAGGTTAATATTAATACTTTCCCTAGTGACTGCCTTAATAATTTACTAAATTTCCATATATACTTGAGTTTATTTTGAGATGTCTAGCCTGTTCCATTGGTCTGTATGTCTATCTAGTCATATATCTTTTAATTGAAGTCTAGTTGATTTACAAAACTAATATAGGGAAAGCAAATTTGTGGTTATCAAAGGGGAGAAGAACAGAGAGTGGGACAAATTAGGGGTATGAGATTAACAGATATCATCTATTCATCATATATTCTAAAAAATCATATGCAAATGTTATTCCCCATTACTCTTGAAAATAATTTTTTGTAAAAGTTCAGTGTACATGTACTTGACGACTAATGGAATTGTTAGGGGGAGCACACTGACTGAAACTGTTCATCCTGGCCAGGCACCATAGTTACCATTTGCATGAGTTGTTTTACGACAGGAGGTCCTGGTAAGGAACATGGAACCACCAACTGGAAGAGTTCAGGAAAGGTCAAAGGGTGACACCACGTGTCCAACCACTTCCCAGAATCCTTCTTGTTGGCGTCCATCTTGGCTGAGTAATGTGTGCACCACCAGGAAGTACTCTGAATTACAGTGATTGGCCAAAGACAACCCGGAAACTAATCCCATCACCATAAAACCCGAGACTGCGAGCCACATGGCAAAGCAGTTCTCCTGGGTTCCCTTGCCCTACTGCTCTCCACCCGGGCACCCTTTCCCAATAAAATCTCTTGCTCTGTCAGCACATGTGTCTCCTCGGACAATTCATTTCTGAGTGTTAGACAAGAGCCCACTTTCAGGCCCTGGAAGGAGTTGTCCCCTTCCTGCAACAGAACGTGGGAGTTGAAATAGAGGAAAGTATCCAAGCTGACTCCCAGACTTCTTTCCTATTTACCATGAGTTGGTAGTAAAGCTGTTGGTCAACAAGAGCCAAGGAAAGGGTGTAAAGAAAGCAGATCAACAAAGAATGGAAACCCTGGATCACACCAAGAGTATGCACAGGAAGAGGAAAACAGGAAAAGGACTGAGAATGTACAGTTAAAGAGATGCATATGAGTCTCCTAAGGCTGCCATAACAAATTACCACAAACTGGTGGCTTAAAACAGCAGAAATTTATTGTCTTACAGTTTAGGAGGCTAGAGGTCCAAAATCAAAGTGCCAGCAGGTTTGGTTTCTTGGAGTTTCTGAAGCCGAATCTATTCTATGCTGAATCACCCAGCTTTGGTGGTTGCTGGCGATCACTGGCATTCCTTGGCTTGAGCTGAATCCCTTCAGTCTCTGCTTCTGTCATCACATGGCCTTCATCTCTCTGTCTGTCTTCACATGGACTTCTTATAAGAACACTGAAAAGTGAAAGTGAAAGTTGATCAATCGCGTCCAACTCTTTGTGACACCATAGACTATACAGTCCATAGGGTTCTCCAGGCCAGAATACTGGAGTGGGTAGCTTTTCCCTTCTCCAGAGGATCTTCCCAACCCAGGGATCAAACCCAAGTCTCTCGCATTACGGGCAGATTCTTTACCAACTGAGCTATCAGGGAAGCCCATAAGAACACTAGTCATTGGATTAAGGTTTATCCTAATCCATCTAACTAACCATCTTAACCAATCACATCTGCAAAGATCGTATTTCCAAATAAGGTCACAGTCTAAGGTTCTAGGTAAATATTAATTTGCAGTGGTGAAGGGGGACACTATTCAATCCAGTATAAGAAGGGAAAAAACCAAGGAGGTAGAAGCAACATGAAAATCAAGGGGAGTCAATGTCAAGATTCAATAGATCTAGTGCCTTGGAGACATCAAGTGAAACATGCCCAGAGAATCATCCACTGTTGGCCATCTTCTTGCCTCCACTATCCAACCACCCAAATTGCCTCTCAGCTGCTAATAAAAACTAAAGTGTGTCCTGCTCCCAGTCCTATCTTTGCTGGAGCTCTGTCCTTACCTGTCCTGGCTCCCTGGCACCATCTCATCCGTCACATCTCCTCTTGGAGCCCACAGGGCAGGCTTCACACCCATCCTAGACAAATGTAATATATCTAGTGCCTTTCACTATGCTTGGCGCATAGCTGATTCTTAATAAATTTTTTTAAATGAATGAATGAATGTATTAATTAAATGACATTGTGCAAAGTCCATTATCCAATAAGTTGCTTGTTTTTTATTGTTATCATTTGCTATATTTTCCTCTTACCAATAAATCAAACAGCTCACCTTCTGGTACACATTTACATAACAAAACTCAGCTCTAGCCTTCTGTGGAATGTGGACTCTCTAACTGGTTATTTCATTGTTAATTTCCCAAATAAAAAATTTCTCTTATGAAAAATTTTATTTAACACTTATAAGGTACTTACAATGTTCTGGCTGTTTTAAGCATTTTATAAATATTAATTAATGTAATTCTTATAACAAGTTAATGACTTTTATGTACTTTTATTATCTCTAGTTCGGAGAAGGCAATGGCACCCCACTCCAGTACTCTTGCCTGGAAAATCCCACGGACGGAGGAGCCTGGTAGGCTGCAGCCCATGGGGTCTCTAAGAGTCGGACATGACTGAGCGACTTCACTTTCACTTTTCCCTTTCATGCACTGGAGAAGGAAATGGCAACCCACTCCAGTATTCTTGCCTGGAGAATCCCAGGGACGGCGGAACCTGGTGGGCTGCCGTCTATGGGGTCGCACAGAGTCGGACACGACTGAAGTGACTTAGCAGCAGCAGCATTACCTCTAGTTAATGAAAAATAAAACTGAGGCACAGAGAGGTTAATTTTTAGACTGAAGTCACACAGTTGGTAAGAATTGAAACTGAGATTCAAACAAGGCAATGCGACTCTAGATGGAGTCTGTGCTCTAGCCGGCTTCTCAATATACCTTTAACTTTTCCTTAGATGGGCAGTTGCCTTTTCCATATAACCCTTCTTCTGCAGTGTGAGATAAAGAAATCAGCTAGCAGGTGTCTTCCATGATCCCTACAGACAAGCTCCACCTCTGCATCTAGATGTTCATAACACAACACACATAACCCCTTAAGAATACACAATAATGTACACATGCCAGGCAGTCTGAATCAGATTTAGGAAAGTGTTAAAGTAACCAGATTGGGCCCTCATTGAAGCTTGCTTCCATGTCAGGAAATTAGGACTTTCACCTAGGTTTCTAGGCTGGGGTCTCCCAGAAAAGGAAGGTTTACATCAACTTATCAGTGTTCTGCTCAGCACAAGGTACCTGACCTGGCTCCAAGCAAGGCTTCTCTTTGCCTGTGTAAGGAAATAGCCTTGCAATAACCAATCTGCTTTTGCCTAGTGTAACTTTCTTGTTCCAGCTCATGTTGGTCTGTAACCACCCCCACCTTGAATTGTACAACTAATTGGAGCTCCTTTCTATCTGCTAGATAGGATACTGCCAGATTCATGAATTGATGAACCAATAAGATCTTTAAAATTTATTCCACTACATTTTGTTTAACAAAAGAAATGCTTTCAAGAGTCACCATAACCTGGACAGAAATAATTCTGCTAAAACAAACAAACAGACCCAAATCCCAAACGAAACAAACAAAAAAACCCCTAGATTTACATAACAAATTAAAACCCTTCATTTGAATGCCGGCGACTTTTCATCCTCAGTAAAATTGCATGGACCTTTGTGCTTTATATTTGCATAATAAAAACTCATTACAGTAATTATTTTTCTGCAAAAAAAGGGAGCCATTTTTACTAGGTAGGCCTAATTCCTAATGATGTTCCTGATCAATCACTCAGTCATGTCCAAATCTTTGCCACCCCATCAGGCTCCTCTGTCCATGGGATTTCCCAGGCAAGAATACTGGAGTGTTTTGCCGTTTCCTTCTCAAGGGGATCCTTCCTTCTCCCTGGAATCAAACCCGCATCTTTTGCATTGTCAGACTGATTCTTTGCAGCTGAGCCATTAGGGAAGCCCCCACCTCCTAGATAGTGTTTTGCAGAAGGTTTATCATGACAAGTTACTGATTAGAATAGAAAATAAAGTGCACTGCAGTATTGCTTTTTTGAAACCTTGCATATAGACTTGCTATGTAAAATGGTCTCTATCACAACTTTGCTACAAGGCGGTGGAAAACTTAGCTCTAAATAGCAAAAACCATAATTTGCAGGGTTTTTTGTTGTTGTTTAAAAAATGCAATGTCTAATCTCTATTGGGTATTGGATTTCATTCATATAGCATTTTACAGTTTGCAAAATGTTTTCTCGACATAATTTCGGTGACCTAAGAACAGCTCTGTGAGGTTTGCAGGAAGAACATTTTCACCTCCATGAACACACACAGATCACCAAGCTGAGATGGCATAGGCAGATGGACTTGCATGCACTCTCCCTTGGCTGAGTTGCAGCAGAGCTGCCCCTGGTATCCATCTTTCTAACTCCAGCTGTTCCAGGCATCCCAGAACTGCTGGCTGAGACACATGCCTGACTACTGAAAGAACTCACGAATGTCTCAGGAAGTTAGAATTATTGGTCCCTCAGTCAATTTTTAGTGACAGATTTTAGCGCTTTCTCCCACTGCTTGTTTCCAAGACAACTTCTAGCACAAATGTGGATATATAAGGAGAAAACCATCAGCAACTTCCCTGGTTGCCTGGGACCAAAGGACTAATCTGCTCACTCTTCATACTCAAATTTGCTCACTCTTCATATTCAGTTAGACCAGTGGGTTCCAAGTTTGGCTGCACGTTAATTCATGATTGAAAATCCTGAAACCCAATGCACAGTCCAGACTAACAGTATCAGACTCTGAGTTGGAATCTGGGCATCTGTAGTTTCAAAACTCCCCTACTGAGTCTGATATGTAGTCTCTATTTGGTCAAGATCCGAAGAGTTAGACAAACATGGTGAATCTAATCTGGTTTAAACCCACAACTCTTTATTAAATGGATCAACTCTTGATTTGAACACAACAAAAATACATGGGTGATCTGATTGGTCTACAAATTTTTGAGTCACTATCATTATTACAATCAAGCTCAATTTACAGAGCACTTCTGCTCAGCATTGCACTTTGCCAGTATTATCTGACTAAAACCTCCTAAGATGTGGGTATTTTCTCCAATTCTCAGATGAGGAAACTGAGGTACTTAGGGCTCAGTGACATGCCCGGGATCACACAGCTGCTAAGTGGTGGAACTGAGAGATTCAAATCTAGCACTTGACACACCTAACTTCAGAACAACACTGCCCACCATGTGAATGACTGATTTCATGGGCTGGTTCTGTGTTTGGTTATTGGCATCTCTCTCTGTCTCTCAGAATCAGTAGTGGCAGCTGAGACTGACTGGGATCTTCCTCCTCTCTCCTCTTCCTGTGCTTGTCTCCAGCCAAGAGAGGCTATGCTTTGTTCGGTACCAATTTGGGGCTTCAATGCCCAGCCCCACCTGATAGATGGTGGGGCTCATACACTCCCTATTGTTCGAATGTATGACACTCCAAGCCACGTGGTCTATACCCAGTTGACTAATTTACACAGTCCTATTCCTAATAAGGGGGCTTCCCAGGTGACTCAGTGGGTAAAGAATCCGCCTGCAATAAAGGAGTCACAGGATCCATCCCTGGGTTGGGAAGACCCCCTGGAGGAAGGCATGGCGACCCACTCCAGTATTCTTGCCTGGAGAATCCCATGGACAGAGGAGTTTGGCGAGCTACAGTTCACAGGGTCACAAAGAGCTGGAGATGACTGAAGCAACTGAGCACAAACACATATTCCTGATAAATCTATAAGTGATTTGAGAAATCAATGCTGTGGTGTTCAGCTAGAAAAAAAAAAAATGAAACATTTCTTCAACAGGAAATCTACAGTGAGTAGCATGAGTAACTTTCCCAGGAAATTCTTAAAATATTAAACAGTTCCATTTAAGTATGTAGACCCTTGAGCTAAAGTTACCTTAGAGGAAAATGTAATGACCCCAGAGGAGTCCCATTTGAAAGTCAAAAAACTGAGTCCTACCCCTCTTCCCTGCTCCTCCTTTTCAGAAAACAAGTAAGCATATCATTTGGTGAAAGAGGAAGTGAAACAAAGCTTGTGTCCAGTGGCCTGGAGCGTGATGCTCAGGACTCCAGCAGAACCTGCAAAAGTCAAATGATGTGGTTATAGATTTTCAGAAATGTTAGTCTATTTATAACATTTGTTTCAGAATATATGCAACCAAAATGAATTGCTCCAACAACTCCAAATAGCAATTCTGAAAAAATCGCTGTAGCTCCCTGTGGCCTAGAAATGAGGTCATTGTCTCCCTTTTGAAGCGCACCCTCTCCAATTATTGAAGTTTGGACCCAGGTTGGCCAGGCAGCCTCGACCTCAGAGAAGAGGCATTTGATCCAGTGCTGTCTTTACTTCTCTCGGCCACACGGTGTCGCTGTCGAGGACAAGTTGGTTCACCTTAAACTCCTTCCTCTCTGTGAGGAGCCCTTAGGATGCTGGTCCCTAAAGGCGCCACGGGGGCTCTTCACAGAGGTCAGTGACCTCCCTCAGCACTCAGTTCCGCTGTGGACCCCAACGTGGCTGCCCTTTCAACCAAGTTCTTTTAGCTTCTGTGCACCGGGAGTTGGCTCCTGAAGCTCTGAGTCGAAATAGATTCTATTGTTCACAGAGCTCCCTCCCAACCTTTCTTCAGTGATGGCCAAGGGAGAAGGTGGCAGCATATTTTCTTCCACCCATCCTCCTGACTCCCAACTTCCCAAACATAAAGGCTTTCTCAATATTGCCTTTCCCTAGGCAGTCCGGGCTATTCACCTTCATTTACGTGTCTCCTATGGCATAAATAATATGTATTCTCTTAAAGGAAAGCTCTCCTCAGGAGTCCACAAGGTATTTTTCATCCTGGTGCATAGGGAAAAGTAGCTTGTACTTTTCTCACTAAAGTGAAGAGATACAAGAGAAGATCATTTCCTTTAATGGGACTAAAATAAAATAATACAAAATACATTTCTACCTATCATTTTTATTTTTCAATGAAGTTATAGATTTGTAATATAATAACATTGTGATAGTCAGTGTATCCAACCCCTTGGTGGTGTTTCATCCTTCTATTTCTCCCCAGTCCCAGACCTGTCCCTGTTTTCACAATACTCTGCTTAACTATGATCTGGTCTTATTGTTGTTGTTCAGTCGCTAAGTCGTGTCCAACTCTTTGCGACCCCATGGATTGCAGCATGCAGTCTGATCTGGTCTAATGACATGTTTATTGATTAGGGAGTGAACTTGTTCAAGTCAGGGACTGAGGGCCCTGACTTCTAGTCCAGTGCTCTTTCTGCCACACAACACTACATCTCCATCTCTGGAGAATACTCCCAGGCTGGGAAGGCCAAGCATTTTCTTACATGTTTGATGAGAGATGGAAATGACTCAAGATAGATGGGCAAGGCAGACCCCAAGGCATCTGTTCAAGTTTTTTGCATCCCTCCACTGAACACACATGTCTTTTTCCAGGGACTGATGTGTTCAAACTATAGCCTATCTTCAGAATAGCCTGACTCTCCTCCCTACTTTGTCCCTCTCCCTTTCCCAGGCACAAAATACCCCCATGTGGGGTTTCCATCAAAACTTACAGCAAACATGTATGATTGTCTTGGCCACCTGGAATTCCTCTTCTCTTTCCTTGGGGAACTACCCTCTAGCATTCCGTGTGATCCTTGTGGGTTTGGCTAGTCCCAACCACCCCTAGTCACCCACTTGTATGATCCATGCCCAGTACTGAGACCACAAAGAATAGAGAGCCTTATATGAGGCCTTAAGAATTATAATTCAGAAGACACAGATTCAAGTAAATCAAAAGAGTGTTTTGGGAAAAAGAAAAGTTCAAACGCTTAAAAAGACAAAACCCACAAGGTGGTTATAGTTGCCCAGTGAAGATTGTGATCCACTCTGACTCACGTCAGAAAATAATTTTAGGGTAGGAGTTTGATAAGTAGATAGGCTACCATAAGTTATGTTAGAGTAAGTGTCTGATAAGTATCTGGAGTCGGACAATGCGTAGTCAAAAGGTCAAATTCCATCCAGGCTGAGACAGGTACACGTCACACTTTTTCAACGGCCTCCTGGCTCTATTTTAGAGTGTTCTCTTAGTAATATTCACTTCATTTTTATTTTCCTTCTACACCAGACAGTCAAAATACCCAAGCTCCAGGGCCACAGCAAGTTGGTTTTGGGGCCCAAGCAAGGCAAATATGGCCCATCCCTGGAATTTTATTTATGGACACTGCAAGAGATGATGCTTTCCTCTGGCATCCCTAAGCTGGGATGATAAATCATTTAATTCAGGATTTATGTGACACTATGCATTCTGCCCTCACACTGCCACATGGAGGAGGGTCATCTGCAATAAGAGAAATGAAGGCAGCACGGCAGGTGATGGAGAGATGGAAGATGCAAGAGAGGAAGAGAACGCCATGTGTAGACAGCCCGGGGTGAGGCCTGGAGTCTCTTGAACTCATTGACAACCCAGTCCAGTTTCTGTCACATTTAACATATTTTCCCTTTCGGATTTTTCCTCTGTGCTGTATAATAAGAAATATATTTGGCCTTTGTGTCCAGTTTCTGGCACAGAGCTCCTAAAACCCTTGGAATTTCCTGAGTAATAGGAATGTTTTTGTTATTCATAATTAAACCCCTTTTGGTCAGACCTGAGTTTGTGCTGATGCAGTGACTTAGGGTGACTCCCCCAGAGAGCCTCAGGGTGGGGCTGGTCACCAGAAAAACCCAGTGATTAGAAGGTTAGAAGGTTTAGCCCCACCCCACCCACTAGCCTCTGGAAAGTGGAAGGAAGGCTGGAGAGGCAGCTTTGTAAAAAGTCTAGAACAATAGATGTGACGAGCTTCTAGGCTGGTGAGCACATCAAGGTGCTGGGGAGGGTGGTCCAGCCGGAGATGGAGTGAAATTCTGTGTCCATCTTCCTGGGCCTTGCCCTAAGCATCTCTCTCATTTGGCTGTTGCTGAGTTATATCTTAATAGTAAATTAGCAAACACTGTGTTTCCTCAAGTTCTCTGAGTTATTTTAACAAATTATCAAGCTTAAGAAGGGGGTGGTGAGAACCTCCAACCTATAGCCATTTGGTCAGAAATGTGAGTGGCCAGAACTTGCACCTGGCATCTGAAGTAGGGGCAGTCTTAGGAGACCAAACCCTTAAATCTGTGGAATTAACTCCAGGGAGTTAGTATCAGAATTGTATTTAATTGTTTGACGCCCAATTGGTGTCCAGAGAATTGGAAAACCAATTGTTGGTGTTGAAAAACACCCCATATTTTGTCAAAATGTACTGGGTTTCATTTGCTGGAGACGCTAGTTATATGAGGAGAGCTGCCTAGCTAGTCTGTGCTGGAAACAGGTATGTGTGTGTATCAAATCCCCAGCCATCATGTTTGTGTTGTCTGCCTTCCTGAAGCCCAGCTAGACACATCATGGGTGCTCCCATGCTCCTTCAAATGGGTAACACCGCATCAGGAGCCCTCCCTGTGCCTTTTCCTGCACAGCCCACTTGTCCTTCCCTCTTCTCTAAAAATAGCCATTATCCTGACTTTATAGTAATCATGTTCTTAGTTTTCTTTATAGTTTTATCACCCAAGTGCATCCCCATATACTAAAATTTAGTTTTGCCTTTGTGTGTGTGTGTTTGGCAAGTAGGGTGGGGTATTGAAGAAAGAATATGTCTTACACCAAGGAAGAGGGTTTTACAGTGGGCAGTGCTTTTCAAACTTTTCAGGGCATGGTTCTCAAGCTTAAATGAGCATCAGCAGAATCACCTAGAGGGTTCAGTAGAACACAGATGGTTCACTGGGCTCCATTTCCATGTGGGCTGTGGTTCACTAGATCTGGAGTGAGGACTGAGACTTTGCATTTCAAACCAATTTCCAAGTGATGCTGATGATCCTGGGTTAGTACCACACTTTGAGAATCATATACTCAGGATATGTGGGGTAATATCCAAGGATGTCATAAATTCATCTTATAATAACCAGGTTTCTTTTTTCTAAGAATACTATGAAAATCAGGGTTCAATGGCTCCAGAATTTTATAATGCACATATTTATTCTTTGCACTATGCCAATGGATGGTGATTTGCTTAGCTGATCCCTTTGCGCTCAACCAGAAGAGCCTCGATCTGAGGTCCTGTGAGCTCTTACTGTATTTAAAGCTCCCATCTGGTGTCAAATCACTGCTCTACAAAGGTCAGAAGAACTAGGGTGGCCAAGTTCTCTTGGGTGACTAGCCCCTAGAGGTGGGACACATTTCTTTCAAAAGAGAGATTACTGAAATCCTAAGAGTCTCCGTTTTGCACCTGGAAGCCAGAAGGAAAGATTCTCACCTCCAGCTATACCAAATAACCAAACACAAAATGTTCTTTTCAACATCTTTCCACCTTCATCCCATTTGCCACTATAGCTATACTGCTGAATAAATTGAAACTATAAGTTTGATGGTGGTACAACCTAAAGTAGTACCAATCAATCAAGAGATTGGAAGACTCAATCTCTTCCAACAAAATTCATATGAAGTAAAAAGGAAAATGCTGAACAAGGGAGAAAAACTAACTTATTTTTTTCTTATTTCCTTTTCATCACTCATGTGTTGGCTGTTGTGGTAGCCAGTCTCCAAGATGGCTCCAGGGATCCCTGCCTTCCATGCTCTCCCCTAGTATCTTATACCAGAGAGGGCCTGTGACCAATAGAATACGGCAGAAGAGATGGCATGTAACTTCTGCAGTTCCCATCTTTCCATCCTGGGCTCGCTCTCTCTTTCTCTCGGATAACTCATTCTAGGAGAAACCAGTTGCCTTGGTGCAAACAGCTCAGTGGAGAGGGCCACATCGCAAGAGACTGAAGCTTCCTGCCCAGGGCCATGTGATCCCTAAAGTGGATTCTCCACCCCCATTGGAGCCTTGGATGACAGCGGACCCAGATGACATTGTAACCCCAGCCTCAAGAAGGATCCTGAGCTAGAACTGGAGCTAACCCGCTCCTGGATTCTTGACCCCCATGAAGAAAAGAAAATATTTATGTCTTTAAGCTACTAAATTTGGGGGTAATCTGTAATGCAGCAGTTAATAATAAATACAGGAGTTTTCCAATAATACCCCCACTTAAGCCTCTAACAGCCCTGAGGGATTATTACTGTCATATTTCACTGACCTTAGGTGATTCAATCTTAGGTTCTAAGATTGATTTCATGATGCCACATTTATTCAATGAACCATTAAGAAAGGAAGGAGGGACTTCCAGTGGTTAAGACTTAGCCTTCCAGTGCAGGAGGTGTGGGTTTAATCTCTGGTTGGGGAGCTAAGATTCCACACACCTCGCAGCCAAAAAACCAAAACATAATACAGAAGCAGTATTGTAACAAAATCAATAACGACTTTAAAAATGGTCCACATCAAAAAAAAAATTTTCTTTAAAAAAAAAAGAAGAAAAGGAAAGAATAGCTGTTAGATTATGATTTACCTTCGCTTGTAAGATAGGCCTCAAGCTCAGGTATGTTATAGTATAATCAAATGTGCATCTTAGAACTGATAAAACATGTTATCTGCTTTTTTTTAAGGCAGGAGTTTCTCTGAATATATTGGTGAAATGAAAGCTTTTTTATTCATTCCCATTATTCAGCCTTCTGTGGAGTAGCTACTTAGTATACACCCGTTGAGAGGTTTTATTTTCACTAGAGAGATCAGTATGATTGCTAGGGCCAAGCTGGGCTCAGCATAGATTTTGTTCTTAATTATAGATCTACATGGGAAAATTCTAAAAGACATAAATTCTCACAATTCTCATGTTAGTCAAGGGAAAGTTTTTTTCTGATTTTTAAAAAAATATTTATGTATTTGAGCTTCCCTGGTGGCTCAGACAGTAAAGAATCTGCCTCCAATGCAGGAGACATGGATTCGATCCTTGGGTCCAGAAGATCCCCTGTAGAAGGGAGTGGCACCACACTCCAGTATTCCTGCCTGGAGAATCCCATGGATAGAGGAGCCTGGTGGGCTGGTCCATGGGATCACAAGGAGTCAGACACGACTGAGTGACTAACACCTTCACTTTCTCATTTACTTATTTGGCTATGCTGGATCTTAGTTGTGGCATATGGGGTCTTTAGTTGTAGCATGGGAACCCTTAGTTACATCATGTGGGATCTCGTTCCCTGACCAGGGACTGAACCCACGCCCTCTGCATTGGGAGCACGGAGTCTTAGCTACTGGAACACCAGGGAAGTCCCTTTTCTCTGGATTCTTATTCAGCACTGTCCTGTACATTTCCTCTTTGTGATGAGAAAATGTACTGCACATACGGCTCTTTCACACCAGCCCAAGGAGGCTTCTAAGCTCCTTATAAGAGCTAACATGAGGGTCCAAGCCAGCATTCTCACACATATTAGGCATCATCACTCCCACTGGACGTATGAGGGAAGAGACATTAAGAAACTTGCTTAAGGTAACAAAACTAGAAGGTGACAAAGCCTAGGATTCTTCCAAGCTCTTCTTGCTGTTATCCCTCCCACATCACTGAGCCTTCTCCAAACAACAGTGGTGTGGCCCCTCTCCTGGCCTTAAACGATATTCACAGCAAAGCAAAAAAGCTGCCGATTCCTGGGAGAGTTTTCAGTGGCCTTTGAATCTGTCTTTTACATGAATAGCATGCTGCCTTTCATCTTGGGAACACAGGAGTGTTTCATACACATTATCTCATTAGTCTTTACAGCACCACTGCTTTTCAAACAAATGAGTTAATGTTTGCAGAAAAGTCCTTGAGATCTGAAGACCATAGGCACAGTATGAAGAAAGTACAACATTGTTCTAAAGCCCAAACAGCTGTCATGGAGTCACAGCCTTAGCGAGTTCTTTTATGAAAGTGTCAGACTTTCCAAGTCATGGAGATGGAGGTGGAATTGAGGGAGGCAGAGCCAACAAAGCCATCTCTGATCTCCAAACCAGAGATGGCTTGTTGACTCTGCCTTGGAGAGGGAGTAAATCTTTCACACAGAGCTGCCAAAAGGGATTCCATTGGTTATTCTGATCCATCGTTGGTGACTGCCTGATGAGCTGAGTAGAGAAGGATGCTAAGGCCATGTCTGGGCTCACTGGCACTGATTGGTGATGTCTCCCTTGGGGACGAGACTGGAGAGTTTAAAGCATATGTTCCAGGAAGTTGCCCTTCTTGCTGCAGATCAACCTTGGCTGCATATTGGAATCAATTGAAGAGCTTTTTAAAAAACAGTAGTGCCCAGGACTCATCCTAGACCAACTGAATCAGAATTTCAGGGAGTGAGTATATCTACATATTTTTAAAGTGCTGGTGAGTCTAATAGGCATCCAGATCTGAGATTCACTGCTGTGAGATTATCACTTCCTAGGGCAGTAAATCTCAGTCTTGACCATACTTTGGGATTACACGGGTTGTATGAAAAATTGTATGTAAATTTGTATGAAAACTTTATTGATGTCTAGATTGCAATCCTGTATGCTCTGATTTAATTGATCTGGGGTGTGGCCTAGACATTGGAAATCTCAAAAGCTACAGCAATTTTTTTTCTACAGACTTTATTTTTTAGAGTAGTTTTAGGTTCAATTTTAGGAAAACTGAATAGAAAGTATGGCGGGTTCCCATATACCCTGTGCCCCTATGAAGATACAACCTCCCCCATTATTAACTTCCTCCACTGGAGTGTACTTTTGTTACAATTGACGAATCTACAATGACACATTATAATCATTCAAAGTCCATTGGTTATGTTAGGGTTCACTGTTGGTGTTATACATGCTATCAGTTCAGTTCAGTTCAGTCGCTCAGTCATGTCCGACTCTTTGTGACCCCATGAATCACAGCACGCCAGGCCTCCCTGTCCATCACCAACTCCCGGAGTTTACCCGAACTCATGTCCATCGAGTCAATGATGCCATCCAGCCATCTCATCCTCTGTCGTCCCCTTCTCCTCCTGCCCCCAATCCTTCCCAGCATCAGGGTCTTTTCTAATGAGTCAACTCTTTGCATGAGGTGGCAAAAGTATTGGAGTTTCAGCTTCAACATATACCTGAGCCCCATTCTTCCATCTGGGCCAGCTCCACAAACCATCAAACTCTGATGTCTTCACCTACAGAGGGAAACCTGAGGATGTGGACATGAATATTTCTCTCATTATACAGCATGAGACTCATCATTGCCTCTAGGATGACGCTTCCCTGAGCCAAAGAAACACACAGTAGTTCACAGGTTACCTGACTCATGGCTCCCTGACCCTCTGGCCATGGACGCTGAAGACTGAATCACCAAGATTGCCTTTG
Source organism: Giraffa tippelskirchi (assembly GCF_054371585.1). Lineage (NCBI taxonomy): Eukaryota > Metazoa > Chordata > Mammalia > Artiodactyla > Giraffidae > Giraffa > Giraffa tippelskirchi. Next base: position 84,583,683 of record NC_137276.1, on the reverse strand, counting down.
CAGAAACTGGTTACTAATATGTCATTTCATTTCTGCCTCTTTCAAACCTCCAGTTTTGTCTGTCACACACCTTTGGAATGTCCTTCTCGCATACCTGCCCCCCCCCAACCCCATACCTCTGCACTAGTGCCCAATGGGAACTACTGGCAAATGCAGATGGAAGTTGTTTTTCAACCTTTGCAGGGCTTTGTAGATTACATATACCACTGCCCTTATACACATATTGGATTGGGCAAAAATTCATCTGGATTTTTCTGTAACATCGTATGGAAAAACCAAAATGAACTTTTTGGCCAACCCAATACAAGAATACCTTGTGATAAACATATGGACTCAGAAATGGAATTCGCAGGAGAACTGACTTGACCCCAAACTATGGAGGGATGGAATGTCTGACAACTGGATTATTACATCTCTGAAATTCTCTTGCCTTTCCCACTCAAAGAGGTCTCCATCTTGGAGACCAAGATAGCTACAATAGAAATTTTTCTCCAAAATTGTGACAATTTTTGGAGAAAATTGGGAGTCAGGATTCCTCCCAAACCTAGGGAGCTATATTGCTTAGAGGGCACATAATATTTTCCTATAGAATTGGAGCAAGATCTGCAAAGGTGGTACCCTGCACATCTATTCAAGAGTAGAAGAAATGGACAGAGTACATATCAGAGTTCCTGTCCATTGAACAGGCAGCAGCTAATTATATGAAATTTTCTTTTCATTCTAAACTCCTTGTTGTCATTGAGTGTGTTATTGCTCAGTCATGTGCAACTCTTTGAGATCCCATGAAGTGTAGCCTGCCAGACTCTTCTGTCCATGGAATTCACCAGGCAAGAATACTGGAGTGGGAAGCCATTCCCTTCTACAGGGCATCTTCCTGACCAGGGATTGAACCCAGGTCTCCTGCATTGTAGGCAGATTCTTTACCTTCTGAGCCAGCAGGGAAGGACTCCTCTAATCTGTATCCTCTATCATCACTTAATGATTTTCTCATGTTTCCAGATCTGTGCTTTTCTTTTCATCTGTCATTTACTTCTTTCCAAAGCTGCAATTGTAGGGTTTGATAGTTAAGTAATTTGGGAAGTTTTGAGTTAAACAGGTTTTTCAATAAGACTTCTCAGTGCTTAGGAAATGTATGTGATTAATCTTCAGGAAGCTGGATATTGTATGCACTCTTTCCCAGACTTTTTCTTTTGTCTTTTTTCCTCCCAGACTTTTCAAGGACATGTCATAGGACATCAGTTTGGTTTAGAAGATGCTGATAAAGTCTCAGTCAGAGACTGCTATCCTTTCCTCTGTTCTGGGTTGAATTGTGTCCCCTTCAAAAAAGATATGTTGAAGTCATACTACCCAGCACCTCAGAGTGTGACCTTATATGGAAATACGGTCTTAGTAGAGGTAATCTAGTTGAAACTAGATGGTTAGAGTGAGCCCTAAGGCAACACAACTGGTGTCCTTGTAAATTTGGACACAGAGATAGACATACAGAGAAGAAAGACGATGTGAATAGACACAGGGAGAAGATGATTATCTACAAGCCAAGAAATCCCTGAGGCTACCAGAAGCTAAGAGAAGCTTGAAACAGCATCTTCAGAGGGACTGAGGTCTTGCTGACACCTTGATATCAGATTTCTGGCCTCCAGACAGTGAGACAATAAATTCCTGTTGTTCTAAGCTATCCAGTTGTGGTAGTTTGTTACAGCTAGGAAACTAGGAAACTATTGTTGTTGTTTAGTTTTTGTTTATTTTCTAAGCCATGTCCAACTCTTTTGCGACCCCATGGACTGTAGCCCTCCAGGCTCCTCTGTCCGTGGGATTTCTCAGGCAAGAATACTGGAGTGGGGTGCCATTTCCTTCCCCAGGGGATCTTCCTGACCCAGGGGTTGAACCCGCCTCTCTTTCTTGGCAGGCAGATTCTTTACTGCTGAGCCACCAGGGGACTAATACATCCCTTAATATCCATCCTTATAGCTAGATGGCAGGTAAATTGGGTTCATTTTTTTTCTCTCTCTACTTCTTTTTGTAAACTTTTTGAGAAATTTTATAATAAGCTTACAAGTAACAATCCTCACTGTGCTCCACTTCCATTGTAATGGGACTTCCCAGGTGGCTCATATGATAAAGAATCCACCTGCAATGCGGGAAACATGGGTTCAGTCCCTGGGTCAGGAAGTTTACCTGGAGACAGGGATGGCAACTCAATCCAGTATTCTTGCCTGGAGAATTCCATGGACAGAGGAGCCTTGTGGGCTACAGTCCATGGGGTAGAAGTATCAACTTCTAGCTAGACAAATGGGCAGCTAGGCTAGAGATCAACAAACTCTTTCTGTAAAGGGCTAGAGGACATATCTCAGGCCTCTTGGGACATGTGTTCACTGTCAGAACTACTAAATTCTGCCATTGTGGCAGGAAAGCAGCCATAGACAACATGTAAACAAAGAAGCATGGCTGTGTCCCCATGACTATTTACGGAAACAGACAGCAGACCAGATTTGGCCCATGAGCCATGGCTTGCTGACCTCTGATCATCAAGCATTTAGTGCATGCTGTGAACTGTTTTAGGAGCTGGGGATACAATAGTGAGCAACATAGTCAAAGACTCTGTCTCCTAGAGCTTGGAAAATCTCCAAGCTGCGTCTTCAGCACCTTGTGCAGTACAGAGCCCACAGTGTACAATCCATAAATATTGAACCAGTAAGTGATTGACAGTCCCCTGGCAGGAAGATATGAAGCAAGCTGTGGGATTGCTGGGCCAAGGGGAATCTCTGGGTCCCCTGAGATGCCAACTAAAGCCCAACAAAAGAATCTCCATTGACAGTTTGACTCCTTAACAAGACAAAAATAAACTTACATCAACAAGTACTTATATTCACCAGAAAACATGTACAAGAATGATTATAGCAACATATTTCCTTATGGGTAAATGAACTGTAGTATATTCAAACAATGGAGTACTAGACAACAAAGGAAATGAACAAACTACTGCTACGTGAGATGACACAGATGAATCTCAAAAATATCACAAACTCAAACCATCTATCCCCAACTCTGAACTTGGATACTAAGGACTGAAATTATAAACCACTTCACAGTTTATTATTCCATAGTCTTTGTTAGCATGGGCTTCCCTGGTGGCTCAGGTGGTAAAGAATCTGACTGCAACGTAGGAGACCCGGGTTCAATCCCTGAGTTGGGAAGATCCCCTGGAAGAGAGCATGACAACCCACACCAGTATTCTTTTTTTTTTTTTAATAAATTTATTTATTTTAGTTGGGGGCTAATTACTTTACAATATTGTAGTAGTTTTTGGCATACATTGACATGAATCACACCAGTATTCTTGCCTGGAGAATTCCCATGGACAGAGGAGCCTAGCTGGCTATAGTCCATGGGGTCACAAAGTCAGACATGACTGAGCGACTAAGCACACACACACAGTCTTAGTTAGCATAGCTTTACTATGCCAGCAAATATGGAAAACTCAGCAGTGGCCACAGGACTGGAAAAGGTCAGTTTTCATTCCAATCCCAAAGAAAGGCAATGCCAAAGAATGCTCGAACTACCGCACAATTGCACTCATCTCACACGCTAGTAAGGTAATGCTTAAAATTCTCCAAGCAAGGCTTCAGCAATATGTGAACCGTGAAGTTCCAGATGTTCAAGCTGGTTTTAGAAAAGGCAGAGGAACCAGAGATCAAATTGCCAACATCCGATGGATCATTGAAAAAGCAAGAGAGTACCAGAAAAACATCTATTTCTGCTTTATTGATTATGCCAAAGCCTTTGACTGTGTGGATCACAATAAACTGTGGAAAATCCTGAAAGAGATGGGAATACCAGACCACCTGACCTGCCTCTTGAGAAACCTGTATGCAGATCAGGAAGCAACAGTTAGAACTGGACATGGAACAACAGACTGGTTCCAAATAGGAAAAGGAGTCCATCAAGGCTGTATATTGTCACTCTGCTTATTTAACTTCTATGCAGAGTACATCATGAGAAACGCTGGGCTGGATGAAGCACAAGCTGGAATCAACACTGCCAGGAGAAATATCAGTAACCTCAGATATGCAGATGACACCACCCTTATGGCAGAAAGTGAAGAAGAACTAAAGAGCCTCTTGATGAAAGTGAAAGAGGAGAGTGAAAAAGTTGGCTTAAAGCTCAACATTCAGAAAACTAAGATCATGGCATCCGGTCCAATCACTTCATGGCAGACAGATGGGGAAACAGTGGAAACAGTGGCAGACTTTATTTTTCTGGGCTCCAAAATCACTGCTGATGGTGACTGCAGCCATGAAATTAAAAGACGCTTACTCCTTGGAAGGAAAGTTATGACTAACCTAGATAGCATATTAAAAAGCAGAGACATTATTTTGCCAACAAAGGTCTGTCTAGTCAAGGCTATGGTTTTTCCAGTGGTCGTGTATGGATGTGAGAGTTGGACTATAAAGAAAGCTGAGTGCCGAAGAATTGATGCTTTTGAACTGTGGTGCTGGAGAAGACTCTTGAGAGTCCCTTGGACTGCAAGGAGATCCAACCAGTCCATTCTAAAGGAGATCAGTCCTGGATGTTCATTGGAAGGACTGATGCTGAAGCTGAAACTCCAATACTTTGGCCACCGGATATGAAGAGCTGACTCATTGGAAAAGACCCTGATACTGGGAAAGATTGAGGGTAGGAGGAGAAGGGGATGACAGAGGATGAAATGACTGGATGGCATCATCGACTGGATGGACATGGGTTTGGGTGGACTCAGGGAGTTGGTGATGGACAGGGAGGCCTGGCATGCTGTGGTTCATGGGGTCTCAAAGAGTTGGACAGGACTGAGCGACTGAACTGAACTGAACTCTTCCAAGATACTCTTTTTTTAAAAAAATTTATTTGTATTTATTTGATCTCACTAGGTCTTAGTTGCAGCATTCAGGGCCTTTAGTTGTGGCATGCAGGATCTAGACCCCTGGCCAGGGATCAAACCCCAGGCTCCCTGCATTGGGAGCACAGAGTTTTGGCCACTGGAGTACAATGGAGGTCCCTATTCCAGGCTACTCTTGCCTAGACAAATAACTTTATTCATTACAGGAACTTCCTGAAAGACCCATTATCTCTTCAATAGTGAATGACAGCAATTTCCATCTCAAAGAGTCTTTGAACCTCTCACCTCAAAATCCTTGCCTTGCTCTTCTCATCAATCCTAAAAAGGTATCATAATTCTTATTAATCCTAGTCAAGCCTTCCCATCAAAAGACTCACCTTAAACCAGATTTAAAATCTCAAATTCAACTTTTTCCTTCCGGCTCCAACCAAAGCTCTTTCAAGGTGATGTTCTCCCTGATGGCAGTGAGTAACACACACAGCTTTGTCTTATGAACAGATTGTTCTCGTAATATTTGGGGAGTCAGCAATCAACAACATAACGTTTAGTGACGAAAACCAGACACAGAAAAACATGCTTTACGAATCAATTTATACTGAGTTCAAGAACAGGCAAAACTAATCTATGCTGATGGAAATCAGAGCTGTAGTTACTCCAGGAGTGCTTATTGCCTGGGAGAGGACATGAAAGAGTTTTCTGGGTGCTGGAAATGTCCTGTATCTTGATATAGTTGGTGGTTACATGAGTATAAATAAACACATGTAAAACTTTGTTGAGCTGTACATTTTTGCATTTATTTTACTGCATGTAACAAAAAGATAAAAAAAATTTAAGGTTCAAAATATAATAAATGTTAGAGATTATGGGGAGAGCTGACTGTAGGTTTAAAACTGTTGTTTCAGGGGATTTCCTAGGTAATCCAGTGGTTAAGACTTTGCTTTCCATTGCAGGAGGCGCATGCTCAATCCCTGGTCAGGGAGCTAGGATCCCATATGCCTTGGGGCCAAGATCCGAAATGTGAAACAGAAGCAATATTGTAACAAATCCAATAAAGACTTTAAAAATGGTCAACATCAAAAAAATTTTTTTTTTAAATATGATAGTTTTATTCCTAGGTTTTCTAAGGAATTTTACCATACTGTTCTCAGCAGGTAAAATGCGCCTGCTAATTCAGGAGACACAGGAGATGCTGGTTTGATCCCCTGGGCTGGGAGAATCCCCAGGAGGAGGAAATGGCAACCCACTCCAGTATTCTTGCTGGGAAAATCCCATGGACAGAGGAGCCTGGCTGGTTACAATCCAAAGGATCTCAAAGTGTTGGACATGACTGAGCAACTAAGCACTATGCTGTTCTCCATAGTGGCTGTGTCAATTTACGTTTCCACCAACAATGCAAGAGGGTTCCCTTTTCTCCACACCATCTCCAGCATTTATTGCTTGTAGATTTTTTGATAATGGCCATTCTGTATAACAGAAACCAACACAATATTGTAAAGCAATTATCCTCCAATTAAAAAAAAAATAAATTTTAAAAATAAATAAATAAAATTTAAAAAATAAAGCTATTGCTTTAGTCAAAGGTTTGCCCTAAATGACATGGAGTCAGGTATGAGAGAGATCTCAGCCTGGTGACCTCAGTTTTACTCTCAAACCCTTCTAGCATTGTCTACAGCTGAGACAGAAAAGATCACTGCAATTGACCCTAAACCCTGCACACGAATTAGTGATATTTGTACACATGTTACAAAGGGGATTGTGGTGAAAATTAGCAAGTGGAACACTTGACACAGAGTCTTCCACTTCTAGGATGCAACTTGTGGATATTGACATCTTGAAACAGCCCCTCTTGGGGACTTAATAGAGTTGTTCCTATAAAAACCTAATATGTGACATAGTGTATGAGGGGACTCACCACCTCTCCCTCTATTTTAAAGATTTGGCTACATCAGGAGAGATTACATCCAGAATCTTGTAGACAAAATTTGGTAAGGGGATAGTGCAGAAAGTTTCTGCTCTCATTATTTATGAGATTCACCCACGGTGTCTCATCAGCAGTAGTCTGTTCCTTCTAATTGGCTGTGAAGGAGCTGTCTATCAAAGACAACTATCTTATAATTTTAAAAAAATATTTTGATAAGATAGTCAGATATCAGGGTTTATTTTGCCATCCTATGTCCTTGTTTCATGCAAGTGAGTCCATAAGCTTCACCAGAGTTCCAGAAAACATATGCAAGTATGTGGCAAGTGTGTGTGTGTGTGTGTCAGAGAGAGAGAGAGGAAGAGTGTGAGAGAGAGACTGGTTAATCAATTCCAAGAGTTCACATGAAACCCAGCTCCAGAAAGGCCCAGTAGACTTCTGTAACTGCAATAATCGAAATAAGTATCTAAATTAACAAAGATACATACACGCAAAAATATTCCATGCGAAAAGAGAAGGGAGAACAAGGTGTACTAGCCTTGGGTAGATGAGTCAACTCCTCTACTTGTTAAGACATGTTGGATCATTTTCACAAACCAGGCTGGGCCAAGTTCTTTAAACCTAGGCTGTTGTTAATCCTCCTCTCATCTCAGAGAAGTGAAATGAGAAAAACTCAGGCTGTGCTACAACAAAATGTCCTGATAAAATGCTCAAAGTAGAGTTTTTTCAATACTTTCATTTTTAAAATGAACAACAACAAAAAAGGTATATGTTTGATATTTATTAGAAAAATCTCATTTAGTAGCTAGACTAAGTAGATACCATATGCTTACGTTTCCCAAACACAGAGTGGGAATTACGGCTTCCCTGTAATATTTTTAGCCTGTGGTTACTGCTGTCTCACCTGGCCCATCCCTCTACTTAATTGCAGGCACAATTCTTCTCCAGTATTTACCATGGAGTGACTCCTCTGTTCACCCACAAGAACAATGGTTTTCTCATACACTTGGGGAGTGTCCTTTAAAGACTGTGGACTGCTCCCCAAATTTTAGGACTGAATCTTTCTTTTCTCTTTTGTTTTCTTTCTGAAAGTGATATGTGTTTATGGAAGACATTTCAGTAAGTATAGATAAGCAAAATGAATCAAAACAAAAGTCACCGAGAATCTGATCCAAAATACTTTTTAGTATGTATACATATATACTATAAATATAAATATGCATAATATTTTACTGTGCTGACTATGTTTTATCAAATCAGTTCCTTGTTGTCAGACACTAAGGCTCTTGTCAGTTTTCTAGGTATAAATATTCCCAAAATTATCCCTGGAAACTGAACATCTTTGATGATCCTCTTGAATTTCTAAAAGCAAAAATATTGGGTTAAAAACGATGGGCAGACTTTCCAGATTGTCACCTTTCTGAAAAATTGCACCAAGTCCCATACCCGTTCCCACTAGCATTAAGTGTCAGAGAAAACATAATCGAAGAGCTCTCACACACCTACAAAAACCAAATTGTAGTGAAGGTACATCCCATCAATTTCCTTAGATTTCAGTTCAAGAGGTTTCCTTGATGCAAGTGTTTGCTCGTAAATTTGGTAACAACAGTGAAATGATCTTCAGAGGAAACCATCTAACCTTGAAGCCACATGTGCTATTCAGGTGACTCAGTTTCTACAGAAATTTTTGTTTTCATGTTGCCAGATGATAATAAGCTGTTTCAGTACGTTTCCTGGGGGAATTCCCAGCCAAACTGAGGGGTTTAGAATATGACAGATGCAGAATATGAGCTATGAATAGAAATAAACTAGGGTAGAAGGGAATTTGTGTAAGCTATTTCCTCTGGACAATTTCTGTTAAAGGATCTACAAGCTAGGAGAAACTTTGACTCACTCAAATCTGGGCTCTGATGGGGATGACTAAAGGGTCACTTTTGTTGTTCAGTTGCCAAGTAGCGTCCGACTCTTCGAGACCCCATGGATGGTAGCATGCCAGGATTCCCTGTCCCTTACCATCTCCCAGAGTTTGCCCCAAGTTCCCAAGTTCATGTCCGTTGAACTGTAATGCCATCCAACCATCTCATCCTCTGTTGCCCTCTTCTCCTCTACCTTCAGTCTTTTGCAGCATCAGAGTCTTTTCCAATGAGTTTCATTTTCCAGTGAGACCCTTTGCCAAAGGGTCACAGGAGCCTGCCAAAGCCCCCTTTGGTGGGGAAAAGTCCGAGTTCTAGAGACAAGACTCCAGCATCTGGGCAGCGACAGCAGAGAAAGAGGAGGGGGCCAAGGAAAAGAGTGGGTTTTCATGTTAAACTGACCTGGATTTAAGCATAGTTTCTTCACTTGCAAAATGTGGCTTGGGGCAGACTGGTCAACCTCTCTGATCTTCGACTCTATAAAGTGGAGACATGCGCCACCTCAGAGTTCTGTTAAGAGATTTCAGTGAAATAACACGTGTAGAAACTAAGTAGACTAATGAACACATTGAAGGAACTCAGCTGAGCTGCTATTATTACTATCATGATTAATAATCATTATTGTCATTTCCTTTGAGGATAGATTTAGGGGGAAAAAGTGCTTAATCAGTGGATCATTTTGCCTCTTTTTTGGATCCTCTGTTGCAGGGGTTCTTTTTTTAAAGTATTTATTTATCTTTTTCAGTTGGAGTATAATTGCTTTATAAATCTGTTTTACACATGGTAGTTTATATATGTCAATGCTACTTTCTCAATTTGTCCTACTTTCTCCTTCCCCTTCTGTGTCCACATGTTCATTCTCTATGTCTGTATCTCTATTCCTGTCTTGCAAATAGGATCATCTTACCACTTTTTAAGATTTCATATACATATGTTAATATATGATACTTGTTTTTCTCTTTCTGTTGCATGAGTTCTTATGTGTGTGCATGCTAAGTCGCTTCAATCATGTCCAACTCTTTGCGACCCTATGTGCTGTAACCTGTCAGTTTCCTCTGTCCAAGGGATTCTCCAAGCAAGAATACTGGAGTGGGTTGCCATGCTCTCCTCCAGGGGAATCTTCCTAACCCAGTGATCGAACCTGTGTCTCTTATGTCTGCGGGTTCTTTACTGCTAGTGTCACCTGGGTAACCTAGTGTCTAAGGACTCCTAAGAGGCCCATAGATTGCTATCTGTGGTGAGGGAAGTTGTTAAACTTGGATGGAAAAAAATTTTATCATTGTTTTTATTAACCTCTAGTGAAAATTTAATATTAATATATCTTTTATTGTGACTGCATGGAAGAAGTCACAGCAGAATCAGGATACTGACTACTTTGAACAACAATACAAAACTACACATCTTTTTGTATCACATCAAAATTGTTGGATATATCTCAAAATATCATTTCAACTGGAATTGTATTTCAAAAGTACGGTAGTTCTGGGACTTCCCTGGTAGTCCAGTGGCTAAGAATCCATGCTCCCAATGTGGGTGACCCAGGTTTGCTCCCTCATCAGGGAACTAGGTCCCACATGTTTCAACTAAGGGTTTATATGTCACAACTAAAAATCCTACATGCCAGTACTAAAGATCCTACATGCCGAAATGAAGACCCCATGCAGCCAAATAAACAAATAAAAAGAAGTGCAGTAGTTCTTAGAGACCCCCTCTTTAGCCCACTGCTAGATCACACTTGATTATTGCTTTCCTGTCTACAGGTGCTGGAGCTGCCTTTCAAGACAACTATCTTATGATTTTAAAAATTGTTTTGTTAAAATAGTCAATATCTGGGTTGACTTTCTCATCCTATGTCTTTGTTTTTTGCATTTTAAACAGTATTCTTCAAATGAGTCCATAACCTTCACTAGACAGCCTGAAAGACCAAGGCACAAGAAAGATTAGAACCCTTCAGGCAGGAGACCTTGGTCTCAGGAGGAGCTCTGCTGTCTAACAGCCAGTGAGGCTTCTTTATTAACTAACTAGTTAGTCTGTTGCCTAGGCCAGTAAACACCAAATGCAGACAGTTTCTGTATACAGTTCCCAGTAGGGCAGGGGACTCTGTCACTTGAAAGAACCTAACAATATAACAGATGCAAGATGTCAAAAGAGAAAATGTCTGTTACCTTCCGGAGGAGCCTGCTGTCTGGAGCACTCAAGGCAAAGGAAAGTTGCCTGATGAGGTGGATGGCCCAAAGGCATGGATAGCAGAGGAATATAGAAAAGGAGAAAGAGGATGAAGAAGAGAAAGTGATCAAAGTGATCAAAGTGATCAAAGCCCCTAGCAATGGAGGCCGTACAATCTGCAGACTGAAAAAAAAAGGAAGAAAAAAGGAGGAACATGAAATAAAGGGCGATGAAACCAAACAACAAAATGGTAGTGAATACTTTATTTGTTGTATTGAAACAAGTAAATTTGGGGGTATTTCCACATGGTCCTCCCCGCCCCTCCTTCCCCATATTCCCATGATGATCAACTGCTTTATTCCATTTCCCATCTTTCTTCTTGTCCATGCCTTTCTCCTTTTACATCCATGATCCTCAGTCTTGTCTTGGAAGGCCAAAAAGATTTCCACGTGTCAGAAAAATTCAGAATTTGGTAGTCCTTTTAATAACTCACTGCTTTGCCTATTTTGACTCATTCATTTAGATTCAAGTATTCTCAATCTGCCCCCCAACCCCCAACCTGGGGAATTACATGTCTCTTTCATAACATGAATCAGTTCAAAAGGCCCCTTGTTAGAGGTTTGCATACAAATGGGAAACACCATATAAACAGTGAAAAAATATATCTTTTCAGGTTGTTGGATTTTCTCCTTAATGGTCTTAAAAAAAACAACTAGAAATCTTTCATTTAATAAATGCATGTACATATAAATATATAGAATAGTAACTGGAATGTGATATTTATCCTTGTAATGTTTCTCAAAAACATGATTTCAGCCAGAGTGTATCTCAGGTAGGCTGAGAACTGTCAGTCTGTTAAATTAACTCCAGAGTGTGGTTTATTTTCTTACTCTTAAAAAAAAAAACAGAACTTCTCTGCTAAGTTCAAACATCGATATCCGGAGAAGATGCCAGTCTTTATACACACTTATAAACGTAGAACATGTGGTGTATGATACACTAGTACACAGTTTTACAAATTAATACAAGTAAAATATATAAATTACAGTGACATTGAGGAAGATTTCGGGTTTGTCTTGGGGTAATTCTTCTAGCAGTCATATTGCTGTAAAGAAAATGAAATAAGTATCAGGTTCTGATCAGGCTAAACAAACAATGATGACATTTCGGTGCTTTAAATCTGTTTTAAGCAAACATAAAGCAGACCAGTCTCAGCTTCAGCAGAGGTTGGGCCAAAAACAATAAGAGCTTAGACAATGCTCACAAAATGTTTCCTAAACAAACCGGACCATTGTCCTTCCCAAGTAAAAGCTGAAGAAAGAGGCCATGGAAAGTGCAGGTTACAAGGCCTGGTTGGCTTTTATATGCTCAGGGTGAGTTTTTAACCTCAAGGATTTAAGAGATAATGTCATGGGAGTTTTACATTGATGACAACTCAATGTGGGCAACTTTTGAATTAAATGCTACATACAGAGTTGACCAGTCTATACTAAAAACCTTGCTCTTTGAAACTGTCTTTTGTCTTGCAAACAAACATAACAGATCTGACCTGCAGGGTCGGGAAAGAAGCCACCCCTATAGCGACTGGGAAACCCAGTAGGACTCTTGGCTCCCTTAACCCAGAAACGAGTGTCATTCTGCCAAACCACTGCAGCAATTTTAGTCACTGACACATTATATTGTTGTTTAATCACTAAGTAGTATTTGACCCTTTGCGACCCCAGGGACTGTAGCCCGCCAGGCTCCTCTGTCCATGGGATTCTCCAGGCAAGAATAGAAGAAAGTGAAGTCACTCAGTCGTGTCCGACTCTTTGCGACCCCATGGACTGTAGCCTACCAGGCTTCTCCGTCCATGGGATTTTCCAGGCAAGAATACTAGAGTGGGTTGCCATTTGCTTCTCCAAGAATAGCAGAGTGGGTTACCATTTCCTTCTCCTGGGGATCTTTCTGAGCCAGGGATCCTGCTTTGGCAGGTGGATACCTGTCCCTAAAATGCACCAGTGCTGAAGTACAATGGGGTCTCACCCAATTTAAACTCTTGCCTTGTAGGAAACTCAAGGCTAAAGATAGGTTATATTATAGTAATCCCAAGAGCCTTCTTTGCCTCTGCCCAACCAAATTGCCTGGAAACAATTCCATATTGAAAGTTTTCCACTTTGCTGTTTTCTCGGAAATTTGGCAGGCTCCCAAAGCAATTATTAATCTTGCTGTATTTGCCTGATAAGGACATCTAGATTTTTATTTTAACTTCCCCTCAAAAATTATAGAAAGTTTCCATCTATTTACAGCAAAGATCTTCATGATAGCCATGGGATTTTCATTTTTTATTAGGTTTTGTCTTACTTTCAAAGAAAGTTAGGAAACCTTGAACCAGAGAAGTAAATGGTTAGGAAAATACAAATTAAATAAGTTTCAGTTTTCCTAATCCTGCTTTACAGAACAAGATGTAAAACAACCCTCCCCTTCCCCCAAATTTGACCAAAGCTGGACTTCCATCAGTTCAGTAATATATGTTTTTTTAGGAAAATATAGAAACAAGAACTTTCCCCGCTACTAACAAATGCATATTTCTTTTCCAAATCACATCCCCAGGAAACAAGCACTTCCTGGTTTTCTTTCACAGTGAAAGGTTTTTAATAAGCTGCTATTCAAAGGCTACTAGTGATTCTCTATGCTTAGCTATTTGGGCATTTTTGTGACTCCTTATTAGGAAGGAACTGTAGAAAACCCAACAGAACAGCAAGTCCTGCATACAGGTTAAGAGCAGGAGCTGTGGCATTTGAAGCCTGTTGCTTCCTGACTAGGTGATCTTAGAAACATTGCTTAATCTCTGTATCATAGGCTCTTCTGGAATAGGGGTTTAACGCGATGCCTAGGGCAATGGGTGATAGCAGTTACTTGTGTATACTAGTTGGGAATGTGAGAGCAGGCAGAGAGAGGACATTTCTTTTGTGTCTCTGCAGCCAGAGCAGGGGTAGCGAAAGGGGGAGTGGGTTAGATCCTGAAGAAGCACCTTGTCTATGGGTGACATTGTCTTATTTACACAGAGCCAACTACAAAGAACCAAGATAACCCAGTAACTGTGACTCTCAAGGAAGCTTACCATTGAGAGCAAAACCCAATAGGGGAAGGGATAGTTAGGGAGTATGGGATCGATATGTACATACTGTTATATTTAAAATGGATAACCAACAAGGTCCTACTGTATAGCACAAGGAACTCTGCTCAGTGTTATATGGCAACCTGGGTGGGAGGGGAGTTTGGCGGAGAATAGATACATGTATATGTATGACTGAGTCCCTTTGCTGTCCACCTGAAACCATCACAACACTGTAAATTGGCTCTACCCCCAGTATAAAATAAAAAGTTAAAGAAAAAACCCACTGCTGCAAATGCTTTTCCACAAAAATGGAATAAACACTAGTAGATTGAAAACAATGGTGCATTTTTACACAGGTTCTTACCTGTTGGCGAGAGGAACAATAACCACAGACACCTCCAAGCATTCCGTTTATTACTTGAATGAGACACAAGATGAATTCAATCCCACCAAGTGCCAAGAGGATCGAAAACAGAGAGACATTCCATTCCACTATATGCTTGGGTTCGATGCATTGGGACCATGTGGAGCTATCCAGAAGGTAACTGTGGATAAAAAGAGAAACTTCTGACACACAGCCACACCCAGTGGGATGTTTCATAAACATACTTCTCATGCCATGTTTTTTTCATTTAGGAAAAAAAAAAGATTAATTCAATGCCTTATATCAGATGCTTCCAATCCAAGTCTTTCCACAGAATAAGGAATTTTAGTCCAGATCTTGTTGCAATAATAGATAGAAAATTCAGCAAAAATTGTTGAGCACTCAGTGTGAGTTAGACATCTAGACAAGTCAAGTCTAGGGATAGAATAGCCTGAACTCTGTCCTGGAAAAGCATTTCTTAAGAGAAGAAATGATAGGCAATCTCAATGCAACCAGTACCCTGATAAGGTAAACTAAGTGTCAAAGGGTCACAGAGAAAGGACACATAACTTAGGCAAGGGAGAAGAGTTGCTTATGTATCTAGTCCACAAGTCTGAGCTCCATGAAAGTAGGAACTAAAACTATTCATCCTTGTCTATTCAACCCCTAGACCAGTATCTGGCCCATAGTAAGTATTCAACACATTGGAAAAGGAACTGAATGACAAATAGCAATCTGAAGTCATTTTGTGAAATGTTAGCTAACCATTTGCTGTTGTTGTTTAGTCGCTAAGTTGTGTCCAGCTCTTTTTCAACCCCATGGACTGTAACCCGCCAGGCTCCTCTGTCCATGGGATTCTCCAGGCAAGAATACTGGAGTGGGTTGCCATTTTCTTCTCCAGGGGATCCAACCCACATCTCCTGCATTGTAGGCAGATTCTTTACCACTGAGCCACCAGGGAAGCCTCAGCAAACCATACTGGAGTCATTATCTGAATATATATATTCTTAATAAAATAGGATTCAATCATATGAGGAAATCTAGGATTGACTTAATTCCATTGAGAGATCTGGAATAATTCTTTCCTTGTAATGTCTTCCTACCACAACAGAACAAAGGGACTGGGGATTAGAGACCTCATTTTGGAATGGTTAGTGGAGCCAATCAGAAATTCAATATGACTGATGGAATTATGATTGATTATGAAAAAAATTCTGTTCTTCTGACCCTGTATTTAACAAAAATCCATAATTTCAGGACACAATGGAAAAAAATTCTTTGGCTCCACTTGGCTATTAAACAACTAACCTCAGTTTGTTATTTCCCATACTGAAATCTCTGAAGAAGTTGAAATGAGGAATGACACAGAAACTGGAGATTTCTTGCAGAAGTTGATAGGATCCATGAGAGGGGAGATAAAATAATCAGCTATCAACTTTCTTGTAAGTTTATAGCTGATGAATCACCTCTCCTTGGATGAATCATAATGTTTTTAGAGGTAGGTTTGTGTGGTAGATCACATGTTTTTTAATACAGGAGTAACCAGTTTCTACTAGTACATTCAATATATTCAGAACAAAGCATGAAAAGTGTGATCTGAAAAATCATGATCAATAATTTTGAATACCAAAATTTCAAATTCCAGTGAGCACTGTTTTCCTTCAGAGGCTACCATTGGGCTGTACCTGTTGCAAGGTGTAATACGATGGCAGTGCTCATTCTGTCAGTTTTTGTGACAAATATTTTACATATAGTAACTTACTAATCTTCCTGACAACTGCCATTGGTTTTATTTTACAGATAAAATAACTGAGACGCAGAGAGCTCAGTTCACCTTCTCCTAGTTACTGAGACAGTAAATACAGAGCTAGAATTGAACTCAGGATCTATCTAATTTCGTATTCATGATCTTGAGATATCACTCCATGCCACAAAATTCATGAGAGACAAACATTCTTGAAAGTATACGGGCAATTCAAATTCATGATTCATATTATTTTCACTCATGAATCTCATGACTAAACCTTTCAAAATTCAGTAGATCATTCATTTATCATTATGTACATCTATTTCTGTCAGCTATTTCTGTCCTTTTCTCAATAATAGATAAGAAATACAGTATCAGCATAAACCAGTGGAGCCACTTGGATTTTCCCAATGTTAAAGTCATGAATAAGAGCTGTCTTATACAGTCTGACCACTTTGAATAAAGGGTGTATTATACATAATTGCTATGTTATATGTGAGTGTGTGTGTGCTGGTAGTATGATTGACCCTGGGCTTTGGTTAAATGCATATGGTTTTCACCAGTGCTATATAGGATTCCATAAAACTTTCTTATAAAATAGTAGAATCAGACAATTGCTGTGGTATAGTATACACACTATACACGCACAGACTCTATACCTAGGCTGCCTGAGTTCAAATCCTGACTGTCACATCTTAGTAATGTGACTTTGGATAAGTTACTTGATCTCCCTGGACCTCCATACCCTCATCTGTAAAATGGGAGCAATAGTGGAAGTCCACTCACATGTCATCAAGAGGACTGAGCCAGTGAATCCATTAAAAAGCTTCTCTGGGTCAGAGACTGGGAATCCATCCTCTGATACCCATTGCCTGAATTGTCCCCGAGTCAGTGAGAATAAATCTGGCAAGAGGATAGATGAACGAATGGTTGATGCTTTTTTAATCTGATGGGTTTACCACTATACACACATGGTGGATAAGAATTTGCAGCCTTATAGGGTACCATCACTTACTCTCCCTCTGTGTTGGCAAAGGTATAGTTCCACTGGCCACTGGCATCCATGCATCTTGGTCCTTCCTCTAAGCCCAGCGCAGCCACAATGACACAGTAGCCAGAGCCTGCCATTCCAATGAGTGCAGCCAGTATAGAAGACAGCATCTAGGGAAGGGAGGACCACCAGAAGTGAGGCACAGAACATCACAGCTATCCCTTAGGGACCATTTCTCCACCAGAGCGGGAAGACCTACCGCGCATCTTTTGCCACAGTTTTCATGGCCACAGCAGCCGCAGCAGTCTTCCTGGTCCAGCCCAATGAAGGTGAATGCTGGCAGGAACATCTGGTTAGAAAGCATGCAAATTGAAATCATTGACTTTCCCCTGATCCGTAAGGGTCAATCAATCTAAGCATCTTTTGGTAAAACATTTTTCTTTCTGATATTGCTGAATGTCTTTGGGTTAGGCTGACCAAATATCTCAGAGAACATAAACTCTGAGGAGAAGAGAAAAACCTTCAAAGTGTAATATCTGATTATTTTTATGTAGTGTGTCACGTTAGGTAGGGTCAGGATGTAGCATGGGAGGGGTGAAATAATAACCCATAAATGTGTTAATTCCATAAGAGTTCATAACATAGTTCCAGATGCAAACTGTTTTGAAAATATTAAACCCTGTCTTTAAATCTGTTGGTTGGTTGGTTGGTTTACCCTTGTAAAGCATGGAAGATAACAACAAAACTTTTAGAGAATAACTAAAATTTTTTTATAAACAAGAGAGAGGAAAACTCAGTAAAGGTGCACTGCTTCATTGAAGACACCATTGCACGGTTGTAACATCACAATAAAGCTCTTAAAATGAGTTTGAAATCCTTTGAGTTCAAGATCAAAAGAAGTTTAAACAAGCAAGGTATTGTATTAAAGACAAATGATTATGAAATTAACTATACCTCAATGAAACAAAACAAGACAAAAACTGACCTGAGAACTAGTGGGAGAAAGAAAAACAAGTGATTATGTTAGCATGATAGTAATGCTTAAATCCAAAGCAGATTTGCCATACCAGAGTTAGTGTATTAAGTTTAAATATCCTTTATTTGACTAAGAAAACTATTCTGTATGGTATTAGCAGTTTCATAAAACTTCTCTTCAAAATTCACAATCCCAGCATTTCAAAGTGGCAAACCCAAGTTTGTCCACATTCTTTCCAGGCTATGGTCGAAGCTAATACTTTCAGCTCCCAGGTTGGCAGGCAAATTCCTCTCACTTCACTTAAAAACAAACCTTGGAAAAAACAACACATTCCACTATTAGCTTCAGACCGTGGTTTGCTGCTAACCGAAAGATTTTCCCTAAACGCCACACCCCAGGCTTACATAAAGGAGAAAATTTATAGCCCTTTCTAAATAGCAGCACTCTCACAATTCATTATTTTTCGCTGTCACAGATGCTTGAGAACAGCAAAGAATTTGTATCCAAAACTCTGTTGATTTAGACAGAACTATAGGACTCCTCCCCGTTTCCCAGAGCGGATGTGAAATGAGTACCGGCTCCAGGACTAGAAACTCTAGAGGTTCTCAAATCTGATTGAAAAGCTAGTCTCTGTTTCTAGCTGTAAAGTAAGAGAATTTAGCAAAAAGGTAGTTGAAATGGGATTTTGTAAACCAACCTCTAGTAAAATGAATACCCTATACCTATCTCAACGTTCCTTGATAAGTTTTCAAAATAAGAATGAACAAAAATCCTGGATTTGGAAACATACATGCCTTATAGAAAACTTTTCATGAAAACATCTCATCTAACAGGAAAGAATTTTTTTTTCAAGGCTGTAATGATTTCCGAACGACTTACCAGCAAGCCCCCTCCCAGGATACCGGAGAAGAACCACACAAAGCGGCTGAGATGGTTATCAGAAGCATACTTGGTTTCCCCATTAGGAAAGTAAAGCAAAATATTAGCCACAATACAGAGGGTGGCGAGCCACACCAGCGAATGTCCGATGCATCGCGCGCATCTTCCGTAACACATGGTGATGGAGTTGATTTTCCCCCCCTTTACTCGTCGGCTTGGCTCGGTGACGGCCCTGATCAGATGAGAGCGTGCCCCGTCTGCGGGAGAAAGCAAAAACAGTTCTCAGCCCATTCCTGCAACCTCTTAAATACTCTGAGTTCTTAGTCACCACCGGTGGATGAGGTACTTGGTTTTCATTGGTCCCGATTGCAGGCTCGGGGTGGGGGGCGGAGAGAATGTCCTGCCCTCCAAATGAAATCCCTGGGACACGAAACCGGGGGCAGGACCTGAGAAACAGCCTCTGTTATAGGCAAGAGAGAAGATGATTAATCCTCCACAGGAATTCACTGTGTAACTCCTTCACAGGATTAAAAAAAAATCCACAGGAAAGTCTAATTCAACTTTCCAGTAAATGCCAAGCGTCCACCTTGTGACAGCCCTGGGGGAGGCTGCGAGTCTGCTCCACGCAGCCCTCTGGACGGCTTCCAGGCTGAGGGCTTTGTGTTCACGGCCACCTCTGCGCTGATTTAATCTGAGACCTGAAGCGGTCTCCGGAGTTGTAAGCTCCCGTCCCTGACTGTAACAGGGTGTAGGAGCCAGATTCACAGATTGAAGGAGGCTGTGGGAAAATGACAGGGCTGCCTTCTTTCCTCTGCCTCTGGTGTGCTCAGCAGGACCGCGCCTACTGTCCAGCCTTCCTGGACATCTGCCTCCAAAACAAATCTGGCAACAACACAAAGGTGGCATTAGTCAACACAAGGGACTCAGACACCTTTTTATTCCTGAGTATTGCTGTCAGGCAGAGCGATGCCAGCATGGGCCAAGGGAGACCTAAAGCCTGGGAAAAGAATTTTAAAAAAAGAAGAAGAAAGAAAGAAAGAAAAACAAAGGAACAGAAGAGAAAGGGACTTGGCAAGCGGAGTGGGGAAGCAAGATTGAGAGAGTCTGGGGTTACTGAGAGAAATGTACCCAGTTGAAGAGGGCACAGGGCAAGTGGTGGTCTGCCAGCCAGATCCCAAGATGAGCTTTTGCAGCCCTGAAAGCATGTTAGACTAACTTTCTGGTCTGATTATCTTACAGAAGGAGGGACTGGATTCTGAATAAGTCTAGCTGTTGAATAGCAGGTGGCACTGGCCAGGTAGGTAAGGGGAGGACTGATTGGCTAAGTGGGGCCGGGACTGGAGGGATGCCATCACCAGGACAAAATAGCGAATACAAAATAGAGGCCAAAGGCCAAGATGAGGGTTTGTTAGTTCAAAAGAGGAAAGTGAGGAACTTCCCTGGGGGTCCAGTGGCTAAGACTCCATGTTCCCAATGTAGGGGGCCTCGGTTCAATCCCTGGTCAGGGAATTGGATCCCACATGCTGCAACCAAAGATCCTTCATGTTGCAGCTAAGACCTGGTACAGCCAAATAAATAATTTTTTTTAAATAAAAAAAAGGAAGGTGAACCCAGCTGATGAATCTAGAAGCTCAGGCTGAGGCCAGGGTTTAAAGGATTTGGACCAGATCTAGAGGGCAGAACACATGTCAAAATTGAGGAGCCAGCTGGTGTTAATGACATAGGATCCAGACGGGAGAAGGATCCAAGAGGAAGCATGGCCTGAGCATACTAGAAAGGGTGAATATTCAGATTGGCCTAAGAAATAGATGGATGGAAAACCAAGTGCAGACAGGGAAGCCCAGAATCACCCACCTGCTCAGGAATAGGGAGGCAGGTCTTTATAAGACCATCACAGGACTTCCCTGGTGGTCCAGGGCTAAAGAATCCACCTTCCAATGCAGAAGATGCAGGTTTGAGCTCCAGTCGGGGAACTAAGATACCATATGTTGTGGGGCAATGAAGCCTGCGGGATGGCTAGAGAAGCCTGCATGCCACAACGAAAACCCAGCACAGCCAAATTAAATTAAATAAATGAATAAAGCAGAAGGAGCATTAAAAAAAAAAAAAAGAACATCACTCCATCACCACCATGTATCCAACAACCAGGCATGGATGCCCTCTGTCATGGCTCTAGGTCCTATTGGGGATGAATTCCACAGGGGTCAGAATATGGGGTGGTAGTACAGGTGAGTGACTGGGTCCTTTGCTGAGGCATCATCGTTCTAACTCTCCACTCTGCAGATCTATCCCATCTGTGGCCACAAAGGAGGTGAGCGATCCTTAGATAACTTTGCCTCCATGTGCTTGGATTCCCTTCCTCCTTCTCCCCCAACCCCTACAGTCAGCAGAGCAAGGAGAGGAGAGCAGGGGGCTTGGAAAGAGAAAATCTGGGGTGACAACCCAACTCTGCTCTCTGCCAGCTTTGAGGATCAGACGAGAGTCACTTATACTCCTGGGATTCTGTGTTTCCTGTGCTCTAAGATAAAGGGCAGAACTCAACTGGTGGTTCTTAAGTTTTTGAGTCTTGTAATGATAAGACCTCTCCCCAGAAAAAGAAATATACATTTATGTAAACACACACATTTTTCACAAAGGGTTGCAAAGAGTCAGACATGACTGAGTGACTAACACACACACATTTTTCACTCCATTCCTGGGGATTCCTGCCCCACGTTTCTCAAGATGTAGCCTGTTCAGAGATCACCTGCATGTCAGACACATATTCCGGTCCCTTGATGGACATACTGAACAGTAATTTATCAGTGTGAGGGTCAAAGGACCGATGCTGAAGTTGAAGTTCCAATTCTTTGGCCACCTGGTGCAAAGAGCCAACTTGTTGAAAAAGACCCTGATGCTGGGAAAAATTGAGAACAGGAGGAGAAGGGGGCGACAGAGGATGAGATGGTTGGATGGCATCACCGACTCAACAGACATGAGTTTGAGTAAACTCCGGGAGATGGTGAAAGACAGGGAAGCCTGATGTGCTGCAATCCATGGGGTTCAAAGAGTCCACAACTTAGCAACTGAATAACAACAAGGGTTGGGGCCAGTCATCTGCATGTTTTACAAACATTTCAAGTGGAACTTATGTTCACTCCATAAGATTTGAGGATCACTGCTCCGGTCCATAGCCCAGGTTAAGTATCATTTGTGTTAAATGTTAACCTGTGTCGGGAAGAACCCATGGAGGAGGGCATGGCAACCCACACCAGTATTTTTGCCTGGAGAATGCCATCCACAGAGAAGCCTGGCGGGCTACAGTCCATGGGTCACAGAGAGTCAGACATGACTGAACAACAATACTTTTTTTTTTTTTTAAGGCCACTGTCACCTCCAACGGCTTCTCAGCTCTACCAGACAGTGCCTTTATGAATTGTGGGGACATGTCACAATTCATTATAGGCACTTTCAGGCTCAAGCTGACAAAGTTATCTTGTAATATGGAGTCCCTTTCCCTTGCCCACCCTCTGTTTCTATCCCCCTGTGGGTAACCTAAAGCAGGGTCTTTTCTGGTTTGGATTTTTGGTTTAAGACCAGATATGGTTTTTTGACCATTCCTTCAACTACTTGGCTCTGGTCCCAGCCAGACATTGCCCAAGAGATGACCCTGGCCTTCCTCCTGGCTGTGAACTCTCAGCTTCCTGTACAGAACTGCTATCGTCATGGGTTTCTTTCCACTCTCCAACCCCTATCCATAGCTCTCCCACCACCACTGCCTTCCTGTCTTCCTTGTTCTGAGCCTTATCTTCTTTTGGAGCTTCAAGCTGTAGGATTCTGCTCATACATCGCCTCAAAGAGGCCAGATGTATGCATATATCACATACGCCTGTTCTGTTGTCACCCTTGAAATTATTCTATGTATTCACTTGTTTCCTTTTCTGTTTCTTCCCCTCTCGTCCCCTCTGACTGTGAAACCCCTTCTGCCTTGTCCACTATTGCTTCCCCGGTGCCTGGTGCACAGTAGGTGCTCCATAAATTTTTACTGCAAGCTGAATGAATAAAGTAATGAACCAGTGATCTCTCAAGCCTATTCTTAGCAGGCTGGTGCTCCAGTCCCTCCACCCTCAACTCTGTTTTGCCTCCCTTTGAGCACACAGTCTCACTCCAGAGTTTTAGAGTCCGCGGTACTGCTCCTTGAGCCTGCCATTGCCTGGCTATTTGATTTGGGGTGAGTTATCAACAATTCAGTGCCTCATCTTCTGTCATTCATTCGTTCACCAGAGTTTATTGAGCTATTACTATGTCTTCTAAGTGCTGGGGATGTGGCAATAAACAAAACTTCCTGCTCTTAAGGAGAGTGCAATCTATCAGAAGGAGAGACACAAATTTAAAAAATAGTGCTTAAAAAAATGTATTGTGTTCTGGTGATGAGTGCAGGCAAGGGGAATGACTGGGTGAGGAAGAGGGCCTCTGAGACTGGTTAATAAGAGAACCTACATCACAGAGTTGCCATATGTGAAGTGAGTCAATGTGTTTAAGGCACAAAGCACCTGGCATTTAACAACCACTCCATAAATGTTACTTATTATTACTCTTCTCATGCATGCACTCTCCTGGGCAGGATGTCTTTACTCCATTTATGATTCATTATATTTCCGTCCCTGGGATTCCATCACTCCAGTATATACTAGATCCCTTTATTATTTTTTGTGACTAATTTTTAAATACTAGAGTTCCCATAGTAATTAAAAGCTCACTTTTATCTCCCTCATTCCCTCAGGAATCAACTCCATCCCATGAATACCTTTGGAAAGAGTGTTTCTTTACTGCACTACAAGGACTGCCGGTGTCCAAACACTGGAACTGGTTCTCAACCTCACGTCTTATGTACTGCCAGAAAGGCCCTGTTCTGCATCCTGCCCCGGTCCATCCCCCTCAGCTTTGTTCCCTAGACAAAGCTAGTGAAGTCATCACTTTTCCGTGACACCTCCCATCACATCCCTGCCTGCCTCCCAGACCGGCTCATCACTCCTACTTTGTCCTTGAACACACCCCCATTGAGTACCAATCAGACCACAGTACACTAATGCACATTGTCACCAGCCTGCCTAGCTTCACTGGGGTCCCAGAGAGCAGGCTATCTTTTCTTCTTTGAGGGCACAACAGCTAGCACAGTCAGGTATTTAGTTGGGTCCCAATAAAGATTTGCTGAATTTTGTTCAAGTACACAGACAAGTTGCATACACTCAGTTCTAAGATGATTTGCTTTTAAGCAATGCCCAAAGGTCATATGAAAAGTTGGGCAAAATTGGCATTTGTTATATTTAAACTTCTCAAATTTCTTTTTTGCCCGTCATGCACATGAGCAGTTGTCATGTGCCTCTTACAGTGAGCTCTCCTAACCATTTGATGTGTGTAATGTGCCTTCAAGAATAATTCCAGGGAAAATGGCTTTTGATTATATCAAGATAATAGCAATGGAAGCATAGGTTGTAATGTTGGAAGAAGTCTCGATAGAGTGAATGGTTCAACTTCCACCCTGTCACCGAATCTTTATGGTCATTTTATAATTAAATCCACAAAGGTTAAATTTTATAATTAAATCCACAAGATTCTTCCCAATGTCATCCAACTAGTGGGCAATAGAAAGGAGTTATGTTTAAGAGCTAATGTCAGTGGTCTGTGATTCTATGTGGTTATGGGATTCTAAGAGGAAGATTTGAACTCAGATCTTTTACCTCTTGGTTGCTTTCTGCCACATGTATTTTGCCTTTCTTGTTGGGAAAGCACTGGTTTCTCACTCATTTGATACTTGAGAAACATAGCCATTCATACATAGTAACCATACTCAGAGTTGTTTTATTTCTGAGGGTTTTGCCTCCCCTGCCACTTTTTTTTTTTTAATATTTATTTATTTGACCTGCTCTGGGTCTTAGTTGCAGCATGTGGGATATTTGATCTTCATTGCAGCATGTGGGATCTTTAGTTGCAGTATGTGGAAGCTAGTTCCCTGGGTTAGGGGTCAAACCTAGAATCTCTGCATTGGGAGCACAGAGTCTTAGCCACTGCACCACCAGGGAAGTCTCTAGAGCTTTTTTGATAATGAGTAACAGAAGCCAGTTCCAGCTTCTTTAACTAAAGGGACATCAGTTGTGAATTCAAAGGTAGGGATGCAGCTAGGATGATGAAACTATGGACAAGGAGAACCAAACCAAATCCAGAATGTCCTTCTTACTCTCCATCTTATGTCTTTGACTCTTCTGTTTATAAGTTTATTCTTTGTAATGAAAGAAAAGAATTTTTTTCTCTGTCACATGAAAAAGTATGGCTACTGACAATGCACAAGTTTACATTTTTTCCTCTGTTCAAGATACCTCTCCCAACCCCAGGTTCTAAGGGAAGGGAGCAGCTGCATTGGACAAGACTGGACTGGGACACGTGCCCACGGCTGGAGGGCCTGAATAATGTGGCTGCCAGGAGCCATCTCTGCAATCATGTTGATGGAGGAGCAGGCATCCTCAGGAAAAGGTGAGCATTGGAGCAGGTGGAGAAGCCAGGAGCTGTTCTCTACTTGAAACTGTAATCAGGGTATACAACCACAATAAGAGGAAGGCAGAGAGAGGGAGCAGTGGTAAGCCATCTTGGACGAGGATGTGGAGAAAAGGGAACCTTTGTACCCTGATGGGATTATAAACTATGGAAAACTGTATGGCAGTCCCTCAAAAAATTAAAAGTGGAATTACTATATGATCCAACAATTCCACTCCTAGGTATATATCTGAAGAAAATGAAAACACTAATTAAAAAAGATCCATGCACCCCATGTTTATAGCAGCATTATTTAAAATTGCCAAGATATGGAAGCAGTCTAAGTGTTCATCAATAGATGAATGGATAAAGATGTATTCACACACACACAGACACACATGTATACATATGTATATATATATATATATGTGTATATATATATGAATATAACTCAGCCGTAAAAAAGAGTGAAATTCTGCCATTTTCAATGATGTGGATGGACCTAGAGAGTAATATACTTGGTGAAAAAAGTCAAACAGAAAGACAAATACTCTATGTTATCACTGTGGAAATCTAAATATAAAACAAATGGAAATGCAAGCAAAAAAAAATAAGCTTCTTGGCCCAGGATTAAACTAGAATTTACCTTTACCCTCATCCATTTCCTCCTCAATACCTCTTGCTCATCTGGTAGTTTTAGTTCAACATCTCACAGCCATCATCTTACCCCCTTATTGAGCCAGGGAATCTCCTTGGCCTCACAGACATTTTCAGATAAGACACCTCCTGGGATGCCTCATCCATGTTCTGAAGTCCAAGATGTGGATCTGGCTCTTCCTTCTTGGAGGCTGGCTGCTCCGAAGAGGGATGAGTGAGCCGAAGGTTCAGAGCATGCCTGTGAAACCAGAGCACAAAAACTTTTAGGGAAAAGGGCTCTTGTTTTCTGATTTGAGTGTCATTTCTTGTGGTTTGTAATAGAGCCTGCCATGTGAGATGGTAAGGGACTTCAAAGACCATCTGGGTCTCAATGGGCTGTGGGTATCTAAAACCAAACACTCTGATTTAGCCCAAAGAGAACAAGGACTCTCTTAAGGTGGGGCCAGAACTCTGCATTGTAAGAAAGCTCCCCAAGTGATTCTAACGCACAGCCCGAGTTTAAATCCACTGATGCAAGCAACCCAACTTTCTAGTCATTTTAGAAATGAGGCCATCGAGATCCGGAAGGTTTAATTTCAGTTCAGAAGAAAAGCCATAGATAATTAAAACAAAAACAAACCCTAAACAGTGAAAAGTGATGAATTCATCTGTTTGTACATGAATGAATTCGTTTTGCACCTGGTCAACAGGCGGTTCCCTTTGTGGGTTTTTTTTTCTTCCCCAGATCCCAGTTGCCTTTGGGGAGGATGACAGAAACTATTATCCAGTTACTGTGCATTAGAGGAAGGAGGGAGGGACAATTAAATATCACATAGACATATGCCCACCTTCTCAGGCTGTAATTGAACTTTACAGCAGTCAGTAGGGAGCTAAGTCCAGGGGAAGGACTGAGACTCATGAGGGTTGCTATGCAGCCTGAGGTCACAAGGCTGGTGAGTGACACACTCTGGACTCCTCCTACTCAGGAGTTTATGACTCAGACATTCATGCTCTTTCCTCCACATGCTTGGCTTTTTTCTATTATTTCACCACACCCTTTCCAGTGAAAAATGTTGACCAGATTTAAGAGCTTTTTACTTGGCGTTTCTGAATAACATAATTCCCAGACATTAATTGTTTGGGTTCTACTTGAATTAAATAAATGATTTTAAAGTTCACTTGGAAGGGGAATAAATTAGGAGTATGGGATTAACAGATACATACTACTATATATAAAATAGTTAAACAATAAGGATTATAGCACAGGGAACTATATCCGGTATCTTTTAAGAACCTATAATGGAAAAGAATTTTTAAAAAGAATATAGCTATATACATATATACATGAGTGTGTGTTAAGTTATTTCAGTCGTAGCCGACTCTTTGTGAACCCATGGACTGTAGCCCATCAGACTCCTCTGTCCACGGGATTCTCCAGGCAAGAGTACTGGAGTGGGTTGCCATGCCCTCCTCCAGGGGATCTTCCCAACCCAGGGATCAAACCCACATCTCTTATGTCTCCTACATTGGCAGGTGGGTTCTATATCACTAGAGCCACCTGGGAAACCCATATACATATATATGTATAGCTAAATCACTTTGCTATACATTTGAAACTAATCCAACATTGTAAATCAATTAGACCTTAATTTAAAAATAAATAAAATTTTAAAATTAAGTTAACTTGGTGTTTTCAAATGAGAGGACTTTCCACCAATGTGGATTCATTGGGCAGAACCCCGGTGGACAGCATAGAATGAAGGTTACAGCCAGTATTTCATGAACTTGGCTTTGTTTATCAACAATCAAGGTATGTGGACCATTAATAGTTTAAAATTAGTGGTGCACATATCATGAAGAAGGCAGAAAAGTAGAAGCAGTGACAGATTTTATTTTCTTGTACTCCAAAACCTCTGTGAACAACGAAATTAAAAGATACTTGCTCCTTGGAAGGAAACCTGTGACAAACCTCAACGATGTATTAAAGGCAAAGACATCACCTTGCTGACAAAGGTCCATATAGTCAAAGCCATGGTTTTTCCAGTAGTCATGTATGGATGTGAGAGTTAGACCGTAAAGAAGGCTGAGCACCAAAGAATTGATGCTTTTGAACTGTAGTGCTGGAGGTGACTCTTAGGAGTCCCTTGGACTGCAAGGAGATCAAGCTAATCAATCCTAAAGGAAATCAACCCTGAATATTCACTGGAAGGACAGATGCTGAAGCTGAAGCTCTAATACTTTGGCCACTTGATGTCAAAGAGCTGACTCACTGGAAAAGACCCTTATGCTGGGAAAGATTTAAGGAAAAAGGAGAAGAGGGTGGCATAGGATGAGATGGTTAGATAACATCATCTACTCAATGGACATGAATTTCAGCAACCTCCAGGAGACCGTGAATGACCCGAAAGCCTGGCATGCTGCAGTTCATGAGGTCGTAAAGTTGGATACGACTTAGCTACTTAACAGCAATAACAGTAGTTAAAAATAAGAATAATTTATTTATTTTTCTAGATTCAATATAGGAGAGAAGTAATAAAACCTGTTTTCATTTCCTTAACCCTGGTCTAACGTGTAAAGGATTTCCCCACTGGCCCTTTGAGCTTATATTAAAAAAAAAATTACATATTTGCCTTTCACTTTTCCAGAAAGGTTGGGGTGGAACTCTCTCCCCTCCTTTCCTGTCATTTAACATTCAGCCCAGTGGGGCTTCTGTCAGGTAGCAATAGAAGACCACACAAGAGAAGCCAAGGGAGAGGTTGGCTCTGAGCTGATTTTTAGGCATCACTTTCCAGGGGTCCCTGATGATAGCAGAGCTTGTAAGTGTGTGTCGTTGAACTCTGAATTAAAAACACTCCTCCTGTTGTTCAGTTTTTAGTCATTTTTGCGACTTCAGCACTCTCTGAGACAGACTGGAGCATAAATAAGAGGCAATGTGAACTTTCTCCAAGTAACTTTTCCAAGTTGGTGAGTTAATCCTCCACCTAACCCTCACAGCCTTCACTCTCAGTCAAACTGGTTTTGAAGCTGTCAGTCAGTCAAATGCCAGCATGGCACAATTCCCACTGATACTCAATGAGCTGAAAACTTGGGTTACTGTTGATTTTGCCCTAGGGAATTTTACTCAGAACAACAATACAGAAATACAGAAGGGGGATAAGTTAAGACTTGGTGTGTGTGTGTGTGTGTGTATGAGAGAGAGAGACAGACAGACTCAAAGAAACCTGACAGACTTCACTGGATCCAAAGCTCAGTTCTGGCCAAAGTGAATGCTGACCTTACTTTCTAACTCCCTGTTCATAGTCTCCATCTGGCCCAGTGCAGGAGAACTGAAGTCTGAGTTAGCACTACCCCAGCATCTAGTACAAACACCACGCCTCAGGTTTCCTCCCCAGAAAGGGAGCTGAGATTCTAAATTAGCTGAATCACCTAGTAACAACTCCCTTCATTGTCTTACGTTACAAAAACGCAGTCACGTACCACGGGAACCCTGCTGGGAAATTCATTCCATTTTCAAGTTAAACCGTTAGCCTGACCTATTTCAAATGACTAAAAGATTCTTTATAGAGTCATGGTTTTTCAACAAGGCCTTCACAGTGATTCAGAAATTACTTTTTCAGATTTAAACGGTGAAGAGAACTTGAGTAAGAATTGCAAAGCGACTGAAATACCAAATTGAAAGATAAAAATCATCCAGAATAGTTCTTTTTTTAAGATTAAAAAAAAATTTTTTTTTTGATGTGGACCATTTTTAATGTATTTATTAAATTTGTCATGATATTGCTTCTGTTGTTTATGTTTTGTTTTTTGGGCATGAAGCATGTGGAATTTTAGTTTCATGACCAAGGATTGAACCTGTAAAGTCCTGCACTGAAAGGTGAAGTCTTAACCCTTGGACCATCAGGGAAGTCCCCCTCATCTAGAGTATTTTTAATGCATTTGCTCCTTGCCTAATAAAAACCAAATAAGCTCCTTTGTGAGAGCCTTCAAGATAGCTGACTCTCCAAGTAATTAAATCAGGAATTTGGGCTAGAGATGCCAGTTGTCAAGAAGACGTTATTAAAAGCTGGCTCAGGATGTGGGATTCCTGCTCTCCTTGCATCTGCCTTTGCAGAAGTGGTCTGGCTGTTCTCCTCCCCCTCATGAGAACACAGGGGTGCATGATTACAGGACCTTGTCTTTCTTGACTGCCTCCTCCTCCAATTCCCTGACTGTCTTCTCAATGGTCTTGGTGTCTTCTGTGATGACTAGATGTTTTTAAGAATCAGTCTCAAGCACAGGTTTGGCATGAGGTTTGTGTGAGCTCCTTTCTGACTTTTTTTTTTTAAACAAAGGAGGAAGAACATGTATGCAAATAAGTGGAAAGTATTTTTTCTTTGAATCATATATATGACATTTCATAGGTGGTCTTCTAGCTTCTTCTAGCAGTAAACAATCCACCTGCAATCAGAAGACCAGGGTTTGATCTTGTGTCAGGAAGATTTCATGCAGAAGGGGATGGCAACCCACTCCAGTATTCTTACTTGGAGAATTCCATGGACAGAGGAGCCTGGTAGGCTTACAGTTCGTGGGGTTGCAAAGAGTCAGACGTGACTGAGTGACTAACACACACACTTCTAGCTTCTTACTATGTAGTAAAACCAATTTGAAAGTTATGGTGTTTCTCAGCATCAGGTCTGACAACTGTCAGTGAAGAGAGGAGCCTCAAAACCATCTATGCAAACCATAACAATGGACGCTTGTACCCCTGCCCCCCTTTCCCACACAACAACGGGCAGAAGTTTGGGGAGCTGAAGGCAGCGGCCTGCCCTTCTACAGGACACGCAGACACTGACCATGATAACTTGTCCCTGATGGGAACACTCCTACACAAAGATTGCTGTGGATCTGAAGTGGCCTTTGAGACACCGCCCCCCCAGTGCTGGAATGGAAAGAGGACCTCACTGACCCCCAGACACAGACAGCAGCAGGGCTCTTCGTGGCCACAGTGGCTTCAAAAGGCACTGGATCAAATTGGAAGATACAGGTTCAGAGAATTCCCCTCTAGAGAAGAAATCAAAAACATGATAAATATGAAGGGAAAGCAAAAAGTTATGAAAAGTACCTTTATAAAAAATTTTAAATCTTGTTTAGTGAACACAGAGGATAGGAAAAAATAATATTAAAAGTGCATAAAACCAGAAAAAAAAATGTTATACTGGGGGACTTCCCCAGTGGTGAAGTGGATAAGAATTCTCATGACAATGGAGGGGACACAGGTTCAATTTCTGGTCTGGGAAGATTTCACATGCAGCAGAGCAACTAAGCTCGTTCCCCACGACTGCTGAGCCCGTGTGCTGCAAGTAACTGAAGCCTGTGCACCTAGAGCCTATGCTCTGCGCCAGGAGTAGGAACCGCAATAAGAAGCTCACGAACCTCAACAAAGAGTAGCCGACAATAACCGCAACTAGAGAACGCCCGCTCTCAGCAACCAAGACCCAGCACAGCTAAAATAAATATAAATAAATAAATAAAATGTATGGTGGGGAATTCTTAAAGAAAAAGATTTACATAAGAGGATGAAGATCCCTGACAAATTCACTTTTTATTTATTTTCTAAAAAGGATGTTCAGTTCAGTTCAGTCGCTCAGTCGTGTCCAACTCTTTGTGACTCCATGAATCGCAGCACACCAAGCCTCCCTGTCCATCACAAACTCCCTGAGTCCACCCAAACCCATGTCCATTGAGTCAGTGATGCCATCCAGTCATCTCATCCTCTGTCTTCCCCTTCTCCTCCCGCCTTCAGTCTTTCCCAGCATCAGGATCTTTTCAAATGAGTCAGCTCTTCACATCAGGTGGCCAAAGGATTGGAGTTTCAGCTTCAACATCAGTCCTTCCAATGAACACTCAGGACTGATCTCCTTTAGGATGGACTGGTTAGATTTCCTTGCAGTCCAAGGGACTGTCAAGAGTCTTCTCCAACACCACAGCTCAAAAGCATCAATTCTTCAGTGCTCAGCTTTCTTTATAGTCCAACTCTCACATCCATACATGACTATTGGGAAAACCATAGCCTTGACTAGACAGACCTTTGTTGGCAAAGTAATGTCTCTGCTTTTTAATATGCTGTCTAGGTTGGTTGTAACTTTCCTTCCATGGAGTAAACGTCTTTTAATTTCATGGCTGCAATCACCATCAGCAGTGATTTTGGAGCCCCCCAAAATAAAGTCTGACACTGTTTCCACATGTATCTGCCATGAAGTGATGGAACCAGATGCCATGATCTTAGTTTTCTGAATGTTGAGCTTTAAGCCAACTTCTTCACTCTCCTCTTTCACTTTCATCAAGAGGCTCTTTAGTTCTTCTTCACTTCCTGCCATAAGGGTGGTGTCATCTGCATATCTGAAGTTATTGATATTTCTCCTGGCAATGTTGATTCCAGCTTGTGCTTCACCCAGCCCAGCGTTTCTCATGATGTACTCTGCATGTAAGTTAAAGAAGCAAGGTGACAATATACAGCCTTGATGTACTCCTTTTCCTATTTGGAACCAGTCTGTTGTTCCATGTCCAGTTCTAACTGTTGCTTCCTGACCTGCATATAGGTTTCTCAAGAGGCAGGTCAGGTGCTCTGGAATTCTCATCTCTTTCAGAATTTTCCACAGTTTATTGTGATCCACACAGTCAAGGCTTTGGCATGGTCAGTAAAGCAGAAATAGGTGTTTTCTGGAACTCGTTTGCTTTTTCGATGATCCAGCGGATGTTGACAATTTGATCTCTGGTTCCTCTACCTTTTCTAAATCCAGCTTGAACATCTGGAATTTCACGGTTCACATATTGTTAAATCCTGGCTTGGAGAAATTTGAGCATTACTTTACTACCGTGTGAGATGAGTACAATTGCACAGTAGTTTGAGCATTCTTTGGCATTGCCTTTCTTTGGGATTGGAATGAAAACTGACATTTTCCAGTCCTGTGGCCACTGCTAAGTTTTCCAAATTTGCTGGCATATTGAGTGCAGCACTTTCACAGCATCATCTTTTAGGATTTGAAATAGCTCAACTGGAATTCCATCACCTCCACTAGCTTTGTTCATAATGATGCTTCCTAAGGCCCACTTGACTTTACGTTCCAGGATATCTGGTTCTAAAGGGATGTAGATAAGAGTTTTCCCCTCATTTTCATTCTTCCCTCAGAGTTTCTGAGCAACATGAGGATCCTTCATTCAATAAATATTTACTGAGTAATGCAGTGACATGCATGAGCCTGAGAGCTTTACGTGTACATCTCACTGAATTCTCATAGCAATCTTTCAAAGTAGGCACTGTTATAAACACCATCACACAGGCGATCACTTACAAGGGACCCTCCCAAGGTATCGCGGTTTGTCACAGAGGCAAAATTTGGGTTCAGGCAGTCTGGAACCAGAGCCCACTCTTTTAACAACTACAATGCCTCCAACCCAGGTTGCTTGCTCAGATGATAAAAGGTATTGCCACAAATGTTAATACCATTTTAAGTTAAATATACCTAGAGCCCAGATGTACATTATACAGTACATCCACTTGGTGGCATGAGTGTTAATCACTCAGTCATTTCCCACTTTTTGCAACCCCATGGACTGTAGCCCATCAGGCTCCTCTGTCCATGGGATTTCCCAGGCAAGAATACTGGGGTGGGTTGCCATTTCCTTCTCCAGGGGACCTTCTTGACCCATGAACTGAACCCAGGTCTCCTGCATTGCAGGCAGATTCTTTACCAGTTGAGCCATCAGGGAAGAACCCTATTGGTTTCTAAATACCATTCTCTGATCAAAGGAACCAAGACCCTTTGGAGAAATGGCTGATTCCAGGGCTGAAGCAGCAAAATATGAGATGATTCTGGACTATCTTGTGGTCTGTGTTCTGTATTCTTGCATTTAATGATCAGTCAGGTGTGGCCACAAGAGGAGGCACAAGAGAAGCTTGGGAAAACAAAATATATTACACTCACAGTCCTGGAAACAAGATACCATACAGTGGCACATGAAAGAGACACCAGGGTGGTCAGGAGCCAAAAGAGGCAGGAGTGAGGCG
The DNA here is from genome assembly GCF_054371585.1 of Giraffa tippelskirchi. Taxonomy (NCBI): domain Eukaryota; kingdom Metazoa; phylum Chordata; class Mammalia; order Artiodactyla; family Giraffidae; genus Giraffa; species Giraffa tippelskirchi. Next base: position 84,549,563 of record NC_137276.1, on the reverse strand, counting down.
AGAGGCCTAGGCCACCAATGGTGGAAAGTCAAGGTTGAGGCAAGGCAGGCAGGGTAAGCAAGCTAGGATTGGCTAGCTTGAATAATATCAGCAGGCTCTAAGCTATAGGGTATTCCCTAGTTGCCTGGCACCTGGCCCTGGGATGATGAAGATGGAGGAAAAATGCCTCCTGGGCCCTCCAGGGCCAGATAAGGGACATCTGGCCTTGGATTGATTAGTTTGCACATCAAAGGCAGGTTCTTCCCCAGGAGAACCAGAAGATGACAACTCAGCCCTCGACTGCACTTTGAAACAGCCTCACAGAGCACTCAGCTACACTGAGCCCAAGGTCCTGGCCCATAGAAACTGTGAGATAATAAATGTGCGCTGTTTTAATCTGCTCAATTTATGGTAATTTATTGTGCCAGATAGAAAGTGAGTACAGTCGCTTCTACAATATTCCTGCCAAAGATGCCTGCAATATTAAAATGTGTCAAGATAGTGAAGGTAAGGAAAGAATGATGAAAGAAGCTGGATTGAAGGAAACTAAGGACACACAGCAACTAAACGCAAAGGACAATCTTGGATTGGGACCTGGGGGAAAATTCTTGTTATTGAGAACATTATTACGAAATTTGAATATGGACTGTGGATTAGATAATAACATCTTATGAATATTGAATTTCTTGATTTTAAACATTGTGTGGCAGTTATATAAGAAAATAATAAAGGAAGATAGCAAAATGTTAACTATTGGTGAATCTAGATAAAGCCTACACACGAGTATTTGGCATTATCTTTGCAACTTTTCAGTAAACCTGAAATTATTTCAAAATGAAAAGAATTAAAATTTTTTTAATGTTAGATTTCATTTCAAAATGGTACTGGAAATAATTCCAGCTCTATTGCCACTTTGGAAAATTCAGGGGACTTAGGGACTATGTCATGTAAGATACTCACTACCGAATTACATAGATATAAAGAATGTGAATAATACAGAACCTTTGATCACGTTGTATGGGTTTGGCGCCTGTTATCAGGAATTTGACGTAGAGACTTGCCCTTTGGGACTAAGTCTTACACATTATTCACTTAAGAGCAATGGTCCTGGGGTTGGTGTGCGGGAAAGTTAGGGTGGTGACATGTAATGAACTCACTAGGGGCATTGCCCAGATTCTCTTTGGGCCTGAGACCCTGGTTCCCTGTCTGCTGAGACTGTGCCAGGCGTGTCAGCCATCCCCAGCTAAGGATGTCTGTGGGCATTGCTCCCAGCCTAACAAAGCTGCCTCGGCTGAGGAAAGGCCCTGCCTGAGGGAACCCACTTCTGATGACTGAGGAGGAGGAATAGACCCTTGCTTCAATAAAGGCAACTTAGAAGGGCCATTCTACTTGGAGGGCTCCCAGTGGGATTAGCTGACGTTCCTGCAGGAGCAGCATCATAGTTCAGTTTCTCCTGTTCCCCAGTCCTCCACTAACCTCATAAGCGACAATCCCAGTGTACTCAGCCACTCAGTTGGGTCTGACTGTTTGCAACCCTATGGACTGTAGCCCGCCAGGCTCCTCTGTCCCTGGGATTCTTCAGGCAAGAATACTGGAGTGGCTTGCTACTTCCCTAAAGCCCTCCCTAAGAAACCTTCTCCAAGGTAATCTCCACCCCAAGTCTGTTTTCCAGGTAAGCTGATCTTCAGCAGGTGCTTCTTCAAGCCCACAGAGCTGCCTCCTGATCACATAGCTAGGCTGCCTGGCTACATAGCTGCTCTCTCCTATGGACTGCTGATAGGAATATTTCTGATCCATAACAAATCTGAATTTTAAAATTCAGGTTCTTCTTTTTAAACAATGTGGCAATAGAACCTAACAGAAATGAGCTATTTTCCAGTCTTTCATGTCACAATGTTGTCATTCAGGAAAAATTGATCTCTAATAATTTTGTTTACTTTAAACATAACAAAATAAGACAGAATAATATAAAATAAGGCCCATGCAGATTCCTTCAGCCAGCTTCAACAGTTAGCCATGGCATGGGCATCCCAGCTGGCGCAGTGGTAAAGAATACACCTGCCAGTGCAGGAGACACAGGAGACACGAGTTTGATCCCTGGGTCAGGAAGATCCCCTAGAGGGGAAAACAGCAACCCACTCCAGTATTCTTGCCCGGAAAATCCCATGGACAGAGGAGCCTGGTGGGCTACAGTCCATGGAGTCACAAAGAGTTGGACATGACTGAGCATGCACTACATTTCCTACAAATTGGTAGTTGGACCTGGAGGCTTCATCAGATGCAAGATCTTTTTTTTCCCTGTTTTGACAAGACAACTTTTTAGGTGGGATTGTATTCTTTCATTAGGAACCACCTATTTGGTGATGCTCTACACTGTGAATGATCAATGTCTAGATAAATATTCATTAGAAGTTACAAAATGGTATATACTGTTGTTGCATTTTCATTTCTTAGCTGGTCTACTTTTATTTTATTTTTAAAACTTATTTATTTATTTGGCTGCTCTAGGTCCTAGTTGTGGCATGATGGAACTTCCATCTTCATTGCAGCATGTGGAATCTTTAGCTGCAACATGCAAACTCTTAGTTGCAGCATATGGGATCTAGTTCCCTGACTAGGGATCAAGCCTGAGCTCCCTACGTTGGGAGCGCAGAGTCTTAGCCACTGGATATCACTGGACACCAGGGAAGTTCCAGCTGGCCTACTTTTAAAAAAAAAGAACCTTTCCCTTGTCCATTATTTGGCGACTCAATGACACAGTTTGGACAAGAAAGAGTAAATGATAGATTCTGTCCTGATTTACCAGCTTTCAGAATAGTAAGTGGGTTCCCCATCATCCTCATAGAATGATCAATTAACTTTTATTTTCTCTAATACCATGATGAACTCCTGGAGTTCATGATGTACTTCAAGCCATTGTGTTATTATCTTTACTGATACTCAAATTGCTCTCTCTCTGGTCACTGGCAGCTTCCTCTAGTTGAATCCTGTGTCCTTTTCCATGGCCCTAGTCATCTTTGGTAACTTCCTTGCTATCTGATATAACAAGATGTACCAGACTCATCTTGTACATTTCCTGCCCTAGACATGAAATCAGTTATTTCCCCAAGAAGCTTTGGTTCCCTGTAGTGGAAAAGTTATTTCAAAACCACAATATGGGCTCAAGAAACCAACCAGTCTTTTTTTTTTTTTTTTAATTCTTAGGTTGGGAAGAAGTTGGATAAAAGGATTCTTTTATAGTCCTCTGTATTATTTGAATTTTCATCATGTGTATTCATTCTTTTCATTTATTTATGCCATATGATAATACATAATATATTTTTTAGAAAAAGTAAAAAAAATCTTTCTCACACTTCTGGTACCACTTCCCTGCAAGAGATAACTTTAGTCATCAATTTGTCATGAATTCTTCCAGATTTTGTCTTAGCAGCATTGTTACCTAAATAAGGCTCCTGACTTAAGGGTTCCAGATTCTATTTTACTCCACTCAGATGATGCAAAGAAAGTTATCTAAGGTAAAATTTCAAAGGATAGCAATTAAACTCTTTCATTGTCGTTGTTTAGTCACTAAGTAATGTCCAACTCTTGGCGACCCCATGGACTGTAGCCTGCCAGGCTCTTCTGTTCGTGTGATTTCCCAGGTAAAAATATTGGAGTGGGATGCCATTTCCTCCTCCAGGGGATCCTCTCAACCTAGGGATTGAACCTGTGTCTCCTGCATCTCCTGCATTGGCACGCAGATTCTTTACCACTGAGCCACTAGGGATCAATAGCTAGGCCTCCTGTGTTGCTAACTCCAGGGGGTGCTGTTTACAACACAGACTCCGTGACTGATTTCTTCTGGAATTGCAGCACACAACGAACCTGCTGACAAACCAATAGGAAGATAAGCAAAGGACAGAACATAGAGAAAATGGTTCTTGAATATATGAAAATATGCTCAGATTGGCTTTTAAGAAGGCAAATTCAAAATAAATCTACACCAAGCTACCATTTTTCACCTTTCAGCTTGGCAAAGATTAAAATGCTTACTAGCACATCCTCATTCAATACTTTAGGAATGACTGTTTGACAGTCATGTTTGACAATATGCAATCATTTAAAATTTATTAGCAATTGCTAACTGAAAGTACTTCTGGGTATTTACAAGTATATACAAGCATGCCTGAATGTTTAGAAAACAATGTGTGTGCAAGGCAGAACTTCTTAACAAGAGCTCCACAGAAAAATTTAGGGAATTTATCAACTTGAATGGAAAAAATAATTTTTGTGTTTTGGGTTTCACTAAACTCTAACTGAAATTTATCATTTCCTTTAGTTATGAAAGTAGGCAGGAAGCCATAATGTATCAGTCTGTGCCTTTGTTACCAACAGAAGTCAGATATTTTATGTCATATTACAGTTACTGCTGATATTTTGAAGTATCATTTATGTTCATCCATACCTTGAAATTAGAGTAGTTAGACCCAGTATTAGATCTTATTATTTAATTCATTAATTAATAAAGACATATATTTCTAAATAAAAAAAATATTTTGATAATTATTCCCAGGTGGTATCAGTGGTAAAGAACCCTCCTGCAAATGCAAGAGACTTAAGAGACATGGGTTCGATCCCTAGGTCAAGAAGATCCCCTGGAGGGGGGCATGGCAACCCACTCCAGTATTCTTGACTGGAGAATCCCATGGGTAGAGGAGTTTGGCAGGCTACAGTCCGTGGGGTCACAAAGAGACAAATATAACTGAAGCGACTTAGCATGCATATAATTAGTTTGATCTTAAGGATTTTATTTTATATACTTGAAAATATCATGGTGAGAAGAAATTTATAGGCTTCACCAGACTGTCAAAGGGGTGCTTGGGCACAAAATAAGTTAAGAACATGGTAATTCATAACATCATGTATATAGTGGCAACTGATTGGAAGTAGCCTCAAAAGTAGACTGGGTTAAAAACATTTATATGTTTCTACAATGGAACACTCTGCAGCTGCCAAAAAAAAAAAGAGAGAGAGAGAGAGAAATCTCTATCTAAATAATGTCTTTACAAGATATTGTAAAGGCAATAAAACTGTGCAGAACGCTTTGTGTAATATGCTACTACTTGTATAAAAGTGAGGGAGGTGGGAAAGAATTTATAATACAAATGTCTATCTGCTTGGACATGCATGAAATGTCTCTGGAAGAGAGACAAACTGGTAATATTGGTGGCCTCCAAGGATGAGAACTGAGTGACTGCGGCCTAGAATGTTAAGGAGATTTCTTCCTGATAAACATTGTAGTACATCAGTTCAGTTCAGTTCAGTCGCTCAGTTGTGTCCGACTATTTGCAACCCCATGAACCGCAGCACGCCAGGCCTCCCAGTCCATCACCAACTCCCTGAGTCCACCCAAACCCATGTCCATCGAGTCGATGATGCCATCCAACCATCTCATCCTCTGTCGCCTCCTTCTCCTGCTGCCCCCAATTCTTCCCAGCATCAGGGTCTTTTCCAAGGAGTCAGCTCTTCCCATCAGGTGGCCAAAGGATTGGAGTTTCAGCTTCAACATCAGTCCTTCCAATGAACACCCAGGACTGATCTCCTTTAGGATGGACTGGTTGGATCTCCTTGCAGTCCAAGGGACTCTCAAGAGTCTTCTCCCACACCGCAGTTCAAAAGCATCAATTCTTCGGCTCTCAGCTTTCTTTATAGTCCAACTCTCACATCCATACATGACCACTGGAAAAACCATAGCCTTGACTAGATGGACTTTTGTTGGCAAAGTAATGTCTCTGCTTTTTAATATGCTATCTAGGTTGGTCATAACTTTCCTTCCAAGGAGTAAGTGTCTTTTAATTTCATGGCTGTAATCACTATCAGCAGTGATTTTGGAGCCCAGAAAAATAAAGTCTGACACTGTTTCCAATGTTTCCCCATCTATTTGCCATGAAGTGATGGGACCGGATGCCATGATCTTAGTTTTCTGAATGTTGAGCTTTAAGCCAACTTTTTCACTCTCCTCTTTCACTTTCATCAAGAGGCTCTTTAGTTCTTCTTCCCTTTCTGCCATAAGGGTGGTGTCACCTGCATATCTGAGGTTACTGATATTTCTCCCAGCAATCTTGATTCCAGCTTGTGCTTCCTCCAGCCCAGTGTTTCTCATTATGTACTCTCATAGAAGTTAAATAAGCAGGGTGACAACATACAGCCTTGACGTACTCCTTTTCCTATTTGGAACCAGTCTGTTGTTCCATGTCCAGTTCTAACTGTTGCTTCCTGACCTGCATACAGGTTTCTCAAGAGGCAGGTCAGGTGGTCTGGTATTCCCATCTCTTTCAGGCTTTTCCACAGTTTATTGTGATCCACACAGTCAAAGTACATAGTACATTAAAAAATTTGAACCTGTGAATGTACAATCTATTAAAAAAATTAAATAAATGAAATCTAACATTTAAAAACTCCTTAGTAGAGTCTGTCAAGGGGACTGATATACAGTACTTGGCAGCACATCTTAAATTCCAGTTCCCACCTTGTCTTTGGAACCTCAGCCTGTCCTGCAATAAGCCCAGAAAGTTATGTCATTTTAACTCCCTATTCAGTCCAAACTCCCAAGAAATTTATTCTAAGACTTAGTTGGTTTTTGCCTTTCCTTTCACCTTTAGCCTATTGTCTTCCAGAAGTAAAATTTAGCCTGGTGGTGGTTGTTTGGTTGCAAAGTCCAAATCTTTTGAAACTGTAGCCTGCCATGCTCCCTGCCCATGGGATTTCCCAGGCAAGAATACTGGAATGGGTAGCCATTCCTTTCTCCAGGGGATCTTCCTGACCCAGAGATCAAACCCATGTCTCTGCATTGCAGCCAGATTCTTTACCAACTGAGCCACCATGGAAGCCCAAAATTTAGCCTATTCCAAAACAAAGCACACACATTCCCATTTTGTCTCTGATTCTGTGTTGTCACGAACCTCGTTGGCACTGGTGGAATTATTCTTAACGGACAGTGAAAGGAAGTATATGAACATTCACAAGTTAATCATTTTTGCCTCATATTATTTGTTCATCTTTTGATAATATGTTTATTTTAAAGTGAAGTCTTACTCATAGAATGGGGCAGATTTTTAGCTGTGTTACTTACAAATGGGGTCTAGTTGCTAATGTTTGTAAGAGAACATAAATATTATGGGGTTAGAGCACTAAAATATTTCTTTTTTCCAAAACCTCTCTCATAAATTTCCTACTGTTTCCAAAAAAAGAAGGCAAGTGTAAGCATAATCTACCAAAGACCACACTTGTCCAATAGGTCTTTGGCAATATAGAGTATCTTTATACTACCAAAGTAAAATATTTTGAAGAAAACATTAATGCTGGGTTTTGAGTAGCAATGCTAACATGAGTAATAATTGCCAAGACTATGCAAGTGGCAAAAGAATATTGTTAATAAATATTTGTTTGGCACTTTATAACAAACACTTATTCTTCCTGAAATTTATGTCAGCGGAGGGAATTCTGTTTTATTTTTTAGAAAATATTTTGTTTAGAAGTGAATCTGAGGGTCTTTGTATGATAAACAAAACTATAGCTGGGTTTTGCCACAAAAACTTGAACAAATCATTTTAAATTAAAACATAACATTATTGTTTTTACGGTGGACTCTGGGAAAATATTTGAGGTCTCAACAGAAACCTCCAGCTTGTTTTTGAGTCAGAAATTGTGTTTTCTTTGGAGTCATGAACAGGATGTAGAAAACTGGGATAACTGCCAAGACCCTGTGCTTTGAGCTGCTCCAGGCTGCAAAGTGAAACAGTGGTTGCAACTGTGGGGACATTCAGGGCTGCGAGTATAAGTCAGGGTGAGGACAGGCTTTGGGAGAAGGGAGGTAAAGCTTCTGTTACTTCTGAAGATCAGTGTAGCAAGGTGAGTTACGGAAGAAATAACCAGTATTTTCAGTTCCTTTTCCTCCCCATGACACACCATACAGCAGTTCCCCCGGATGTATTCCCTAGAGGAGCACATGGAAGTTGGGGCTTTGCAGTCAAAGCCGCAGAAACTGCCTAATCAAGGTGGAATGTTAGGCTTCCTCAGGCTGGGAGGGGACACGTGCATAGGAAATCAGCAGGTTTTTGGAAAGACCTGGGACTTGGGGTCCCTTGCATGTAAGTGCCTAACAGGAATCATTTCAGGATGTCCACTGGAGGCTCAACACTTACCTCCAAGCTCATAGGAGACCCTGTGGGCCCATGTGTGGTAGAGGAGTAGACCACCCTGAGAAGCATCTCTGGTGTGCCTGGAACATACTGCCTGACCAGTGCTTTGGAAAAGTGGTGAGCCGCAGCTGACGGAGTAGCTTATAAGGACTCTACAGGCTATGGTATCCTAGATACTAGGAAATTCTTGAATGAACCCCCGGAGGATAAGAGAAAAATCTCCCAAGAATGACTGAGACAGTCATGTAGGTGAAAGTATAGGAAAAATGTTTCTGATTTTAAGAAATGTAGCATTTACACACTAGAAAGTGGCAGAGTCACTTTCATACTTGCTACAAAAGAAGGAAAATGCCAAAGGGCATTGTTCAAACTAGTGTACAATTGTGCTCATTTAGCATGCTAGCAAGGTTATGCTCAAAATCCTTCACATTAGGCTTCAGCAGTATGTGAACTGAGAAGTTCCAGATGTACAAGCTGGGTTTAGAAAAGGCAGAGGAACCAGAGATCAAATTCCCAACTTTCATTGGATCATAGAGAAAGCAAGGGAATTCCAGAAAAACATCTACTTCTGCTTCATTGACTACACTAAAGCCTTTGGGTGGATCACGACAAACTGTGGAAAATTCTTAAAGAGATGGGAATACCAGATCACCTTACCTGTCTGCTGAGAAATCTGTATTCAGGTCAAGAAAAAATAGTTAGAACCAGACATGGAACAACTGACTGGTTCAAAATTTGGAAAAGAGTATGTCAAGGCTGTATATTGTCACCCTGCTTATTTAACTTATATGTAGAGTACATCATGTGAAATGCCACTGGAGGAATCGCAAGCTGAAATCAATACTGCTGGAAGAAATATCAACAACTTCAGATATGCAGATGTTACCACTCTAATGGCAGAAAGTGAAGAGGAACTAGAGAGCCTCTTGATGAAGGTGAAAGAGGAGACTTAAAAAGTTGGCTTAAAACTCAACATTCAAAAAACGAAGATCATGGCATCTGGTCCTATCACTTCATGGCAAATAGAAGGAGAAAAAGTGGAAGCAGGGACAGATTTTATTTTATTTGGCTCCAAAATCACTGTGGATGGTGGTTGCAGCCATGAGTTAAAAGATGCTTGCTCATTGGAAGGAAAGCTATGACGAACCTAGACTGTGTATTAAGAAGCCGAGACATCACTTTGCCAACAAAAGTCCATGTAGTCAAAGCCATGGTTTTTTCAGTAGTCATGTGCAGAAATGAGAATTGGATCATAAAGAATGCTGAGAGCCAAAGAATTGATTCTTTTGAATTATGGTGCTAGAGAAGACTCTTGAGAATCCTGTGGACAGCAAGGAGATCAAACCAGTCCATCCTAAAGGAAATCAGTCCTGAATATTCACTGGAAGGACTGATGTTGAAGCTGAAGCTCCAATACTTTGGCCACCTGATATGAAGAGCTAACTCATTGAAAAAGATCCTGATGCTGGGAAAGACTGAGGGCAAAAGGAGAAGGTACCGCAGAGGATGAGATGATTGGATGAGATCAAGGGACATGAGTTTGAGCAAGCTCTGTGACATAGTGAAGGATAGAGGAGCCTGACGTGCTGCAGTCCATTGGGTCACAAAGAGTCGAACAAGACTTAGCAACTGAACAACAACAACACATTGATATACAGTCAGGTATAAAGCTCACCTCCCCTGTTCTACTCCTCCTCCCATGCAAACACACACAAACATTTCTCTCAACATCTTGGGACTAGGACTGCTTGGGATCAACTTGCCTCCACTGTCTTCCATACACATCCTTCAGTCTTCACATTGCCTGTCACATTAGTCCTTTTATTTGTTGGCTTCATTCACTTATTTAATTCTACAGAAAATCTTGAGGGCCTGATACTCACCTGTAACTCAAAGGCATAGTTCTAGTCTTGAGAAGGTTGCAACCTAGAGCTTGATACTAAGTAGAGAGTAGGAGGATTGGCAGGGGGAGGGTGGACATCAAGAGCAATTCACAACCCTAGAAGGAGGACCTCAGCAGACCAGAGGGACAATTATTCCCATCTGGAATAAGAGGAGGGGCCAGGCTAAGTTTTGCAAAAAAATGAGGCCCTAGCAGATCTTGAGGTTGTAGAGAGTAAACGGGAACAGGAAGAAGATTGCAGGAAGATGGATCAGCCGGGGCACACACATGGGCACATGAAGAGTATCACCGGCTCAATAAAACACAGAATTTGACGCTGTAAAGACACAAGTTCTAAGAGGAACAGCCATGCATTCTTTCTGGCTATTGCTCTTTCTAAACATTATGCTCTATAGATTTCCCTCGATAGTCACCTAACCAATTTCTCAGAGATTCTGCTCAGTGTGGGTACATGTAAGAAGAAATAGCAAACGAAGCAAAAGGATTTCTAGCAGCAAAGTAGAAGGCTGAACTATTAGGAGTTTTTTCAGACCAATCATATGGAAGTTTTGAATTCCTCTTGACATATATGGATAATCAAAACATATTAGTCAAGAAACTTCCCTCCTGGTCCAGTGGTTGAGAATCCACTTTCCAAAGCTGAGACTTGAGTTCAATCCCTGGACAGGGAACGAAGATCCCACATGTCTTGGCAACTAAGCCTGTGTGCCACAATGAAAGATTCCACATGCCACAATTAAGACCCGATGCAGCCAGAAATAACTAAATAAATAAATAAATATTAAAGAAGGTATACATTAGCCAAATGCTTAGGCCCTTTCATTTCTGTACATAAATTTAAAATTTGCAATATAATGGCTTTCTGAGAAGAACACGTATTAGCAGATGTTATTGTGCAACAAATATCTTCCCTTAGGCAAACAAATTTAACATATAATTTAGTGCTTGTCAACCGAAAATAAAATTATTAAATTATTTCCTGCATAATTTGATCACCTGTGGTCGAGAGAACACAGAAGGGTTAGTAAAGGGCACGGTTTTCCACGTAAAGACAAATGCTGTTTTCAGATTTAACTCAGAATGTCCTTTTAAAGGTCAGGTCTTGTCCTTGGCTAATTCCTCCACCCAGATATTCCTTTCCTTTCCACTTTCTCCAGCTTAAGCCATCTCTCCTTTTGGGAAGTGTCCCATGAACCAAACTTGGTCTGTTTTCAGCAGGTTGGTCATTTTCCCAAGGAGAAAAAGGAGCATCATTCTCAATGAAAGTTTATTGCAGTTGTGCTTTTTATCAGTTCAATGGACCAAGTAGAGAGACGGAAGAGACAATGAAATCAGGGAATTATTGCCTCAACCTAATATCTTCGTTAAACAAAAAAAAAGTTTTGAAAGTTTTATCCCTTAAGAATAATTCAAGATTTTCAGTGAAGGTTCCTTTAAAGCAACTTTCTAAAACGTTTTTTGTACCACGAACCCCATGACAGCATACTAATACTTATGCTTCTTCTAGGAGTAATGTTTTTAAGTGCATAAAATAAAATACATATTATTATAAATAAATAGATAATTAAATAAATACAATGATCAAAATGGTTTTTAAACTTCATAATAACATAATACATGTGTCTTTATTAACACAGTAATAATAAAATCCAGTTCCAAATCCAGTAACAATATTTTGAGATAGTAATGAGCATAAAGGATATCTTCAAGATATTTACAACAATCGTAATGTGAGAGGAATCACTTACTTTGGTGACAGACTCACAGAAACAGTTAATAATTGCTGCGGTTTGGAATCCATATTCGTATTTGAAGGAAGTGCTAAAGGTTCAGGAAAAATTTTTTCTTCATCCAAACCCACGGACTACTGAATTCTGTCCCTGCACCCAGACTAAAGACCTTTGTTTTTACAGGGACCTGAGATCAATACATTGACTCCCTTTCTCTTGTTAATGTGGAGATCACCTTAATGAGACCCATCCCCCCATGAGAAGGCAAGAGGCATCTTTGTTCCCAGTCAGGAGGTGGGAGAAGGAAGAGGAAGGTCTACTACTGTTTTGTTCCTTTAAAGCCTGTATACCTAAACTCTGTATTTAAGCTCTTAAACAATGTAAACTCATTCCATACTCCTTTCCTAATACTTTACAACTTTAAAAATGTATTTAAAAAAAAAAAAAACAAATAAGCTTTAACCCAGAGACAGCACAGAAAAATTGAACAAACATGAGCCTGCCAGAGAACCCTTGTGCCCCAGCTTCATCTCCTCCATGACCTTTGTAAGTCCCTTGACTTTGATCTTTGGCTCAATCACCATAAATCAGGCAAAATAATAGCCACCTAGCAGGGTTATGGTGAAGTTTAAAGGTGGCAATATCTATGAAATTTGGAAGTTCTGAAGAGCTGAGCAAACACTGCAGAAGTCCACTATATATTTACGTAGGGCTGGGTCTCTTTTATATGTCTTTTTCTCACTGTGTGTACAGACCATGGGGCCAGACAAGAGAAAGATAAAGTCAATGACAGCACATCAAGGAAGAAGTACTCCTGACTAGAGACTGGTACAAAGTGTGAGAAAAGCAGAAAATTTCCTCTGCACATGGAGTGTCTCAGGACTTCTTTCCCTGCTGCTTTGTGACTGGATAAAACCATCTTACTCCACCAATCCCCCACAAGAACACATGACGTTTCCCAGGTTTTCTTGAACCACCAAAGTATTCCTCCATCCACCCACAACTAGTTATAAAAGGTATTAGAAATGGCTTTGCAGGTGCCAACCAACTGGAATTATAGAACCATCGGGAAATACAATGGCTCTTCTGTTTTGAAATAAATATTTAAACCTGCAAATATTTGCGGGCATTTCATTAAGTCCCTGTGCTTACCCTTCAGTCTGTACTCTGCCAAACTCCACCAATACAGAAACCATATTCCATTTATGTGAGTGGTTATTCTCTTAAGATTTACATGTTTTTTAGAGAAACACACTGAAGTATTTTTGAATGAAATGAAATGAAGTATAGATAAAATGATATTGACCACGTGTTCATATTTGCTGAAGTTGCTTGATGGGTACATGGGGTTTTATTATACTGTTTTTTTTCTACCATTGTGTGTGTTTGAGTTTTTTCATTATAAAGATATTTAGAAGCTTCACCTGTACAAAAGGAAAAAACAAAGGTATTCCACATTCAAGTTAAATTTATGGAAATAAATGAAAGTGAATTAGTGAAAATTTAGACTCAGATTCATCTGGAGAGATGGTTGCTATGTACTCTAGCTTGTCCTAAAATTTATTTTACTAATACTGGTGTTCTTATGTTATAGATAAAGTAATCAACACTAAATTAGGCAGGAAAACACATGGTTTTTGTTGTTGTTGTTCTGACGGCACCTTTTCAGCTAGCTTTATCTGACTGCCAATGAGGATATTCTCCAGTTGTATCTGCTCAAAAACATTTGCTGTTATTTTTATAGCAAAAGCTAGAATATCTGTCTTTTCTGAAAACACATATGAGCGATTAACAAGGTGATTGATTCAAGAGTCTTGTGTCCAAAATATATAGTATATATTTAAAGTAGAATTAAAATTCACAATGGAGACACTGTTATTTACTGAGTGTTTTGGGAAATCATCATATCTTGCAACACATATGGCAGACTCAGTACTATAAAGATATCCTTCAACAGAAAGTTACAAATGAATCACAATTAGAGATAGTATATCTATACGTAAATAATTCACCACTTTATCTTATAGCCAAGTCATAGATCCATTATTAAAAGGATTAGCTCATAAGTACATGAAACTGGTGATTACAGTTTATTAAGGAAGCACTGTAAAATGACAATAACTCATTTACAGATGAGCCGAAAGATGAAATTTGAAGTTTCAAAAATGCTTTTCTGGAGGTTGTTTCATCTCTATTTTGCTCAGTAGCATTGCATTTTTATATTAGGACAAATATACCACATTTAGGAGTGTTTGTTAAAATCCAAATGAAGTGTATTAGTTTCTGCATGTTATTTAAGTTATAAAAAAGGAATATTTATCCCTTCTATCAATTTTATGAACATCTCTATCAGCACAAAGTTATGAATTTTATTCCATATTTCCCTGAAAACTAGTCTTAGTATTATATTGTTACACCATACAGTGAAAACTAAAATATGAATATTAATTCTTTTGTCCCATTCCATGTCAAACATACAATTTTTTATTATAGCGATAGTGACTTGGTACCACAAAGACCCTGTAATCAGTTCCTCTTCTCTAAGAATCAGGAAAAGTCTTTCTGCACCACCCAGGAAGCTGATTCATGAAAGAAATCAACAAGCTGTTAGAGAGCATTCTTTATCCTGCTCAGGGTCTTATTGGGGCAAATTGAGTCAAGGTTAATTGATTAACTCCTTTAAGAACATCTAATGAGTCAGAAAGAAATCATAACTTCTGTATCTTTATCAAATGCTGATTTGATTATTTGATTCTGTTTTAGTTTTGATTGCTTTGATCCAGCTTATCACATAAGAAGTGCCCAAAAAAGCAAGTCGGTTTTGCCAAGATCTAAATATTTCAATCATGTGTACGTGGTATTCCCAACTGTATTTGTTTCCTTAGAGTAATATTTTTTTGTTCAGTGCAAAAAAAAAGTGAAGCAAAAACTCAAAAGGAATATGGTGGATATACTCCATACTAATAATACTTCCATCTGTGTAAACCTGTCTAAAGGTCTTCTGTGCTTAGTCCTCAGTTGTGTCCGACTCTTTGTTACCTCATGGACTATAGCCCGCCAGGCTCCTCTGTCTATGGAAACCTCCAGGCAAGAATACCGGAGTGGGTTGCCATTTCCTTCTCCATGGGATCTTCCTGACCTAGGGATCAAACCCAGTTCTCCAGCATTGCAGGCAGATTCTTTACTGACTGAGCCACCAGGGTCTTCAAAGCCTTTCTAACTTTATAACCGAAATGTTGAGAAAAGGGTGATATGATTGCTACATTTATTTACTAGACTTGCCATGAAATTAAAAGACGCTTACTCCTTGGGAGAAAAATTATGACAAACCTAGATAACATATTAAAAAGGAGAGATATTACTTTGCCAACAAAGGTCCATCTAGTCAAAGTTTTTCCAGTAGTCATGGATAGATGTGAGAGTTAGACTGTAGAGAAAGTTGAGCGTCAAAGAATTGATGCTTTTGAACTGTGGTGTTGGAGAAGACTCTTGAGAGTCCCTTGGCCTGAAAGGAGATCCAACCAGTCCATCCTAAAGGAAATCAGTCCTGAATATTCATTGGAAGGACTGATGCTGAAGCTGAAACTCCAATACTTTGGCCACCTGATGCTAAAACTGACTCATTGGAAAAGACCCTGATGCTGGGAAAGATTGAAGGCGGGAGGAGAAGGGGACGACAGAAGATGAGATGGTTGGCTGGCATCACCAACTCAATGGACATGAGTTTGAGTGAACTCCGGGAGTTGGTGATAGACAAGGAGGCCTGGTGTGCTGCAGTCCATGGGGTTGCAAAGAGTCAGACACGACAGAGCAACTGAAGTGAACTGAAGTGAACTGAACTACTTTATTTTTTGTAATAATTTTATTTATTTATTTTTGTTCATGCTGGTCCTTCGTTGCTGTGTGACCTTTCTTTCGTTGCAGCAATCAGGGGCTATTCTCTAGTTGCAGTGCACAGGGTTTCCAATGCAGTGTCTTCTCTTGTTGCAGCTCCTGGGCTCTAGAGCACAGGCTTGGTAGTTGTGGCACACCACATGTTGCTCCCCAGCATGTGGAATCTTCCCTGGACCAGGGATGGAACCCATGTCTCCTCCACTGGCAGGTGGATTCTTCACCACTGAACCACCAGTTAAGCCTGAGCTATTTCATTTGATGCATGAAACAGTATTATGTGTGGGCAGAGCAGGCATTGTTACTATTTGACAACTGGGAAAACTAAGACCCAGAGAGCTCAAATGACTTGCCCAGGATCACAGAAAATGTGGCAAATCTAGAAGAAAATCTATGTCTCCTGGGTCCCAGTACTTTCTTCCTTTTGACATGCCAGACAGTTTCTAAGATAGTTATGAATGATGATTGACCTTAAATTACTTGTCTATCTTTGGGAAGCATTTTTTTTTTCTCCCTGGATCCCCAACTGCCTGGCACCAGCACTCTCCTCAGACTCTTGGAGTCATGAATCATGGGGGCGGGCGGCAGAGGAGGTGAGGGGAACAGGTGGCAGCTTGGCCATCTGCCACACAGAGAGACTGGGTCACTTCCCTTTGGTAAAGAGCGTCTAGGCTCAGATTTGTCAGGTGTTCTAAAATGGAGCAGATGGAAAAATAAACATCTAAGTTAGCATTCTATGTTCCAAGTTAAAGCATTGTTTTTAAGATAAATAATTATTTCTAGAAAGAGAATAGAATTTCAGCTCTGTGTACCAAAACTGGGGCCTTGTCCATTAGGGTCACTGATGCAGAAGCAAAACTATCGAAGGTCTGGAGTTCCTATATGACTAGGTAATGCTAAAATAAACACACGGTTCCCATCGTACAACTCAATGCTTAGCCAAGTCCAAACACACTGCTGCCAACATTTTAAAGTCAACACTGATATCTAAAATAAACACAGGCTGACTAACACACACTGGTACTTTGATGAAAATATATTGTGAAATAGCTCCTTGCAAAGAGAAGTTCTTGGGCTCTTTCTCTGGGTAACTGTTCATTATTCAGAAGAATGATAAGACCCCCTAAACATTTTTTTGAATTCATTCATTCAACAGATTGTTTTTTTTTTTGAGCACTTACCCTCAGGAACTGTGACGGGCAGGAGATTTTGTCCTACTTTTGAGTTAACGAGTTAGCTTGCCAGTTTCAGAGATGCTGGCACAAGTGGTGATATTCCTGGGTCAGAGACAAAAGACTTTATTACTTAGAGCTGTAGCAGTAGCCAGCGTCAGCATTTGAGAGAACTCTGAGCTTCAGGAACCAGGTTTTTTATACTGAACAGCAAGCATGGCGGCTTTTTGCGGTTGAAGGAGATACTTCCTCCCTCTTCTAAGATAGTTTGCTTTATCAACATCCCTGAAAAAATACTCCAGAACAAAGGCAGTCAATGCCTCTACGTGGAAGATGTTTAGAAATGTGAGAAATCTAAGGGCAATTACCTCCTGACACTGCTTCTCCATCAGACACTAGATAAATGCTAACGATATGAAGATTGAAAGGAAGAACATGCTAATCTTGTTCTTAATATATCTAGTAGTGCATGACACTGAACTCTTAAATTCTGTCCACAGAAAATGTGGGGAGTACAGTTTGTTCCGTATCTCTCCCAACTTGATTCTTACAATGAAGAACATTGGGGGGATCCGTGAGGCAGAAATTCCATCCTTTGTTTCTCAACTTGTTTGTTAGTCAAGTGTTTTAGTGGTGAGTGCCAGCAAAATGGAACTAACACATTGCAATTGCATAAAAGTGCAGTGTTTCAGCATTTCCAAAGCATCCAGTCTGTGGCATAATGATCCAAATGACATAAAGGTAAAGGTCATTGGCAGGAGAAGTAGATAACAATATTTAAAGAAAGAAGTGGAAATTGATAGAAAAATATTATGAAGTAAATGATAAAGGAGAAAAATATTATGAGGGAAACCTCTCTCAATTGTACTGATAGGTGGTTTAGTTGCTAAGTCGTGTCCAACTCTTGAGACCCCGTAGACTGTAGCCCACCAAGCTCCTCTGCCCATGGGATTTTCCAGGCAAGAATACTGGAGTGCGTTGCCATTTCCTTCTCCAGGGGACCTTCCTGACCCAGAGATCGAAACCAGGTCTCCTGCATTGCAGATGGATTCTTTACCGACTGAGCTAGGAGAGAAGCCCTGACTCATTTGCTAGCGCCAACTATTTTGGTTTGAATTTTAGTGTGGGCTGAATCTAATTTCTTTTACAGCAAAGTCCTATCAGGGCTTCCCTTGTCACTCAGTTGGTAAAGAATCCGCCTGCAATGCAGGAGACTGGGATTCAATTCCTGGGTCCAGAGGAAATGGCAACACACTTCAGTATTCTTGAAAAATACTGGAAAATCTCATGGACAGAGGAGCCTGGTGGGCTACAGTCCAAGGGGTTGCAAAAGTCAGACACGACTTAGCGACTAAACCACCACTAGCAAATAAATCAGTGACAAATGATCTTTAACACATAATTTAGAGGTGAATTTTTCTGTGGGGACTTGAGCATTATCACCAGAATGTATTAAAAAGAGAATTTTTAAAATTCCATTGAGAATATACAGTCTGAGCCTCTGAAAAAAAAAATATATATATATATTTTATCCAAATCATTTCCACTTCAGTTGATTCTTATCCTCAAATCAGTCTATCATTCCAAAATATTTGAATCAGTTTGTTTTTTAAAACTTTTTATTTTATATTGGATTATAGTTGATTAACAATGTGTGTTAGTTTCAGGAGACTCACTTAACACTTAAGAAATTACAGAAAATTGTTCAATTCCCAGGGTCTCTCTCAGGCATTTTTTTTAAGTGAGCATCCCATTCAATATACTTTAACTGTGGGGTAAGGTCCTCAAGGGAGTCTTAGTATCTCCAAGTTTCAGTTCAGTTCAGTTCAGTTGCTCAGTCATGTCCGACTCTTTGCAACCCCATGGAGAGTTGAAAACACAAAGACTATAGAAATGAGACTGGTTTTCATGTGTGATTTGAGGTACTCTTTCTGTCCCTTATTCATGGACAGTTAACACAGTTCTCTCTAATTTTTCATAACCTAAGGTACCTCCCTTAGCCAAAACCATACATGGAATATTTAATTATAAAAAAAATCTTTTATTTCCAATGAATAATTGAAAAAATGCAGTGCATTAAAAATATTTCACAAATTATTTGTTTGTGATTATGACATTCATTGGAACTAAAAGAATGAGCATAGTTTAAAACTGAACTCAAGGAATTATCTTTTTAAATGATAAAGAATGAGGAGATGTTCATTTTGTTTTACAAAAGATATAATAGAGTTAGAGTAAAAGTTTTCCAGAAACCAGAACATTTGCAGTGCAGAAATGCAGAGAAGAACGGAGCATGTTTATTAAATAACACAAATAAAGTTATCAATGGTTTGTAGCAACATAACAAACTCTTCTATTACTGAAGCCATTTCAGCCATCTTTCAAAAACCACAATTCCATACAAGGGCAGGTTTATAAAGGTAAAAAACTGAAAGGAAGTTCTTGGCTTAAATTCTCAGTTCCCCAGTGTCTAAACCCTATGTGTTTGGATGGATGTTGATGGCCACAGGACCATCTCAGCAAGTGGGCCTGAACAGCTGCCCATTTTATTTCAGACTTAGAGAGTCTGGGAAGTGTTTCTGTAATGAACAGAAGCGGTACCCTTGAGAATAACTTACTAAATATAAAATAGAAACCATTACTAAAATAAGACTTTTTTTAGAAACTTGGTATTATAATCAACATTTTCATATACAGTATATTTGACCCAGCTGTTTATAAATCTTTTGATATGTATTTGGCATCTTAATCATAATATTAATGTATGTTATTCATTCATCCAACAAATATTTATTTGTGCTTAGTGCCAGCCACCCTTTTTATCCCTGGGGATATGAAGATGAAAAGGGCTTGAATCTTACATTCTCGTGATAGGGACTGTTATTGTATAAAATAAAGAAGCCAACAAATAACTAACTGCAACAAAAAGCAGTAAGTGCTATGAAGGAAACAAATATGAACTGAGACTGAGAAAAACCAAAGGAGACCTCTCCTAGGTAAGCAGCCAGGGGGGAACTCTCTAAAGAGGTGAAGCTTGAGCTGAGATCATACCCAAGAAGACATGGAGCCAAGCTTGGAAGCGTGGGAGGAAGGGCAAGCATAGCAGAGGGAGCAGCCTTTAAGGACCATGAGTACAGATGAGACTTGGTTTATCTGAAGAACTGAACCGAGACAAGCTTGGCAGAAGGTCATTATGTAGAAGAAATGGAACAAGATGGAGCTGAAGATAAGGGAGTGGGGGGCCCTCTTCCACAAGGCCTTGTGGGCCAGATGGGAACTGGGATTTTTTTCATAGCATGAGGCCAAGTACAATGTTTGTAATATGCTTTATTAAAGGTCCTGTTCCAGAAGTTAAATAAACTCAAAAGTCAGTGAATTGCTTTACTTTAAGAATAAATACATGATAAGGTTTATCTAATGACAACTCTAAAAACAGGCAGACTGTGTCATGTAGCCAAATTCACCCCCCCCCAAAAAAAAGAAAGAAATGGTTGAGGTTACGGGTGATTACTGGGTTTCCCTGGTGTCTCAGACAGTAAAGAATCTGCCTGCAATACAGGACACCCGGTTTCAGTCTCTGGATTGGGAAGATGCCCTGGAGAAGGGAATGGCAACCCACTCCAGTATTCTTGCCTGAGAAATCCCACGGACAGAGGAGACTGGCAGGCTACAGTCCACAGGGTTACAAAGAATCGAACGTGACTGAGTGACCAACACTATAATAACATCACGGTTTATGAAGCTTCCCTGGTGGCTCAGATGGTAAAGAATCTGCAATGCAGGAGACACAGGTTTGATCCTTGGGTTGGGAGGATCCCCCCTGAAGAGGGGAATGGTTACCCACTCCGGTATGCTTGCCTGGAGAATTCCATTAACAGAGGAGCCTGGTGGGCTACAGTCCATGGGGTCGCAGAGAGTCAGAAATGACTGAGCAACTAATACTTACCGAGGGTGATTATATATCCCAGTTTGTTCAGAAGAGTCCCACTTTACAATTATATTCTCAGCATCCTTTTGGTGTAAGCATTTGTCTCAGACACTTCAGTTTTTAATCGTGTTTTTATTAGTAGCTGTGTCAAAACAAGCCAGAATGGATTGGGTGGACATTTGAATAGTATATGGGATGATTGTGCAATGTTGTTTTCACTTTAACATATGGAAAATCTGAAAGAAACCAGCAACATCTCATTTTTCTTTTCCCAGTTCTTTCCAGAAGCAAGATAGCTAATACTTCCTTGCCACCATGTAGGGCCCTCACTGATAAAATGAGGTATACTCAGTCACAAGTTACTAGGGACAAAAGGTTTCAGGCCATGGTGAGGCAAATATTCCATGGTGTTGACCTTGCCAGCCACTTGGTGTGTCATCTTGTGACATTCTCTGTAATGCACAGTCACCAAGCATCATGTCAATGGAAAACATGTAGAGTTATGGGTTAGATAATTATGCCCAGGAAATAGACCATGAGCAATCCTGCTGTAGGGCAGTGTAGTCAGAACCTATGGAGGCTTTGCCATTTATTGAATGATGTAAAGGCACAACTGTTTATTTTATTGTTTGACAATGTTGTTTTTTTATTTTTCAAGAAACCCGTTCAAGAGCAATGACCTCAAGGATTTAAAAGTATGAGTTTAATGAAAACTTAAGCAGAGAACTTCCATTTTTCAAGGAAGTTTATTATGAGAGCAAAACTTGTGCAAAATGTACACATTTATGACCCACAATGGGACCCACAGTGAAATCATTGACCACTTGAAAATGAGGAGCTACAAATCTGAGAAAGCACCAGAGGCTGCTTCAAAAGTTAATAGTTCATTTAAGAAGACTGGGACTGAATACAAGAGTTAAGTAGGTGCAGCTTCAGGAGGTATATTTGTACAACCTGTTTTGAAGCATGTCTTTTGATGTAGCTCCAATGACCTTTTTCTATTTTAATTTTGTCCTTTTTTAATTCCAAGCTTCTTTATGTACATACATGTGTAAAGAGATAGCTGATAATATTTTGACTACATTAACATAAGCAGAACTTGCCAAACTATTAAGTTCAGTTCAGTCACTTAGTCGTGTCCGACTCTTTGCAACCCCATGAACCGCAGCACGCCAGGCCTCCCTGTCCATCACCAACTCATGGAGTTTACCCAAACTCATGTCCATTAAGTCAGTGATGCCATCCAGCCATCTCATCCTCTGTCGCCCCCTTCTACTGCCCTCAATCTTTCCCAGCATCAGGGTCTTTTCCAATGAGTCAGTTCTTAGCATCAGGTGGCCAAAGTATTGGAGTTTCAGCTTCAATGTCAGTCCTTCCAATGAATATTCAGGACTGATCTCCCTTAGGATGGACTGGTTGGATCCCTTGCAGTCTAAGGGACTTTCAAGAGTCTTCTCCAACACCACAGTTCAAAAGCATCAATTCATCAGAGCTCAGCTTTCTTTATAGTCCAAATCTCACATCCATACATGACTACTGGGAAAACCATAGCCTTGACTAGACCGACCTTTGTTGGCAAAGTAATGTCTCTGCTTTTTAATATGTTGTCTAGGTTGGTCATAACTTTCCTTGCAAGGAGTAAACGTCTTTTAATTTCATGGCTGCAATCACCATCTGCAGTGATTTTGGAGCCTCCAAAAATAAAGTCTGCCACTGTTTCCCCATCTATTTGCCATGAAGTGATGGGACCGGATGCCATGATCTTTGTTTTCTGAATGTTGAGCTTTAAGCCAACTTTTTCACTCTCCTCTTTCACTTTCATCAAGAGGCTTTTTACTTCTTCTTCACTTTCTGCCATAAGGGTGGTGTCATCTGCATATCTGAGGTTATGGATATTTCTCCTGGCAATCTTGATTCCAGCTTGTGTTTCTTCCAGCCCAGCGTTTCTCATGATGTACTCTGCATATAAGTTAAATAAGCAGTGTGACAATATACAGCCTTGACGTACTCCCTTTCCTATTTGGAACCAGTCTGTTATTCCATGTCCGGTTCTAACTGTTGCTTCCTGACCTGCATACAGGTTTCTCAAGAGGCAGATCAGGTGGTCTGGTATTCTCATCTCTTTCAGGATTTTCCACAGTTTATTGTGATCCACAGTCAAAGGCTTTGGCATAGTCAATAAAGCAGAAATAGATGTTTTCTGGAACTCTCTTGCTTTTTTGATGATCCAGCCAAACTATTAAATGATGCCAATTTTATATTTGTGTCATCTGGTGTCACCAAAAAATCCTGTTAGTTCTAGCAATAGTTGAAAACTTTCAAAAAAATTTTTCATGGAATCAAAGTAAAACTTTCAGGATTTTATTTTGTTTAAACCAAAATGCCTGAAATTATTGTGAATGCTATTATTGTAAATTCAGTTACAAAGTGCAACACTAAGGATTAAATTACTTGTTTTTGCAGTCATTATATGTTTACAAATTTTGGTGGTGTTCAGAACTATGGGAAAGAAAAACAGTGCTATGGAACAAAAATGTACTGGAATTGATTTCTATACAGATGATTCATAATTGTGTTCAAACAAGCTGTAATACTCTACCAATGGTAATAGAAACTGTGTTATCAAAATTTATGAATATTTTTATAAATATAAAGATAAAATAATTGAGCTACATAATTTTCATGGCAACACTGATGTTGAAACAAGAAAATGCTTAGGTAAGGTGGCATATAAATTCACTTTTTGTTGTCCAAAATTAGTTAGATTTTAGAAACATTTGAGTCTTTCAAGAACAAATTTCTAACTCAACATAAGTGTCCTATAATGGCATTGAACATTTTTGTAAATATATTATTTAAATTTTGCAACATTTTGTTTAAAATCAGTTGGAAGTGCTTAGTCAAAGTATTCAATAAGATGAGTTCCCCAAAACTTCAGCCTCTACATTTTAGCAAATTGCAATTATTGAAACAAAAGCAAACAAGAAGATACTGAAACTAAGCCACATAAAAGCAAGGGAGGAATTGAACAAAATAAACAATGAGAGTTTAAATGGTTTACAAGATTTAATTTTAAAATTTCATAATTGTGCTTTCCATTATTTTGACTTACACAAAGAACTGTTAGATAAATGTTTTATTTTTAATCGCTTAAATTTGCATTCTATACCACAATGGAATGAAATTGAAAGGTCTATATTTTTGTGATATATATATTTGTTTAAATACTCAAAAGAATCATGACAGAGAACTTTTGATGATTTTTTCCTTTAAAAAATATTTGTCATACAAATGTGCAAAATTGACAGTTAAAGAAGAAAAAAAAAGTACCCATGAAAATATTTGGACTTAAGTATTTATATATTTTAATGCAAAAAATAAAATTAAAATTAGAATTGAAACTCTTTCACTTTGTTCTGAGCTTATCAGGTACTATGCAGATCTTAAAATTTTTAACTTTTCAATTTAGATTAAAACTATGAAGAAAAAAGCTGCTAACAATTCAAATGAACTATAAAATGCAAATTTGAGGGTTTTAGGAAATTTCATGAAAAATTAAAAATAAAGGGACCTTATTGAAAAAGAATATAGTCTTTAGGAAAAAAACACCTATGATGTATTATTAGAGACAGGTTATATCTAAAATAACTTTAAAATATGTTACTATGTACCAAAAACTTATTCTTATGTTTTTTTATGCTCAAATAGTCAGCATAAATTTTTTAATCTTTAATACATATGAATATGCATTTTTACTTTTGAAAATAGTTTTTGAGTGTGTGAAGTGAAAGTCTCTCAGTAATGTCCGACTCTGCAACCCCATGGACTATATAGTCCATGGACTTCTCCAGGCCAGAATACTGGAATGGGTAGTCTATGCCTTCTCCAGGGGATCTTCCCAACCCAGGGATTGAATCTAGGTCTCCCACATTGCAGGCAGATTCTTTACCAGCTGACCCACTACTACCTTATAAATTCAATAATTTGTCATTCAAAAATACTTTTAAAATTATATTATTTTAATTATTCTGATAATCTCTTTTATTCTTAAAAATGTCCTAGTCTGTATGATAAATTGTATAGTACCCTAGTTAGGATAGTGTCTCCTTGCAGGAATGAGTCTAAGCACAGGGACTGAAATTTCTGGATGTCCAAGCCAGCTGGGACCCCCTCCAGGGACGTCAGGCCTCAGGAGCACAGATGCTCAGCTCCACTTGGTCTCAGGCCTTCTGCATTTAAAACATCCCCCTCCAAAAGCTTCCGCGGGTACTTGGCTCTATCACAAGAGGAGCCTGAGAAATCCTGACCAAACTTTGTTTCTCTCCAAGGCTGGCCTCTCAGTCTACAGAAGATGTAGTTCACATGACCCCAAAGTCCCTCGTTAATAAAGAGCAGATAGTGGGCAGGTCTGCCTTTCCTGGGTCCCGTCTCCTGTGGAAAGTAAGGAGAGTGGCAGGAAGCATGCCAATGAATAACAGGCAAGAGGGGACTTCCTTGGCAGTCCAGTGGTTAAGACTCCGAGTTTCCACTTAAGGGATGCAGGTTCGATCCCTCATTGGGGAACTAAGATACTGCATGCCCCGCGGCACAGCAAAAATTAAAAAAATAAATGAATTAAGAAAGGAAGAAAGGAAGAAAAAAAAAGAAAAGAAAAGCAGGTAAGAATCCCATGGAAACCCTCTTTCGAAAACATTGGCAGGGAGTTTGGGAAGGTCATATACACACTACTATATTCAAAATGGATAACGAACAAGGGCCTATTGTATAGCACATGGAACTCTACCCAATGTGACTTGCCAGCCTGGATGGAAGGGGGGTTTGGGGGAGAATGGATACATGTAGATGTATGGCTGAGTCCCTTCACTGTTCACCTGAAACCACCACAACATTGTTAATCTGCTATGTGTGCGTGCATGTGTGACCCCAAGGACTGTAACCTGCCAGGCTCCTCTGTCCATGGAATTTTCCAGGCAAGAATACTGGAACGGGTTGCCATTTCCTTCTCCAGGGAATCTTCCCAATTTAGGAATCAAACCCATGTCTCAGGAGATCTCCTGCATCTCCCGCACTGGCAGTCAGGTTCTTTACCAGCTGAGCCATGGGGGATATCCCAGTACAAAATAAAAAGTTTAAAGTTTGAAAAAAAAAAGTGTTTTGAGAGAAAGGCCAAATATAAGGGGGAAACAAAGCAACCATGGGATCTCGTTGCTGATCCTTGCTGAGAGTTTCTGAGCTGAGTTTGAAAGTGATTAAGGAGAGTAAAGGAAACAGAATTTCCCTCATAAGCTGTAAGATTTACTCCACCAATCACACAGGACTGCAGTGTTTTCTCAACTACAAAAAGTCAGCAAGTCTTCTTCACAGAGTGGAATGGTATGTCCTGCTCCACCCTGAAATAGCAGAGTTCAAGTTCTCAGCACTTTCCATTTCTCATGGTTTCTGTCTCTCAGAAAGTGGGAACTCTAGGCTAGATGATTCCTGTCAAGGAAAAAAAAAATAGTTTAAGAAATATGCAAGAAAGTTAGAATTTTTAAAAATAAATTCTACTTTAAAAGGAGAGGAAAAAATCAAATACACCCTTTGTCATGTTGCTTCTACAAAATTATTCCAATTTCCTTTAGGATGCAACTTCTGAAACACTCTTTTTGCAGTCTCTCCATGATAATGTCTCAACCAACATCTCAGTCTTTATGTTTTTCTAACTCTTAATCATGAATTTTCATTCTCGTCCTCTGGTCTCCTCACCATCAAACACTCATGCCCTATCTCTTTTCTCCAACTGGAAACCCCTATTTCTGATGGCTTTAATTCTGTCTAAAAACTACCATTCCTTCAAGTATCAACTCCAATCTTTCTTTCACCATAAAGTCTTCTCAATCTACTCAGATCACAGTGATTATTCATTTTTGCAAAACTACAGCATTTTTTAACAAGTCAGTTCTCCTCTGAACATCCTCATTTCCTTATCTGCAAATGAGTGACCTCCCCTACTTCTTAGTGTGGTTTGTGGAGACTGAATAAGGTAATATATGCAGCTGTTTCTGGTTACAGTACATAATTATCCGTCAATGATTGCCACTGCATTAGGAAAAACTGATATTGTGGAAGGATAGATTGATATTGAGAAAACAGTTTTAAGGTTCTGCCAGTATTGGGTTCCAACATCATTTAACTTCCTAAATTTGTAAAATGGGAATAATAATTCCTATCTCATAGAGTTATGGTGAAGATCAATGAAGAGAATGTAGGTAAGGATCTTCTTGACTCTAGAACACGCAATTGGTTTGTTTTCAGTTTATTGCCTCAGAGTTCATTCATTCATTCACTCATTCCCTAAACATGAATTGAGGGCTTGAGATACAACTGCGAACCAGACACAAACAGTCCCCTCCCGCATGACTTGGTAAGGGCTGTTCTACAGTGGGGAAATCAGGATACTCAGAGGAAGGGCACCTGATCCAGAACTGGGAGGTCAGGAAAACCAGGAGCTGAGGGGGTACAGGAAAGGCTATGGCAGTCAGGCATCTCAGGTAGAGGCACATTTTTATAATAACAATATTTAAGTTCTGAAAATTTAATAGTCAACTCTTGTGACCCTGCGCAAGTCAGCCCTGCACACTGCTATTTTATGGGGAAAAAATGGTCACCTTAGGTTGATAGAGCATCACAGAAAATTTCCCAGAAGCATGTTAAGAATGAATTTTAATAAAGGGATATCGGTATTTAACTTTCAGGGTAAGACCTGCTGATGTTATCCTGAATAAAGAGAAAAACCTATTTCTTACTGATCACAATTCATATCTCAACACTGGGTAGTCATTTAAAGAGAAAGAAAGGCATCCTAATGTCCTGTTTGGCTCAAACATCCTAACAATTTAAGGGTCTATGCTCCAGCTACTGTGTGTGTACCTGGGACAAGTTTCCTGGCCTCTCTAAGTCTCCATTGTTTTCATCTGTAAAATGGGGAGAGTGAATGACCTGTAGATGGTTATGAGAAAGTAAAACACTATCAATGGTTTCTCAGAAACAGCCTAGTTTAATCAGCAGATGAATAGATAGACACACTGAGGCTTACTCTCACTAATACCTACCATTTAGCAACAGATAGGAATTAACTCTTAATACACACAATTTTGGGGTCTCAAAATCATGACCTGAATTAAAGAAGACAGATTTAAAAAGTGTACATATGGCACAAACCATTTGTATAAAATTCTATAAAATGCAAACTAATATGAGAACAGAAAACAAGGCAATGGCACCCCACTCCAGTACTCTTGCCTGGAAAATCCCATGGACGGAGGAGCCTGGTAGGCTACAGTCCATGGGGTCGCTAAGAGTCGGACATGACTGAGCGACTTCACTTCCACTTTTTCCCTTTCATGTACTGGAGAAGGAAATGGCAACCCACTCCAGTATTCTTGCCTGGAGAATCCCAGGGATAGCGGAGCCTGGTGGGCTGCTGTCTATGGGGTCGCACAAAGTCGGACACGACTGAAGCGACTTAGCAACAGCAGCAGCAGCAGCAGTTGTGAGTGAGAGATGTAGGGAAGGGGTGAGAGGGGAGGACTACAAGGAACCCAAATAGACTGAGAAGTAATGGAAATGTTTGTTATCTTGATTGTGGTGATGGCTCCATGTGTGTATACATGTGTCAAGACTTATCAAATTGTACACTTTAAATATAGGCAGCTTATTATTTGCCAATTATACCTCAATAAGCTATTAAAAGACAGGAGAGACCAAGAAGCAGTGTTTTGCCCTGAATTCATTATGATCTTGTCATTCAAGAAGATGCTAATAGTTATGAATCAGTTTTGTTAGCAATCCTTTCCCACCGCAAAGGAAATGCAGTTTGCTAACAGTTTGTACCCTATGGTGTCACATGAGATCAATTCTTATGACAAAAGATCATAAGGATCACGTTTTAAACACTCAAGTACTTGCAAGAAGCTTGTAGTGTGCATTCGCTGTTTTAAATTCCTGGCTAAAAACTCCCTTCTCATGACCCCACCACCTTTCACAGGAGTTCGCAAATTACTTGTGCTACAATCTGCTGTTTGCCATAGTTACAGACCTAGTTTCTGGGAAAGAAAGAACTAAAATCTTTTCTATGACTCAGTTAAATGACAAAACTGGCCAGAGTCAGTGTTTCTAAAGATTCAAGCTGCTCAATTATTTATATATTTATATACATATATTATAAATTATTTTATTTTTGAGGTAAAATTACTTACCTGATATATGTGAATGTGAAAAAGTACATGGCAAAAAGCCTAAGTGCCGCCCACGCCATTTCTTGCCATTCCTGGTCATTCCTTCCCTGTTGTGCTTCCAGATATAGAAAAAAACCTACATATATGTATATTCTTCCCTCTCCCTCTATTAAAACCCAGAAATTTGATCTTCCTTGGTGGTAGTGGATAAGAATCAGCCTGCTAACGCAGGGGACATAGGTTTGATCTCTAGTCCAGGAAGATTCCATGTGCGGCAGAGCAACTCAGCCCATGGGCCACAGCTATTGAGCTAGTGCACTAGACCTGAGAGCCACAGCTATTGAAGCCCACATACCCAAAGCCTATGCTCCACAACAAGAGAAGCCACTGCAATGAGAAGCCCAAGGACCTCAACTAGAGAAAGTCTTTCAGCAGCAAGGAAGACCCAGCTCAAACAAGTATAAAATAAATAAATTTAAAAAATGAATAAACCCCAGCAATTTGTGTTTTAACATGATATCCTTGTGACTCATTGCACACAGAATTTTGAGAAGCACTGACCTGACATAATCTTAGCCTCTTGAGTTTTTCGGTTATCAAAAGTAGATATCTTTGTCCAAATTTCCTAAGTCAGGAATTATGAAGCCTTACAATTATACAGTGGAAGTGACAAATAGATTCAAGGGATTAGATCTGATAGACAGAGTCCCTGAAGAACTATGGACGGAGGTTCGTGACATTGTACAGGAGGCAGTGATCAAGACCATCCCCAAGAAAAAGAAATGCAAAAAGGCAAAATGGTAGTCTGAGGAGGCCTTACAAATAGCTGAGGAAAGAAGAGAATCTAAGGCAAAGGAGAAAAGGAAAGATATACCCATCTGAATGCAGAGTTCCAAAGAATAGCAAGGAGAGATAAGAAAGCCTTCCTCAGCGATCAGTGCAAAGAAATAGAGGAAAACAACAGATTGGGAAAGACTAGAGACGTCTTCAAGAAAATTAGAAATACCAAAGGAATATTTCATGCAAAGATGGGCACAATAAAGAAAAGAAATGGTATGGACCTAACAGAAGCAGAAGATATTAAGAGGTGGCAAGAATACACAGAAGAACTACACAAAAAATATCTTAATGACCCAGATAATCACAATGATGTGACCACTCACCTAGAGCCAGACATCCTGGAATTCAAAGTCAAGTGGGCCTTAGGAAGCATCACTACAAACAAAGCTAGTGGAGGTGATGGAATTCCAGTTGAGCTATTTCAAATCCTAAAAGATAATGTTGTGAAAGTGCTGCACTCAATATGCCAGCAAATTTGGAAAACTCAGCAGTGGCCACAGGACTGGAAAAGATCAGTTTTTCATTCCAATCCCAAAGAAAGGCAATGCCAAAGAATGTTCAAACTACCGCACAGTTGCACTCATTTCACATGCTATCAAAGGAATGCTCAAAATTCTCGAGGCAAGTCTCCAATCGTACATGAACCAAGAACTTCCAGATGTTCAAGCTGGATTTAGAAAAGGCAGAGGAACCAGAGATCAAGTTGCCAACATCCACTGGATCATAGAAAAAGCAAGAGAATTCCAGAAAAACATCTACTTCTGCTTTATCGACTACACCAAAGCCTTTGACTGTGTGGATCACAACAAACTGTGAAACATTCTTTAAGAGATGGGAATACCAGACCATCTTATCTGCCTCCTGAGAAATCTGTATGCAGGTCAAGAAGCAACAGTTAGGACCGGACATGAAACAACAGACTGGTTCCAAATTGGGAGAGGAATATGTCAAGGCTGTATATTGTCACCCTGCTTATTTAACTTATATGCAGAGTACATCATGTGAAATGCCAGGCTAGATGAAGCACAAGCTGGAATCAAGATTCCCAGGAGAAATATCAATAACTTCAGACATGAAGATGACACCACCCTTATGGCAAAAAGCGAAGAAGAATTATAGAGCCTCTTGATGAAACTGAAAGAGAGCGAAAAAGCTGGTTAAAAGTCAACATTCAAAAAACAAAAACCATGGCATCCGGTCCCATCACTTCATGGCAAATAGATGGGGAAACAATGGAAACAGTGACAGACTTTATTTTCTTGGGCTCCAAAATCACTGCAGGTGGTGACTGCAGCCATGAAATTAAAAGATGCTTGCTCCTTGGAAGAAAAGCTATGACCAACCTAGACAGCATATTAAAAAGCAGAGATATTACTTTGCTGACAAAAGTCTTGTCTAGTCAGAGCTATGGTTTTTCCAATAATCATGTATAGATGTGAGAGTTGGACTATAAAGAAAGCTGGACGCTGAAGAACTGATGCTTTTGAATTGTGATATTGGAGAAGACTGTTGAGAGTCCCTTGGACTGCAAGGAGATCAAACCAGTCAATCCTAAAGGAAATCAGTCTGAATATTCATTGGAAGGACTGAGGCTAAAGCCAAAACTTCAATACTTTGACCACCTGACGTGAAGAATTGACTCATTGGAAAAGACCCTGATGCTGGGAAAGGTTGAAGGCAGTAGGAGAAGGAGACGACAGAGGATGAACTGGTTGGATATCATCACCAACTCTACAGACATGAGTTTGAACAAGCTCCAGGAGTTGGTGATGGACAGGGAAGCTTGGCATGCTGCAATTCATAGGGTTGCCAAGAGTAGGACACGACTGAGTGACTGAACTGAACTGAGTTCTCAGCTGGAAATGGGGGTGAGGAATGGGAGACAGGAAAAACCAAAGGGCAAGCATGTAGACAGTATTTCAATCCACCACCTGATTTCCTTTATTCATGCATTAGTTTTAACTACAAAATAAATAAATACCCAATATATAAAATGTGTGAAATCCCATCACCTATTGGTAACCACTTTACATATTGATGTCCCTCTGAGAGCAATGGAATTTTATTTACTATTTTTATATGTATAAATACAGTGTGTTTCTCTTCTCAACAGAAATTCTATTATATCTAAATTCTTATCTATATTCTTCTCACTAACAGTATATCTAAAGGATTTGTTCAATGAGAACGAGACTGTTGGCTAGTCCACTAGTTGATGGGGAAGATGCCTGGCACAGAAAAAAAGACTGCAACGACTGATCTTGAAGGCAGCCTGGGATGAAGGTTGGATCTGAGATCGTCCAAACAGGCAGGCAGCCCTGAGCGAACAGTGTAGATGCTGGGGGCAGTTACCTAGCTGAAAGTCAGTGGGCAAGTTGGCCTGATACTAACAAGTCCATCCTTATTTTATACGACCTCAGTTGGTGGGGTGTATGGTATGGGAACAGGGACCTGGCTCAGAAAGGGAGAAAGTACCAACCTGGGCCTCAGGGTCAAAGTGGTGCTAGTTCCTGGAAGGAGTGGCTGTGCTGAGAGTCAGGTGTGAAAGGGAGAGAACCCTTGATAACCACTTCCAATCAACTCAGTGGCACATCTATCAGGGATAATGTTGACCCCAGACTAGCTCCAGGTTGAGGATGCTGAATTAGAATAGTAGCAGTAGTGATGGAGAGGAGGGGGTCAATTCAAGAATTGATCTTGAGTTATAATTGGTATGGCTTCCCTGGTGGCTCAGACTGTAAAGAATCCACTTGCAATGCTGGAGACCTGGGTTCGATCCCTGGGTTAGAAAGATTCCCTGGAGGAGGAAATGGCAACCCACTCCAGTATTCTTGCCTGGAGAATCCCATGGACAGAAGAGCCTGGCAGGCTACATAATTGGCATGAGACAGTGATTGGTGGGGAAGGAAGGGAAGAGCATAAAGTTTCCCAATGTGCTCTGCTAAAAATCACCTGAAAAGCCTAATAAACAGAGACTTCCCAGCCTCTTTACTGAAGATTCTGACTTAATAAGTCTAGAAGAATCTACATATCATTCTTTTTTTGTGTGTATAATTAGTATTTTTTATTTTTTTATTGAAGTATAGTTGATTTACAATATTGAGTTATTTTCAGGTATACAGCAAAGTGATTCAGTTTATGTCTCTGGCTTGAGGTATTGGATAAGGGTAATGGAATTCACTGACT
This sequence comes from Giraffa tippelskirchi, assembly GCF_054371585.1. Taxonomy (NCBI): domain Eukaryota; kingdom Metazoa; phylum Chordata; class Mammalia; order Artiodactyla; family Giraffidae; genus Giraffa; species Giraffa tippelskirchi. Next base: position 84,516,538 of record NC_137276.1, on the reverse strand, counting down.
TCAGTTTTAGGTATGTTGAATTTGGAACATAACAACAATGGTGATAGGACTTCCCTAGTGGGCCAGTGGCTAAGACTCCGAGATCCCAGTGCAGGGGGGCCTGGGTTCAATTCTTGGTCAGGGAACTAGATTGCACCACAACTAAGACCCAGCATAACCAAGTAAATAAATTACATTAAAATAAATAGTAAAAAAAAACAATAGTGACTAAATCTATTGAGCATTTACTTTATGCTGATGCTTCACATGCACTATTTAATTTAATCCATAAAACATCCATATAAGGGAATTACTATTGCTATACTCATTTTGAAAATGAGTAAACTGAGTGATAGGGACAGTAAATCATTTTCCATCAATTACACAATTAGTAAAGATAGATCAATAGAACAAAATAGAAAGTCTGGAGATTAATCCATGCACCTATGGACACCTTATCTTTGACAAAGGACGCAAAAATATACAATGGAGAAAAGACAATCTCTTCAACAAGTGGTGCTGGGAAAACTGGTCAACTGCGTGAAATAGAATGAAACTAGAACATTTTCTAACACCATACACAATAATAAACTCAAAATGGATTAAAGATCTAAATATAAGACCAGAAACTATAAACTCTTAGAGGAAAACATAGGTAGAACACTCTCTGACATAAAGCATAGCAAGATCCTCTATGACCCACCTCCCAGAGGAATGGAAATAAAAATAAGCAAACGGGACCTAATTAAACTTAAAAGCTTTTGCACAACAAAGGAAACTATAAACAAGGTGAAAAGACAGCCTTCAGAATGGGAGAAAATAATAGCAAATGAAACAACTGACAAATAATTAATCTCCAAAATATACAAGCAGCACATGCAGTACAATACCAGAAAAACGAACAACCAGTAAAAAAGTGGGCAAAAGATCTATGTTTCTCCAAAGAAGACATACAGATGGCTAATAAACACATGAAAAGATGCTCAACATCACTTATTATAAGAAAAATGCAAATCAAAACCACAGTGAGGTACCATCTCATGCCAGTAAGAATGGCCATCAACAAAAAGTCTACAAACAATAAATGCTGGAGAGGGTGTGGAGAAAAGGGAACCCTCTTACACTGTTGGTGGGAATGCAAACTGGTACGGCAAATGGAGAACAGTGTGGAGATTCCTTAAAACACTGGGAAAAGAACTGCTAGGAATTCCACTGCTCGGCATATACACCCAGGAAAGGAGGATTGAAAGAGACAGATGTACTCCAATGTTTATTGCAGCACTATTTACAACAGCTAGGACATGGAAGCAACCTAGATGTCCATAGGGAGATGAATGGATAAGGAACTTATGGTACATATACATAATGGGATACTATTCAGCTATAAAAAGGAGTGTATTTGAGTCAGTTCTAATGAGATGGATGAACCTAGAACCTATTATACAGAATGAAGTAAGTCAGAAAGAGAAAGAGAAATACTGTATATTAATGCACATAAAGAGAATCTAGAAGGATGACACCTATGATTCTACGTACAGGACAGCAAAGGAGCTGCTGCTGCTGCTAAGTCGCTTCAATTGTGTCTGACTCTGTGCAACCCCATAGACGGCAGCCCACCAGGCTCCTCCGTCCCTGAGATTCTCTAGGCAAGAGCACTGGAGTGGGTTGCCATTGCCTTCTCCCAGCAAAGGAGACACAGATGTAAAGAGCAGACTTCTGGACTCAGTGGAGGAAGATGGTAGGATGACTTGAGAGAATAGCACTGAAATATGTACATTACCATATGTAAAATAGACGACCAGCACAAGTTCGATCCATGAAACAGGGCACCCAGGGCCAGTGTCTGTGACAACCGGGAGGGATGAAGCAGGGAGGGAGGTGGGTGGGGGATTCAGGGTGGGGGGAACACATGTATACCTATGGCTGATTCATGTTGATATATGGCAAAAACCATCACAATGTTGTAAAGTAATTATCTTCCAATTAAATAAATGAACAGATTTAAAAGAGAGAGCAGATCTGGTTGTTTAAACCCAGACTTGCCTTATCCCAAAGCCCTTGTTCTTTCCAACAATGTTCTATTGTCTGCTGCACCCGAGTTGAGTTGAATCACAGGTCAGGGCTGGAAATCAGGATTTGAAATGAAAATTTGCTTTAGACTGCCCAAAGAGAAAGCCTGCAGAGAGAGAAGAATATTTGGTCAGAGACGAAACTGTGTCCTTGTTTTGAAATGTGAGCAGTGGATAAAAAGGCCTTGGGCGTCAGAGAGATTCAAGGAGAACCAGAAGAGACAAACATTTTATAAACTAAGCAAGTTGAATTACCAGAAGGAGTAAATTTAAGAGCAATAGAGAGCTCCATTAAAATAAATTATCCACTGAATTTGGCAAAGGAGGTAATTTTTTTACCTTGCCCAGGAAGGTGGGGTGGGGGAGGGGAAAGCTAGTCTCCTCAGACTGAGGAGAAAAGAGATGAGGAGATGGAGGCAGTGAGTGAAGGCGCCTTTTCTGGCAGGCTCAGCCTTGACAAAATAAACAGGAAAAATATCCACCGAGATATTCACTACGCTCATTTCTGAGTAGTTGGATTACAAGTCTCTTTCATTTCCTGATTCCTTTTTTTCCTCTCAGGCTGCACTTTAGTAAGAATGCATTTTAGTAAGCATTGTTTTCATTGAGAGGGTGGTGCTGGAGAAGGAGAAAGTTGGGGGGAGCAGGTTTGCCTCCCTTAACCTGGGATGGACACAGGAAAAAGGTAAACTGTGGTCTTACCTTCATGCAGGGGCAGATCAACTATGGAAATGAAAAAGGTACACTCGGTTATCTTAAAAGATAAAGAGGGTACTTTTCAATCTAAAAGGTTAATTTTATAAAATTGATTCATTTTTCTACACTAAAATTGTATATACTTCTGGTAATTTGAAAGTCTAAGAATGTTGGCTATTGATTGTTGCCATCATGTGCTTAGAAAATTATTTTCCTTTTTTCTGTGGAATGTTCCAATACCTAGCTATGCCATTAAGTATTGCTGAGTTCATCCGTTTATCCTTTAACAAAGGAGCCATAACATTTAGGGGCAGATTTGTGAACTTAAGCAAGAAACTTAATACCAGCTAATTGTGATAAAACCCATTACCAATTAGAAATAAACTTAATGATTACTTAGCTGGTTTCTTATGAAAACCTTTTCTAAGGGACTTGTTCCCTCCTTTTCTTGTCAGTGTTTCAGGAAAGAGTGAACTTGATTTCTCTGCATCTACTATATCCAGCTGTTACAAAATCTTATTTGCGAGGTATGATTTAAAGTTTAGAGAAAATTAATGAAACCTGAAAAAAAATTTTTTTCAATTTCAACTTTAAAAATAAACCTGTATTGACAATAATAGGAAAATGATTTAAGTTGCAAAATGAAAGCATTTGGACTCAAGGACAGAGATGACTAGAGGGGCTATAGGAGAGGTTTTAAGTTAGGGCTACCAGTACCTGTTCACAGACCCAGGGAAACAGCCGGGTGGAGGGAGAACTGCTCAGGTTGGATGTCTCAGATGTAACAGGGCTGAGAAAACTAGGACTGGCAGAGAAAGGAAGCCAGACTCCAGTAAAGAAATAACATCTCTTTGTCATCATCCTGTGGATAATCCCTCTAACATTTTCACCTTCTACTTCTAGTCTGATTTCCACATATTTATGGAAAGCATTTTTGCTACAAAACTGATCATTGTTTTGCAATGTGATCTTTTTCACTTAATATTATAGCATCTTATCATGGCATTAAATATTAAGTAACACTTTGGTACCTAAAAATCCCTTATATAGATGTTCAATTTTTCAAGGCTAGTGAAACATTTTCAGATTACTTTCTGGAAAAATTATATCAATTTCTTTCCCATCAGTAATAGATCAGTCCTCCTTCACTGCACTCTCTCAAGCTGTGATGTTATCATTTTTTTCCATTATTATCAATTTGATAGGGAAAATAGGGTATAGAGTTGTGGATTTCAATTTGCATTTCTTTTATTATCTTTAAGGTTGGTTATTTTGGTAGCATTATAGTTCATATATACTTCCACTCTGAAATATTCATATCCTTAGTTATTTTGTTTAATATGATAATTTGAAATTGTTTTTAAAATATCAAATACATTCATATTTACCTGCCGTCTTGGCTTTTAATTTTAAAAACATTTAGAGGGAGAGTAGCCAAACCTCTAAATAGCATGTTGCAGATATTGAAAAGTGATAACTATTTGCAAATATTTATATTTTTTCATCTTTGTTGACTGTACGTTTTAAGTGGCAGGAGACATTATCATCATTATCACCATCATTATTGCTTCATGCTTCAATATTAACTCCAGGTATTCTTTTTCTTATTTTTCACTCCAGTTAAAGATTTCCAACTACGATTGTTGGATGGCATTTCATTGTCTGTGGGTTTCTTCACAGAATGTGAAGGGTTAAAAAGTGAATGGCAGATCAGGTGTGTTGCTTTTCTGCGAAATGTCCGTGTTTTTTCAGTAAACTAAGATGAGAGCATTTCATAGTGATTAAATGTGGTTGCAGGTTTGGAGTTAGAAAGCCCTGATTACTAGCCAGCAATGTATCTGTGGCCCACACTTCATCTCTGCGTCGAGGTTTCTTCCTCTGTTAAATGGGCAAGCAGTCTGGGGGAAGTTTTGTGAGGGTAAATGAAAGATGCATGCAAAGTGTTTTAGTTCCAGGCCTCACACATGGTACGTGCCCCATAAATGGTGCCACTCTTTGGTTCAGTGGATGCAATAACCATTGCAGAGATGATCTCTGGCTATGATATGCTGCTTCATTGTGATTTGGTTTTTCAAGCATCTTTAGAAAATCCTTCCAGCCATGAACCCTCTTAAGTTCTGTTCTGTGAAGACTTACTTTTGATCCTTTTATGGTACTGTGATAAAATATTATAAGAAAAATTAATCTGGGATCCCCATAGCAATTGCTTATGGGCGGAGAAGCACTTGTTCCTGTGTAAAAACCCAACATTGCATGTCTCATGGCACACTGTGAGTGCTTAAAATACAGATATTAGTAACCAGATTCTGATTAGTGGCTTGACTTGAATTCTTTCAGTGAATTAAAATGGTACTAGACAGAATTTAAAACAGTATTTATGCTCCTCTTTCTCAACATGTCAAATTTCTAGAATAAAAGAGACTACTTCCTGGCCAGTTCATATCCAGAAAACAAAAACAGGAGGTGAAGTCTGGACCTTTGTGAAGAAACAAAAGTCATCTCTAAACTATACAGCAGTTCCTGGTGGTTCTCTTACAAATGCTGGCTATTCTTACTCTCTGTCATGTCATCTCAATGGTCTTGTCGCAGAGGCCTTCCAGACCGTTCAGATCCTTGCCCATCGTTTTCTTCCACTTTCTGTTTGGTTCCAATATTTAACACATTCTTCATTGATTCTTTGTGCTGCACACCCATCATCTGTCCCCTTTCCTGGGATGGACGTTCCATGAGGACAAGACCCAGGTCTCAGCATCCAGCTCGGGGCCAGACACGAGGCAGAAACTTCATGCATCTCCTCCAGGTACACCTGTTGAAATCAGCGATCTCTGCACCTCTGTGCTGACTCTCCTCTTTTCATGATGGCTCCCTTTGTACTTGATGGGAATACACGTTTGAAAGTTCTCCAGATACGCTCAGCTCAGGCTTTTATCAGCTATCCTAAAGTCTATGACTTGCTCTCACAGGGTTCCCTGGGGAGAATTAGGATAAATGGATTCCCATGGAGTAATGTGGTCGCATGCTCGCTCCTTACTCCACACTAGTATCTGCTCAGAGTAAATGCAGAGCTAAACTAAGGTGCCTCCATGCCTTTGGTGGTTCAACAAAGATAGGACTTAAAGTAACATCTCATTGACAAATTAAAAGAAAAATTTAACTGGCACCTTTGTGGTATTCACCTGGATTAGAACCTGAGGAGATTTCTCTGTGCCCTTCCTCATCTCTCCTCTCTTACAGGACTCCAGAGAAAGTTTTTGCTTCAAAGCCAGCTCTTGTTCTCCTCAACCTATAAATGGAGGGGTGGGGGGGGTGGGGTTGGAGGGTTCCTTTATTCCACACCACTCAGCCTCAGACCAGCACACCTGGGCTTTGGAGACCTTACCTGGAGTGTAGTTCTCAAGAACAGATTTTCATTTCTCAGGTAACAAGACGTTAGTTTTGTTCGTGGTTACACAGAAGCATGGTAATACACGGAAAACAGAGAAAAATGCCAATCAGGCAAGTATGAGCACTGAAACTACTGTCTTCCCCTGGGGAAAAAAATTAGCATCCACACTCTGGCATAGCCCTCCAGGAGTTTTTTGTTTGTTTTTTTTCTCTGTACTTATTTCCCTATAAGTATAGAAAGAACAATGATGCATTTTCAAAAGGAAATATTAGACTGCCACAAGCATTTAGTTTTAAAAGAAGGGGCAAATTTTTCGTTCGAGCAGAAGGACAGTTTGTCAGTTTAGTTCATGGCTATAACCCCACAGTTAGAACAGCATTTGGCTAAATAATTAATGGTTTGAACGAATGAAAACAAATAACATCTCTCTGTTAAACAAGAAAGAAACTCTATATTGATAATATCTACTTGTTCATGTTTTTTTCTTTCCTGTTTCCCTATGTGCAACCCTTGAGCACTTCTTCTAAACAAATTATAGCCTCCCCATTCAGGGAAATCTTTAAAAAGTGCCTTGGAGTCTTTACGGTCATGTCCAGGGTATTTAGCCAAAGTTTATGGGGTTTAATTGAAAAGCTAAGTCAATGGTGAGAATCTTGTTTATTCAGAAACAAAACTGTTAAGTAGCTGGATATAAAGAAATAAAAAGCTGCCCATTTGAATTCTCAAAAGCTTAGCCTTACAACTGCTTGAGTGTTGCCTTTTTTAAGTGAGTGTGTGTCGTGGGGTGGGGGCTAGGAAATGAGGGTGGAGAACAAATAACATCAAGTGTCTCCCACCATCATCTGTGCAGAATTTTCACACACACACAAAGTTACACCTGAATCTTAACTGTGAGAAACAGACAAACCCCAATTGAGGGGCATTCTGGCTCAGACTCCTAAAAAAATGAACCAGCATGTTTATGTGAACCCCCAGGAAATGCAGTAGAATTTACCGCATTTTTTTCCCCTATTGCCTCCTATTTTCACTGTCTAGATGATGAAAGCGAGCTAGCCAGGAAGTAAACTCTTTTGCTCTGAAAATTAAGTAATTTAATATAGAGAATGGCAAAGTCCCATTCATTACCTAATTAACGGGAACATCTCTCTCCTTGATGAAAATTTGTTGACCTCATTAGCTTAGGCCAGAAGCCAAGAGAATGCAGCTGTCCCTAGAACATGTATTGCTGAGATAGTGAACTAAAAGCCAGGGTTTTACTGTGCAGTTTAAAGTTCACTCTTTTTCACCCCTAATCACTTCATCTCTTTCATCCACTCATTACCTGACAAGATTAGACCTTTTGGAATTTCCTTCCTCTTTGTGAGCTCTACTGTGCAAAGTGGTCCTAGCTATAGTGTGAAGGCAGTTTTCCTTTGGGGAAGTTCTGAGATGTAGTTTTTTCATAAGGCAAAGGAGGCACCCTCTCTTTTAAGCCCCTCATCCTACCATTGCCTTTGAAAGGTTAAAAATCTGCCGTTCCATTTTAATGCGCTAAAATATAACCAAGTAAGTTCATCAGAGAATTAAGATGGCTAAATTGGGTTTAGATTATTTTTATTAGTTAATTAGTTCAATCTGCATTTACTGAATTCCTACTATATTTGGAAATTCTGGCTGATACAGCTGTAAGTAAGAGAGTGGAGGTCACTGACAAGGGTAGGCAGTCATTATGCAACTAGTATATAATTATCTAATTAGCTACTTGTCTAGGTGGCTCAGTTAGTAAAGAACCGCCTACCAATGCAGGAGACGCAAGAGACCTGGGTTTGATCCCTGGGTCAGGAAGATCCTCTGAAGAAGGAAATGGCAACCCACTCCAGTTTTCTTGCCTGGAAAATTCCGTGGACAGAGGAACCTGGTGGGCTACAGCCGTGGCGTTGCAAAGAGTTGGACACGACTGAGCACACAAGCCTTAGAATTGAGAAGAGAGCTGCAAGAGTGAAGCACCCAGTCCTGTGAGAGCATATGATGAAGGCCTAACACCATCTGGGAAAATGCAGAAATGCCTCCCTGAAGAACAGTATTGACCTGGGGTTTGGAGTAGGAGTGAAAGTTGACCTGAAGGAGGAGGTCAGAAGAGGGTATTCCCTAAGAAAAGGCCACAGTGGTGGAGTGCAGTGTGCTCTGGACACCTGCCAAGTTGAGTATGCAGAGGTCAGATGGATCTAAGACCTTGCAGATGGGTTCAAGTTTTTTATTTTAATACTGACAGCAATGAGGTGCCCCTGAATGGTTTACACAGGTGAGTGACACTGCAGAACAGTGAGCCAGGAAACAGTGAGAAATCATCTTTGTGCATGAAGCTTTGTATGCCAATCAGCACACTTCATCAGGACATTTTCCTAAGTGGAAATTTATTTAAGTCAGAGAATGTCAAGTGGGGTTTTTTTTGATCACTGTTTCTATTTTTTATTATAGGAAATTGTATACACATAAAAAAATGAATAGCAAAATGGATCCCTGTGTAGCCATTTCCTAGCTTCAACAAAGATCAGTGTGTAATCAATCACTTTTCTCCATAGTCCCATGTAGGCACTTCTAATCTTCAATGGATAATTTTCAAGCAAATTCTAAACACCATGATTTCATCTGTTACTATTTCAATCTTCATTTCTGGAATATAAAAATGCTTTTTGTTTCTTACCTTAACTTCAATGCAGTAATTGCATCTAATGATAATAATTCTTTAATATGGTTAAATGTCCGTATAGAGTGGTTTAAATATGTTAAACTGCTTTTTGAAGTCTCTAAACAAATTTATATTTTCACCAACCACGTTTGAGACTGTTTACTGCATTTTCATCAAAATTATATATTAGTTTCCTTTCCTTCACCAATTTAATAAAGGACACATGCTATCTTATTGATATTTGAATTTGCATTTCTTTTATCAGTGGGGTTGCATATTTTTTCATAAGCTTACGAATTATTTATATTTCCTTGTCAGTGCTCCATCTATTCCTGGCCTTTGAACATTCACCAATCGCAATCTTAGTGTTTCTTTTATGAGATCTACATGAAAGTTTGTTAGAGATGTAGCTACTATTTTTCCCACTGATTGCTTACTTAGCCTCTTACCATTGTCAGTAATTGTCACTGAAAGAAAAAAAAAAAAAACTTGACATTAAAACTCCTCCCAAAGCCACCCAGTCCTATGTCCACCCTGTACTTTAGTACTTTGCATGAATCGATCCTGCCACGTCTCTGCCAAGGTGTATCTGGCTTCTGTTTAAACATTTCTAATAATAGAACCCTCACTATTTTAAGGGCATCAGGTCTGAATATGGGCTATAATAATTGGAAAATGTCTTACATTGAATGGAAGTCTTTATATTGAACTTATTAATAGTAACTTCTACCTAGTTCTCTCAGAGGAAGCTACCCAAAATATTATCCTCAGCAGATGGCATCCCTTTAAATTTTTGATGACAGTATAGTTTCCTACATTCAAGCCAACATTCCAGTTCCTTCAACTACTGATTTACTGTCACTTCTAAGCTCCTTATTATTTTGACCTTTCTCTTCTAGACATACCCAAACTCAATGCTCCTAATAAAATGTCTCTCTCTGTCTCCTTATTTCTCCATCTACAAAATGGTTCTCAGAACAAAAGGGATAATACTATCATTCTTGTCCTCCTGCTCTGCGAAATTGATTATAATTTAGCATTTAAAAAAATTCTTTAAAATAGTCTCTAGATGTAAGCCAAACTTTAACATGGAATCAAGCTTCTATAATAAAATTAGAATGAGATCATTATAAATCATCTTACTTCCTAATATATAATATTGTGACTTTTTTAATCAAATTTAAAGAGCAGAAATTACAAAGTTGTTCAGATGCTCTACACACCCAAGACATTGATTTATACCATGTGCATGCTTTTGTGGTAGAGTATGATTGCCAGTGTATATTCTCCTGGCCTTTGAGGATTCTGCAAAAATTAGATTATGAAATATTTTCACTCCATATAGTGTCTAATGGGCTTCCTTGGTGGCTCAGATGGTAAAGAATCTGTCTGAAATGTGGGAGACCCAGGTTTGATCCCTGGATCAGGACAATCCCCTGGAGAAGGGAATGGCAACCTGCTCCAGTATTCTTGCCTAGAGAATCTCAAGGACGGAGGAGCCTGGCGGGCTACAGTCCATGGAGTCTCAAAGAGTTGGACACAACTGAAGTGACCAACACACACACACACATAGTGCCTATGATCTTTTTTTTTTAATGATAGAATGTTGGCAATGGAAAGGAGTTTAGAGACCATGTAGTTCAACCATCTCTCCTTAGTTTTCCAGAGAAACAAGCTGAAGTTCAGAGAAGTAAAGAGATTTTCCCAAGGACACAGAGGGAATTGGTGGCAGATTTTTGAGGAAGTTGGTCAATCAGCCAGTACTTTCTATCAAGGTTGGTAGGCATCTAAAAGAAATTGATCACTGTGATGTCAAGACATCAGACCCCTTTTGATTCTCAGAAGGTTTTCCTAATCAAAGATACAGCAATTAGATAGCTGTAAATACCAGTCATTATAGGGGACTGGAATGCAAAAGTAGGAAGTCAAGAAACACCTGGCGTATCAGGCAAGTTTGGCCTTGGAGTACAGCATGAAGCAGGGCAAAGGCTAATAGAGTTTTGCCACGAGAACGCACTGGTAATAGCAAACACCCTATTCCAACAACACAAGAGAAGACTCGACACGTGGACATCACCAGATGGTCAACACCGAAATCAGATTCATTATATTCTTCACAGCCAAAGATGGAGAAGCTCTATACAGTCAGCAAAAACAAGACCAGGAGCAGACTGTGGCTCAGATCATGAACTGCTTATTGCCAAATTCAGACTTAAATTGAAGAAAGTAGGGAAAACCACTAGACCATTCAGGTATGACCTAGATCAAATCTCTTATGAGTATACAGTGGAAGTGACAAATAGATTTAAGGGACTAGACCTGATAGACAGAGTGCCTGATGAACTATGGACAGAGGTTCGTGACATTGTACAGGAGACAGGGATCAAGAAAATCCCCATGGAAAAGAAATGCAAAAAAGCAAAATGGCTGTCTGAAGAGGCCTTACAGATAGCTGGGAAGAGAAGAGAAGCGGAAAGCAAAGGAGAAAAGGAAAGATATTCTCATCTGAATGCAGAGTTCCAAAGAATAGCAAGGAGAGATAAGAAAGCCTTCCTCAGCGATCAGTGCAAACAAATAGAGGAAAACAACAGATTGGGAAAGACTAGAGACCTCTTCAAGAAAATTAGAGATACCAAAGGAACATTTCATGCAAAGATAGGCTTGATAAAGGACAGAAATGGTATGGACCTAACAGAAGCAGAAGATATTAAGAAGAGGTGGCAAGAATACACAGAATAACTGTACAAAAAAGATCTTCACAACCCAGATAATCACGATGGTGTGATCACTCACCTAGAGCCAGACATCCTGGAATGTGAAGTCAAGTGGGCCTTAGAAAGCATCACTACGAACAAAGCTAGTGGAGGTGATGGAATTCCAGTTGAGCTATTTCAAATCCTCAAAGGTGATGCTGTGAAAGTGCTGCACTCGATATGCCAGCAAATTTGGAAAACTCAGCAGTGGCCACACAGGACTGGAAAAGGTCAGTTTTCGTTCCAATCCCAAAGAAAGGCAATGCCAAAGAATGCTCAAACTACTGCACACTTGCACTCATCTCACATGCTAGTAAAGTAATGCTCAAAATTCTCCAAGCCAGGCTTCAGCAATACGTGAACCGTGAACTTCCAGATGTTCAAGCTGGTTTTAGAAAAGGCAGAGGAACCAGAGATCAAATTGCCAATATCCACGGGATCATCGAAAAAGCAAGAGAGTTCCAGAAAAACATCTATTTCTGCTTTATTGACTATGCCAAAGCCTTTGACTGTGTGGATCACAATAAACTGTGGAAAATTCTGAAAGAGATGGGAATACCAGACCATCTGACCTGTCTCTTGAGAAACCTGTATACAGGTCAGAAAGCAACAGTTAGAACTGGACATGGAACAACAGACTGGTTCCAAATAGGAAAAGGAGTATGTCAAGGCTGTATATTGTCACCCTGCTTATTTAACTTATATGCAGAGTACATCATGAGAAACGCTGGGCTGGAAGAAACACAAGCTGGAATCAAGATTGCCAGGAGAAATATCAATAACCTCAGATATGCGGATGACACCACCCTTATGGCAGAAAGTGAAGAAGAACTAAAGAGCCTCTTGATGAAGGTGAAGGAGAAGAGTGAAAAAGTTGGCTTAAAGCTCAACATTCAGAAAACTAAGATCATGGCATCTGGTCCCATCACTCCATGGGAAATAGATGGGGAAACAGTGGAAACAGTGTCAGACTTTATTTTTGGGGGCTCCAGAATCACTGCTGATGGTGATTGCAGCCATGAAATTAAAAGACGCTTACTCCTTGGAAGGAAAGTTATGGCCAACCTAGATAGCATGTTTAAAAGCAGAGACATTACTTTGCCAACAAAAGTCCGTCTAGTCAAGGCTATGGTTTTTCCAGTGGTCATGTATGGATGTGAGAGTTGGACGCTGAAGAAAGCTGAGCGCCGCAGAATTGATGCTTTTGAACTGTGGTGTTGGAGAAGACTCTTGAGAGTCCCTTGGACTGCAAGGAGATCCAATCAATCCATCCTAAAAGAGATCAATCCTGGGTGTTCATTGGAAGGTCTGATGTTGAAGCTGAAGCTCCAATACTTTGGCCACCTCATGCGAAGAGTTGACTCATTGGAAAAGACCCTAATGCTGGGTAGGATTGGGGGCGGGAGGAGAAGGGGACAACAGAGGGTGAGATGGTTGGATGGCATCACTGACTCGATGAACATGGGTTTGGGTAGACTCCGGGAGTTGGTGATGGACAGAGAGGCCTGGCGTGCTGCAATTCATGGGGTCGCAGAGAGTCGGACACGACTGAGCGACTGAACTGAACTGAAATTCCAATCTAAATACCAAAACAATTAAGATGTCAGATTGTATTTCCTGAAGATAACCATAGCAATAAATCCTGAAGGATTTCTTGATCCAGTAAATCCACACACCTGTGAGGGATAATAACCTATTGTTTTAATAGATGAAAATTTAGAGTGGTTTATTATGAGGCAGGCTTTCTAATCTATCCTCAGCTTTTATTTGTCTTTTTTATAAACTGTTTCCCAGTGGGTATGATTTACTAAAAGAAACACTAGTGGAAGTCATATAAAAGTATTCTTAATCCCAGTTTTTAAAACCACTGGCCCTCTTCCCCAACTCTATATACTTTGTTTATTTTGTTATATTTTGTTAAATTTACTCCTTGCCAGAACCCTTTGGACAAGACACTACAATTCTCACATCACAGATGAAGTGCTTGAGACAGAAAGATATGAAACACCCTCAAAAATAATAGAGCTAGAGTCAGACCCACAGCTCTCTAGCTCAATCTGGAATCCTTTCTGCTTTCAGAGTTGGTAAAAAGGGCAAGATATTATTGGGTCTGGAGGAAGCCTTGGCTCTGGTTGAGCATTAAGAATTAGAGGCAGAGAATTCCCTGGTGATCCAGCACGCAGGACATGAGTTCTATCCCTAGTCAGGGAGCTAAGATCCCACAAGCCACAGGACTCAGCCCCCACGAAGTGGTAAAATGAGTAATTATCTGGTCAGGCTGTTGTGAAGATTAAATGAGATAATACATATGAAGCAGTATGCAAAGTACCCATCTGTGATCATCTCTAAATATGGCCTCCAAATGATTCCTCCCATCCCTACACATGGAGCTGCTCCTCACACAAGCCATGAAGTTCATTTCTACTCTCCTTAAAGCTGGGCGGGCTTTTACTCATTTCTAAAATTTGTATGAAGACATTTTTTGTAAAAACTCTGGTGGGATGCCAGCTGCACATTTGGTTATTGTGGTGGAAATTATTAATTTGACTGACACACTTTTTAAGTATACTTCTAAATAATCTCCATAATCACTGAATTCAAAAGGCTTGTTCCCCAATTAAGAATAAAATACAGGGACTTCCCTGGTGCTCCAGTGGTTAAGACTCTCCCTTCTAAGGCAGGGAGTAGGGTTCAATCCCTGGTTGGTGAGCTAAGATACCACATGCCTCACAGCCAAAAAACCAAAACAAAAAACAGAAGCAGTATTGTAACAAATCCAATAAAGACTTTAACAATGGTCCACATGAAAAAAAAATTATCTTAAAAAAATAAGAATATTGACACATAAATTTGTACGTGGTAAATCTACTGAAATCTAATTGTAAAGATTACTTCAAAAAGTATTGAGATAAGATGAGGAAATTTGAAGTGTGCAATACTTACGATGGACACAATACAGTAAAATAGATATTCTGGGACTTCTAAGCCCAGTCTTAAGAAAACTAACAGTTTTCTACTTCTTTGCTGTTAAAATGATCCCTGTTGGAATGCTTGAGATCACCATGCTATGAGGCAGCCCAAGTCAACCACACAAAGAACTAAGGTGCCCTGAAGAGACATCTGAGCTGAGCCTGGTCCCCAGGCAGTCTGCCAGTTGAATGCAGTCACAAGGGCAATTCCAGGCAGGACCAACTGCCCATTCAACCTTCGTTATTGTGATAAATAGTAAGTAAGGTTGTGTTTTAAGCCATTACATTTTGGTGTGTTCTGCTCAGTTCAGTTCAGTTCAGTTGTTCAGTCATGTCCGACTCTTTGCAACCCCATGAATCGCAGCATGCCAGGCCTCCCTGTCCATCACCAACTCCCAGAGTTTACCCACACCCATGTCCATTGAGTCGGTGATGCCATCCAACCATCTCATCCTCTGTCGTCCCCTTCTCCTCCTGTGTTTTGCTACTCAGCAGTAAAATATTGAAATGTTGAAACATATTAATGCTCATAAATATAATATTTAGTATATAATTACTACTATTCAGAAGTCTTGTATAAAGGATAATGACATTTATTTAGACCTAATTGTCAGCAGGAAACTTTTGGTTACATGGGATACGGGAATAAGGATGGGATGATGAAAAAAATTCTCTTTCATTCTTTATAAATTTCTATCTTTATTAGGTAAAATAAAAACTTCAGTTCTTCAGTTCTAACCTGGAAAATCATTGCTGCTATGAATGGCTGAAATGTCCAAGGTGAAATCTGATTCACTCAATTGTTTATTTCTTATTCAACCTAGAAACTCGCTTCCATCAAATGGCTTTTTTTTTTTATGTGGTATTAATTTATTGTCATTCAAATGGCACCAAATGAATGAGAATCAAATGGCTTTACGATACATGTCTTGTCATATTCTTGCTTTTCTTCCTGACTTACAACTTTGTGTAATTGCTATCTAAGTAGACATTACAATAATCACTTACCAGATTTCTAGATAGAGCACCTTCTCTAAGCAAAAATGTGTATGTTCCAACCCTCTTTTACTTCCCTGCCACCCCCATACATCTGGAATTTTAACTTTCTTCATTTATTTTAAACAGAAGAGAGATATTCGTGGAGACATCTCTTTCCTAAAAATGATTTTCTTTCCTTCTTCTGTGCAGCAGTTAGCCCCTTGGGAAAATTTTTAATTTCTCAATAAGGGAATCTTATTTCTCTAAGGGCATCATCATTTCTCTGAATGCTAAGGAAGGACTCATATTTGCAAATAAGACTTTTAAAATCCACAACTTGGGAAAAGAAAGAAGTGAAGTCGCTCAGTCATGTCCGACTCTGTGACCCCATGGACTGTAGCCTACCAGGCTCCTCGGTCCATGGAGTTTTCCAGGCAAGAGTCCTGGAGTGGGTTTCCATTTCCTTCTCCAGGGGATCTTCCCAACCCAGGGATGGAACCCGGGTCTCCCGCATTGCAGGCAGATACTTTATTGTCTGAGCCACCAGGAAAGCCCTTACGAGAAAAGATGGCATATGGAACCCAGCTGGTGTCGCCCCTTCCTAATCTTTACATATACGACAGTAAAGAGTGTTTTTTGTTGTTGTTGTTTAAGGTTTGCATGTGTGCTCAGTTGCTTCAGTCGTGTCTGACTCTTGGTGATCGGACATGACTGGTGGACTATAGCCCACCAGGTTCCTCTGTCCATGGAATTCTCCAGGCAAGAATACTGGAGTGGGTAACCATTTCCTCCTCCAGGGTATCTTCTCTACCCAGGGATCGAACCCAAGTCTCTTATGTCTCCTGAACTGGCAGGCAGGTTCTTTACCACTAGCGTCACCTGATCACAAAGATGTGGACAATGAGAGAGGAGACAACAAAAGCGTGAAAGTGCTAAAACAAGACAAGTGACAACCAAGGATGCAGGCAGGAAAGAACTGAATCCTGAACGAGTTCATTTCCTAAGACTGCTGTAACAAAGCACCATAAACTGGGTGGCTTAAACAACAGAAATTTATCTCCATGCAGTTCTGGAGGCCAGAAGTCCAACATCAGGGTGTGGACGAGGTTGCTTCTTTCGGAGAGCTGTCAAAGATAATCTCTTCCCTGCTCCTCTCCTGGCTCCTGGTGGTTTTAGGCAATCTTTGGAGTTTCTAGGCTTGTGGAAGCATGACCTAATCTCTGCCTTCATCTTCACATCATGTTCTCCCTGTGTGCATGTCTCTGTGTACAAATTTCCCCTTTTAATAAGGACACCAGTCATCTTGGATTAGGGCCCACTCTCATGACCTCATCTTAGCAAAGACCTTGTTTCTGAATAAGGTCACGCTCTGAGATACTGGAGATAGGGCTCCAATGTATGAAACTTGGGGGGAAATCACAAATCAGCACAACCCTGAGCCTACCTGGGAAAGCTGAGACCCAAAGCAATTTATAACACAGAATCTCCCGGAGTTCCACAAATGTATCAGTGGCTGTCTCTGGAAGTGGAGGTGAAGGAACCAGACTGCAATTAGCAGGATGGGATCAAAGCTGTGTAAGCAGCTAGGAAATTGAACTTACCCCACCCTTGCTGGAGGCTAATTCTCTGGAGCTGAGCTGTCCATAGGGTATCCACTTGCCAAATGTGGCTAATTAAATTTAAATGCTAACTAATTAAAATTAAATAAAATTAAACATTCAGCTCTTCAGACACACTAGCCGTGTTTCAAGTGCCTAAGCCTCATGTGGTAAGTGACTGTTGTATTGGAAAGTATAGATATAGGACATTTCCATTATTGTATAATAGAAAGTTCGACTGGACAGCACTGCTCTGGAGAAACAGAGGTCTGAATTTGGGGGGAGGACAGGTGCAGTTGAATATAGAAGCACAAACTAGAGAGAAGGGGACAGAGTGAAGACTGTGCTATTGGATACTAAGAAACCCCTGACCCCACAACCCTATTCCTCCACTCGACCTACCAAATCATGCCCCGTGGGCACAATGCAAAGCATAATTTCACACTTCTGACTCAAAAACAGAAAGCCTATACCTTCAGTGTTCTCCTTCTAGGAGGCAAGAGGAAAAGTGAGGACACATAAGCTCACTTTTTCTCGATTCACTACTGCACACCAAGCATTTGACACACATTTTCTCATTTAATTCTCATAACAACTCAAAGTGAGGGGTATTATTCTCATTTAAAGATAAGAAAACTGAGTCTCAAGAAGGCTGAGAAATTTTCCCAAGTTGCCTTGTTTGTAAATGTAAACTTAGGACAGTTTGAACTGAAAGCCCACATTTTGCTTCTACTATACTATACTACTCGATATGCCAGCAAATTTGGAAAACTCAGCAGTGGCCACACAGGACTGGAAAAGGTCAGTTTTCGTTCCAATCCCAAAGAAAGGCAATGCCAAAGAATGCTCAAACTACTGCACACTTGCACTCATCTCACATGCTAGTAAAGTAATGCTCAAAATTCTCCAAGCCAGGCTTCAGCAATACGTGAACCGTGAACTTCCAGATGTTCAAGCTGGTTTTAGAAAAGGCAGAGGAACCAGAGATCAAATTGCCAATATCCACGGGATCATCGAAAAAGCAAGAGAGTTCCAGAAAAACATCTATTTCTGCTTTATTGACTATGCCAAAGCCTTTGACTGTGTGGATCACAATAAACTGTGGAAAATTCTGAAAGACATGGGAATACCAGACCATCTGACCTGTCTCTTGAGAAACCTGTATACAGGTCAGAAAGCAACAGTTAGAACTGGACATGGAACAACAGACTGGTTCCAAATAGGAAAAGGAGTATGTCAAGGCTGTATATTGTCACCCTGCTTATTTAACTTATATGCAGAGTACATCATGAGAAACGCTGGGCTAGAAGAAACACAAGCTGGAATCAAGATTGCCAGGAGAAATATCAATAACCTCAGATATGCGGATGACACCACCCTTATGGCAGAAAGTGAAGAAGAACTAAAGAGCCTCTTGATGAAGGTGAAGGAGAAGAGTGAAAAAGTTGGCTTAAAGCTCAACATTCAGAAAACTAAGATCATGGCATCTGGTCCCATCACTCCATGGGAAATAGATGGGGAAACAGTGGAAACAGTGTCAGACTTTATTTTTGGGGGCTCCAGAATCACTGCTGATGGTGATTGCAGCCATGAAATTAAAAGACGCTTACTCCTTGGAAGGAAAGTTATGGCCAACCTAGATAGCATGTTTAAAAGCAGAGACATTACTTTGCCAACAAAAGTCCGTCTAGTCAAGGCTATGGTTTTTCCAGTGGTCATGTATGGATGTGAGAGTTGGACGCTGAAGAAAGCTGAGCGCCGCAGAATTGATGCTTTTGAACTGTGGTGTTGGAGAAGACTCTTGAGAGTCCCTTGGACTGCAAGGAGATCCAATCAATCCATCCTAAAAGAGATCAATCCTGGGTGTTCATTGGAAGGTCTGATGTTGAAGCTGAAGCTCCAATACTTTGGCCACCTCATGCGAAGAGTTGACTCATTGGAAAAGACCCTAATGCTGGGTAGGATTGGGGGCGGGAGGAGAAGGGGACAACAGAGGGTGAGATGGTTGGATGGCATCACTGACTCGATGAACATGGGTTTGGGTAGACTCCGGGAGTTGGTGATGGACAGAGAGGCCTGGCGTGCTGCAATTCATGGGGTCGCAGAGAGTCGGACACGACTGAGCGACTGAACTGAACTGAAATTCCAATCTAAATACCAAAACAATTAAGATGTCAGATTGTATTTCCTGAAGATAACCATAGCAATAAATCCTGAAGGATTTCTTGATCCAGTAAATCCACACACCTGTGAGGGATAATAACCTATTGTTTTAATAGATGAAAATTTAGAGTGGTTTATTATGAGGCAGGCTTTCTAATCTATCCTCAGCTTTTATTTGTCTTTTTTATAAACTGTTTCCCAGTGGGTATGATTTACTAAAAGAAACACTAGTGGAAGTCATATAAAAGTATTCTTAATCCCAGTTTTTAAAACCACTGGCCCTCTTCCCCAACTCTATATACTTTGTTTATTTTGTTATATTTTGTTAAATTTACTCCTTGCCAGAACCCTTTGGACAAGACACTACAATTCTCACATCACAGATGAAGTGCTTGAGACAGAAAGATATGAAACACCCTCAAAAATAATAGAGCTAGAGTCAGACCCACAGCTCTCTAGCTCAATCTGGAATCCTTTCTGCTTTCAGAGTTGGTAAAAAGGGCAAGATATTATTGGGTCTGGAGGAAGCCTTGGCTCTGGTTGAGCATTAAGAATTAGAGGCAGAGAATTCCCTGGTGATCCAGCACGCAGGACATGAGTTCTATCCCTAGTCAGGGAGCTAAGATCCCACAAGCCACAGGACTCAGCCCCCATGAAGTGGTAAAATGAGTAATTATCTGGTCAGGCTGTTGTGAAGATTAAATGAGATAATACATATGAAGCAGTATGCAAAGTACCCATCTGTGATCATCTCTAAATATGGCCTCCAAATGATTCCTCCCATCCCTACACATGGAGCTGCTCCTCACACAAGCCATGAAGTTCATTTCTACTCTCCTTAAAGCTGGGCGGGCTTTTACTCATTTCTAAAATTTGTATGAAGACATTTTTTGTAAAAACTCTGGTGGGATGCCAGCTGCACATTTGGTTATTGTGGTGGAAATTATTAATTTGACTGACACACTTTTTAAGTATACTTCTAAATAATCTCCATAATCACTGAATTCAAAAGGCTTGTTCCCCAATTAAGAATAAAATACAGGGACTTCCCTGGTGCTCCAGTGGTTAAGACTCTCCCTTCTAAGGCAGGGAGTAGGGTTCAATCCCTGGTTGGTGAGCTAAGATACCACATGCCTCACAGCCAAAAAACCAAAACAAAAAACAGAAGCAGTATTGTAACAAATCCAATAAAGACTTTAACAATGGTCCACATGAAAAAAAAATTATCTTAAAAAAATAAGAATATTGACACATAAATTTGTACGTGGTAAATCTACTGAAATCTAATTGTAAAGATTACTTCAAAAAGTATTGAGATAAGATGAGGAAATTTGAAGTGTGCAATACTTACGATGGACACAATACAGTAAAATAGATATTCTGGGACTTCTAAGCCCAGTCTTAAGAAAACTAACAGTTTTCTACTTCTTTGCTGTTAAAATGATCCCTGTTGGAATGCTTGAGATCACCATGCTATGAGGCAGCCCAAGTCAACCACACAAAGAACTAAGGTGCCCTGAAGAGACATCTGAGCTGAGCCTGGTCCCCAGGCAGTCTGCCAGTTGAATGCAGTCACAAGGGCAATTCCAGGCAGGACCAACTGCCCATTCAACCTTTGTTATTGTGATAAATAGTAAGTAAGGTTGTGTTTTAAGCCATTACATTTTGGTGTGTTCTGCTCAGTTCAGTTCAGTTCAGTTGTTCAGTCATGTCCGACTCTTTGCAACCCCATGAATCGCAGCATGCCAGGCCTCCCTGTCCATCACCAACTCCCAGAGTTTACCCACACCCATGTCCATTGAGTCGGTGATGCCATCCAACCATCTCATCCTCTGTCGTCCCCTTCTCCTCCTGTGTTTTGCTACTCAGCAGTAAAATATTGAAATGTTGAAACATATTAATGCTCATAAATATAATATTTAGTATATAATTACTACTATTCAGAAGTCTTGTATAAAGGATAATGACATTTATTTAGACCTAATTGTCAGCAGGAAACTTTTGGTTACATGGGATACGGGAATAAGGATGGGATGATGAAAAAAATTCTCTTTCATTCTTTATAAATTTCTATCTTTATTAGGTAAAATAAAAACTTCAGTTCTTCAGTTCTAACCTGGAAAATCATTGCTGCTATGAATGGCTGAAATGTCCAAGGTGAAATCTGATTCACTCAATTGTTTATTTCTTATTCAACCTAGAAACTCGCTTCCATCAAATGGCTTTTTTTTTTATGTGGTATTAATTTATTGTCATTCAAATGGCACCAAATGAATGAGAATCAAATGGCTTTACAATACATGTCTTGTCATATTCTTGCTTTTCTTCCTGACTTACAACTTTGTGTAATTGCTATCTAAGTAGACATTACAATAATCACTTACCAGATTTCTAGATAGAGCACCTTCTCTAAGCAAAAATGTGTATGTTCCAACCCTCTTTTACTTCCCTGCCACCCCCATACATCTGGAATTTTAACTTTCTTCATTTATTTTAAACAGAAGAGAGATATTCGTGGAGACATCTCTTTCCTAAAAATGATTTTCTTTCCTTCTTCTGTGCAGCAGTTAGCCCCTTGGGAAAATTTTTAATTTCTCAATAAGGGAATCTTATTTCTCTAAGGGCATCATCATTTCTCTGAAATGCTAAGGAAGGACTCATATTTGCAAATAAGACTTTTAAAATCCACAACTTGGGAAAAGAAAGAAGTGAAGTCGCTCAGTCATGTCCGACTCTGTGACCCCATGGACTGTAGCCTACCAGGCTCCTCGGTCCATGGAGTTTTCCAGGCAAGAGTCCTGGAGTGGGTTTCCATTTCCTTCTCCAGGGGATCTTCCCAACCCAGGGATGGAACCCGGGTCTCCCGCATTGCAGGCAGATACTTTATTGTCTGAGCCACCAGGAAAGCCCTTACGAGAAAAGATGGCATATGGAACCCAGCTGGTGTCGCCCCTTCCTAATCTTTACATATACGACAGTAAAGAGTGTTTTTTGTTGTTGTTGTTTAAGGTTTGCATGTGTGCTCAGTTGCTTCAGTCGTGTCTGACTCTTGGTGATCGGACATGACTGGTGGACTATAGCCCACCAGGTTCCTCTGTCCATGGAATTCTCCAGGCAAGAATACTGGAGTGGGTAACCATTTCCTCCTCCAGGGTATCTTCTCTACCCAGGGATCGAACCCAAGTCTCTTATGTCTCCTGAACTGGCAGGCAGGTTCTTTACCACTAGCGTCACCTGATCACAAAGATGTGGACAATGAGAGAGGAGACAACAAAAGCGTGAAAGTGCTAAAACAAGACAAGTGACAACCAAGGATGCAGGCAGGAAAGAACTGAATCCTGAACGAGTTCATTTCCTAAGACTGCTGTAACAAAGCACCATAAACTGGGTGGCTTAAACAACAGAAATTTATCTCCATGCAGTTCTGGAGGCCAGAAGTCCAACATCAGGGTGTGGACGAGGTTGCTTCTTTCGGAGAGCTGTCAAAGATAATCTCTTCCCTGCTCCTCTCCTGGCTCCTGGTGGTTTTAGGCAATCTTTGGAGTTTCTAGGCTTGTGGAAGCATGACCTAATCTCTGCCTTCATCTTCACATCATGTTCTCCCTGTGTGCATGTCTCTGTGTACAAATTTCCCCTTTTAATAAGGACACCAGTCATCTTGGATTAGGGCCCACTCTCATGACCTCATCTTAGCAAAGACCTTGTTTCTGAATAAGGTCACGCTCTGAGATACTGGAGATAGGGCTCCAATGTATGAAACTTGGGGGGAAATCACAAATCAGCACAACCCTGAGCCTACCTGGGAAAGCTGAGACCCAAAGCAATTTATAACACAGAATCTCCCGGAGTTCCACAAATGTATCAGTGGCTGTCTCTGGAAGTGGAGGTGAAGGAACCAGACTGCAATTAGCAGGATGGGATCAAAGCTGTGTAAGCAGCTAGGAAATTGAACTTACCCCACCCTTGCTGGAGGCTAATTCTCTGGAGCTGAGCTGTCCATAGGGTATCCACTTGCCAAATGTGGCTAATTAAATTTAAATGCTAACTAATTAAAATTAAATAAAATTAAACATTCAGCTCTTCAGACACACTAGCCGTGTTTCAAGTGCCTAAGCCTCATGTGGTAAGTGACTGTTGTATTGGAAAGTATAGATATAGGACATTTCCATTATTGTATAATAGAAAGTTCGACTGGACAGCACTGCTCTGGAGAAACAGAGGTCTGAATTTGGGGGGAGGACAGGTGCAGTTGAATATAGAAGCACAAACTAGAGAGAAGGGGACAGAGTGAAGACTGTGCTATTGGATACTAAGAAACCCCTGACCCCACAACCCTATTCCTCCACTCGACCTACCAAATCATGCCCCGTGGGCACAATGCAAAGCATAATTTCACACTTCTGACTCAAAAACAGAAAGCCTATACCTTCAGTGTTCTCCTTCTAGGAGGCAAGAGGAAAAGTGAGGACACATAAGCTCACTTTTTCTCGATTCACTACTGCACACCAAGCATTTGACACACATTTTCTCATTTAATTCTCATAACAACTCAAAGTGAGGGGTATTATTCTCATTTAAAGATAAGAAAACTGAGTCTCAAGAAGGCTGAGAAATTTTCCCAAGTTGCCTTGTTTGTAAATGTAAACTTAGGACAGTTTGAACTGAAAGCCCACATTTTGCTTCTACTATACTATACTACTCGATATGCCAGCAAATTTGGAAAACTCAGCAGTGGCCACACAGGACTGGAAAAGGTCAGTTTTCGTTCCAATCCCAAAGAAAGGCAATGCCAAAGAATGCTCAAACTACCGCACAATTGCACTCATCTCACATGCTAGTAAAGTAATGCTCAAAATTCTCCAAGCCAGGCTTCAGCAATACGTGAACCGTGAACTTCCAGATGTTCAAGCTGGTTTTAGAAAAGGCAGAGGAACCAGAGATCAAATTGCCAATATCCACGGGATCATCGAAAAAGCAAGAGAGTTCCAGAAAAACATCTATTTCTGCTTTATTGACTATGCCAAAGCCTTTGACTGTGTGGATCACAATAAACTGTGGAAAATTCTGAAAGAGATGGGAATACCAAACCATCTGACCTGTCTCTTGAGAAACCTGTATACAGGTCAGAAAGCAACAGTTAGAACTGGACATGGAACAACAGACTGGTTCCAAATAGGAAAAGGAGTATGTCAAGGCTGTATATTGTCACCCTGCTTATTTAACTTATATGCAGAGTACATCATGAGAAACGCTGGGCTGGAAGAAACACAAGCTGGAATCAAGATTGCCAGGAGAAATATCAATAACCTCAGATATGTGGATGACACCACCCTTATGGCAGAAAAGTGAAGAAGAACTAAAGAACCTCTTGATGAAGGTGAAAGAGGAGAGTGAAAAAGTTGGCTTAAAGCTCAACATTCAGAAAACTAAGATCATGGCATCTGGTCCCATCACTCCATGGGAAATAGATGGGGAAACAGTGGAAACAGTGTCAGACTTTATTTTTGGGGGCTCCAGAATCACTGCTGATGGTGATTGCAGCCATGAAATTAAGACGCTTACTCCTTGGAAGGAAGGTTATGACCAACCTAGATAGCAGATTTAAAAGCAGAGACATTACTTTGCCAACAAAAGTCCGTCTAGTCAAGGCTATGGTTTTTCCAGTGGTCATGTATGGATGTGAGAGTTGGACGGTGAAGAAAGCTGAGCGCCGCAGAATTGATGCTTTTGAACTGTGGTGTTGGAGAAGACTCTTGAGAGTCCCTTGGACTGCAAAGAGATCCAATCAATCCATCCTAAAAGAGATCAATCCTGGGTGTTCATTGGAAGGTCTGATGTTGAAGCTGAAACTCCAATACTTTGGCCACCTCATGTGAAGGGTTGACTCATTGGAAAAGACCCTGATGCTGGGTAGGATTGGGGGCAGGAGGAGAAGGGGACGACAGAGGATGAGATGGTTGGATGGCATCACCGACTCGATGGACATGGGTTTGGGTGGACTCCGGGAGTTGGTGATGGACAGAGAGGCCTGGCGTGCTGCAATTCATGGGGTCGCAAGGAGTCGGACACGACTGAGCGAATGAACTGAACTGAACTGATACTATACTGCCTGCCTGAATGACTGGTTACTTCCCTAACTTGGTATCAGCAAGTCTCTAACCGTCTCTAGGTCTAATTTGCTCTCCAGTGTCAAATATATTAAAGAACATCTACTCTATAAGATCATCTAAGAGAGAGCTGAAAGGTTTTAAATGAGGTAACTTATAAAAGTTTATTAAAATGTCTGCATCTCTGTATAGGGGCTTCCCCAATACCTCAGTGGGTAAAGAATCTGCCTGCAATGCAGGAGACACAGCAGGTGCAGTTTCAGTCCTTGGGTCAGGAAGATCCCCTGGAGTAGGAAATGGCAATCCACTCCAGTGTTCTTGTTTGGACAATTCTATGGACAGAGGAGCCTGATGGGCTATAGTTCAAAGGGTCGCAAAGAGTCAGACACTACAGCATGAGCACAAGACAAAACATCTATGTACAACCTATCCTTCTGTCCATACAGGAAGTCCTCACAAAGAAGACTACACATGCAGTTTTAGAAGGCTTAACAGAACTTCAAGAGATATTTGGGTTGCTTTATACCAGAACTTCAACTACTACTTCATGTCTTCCTAAAATAAAATTTTCTAATTTGATCTAGTACATAACCCAGGGCAAGGTTCATGGATGAAGTTCAATGAATGCTGAATGCTGAATAAATTGATCACTCAATTGATGAATCTATCAATCAACTGATCAATCATTTCTTAAATCAGTTTCTAGATTCCAGCAAACTGTGAGACTCTCTAATCAATGTATAAAACCCTCCTTTTGTACATGCTACCTTGGTGTATTATTTTGTAACTCCAAACTATACGGGGCCATTAGGAGCTCCAATAGAGGCTTTGGTCTTCTACAAGAGATTCAGCAATAATAATCAGGCATCTAGTATTTTATTTCTATTACAGATGGTTTGGAATTGAAGTAGGTCTCACTATAGACACGGGTGCATTTCAACAGGGACTAAGGAGTCTTCTCTGTCTTTGACTTTGCCATAGAAAATACAGATGGTCACAGAGTATTTTACTGCAGTGCAAAGTACTGTCCTGACTGCTAACACTGAAACAGCCCAGAGACTTCCCTGTTGACCAAGAGCGTCGGGAGTGGCACTCCTTAACCAGGTTTATCCTTAATGACAAGATTAACTGTAAAACTTCCCTGTAACACACTTTATAAAGGATGATGACTTGCGTCATTGCATGTTCAATGGTGCACATTTCTAAGTGGATGTGAATTTGTCTGGGGTTCTTCGGTATTTTGGCATCTATATGGTTAACTCTTACAGGCATTTGTTTCTATATTAAGAAATTAATTGATTGCTAATGAAATATTTTCAAATGTTATTTAGAAGGAAAGAGTTTCCTGATTTCTTTCTACAGCAGGATGTGGTGTCTAAAAAATTGGATTTTCTTTAGCTTAAATGTATCTTGTTTAAATTGAAATTTTTCTTGATGTAATTATAGATCCATATGCAATCATAAGAAACAGAAGAAATCCTGCATACCCTTTACCCGGTTCGAACATACCTTTTTAATTGACTTCAGGAGAAGTCAATACTGCTGACTTCTGAGTCAGTACTATTGATGCTCTTTGTGTACATGAACAGTGCAAACAACTTGGTCAATTATTAATACTTAATCCTCATTTTCTAATATTTAAAAGAACGTGCTCAGTCTCATCCAACTCTTTGTGACCCCACGGACTGTAGCTCACCAGGCTTCTCTGTCCATGGGATTTTCCAGGCAAGAATACTAAGGCAGGTTGCCATTTCCTTCTCCAGTGTACCTTCCTGACCCAGGGATTGAATCCCTGTCTCCTCCTGCATTGGCAGGCAGATTCTTTACCACTGAGCCACCTGGGAAGCCATATATAAAAGAACAAGTTGTACTAACTGATTTGTAAGAGTTCAACCACTCTGATATCCTATTAGAATCTGAGATTAAGATCTGTGACAAACCATGGCCACCACTGGTTCTGTACAGCCCATGAGAATGATTTATACATTTTTAAGTGGTTGAGAAAAAATCAGAAGGATACAACTTTTTGTGACATGAAAATTACACAAATTTCAAATTTCAGCATCCATAGTAAAGTTTTATTGGAAAAAGCCATGCTCACTCATTTACATATTATCTTTCATGTTAAAATAGCTATGATAGAGATCATATGTCCCCCAAAGCCTAAAATATTTATCGGCCCTTCACAGAAAAAGTTTGCTGACACCTCCTTTAAACCAGTCCTGCTTTTTAACCTAGGAATGCCAATTCTAGAGATTCATCTGAAAGAAAAATCACTAGAGGATTCATGATATAAAATGGAAAAATACACAGTCATTAAAGATCATGTTTTATAGGAGTATTTCATGATTTTGGAAATGCTCACAATACATTGTTCAGGAACATGCTCATGTTCTTTTTAAATCTGTATTTTGGGATGAGAAAAAAGACATTCTCCATGTATCTATATGCATAGAAAAAGACACCTGCCAAAGCTCTCAGTGCTAGTTTTGGATGTAGGGGTTTTGAGTGATTTCTATTTTCCTTTTTACTGCATTTTGCATTTTCTAATGTTTTACAATAAATATGTTTTTATTTCATCTGAAAAAATTTGTTTTATACTAAATTGTTTACTTGCACTACTTCTAGGTGAACAGTCATTTATAGATATTCTTGGCAGAAAATTAATATGTT
Organism: Giraffa tippelskirchi; assembly: GCF_054371585.1. NCBI lineage: Eukaryota > Metazoa > Chordata > Mammalia > Artiodactyla > Giraffidae > Giraffa > Giraffa tippelskirchi. The sequence goes on along the minus strand of NC_137276.1, from coordinate 84,488,500 downwards.
TCCTTATAGTTTGCCAAAAGTCATCAGAATGTAAAACAGGAAAATCTAAGCAAGAAGGAACTGAAATTCTAATTTCTTACTTCATAATACTTTATAGCTATAATCAGGCTAGTTATGGGGCAGTTTTATATTCTCTTTAAAATAAAGTTGGGTTTTGAGATTCCATCAGATTAACAAAATCTTTAAAATTTGCATATTGTTAGAGAAGCAACATTTTTTAAATACTTAAAGTGAAAATACCTGATCAGCTGCTTTGGAAAACAATTTGCAAACTCCTAATAAAACTGAAAATGCACATATCCTTCTTTAGTATATCCATTTCTAGGTATATAATCTAGAAAAATTCTCTTACGTGTGCTTAAGGATGAAAAATCAGGGCAAAGATGTTCATAAACACATTTTTTAAAAAAGAGAACTTGGAAACATTCTATAGATCCATGGTCAGGAAAATGCATGAATAATAGTAATCTCATATAGCAGATAAAATGAATGAACCATATCTGCATCATCGTGATTAGATCTGAAAAAGTAACGTTGAATGAAAAAGGAACAAAAGGATATGTATAATATAATATTTATGGTACAGTGTTAAAAATCACAAGAAAAACATTATATATATTGTTTCATTATATATATATAAAACCAGAAAAATAAATGAAAATATAACTTAAAAAAATACGCACCAGATCTGTGTTAGCACTTAGAGGGAAGAGGGAATTAGGACTGGGGAAATGCAAGGAGATTGCAATTTTATTCATAAAATTTCATTCATCACCAAAACAAACAATTAACTTAGACATATGTGATACAAAGTGAACTTCTATTTTTGTTGGATATTTGGTTATATTTTATATGGCTTAAAATTTTTTTTCCTCTGTCCTACTTTAACAGCCCAAGGAAGACAGGAAGGGTAAACTCCACAGACTGTGATAGTAGAAAAGTGAAAAGGATCTCTAATAACAGATGGCACTGACTTATCTCACAGTTCATTGTAACTATTTTGAATTCCTATCTTATAAGGATGTTCTTCTGGGGCTTTATCTCTAGATCCTATCATCCCCGGAAGTCAAGCGCTTTCTGTGGTTTTGCATTAGAACCAGAGCTTTCCCCACCAACTCAGTGACCCTTCAAAGTTCAATGACATTGACCATGGTAGTCATTACAGCTCTTTAAAATAACTAGAGAAGAGGGTAAGGGGTTTCTTTGTAAAACACCAAGATGATGTCTCACAAATAAAACAAGAATCATAAAGATTCTGGGGAAAAAAGCGACTGAGCACGCACGCAACGAGGTAATTCACAGACTCTATTCTCACACCAGTTATTACTATTGGCTTTCATAACAGTCACCTGCAGTTCATCTACCTTTTATCCAATTCTGTACAAAAATGTTTGAATTACTCTCTATATATATATAATATAAAATTTTAAATGTTTCTTTCATTAAAAATATATAAATATATATAAAACTATAGTTATGACAAATATATATAGCTATATAGTTACATATATATATATGCTGCTGCTAAGTCGCTTCAGTTGTGTCCGACTCTGTGCAACCCCATAGACGGCAGCCCACCAGGCTCCACCGTCCCTGGGATTCTCCAGGCAAGAACACTGGAGTGGGTTGCCATTTCCTTCTCCAGTGCATGAAAGTGAAGTCACTCAGTCGTGTCCGACTCTTAGCGACCCCATGGACTGCAGCCTACCAGGCTCCTCCGTCCATGGGATTTTCCAGGCAAGAGTACTGAAGTGGGGTGCCATTGCCTTCTCCAAGATATATATATATATAAAACTATAACAGACTCAATGGTCATGGGTTTGAGCAAGCTCTGGGAGTTGGTGATGGACAGGAAGGCCTGGTGTGCTGCAGTCCATGGGGTCACAAAGATTCGGACACGACTGAAAGACTGAACTGAACTGATATCTAATTGAACTATATAGTTCATACATATAAACTGAACTATATAGTTTTATATATTTATATATACATACTTGTATATAAACTATATAGATACAAATATACAAGTATATTTTAATAAATTTATATTAACTGAGTAGTTAAGAGCACAAGTGTTAGATTCAGAATGCCTGGGTTTGAATCCAGATTATTCCATTTACTCTTTATGTGACTTTAGGGAAATAATTTATCTTTTTAAAATAATTTTATCAGTTTAGCTATTTAGCCTTTACAGTTCTCACCTCTAAAAGGGAATTATAATAGTACCTGACTTCACAAGGCAATTACACAGATTAAATGAATTAATATACATAAAGTGCAAAACAAAAACTTTCAATAGACATTGGAAACTTGTATACTCCTTCAATGCGTTCATTTACACGGATACCATGCACTCAGTAGGCACCCAGTAATACTGATGATAATGAATATGTAACGGCCCAAACCTAGACATGAAATCCATTAAGTCACTACAAAATCAGACTCAACCCAGTAGATTGCTTTATATCTACTCTTGCACATTAAGGCCCCATCCTTCTTGATACTTGATGTCACAATATAGCAGAGCTCTCACAGTCTGCTTCTCTAATGCTACAGAGCAAGACAGACGTGTCCCTGGGCTGTGACTTTCAGATGGCATCCAGCTCTGCAAAGATAAAGTGCCGGCTCCCCCCCCACCGCGCCCCAGTATAGACAACAACGAAATGGCAGAACCATCATAAAATTGAACTTCCAATTTAGCATTCTCAGCTCTGAACCTAACCACCCCAACTCCTTTCATCTTCTCTTATAGGTGTTGCCAGCTGATTTAATTTTTCCTTTTGGTCTTTCCTAGTCCCGCATGCCTACTTTAAACTGCAATGAACTTCCACGCGGAATCGGAGGGCCAGCTGCTTTCCAACGCATGCGCCATACCAAGTCCCATCATTACAGACCAAATCAGGACACTTCCAAAATAAGAATGCTAAGTACGTAGTCACAAGGTCAGCCTCTGGGGCACCAGATTTTCAGCTCTAAAAATTACCGTTTAATATTAGTTGGCATCCAGGTGTATCGTTAACTCACTGTAAGTAGTCTTATGCTGCATATAATTGAAATCTACCAGGCATGGTAAATTTTCAGAAGGTATTTAAGATATATACTGGTAATTCTGTATGCCTGTTTTAATCATTGTAACCATGGTTTCCCAAAATCTTTAGCCTTCTAGGGAGGTTTCTTTGACAGAAACACAAAATGAAAGTGACAAGAATATTCCACTACTGAAAAATAGAAAGAAAATAAATTTTTGTATCGCAACGTTTTAATATGTCTACTTTGATTCTGTCAAACAGCACATTCATATTTCTCAACCAGGAGTAAGAGGATTAAAAATAATTTATTAGAGTTTTACTAAAATAACACCAACTCCCTCTCAAAAAATAAAGATTTTAGCTTTTATAACTGCATTGAAATCACTCAGTAACAAGCTCAAGTCTTAGTTTAGGTGACTCCTTGGGATCTGAAAATTGCCAGTTGTATCTCCCCATGATTTAGACACACTTTTCTCTCAGATCTTATTTAGAGGAGTTTGTTGTTTTTGTTTTACCGTTCAAACCATCTTATTTCTTGTGGCACATTCTGCTAGCCAAGCCACATGACATTTTTACATCCAACCTTCAGTCATCAGTGAAGGCTACAAAGATAAATAAGTCATTAAAGAGAAGGAAGTAATTAGCTTTTATTAGAGAACATTAAGGTGATTACACCCTTTGGTTTCCAGAGGTGTGGCTTGCTCCTCTTATTTTTAGCAGCAATAAATACACATCTCTTCCTATGTTGTCACTGTCTAGGCAGAACTGGTATCTAAAGTATTTTCCACATAGAGATTTGCATAGAGAAAGATCAACAATGCAGTCTAAGGCATATGGGGAAAAAGGAGGTTTGTTCATTTGTTTGTTTTTCCTCCCCAAAGGCTACAAGATAGGAATAAAAGATACAGTCTCTGATGAAGTCAGTTTTCAAAATTTCTCTGATTCTGGGTCCAGACCTTCCTGTGCAAAATAACAAGCATTGACCAGCACTGCAGTGTCTCTTGCCTTGTCTGATGCTGAGTCTTTCCAAGAAGATAACCACCTGTGCTCTGAACTTGGTGACAGCAAGGATCCTAAACTCCCAGTTAAGGTCAGGAACCTCTAACTTCAAAACTTAGATACAGGTAGAAAATGTTGTTACATTGTAGCTCTTTCTTTTGAGTAGTTAAAGCTGGTTTCCTGTGTAAGAATGGAGTTCTTACTTGATAATATCACAAGCTCTTTTTCCTAAAGGAATAGTGCTTACAGATACATTCGTCATGGGTTCTTATCTGAGCTGAAACAAAGAAAGCCTGATATAAATGGCAAGAATGGAGCAAAGGTTAGGGCAAACATAGGGTGATGTGGAGCCCTTAATTACCATGCTAAGCCCCAAAACATGATTTGAGAGGTGGTGACTAACAGAGTTTCACCTTCCTCTGGCAGGCAGAGTAGATCCCCTTGTCATGATGGGGAAACTTCTAGGCATGACCCTCCCTCTTGTTTAATCCTGGTGTGGTAGGGGCCTCCCTCTTCTGGTCATTAGGCCTTGAGAAGGGATGCTGCCTGTAGGTTCCAGAAGAATAGGGGTGGGTGGGACCTATATTCTGAGCCTCTTGCCAAGGAGACAAAATCTTCCAGGTCTGTCTGCCTTCCCCTTCAGTTCTAACTTACTTTGTGACTTATCTAAGTCACACAATTCCTTGGGCACCCGTCCCTGCTTCTCCCTTCCTCCTTCCCCCTTCCTCCTCCTCATTCCCTTCCATATTATTCTATCTAATGATGTTTTTTTGAAGGATGACAAAGACACACACACAGTCATTTTGTTAAAAGACAAAATACCCTGTGGTTAAATGATGACTGAACAAGAAATAAAAATCAAACTAGCAAAGCATAATTGTCTTTTAATCTTCACGTGAACTAGCTTGCTCAATCTCAAAATAAGTGATTTCAGATGTTAATTTAACAATGCCTCAGACCCTTGGGCTTGATACTGCTGTTTTATTAAGGAGTAATTTGCCTGATGGGTGCTCACAAGTTAGCAGTAGAGTCAGTGAAAAGCCTCCAGGACTTCTCCTCTGGCTGGATTAGCAGCTTGATGGTAATCTTCAGCTTGCTTTAGACAGAGACCTTCTGCTCCATGCTCTAGTGGCTCAGAGGGCTGACTTCAAGTTACAAGAGCAAGGCTACAGAAAAAGTCTGTAACCACATGTTACTAGCCTGGAGATGTCTTCCAACCTTGGGGGTGGTAACTTTGAGATATAGATATGTATATGTATACATATGTATGCATATGTATATTTCATACATATATATATATGTATACATATATATGAAATTCCTTGGTGGCTCAGTGGTAAAGAATCTGCCTGTGAGGCAGGAGACCCAGGTTCAATCCCTGGGTAGAAAAGATCCCCTGGAGGAGGGCGTGGCAGTCCACTCTGGTACTCTTGCCTAGAGAGTCTCATGGACTGAGGAGCCTGGTGGGCTACAGTCCATAGGGTCAACAAAGAGTCAGACATGACTGAAGCAACTGAGCATGCATGCATGTATATACACATGTGAATTCTTGCAATTCAGTAATAAGGAAACAACTGAATAGAAAATGGATAAAAGATCTCAACAGATACTTCACAAAATATGATATATACAAGTGGACGATGAGTAGAAAATGAACACCGTTAATCATCAGAGAAATTCAAATTAAAACCCCAAGGATATATCACTTTATATCCATTAGAGGGGGCTTTCCAGGTGGCACTAGTGGTGAAGAACCTCCCTGCCAGTGCAGGAGACATGAGAGACGTGGATTCGATCCTTGGGTGGGAAAGATTCCCTGGAGGGGGGCATAGCAATCCACTCCAGTATTCTTGCCTGGAGAATCCATGGACAGAGGGGTCTGGTGGGGCTACAATCCATAGTGTTGCAAAGAGTCAGACATGACTGAACAACTTAGAGAGGTTGAAATTAAAAAGACTCACAATGTAAGATGTTGCCAAGCTTATAGAACAACTCAAATTCTCATATAGTGCTTGTGGGATTGTACATGGTACAATCACTAGAGAAAATAACTTGATAGTTTCTGCCAAAGTATTCATATGATCTAGCAATTCCACTCCTAGGTATTTACCCAAGAGAAATGAAAACATGTCCACACAAAGACATGTACACAAAGGTTCATAGCAGTCATATTCTGTGGTAGGCATCCTCTAACATGGGTCCCAATGATCCCCACCTCTTAGAATTCACACCTTTGTTCATACTGTCTCCTGGACTGTGGGCTGAACCTATGACTTACCTCTAACAAAGAGAATAAGGCCACAGCAACGTGGATGGGCCTGGAGATTATCATAATTAAGTTAAGTCAAACAGAGAAAGGCAAATATTATATGATATTGCTAATATGTGGAAGCTTTAAAAAATGATACAAATGAACTTATTTATAAAACAGAGACCATAGACATAGAAAACAAACTTATGGTTACCAAAGGGGAAAGAAGGGGAGGGATAAGTTAGGAGGTTAGGATTAACAAATACACACTATTATATATAAAATAGATGAACAACAAGGACCTACTATATAGCACATGGAACTATATTCAGTATTTTGTAATGATCTATAAGGGAAAAGCGTGATGCAAAGAACCAACTCATTAGAAAAAACCCTGATGCTAGGAAAGACTGAAAACAGGAGAAAGGGATGACAGAGGATGAGATGGTTGGATGGCATCACCAACTCAATGGACATGAGTTTGAGCAAGCTCTGGGAGTTGGTAATGGACAGGGAAGCCTGGCTTGCTTCAGGTCTTGGGGTCGCAAAGAGTCAGACATGACTGAGCAACTGAACAACAACAATAAGGGAAAATAATCTGAAAAGGGATATAACTGAATCACTGTGGTGCACACCTGAAACTAACATGACATAGTAAATCAACTATATTTCAATCTAAAAAAAAAAGAGAAAACTTTTTTAAAAAAGAAAAGGCGAGAAAGAATAGGGCAAAAGTGATGAGATTAGGCCACATAAACACTGATTTTGGTGTATCCTCCGCTGTCTCCTGGTCTCTTCCCTGTTTGCTCTGGTGAAGCTCTGGTGAAGCCAGTGGGTGTGTTATGAGATTCCTTATGAACATGTCACAGGATTAAGGGAGGCCTCTGGCTGACATTCAGGGAGGAACTGAGGCTCTTGGTCTAGCACCCTGCAGGGAGCTATATCCTCCCAATAACATGGGCGTTGGGACTGGCCAACACCTCAAGTACAATTTTGTGAGGAGACCTTGAGGCAGAAGCACCCAGCTAAGCTAGACCTGAATTCCTGACCCACAGAAACTGTAACATAATACGCATTTCCCTTTTTTTTTTTTTTTTGACATTATGATAAAAGTTTATCTGACAGAAGCATTTCCCTTTTAAATCACCAAGTGTTATAGTAATTTTTTCCACAGCAGTAGATAACTAATACATATTCATCATAGTCACTGAAAACAACAGAAGAACAATAAACATACTGCTGAATATTCATACAATGGAATGCTACTTGGTAATAAGAAATAAACAGACTTCTGATATCTGTAACAATATAGATGAATCTAAAACAATTAAACTCATGAAAACAAATCACAAACAAAAGAGAACATAGAGTATGATTCCGTTTGTGTGAGAATCTAGAAAAGACAATATTTACAGTAACAAAGAGCTGATCAGTGATTGCCCAGGGCCAGGAGGTGGAAATTGACTACTGCTACTACTGCCACTGCTAAGTCGCTTCAGTCGTGCCCAACTCTGTGCGACCCCATAGACGGCAGCCCACCAGACTCCCCCATCCCTGGGATTCTCCAGGCAAGAACAATTCAGTGGGTTGCCATTTCCTTCTCCAATGCATGAAAGTGAAACGTGAAAGTGAACTCGCTCAGTCATGTCCGACTCTTCACGAGAGGAGCAAAAAAAAAGCTTCTGAAGTGGTGAAAAGGTTTTATATCTTGTGTATACCTTTGTCACTAGTGATCTCTTCAAAAAAATTAGAGATACCAAGGGAACAGTTCATGCAAAGATGGGCACAATAAAGAACAGAAATGGTATGGATCTAACAGAAACAGAAGATATTAAGAGGTGGCAAGAATACACAGAAGAACTATACAAAAAAGATCTTCTGACCCAGATAACCACAATGGTGTGGTCACTCACCTAGAGCCAGACATCCTGGGATGCGAAGTCAAGTGGGCCTCCACTATGTACAAAGCTAGTGGAGGTGATGGAATTCCAGCTGAGCTACTTCAAATCTTAAAAGATGATGCTGTGAAAATGCTGCACTCAATATGCCAGCAAATTTGGAAAACTCAGCAGTGGCCACAGGACTGGAAAAGGTCAGTTTTCATTTCAATCCCAAAGAAAGGCAATGCCAAAGAATGCTCAAACTACCACACAATTGCTCTCATCTCACACGCTAGAAAGGTAATGCTCAAAATCCTCCAAGCCAGGCTTCAACAGTACGTGAACCGTGAACTTCCAGATGTTCAAGCTGGATTTAGAAAAGGCAGAGGAACCGGAGATAAAATTGCCAACCAGAGATCAAATTTCTTATGATCCACTGGATCATAAGAAAGCGAGAGAATACCAGAAAAACATCTACTTCTGCTATATCGATTATGCCAAAACCTTTGACTGTGTAGATCACAGCAAACTGGTGGAAAATTCTTCAAGAGATGGGAATATCAGACCACCTTACCTGCCTCCTGAGAAATCTGTATGCAGTTCAAGAAGCAAGTTAGAACCAGACATGGAACAACAGACTGGTTCCAAATTGGGAAAGGGATACATCAAGGCTGTATATCGTCACCCTGCTTGTTTAATTTATATTCAGAGTACATCATGTGAAATGCCAGGCTGGATGAAGCATAAGCTGGAATCAAGATTGCCAGGAGAAATATCAATAACTTCAGATTACACAGATGATACCACCCTTATGGCTGAAAGCGAAGAAACACCAAAGAGCCTCTTGATGAAAGTGAAAGAGGAGAGTGAAAAAACTGGCTTAAAGCTCAACATTAAAAAAATGAAGATCATGGCCTCCAGTCCCAGCACTTCACGTCAAATAGATGGGGAAAAAATGGAAACAGTGATAGACTTATTTTCTTGGACTTTAAAATCACTGCAGATGGTGATAGCAGTCATGCAATTAAAAGACGCTTGCTCTTTGGAAGAAAAACTATGACCAGCCTAGACAACATATTAAAAAGCAGACAATATTTTGCCGACAAAGGTCCGTCTAGTCAAAGCTATGGCTTTTCCAGTAGTCATGTATGGATGTGAGAGTTGGGCCATAAAGAAAGCTGAGTGCCGAAGAATTGATGCTTTTGAACTGTGGTGCTGGAGAAGACTCTTGAGAGTCCCTTGGTCTGCAAGGAGATCCAACCAGTCCATCCTAAAGGAAATCAGTCCTGAATATTCATTGGAAGGACTGGTGCTGACGCTGAAACTCCAATACTTCGGCCACCTGATGCAGAGAGCTGACTCCTTGGAAAAGATCCTGATTCTGGGAAAGATTGAAAGCAGGAGAAGGGGACGGGGATGACAGAGGATGAGATGATTGGATGGCTTCACCGACTCGATGGACATGAGCTTGAGCAATCTCTGGGAGTTGGTAATGGACAGGGAAGTCTGGCTTGCTGCAGTCCATGGGGTCGCAAAGAGTCGGACACGACTGAGAGACTGAATTGAACTGATACCTTTGTCATAACTAATTGAACGGTACACTCAAAATAGATATACAGGCGTATTTTACCTTATGCAAAGTATTTTACCATATGTAATTAAGTTGGTTTACAAAGTTAAATAAGTCCCAAAGCAAATACAAGTGATAAGTCGATGGGAGCAAATTTTTAAAATCTGTAGGAAACACAAGTTTCTAAAATTGGCCCAAGAAAATGTCAAAAATATACAGTGACCACATAACAAACTTAAAAGATGATTTAAAAACTGTGAAAGGCTACTTGGAAATTACTTAACTTCTTGATTTTCAGTTTCTTAATCTGTAAAAAGGAAATAAAGTAACACCACACAGAATTTTTGTGAGAATTGAATGAACATGCTTAGTCTAATACTTGGGACCCAGTATGTGCTCAAAGGGACTTCTCTGGTGGCTCAGACAGTAAAGAATCTTCCACGTGGGAGGCATGGGTTCGATCCCTGGGTTGGGAAGGTCACCTGGAGATGGCTACCCACTCCAGTATTCTTGCCTGGAAAATCCTGTGGACAGAGGAGCCTGGCGGGCTACAGTCCATGGGGTCGCAGAGTCAGAAATGACTGAGCAACTAACACTTTTACTTTCAAGTGCTCAGTACTAGTTTTCCTGATTGGCAGTAGTGTATTAAGCCTAACTCAGCATGTACACGTGCGTACACATGATGATAGCTTTACTTCTCTTTCCAGAAGGGCAACATGACACTACCTAATTCAGTCAACAAACACTGAGTTCCTCCTTTGGATGCTCTTCCCAAGGAGAGTCCCAACTCCACAGGATGGTTCAGTCTTTCTGTGATTTTCTTTCCTGAACCTAATTGTGAAGAGTGAGGAGAAAAAACAACTAAAAGCAGGAAACAGGAGACTAAGCCCTCAGAAAGGTAAGCACTACCAAGCAAGGTAGGTAGGAGGTGTCTGAAGACTGTCTTCAGCATATTCAACACACACTCCCTCTGCAAGCCCTCAACTAGGATGATGCCACCAATTCTGCACCGAAGAATGTTCAGGTTTCTAAAGTGTAAGCTGTGGTGTTGCAAAGCTGAGCACTTCGCCCCTAAAGCTAAGCGGGTGATTGATGGAAGAGGAACTTTTCACCACGGGTGCCTTCAGCACCCCCACCCCCACCCCCACCCCAACCTCCTACACCTCCCCCCAGGGGAAACATCTGAGCTGAGGGTGGAGCCTGCTCCCCTGGGAGGTTTGGGAGTGGCATTCAGAGAAGGCAGCCTCCTGCCAGGTTGGAGGTCTGAAGGAATGTGGAAGGTCACTTCTCTGCTAACCTCCTCCCCCTCTCCACTCCCATGACTGTTTCTATTGGCCTCCTCCGAGATCTGGGGATGGTCTAGCTTTCAGACAGCTGCTGGAGTCTCCTGTAGCTCTGATGTGGGTGATGCAGAATGCCAGGGAGCCTGTATGTGGATGGCAAGGAGGAGCACAGGCTGTTATCCTAGGGAGCAATAGTAATTTCCAATATAGCCACTATCATATCCCCTCCACCCTCAAATATGTCTCTCCCACACTCATGCTAAGAGAAGTCAACATCAGAGAGTTGGGTCAGGCTCTGTGAGATTCTTCAGAATTCCCAAGAATCTGCCATCTTGGGAGCTATTCAAGAACTTCCATAGGTGACTTCTGGGGACTTTCCTCCAAATAGAGATCCACATTCCAGGCAAAGTAACTGGCATTGAAATCAAACAGATCTACCAATGGGACCTGCCACGCAGCAACTTTGTGGCCTCAGTTTTCTCATCACTAAATTGGGGATGATCATATCACTTCTTTTTAAAAGATTATTTATTTAGTTAGTTATTTTTGGTTGCACTGGGTCTTCATTGCTGTGAGTAGGCTTTCTCTAGTTGCAGCAAGGGACTCCTCGTCATTGCAGTGCTTCCGCTTCTCTTGTTGCAGAGCCCACGCTCTAGGGCACTCAGACTCAGTAGTTGTGGCACGCAGGCTTAGTTGCTCCACCACATGTGGAATCCTCCCAAATCAGGGACTGAACCCATGTCCCTTGCACTGACAGCTGGATTCTTATCCACTGTACCTCCAGAGAAGTCCTATCACCTCCTTTTAATGGTTGTATTGAGAATGACGGAGGATAGCATATGTCAAGGGCCTCATACTGTCCCTGGCTCATGACAGAGCCTCAGTAGGTATTAATCTTCGCCAGTCACTGTCATTTCACATACTTTCAGTAGGAGCATGCAAGACAATTCCCTCTATCCTGTAGATTTTCCCCACTGCCCCCTTACAAAAAAGTCACAATGAATTTTGGTGACTACTGGTTGGCTCGACAAAAGACAGTTCAATTCAAATTTGACTCAAGAAAAGATCTGTGGAGCACAAGCTATCTCTGTGTAGGTCCTGGGAGGTAGAGATGATTTCTGGTTGCCTATTGCCAAAACCACCCCAAAACGTAGGGTTTTAAAACAACAGTGTCTTCCTGACCTTGTGGTTCTGTGGGTTGACTCAGTCTAGCTGGCTTGTTTTCATGCAATGACAGTTAGTGCTGAGTCAATGGAAGGCCTGTCTGGGCTGGGTGTCCAGGACAACTTTTTCATTGATTTATCTGATGTCTCAGTGCTTCTCCCCATGACACCTGTCTCCAGTTGATCAGCCAGGATTTCTTACTTGGTGGCTTAAGGCTCCAAGAGAAAGGAAGTAAAAACTGCCAGTGATCTTAAAGCCTGAGCCTGGGAATGACCCCAATTGTCTTCTGCCCGATTCTAATGACAAAGCAACTACATGTCAGCCCAGATTCAGGGAAGATGAGGAACAGACGCTATCTCTCAGTGGGAGAGTAGCATATGTACACAAAGGGGAGGAGTTGATTGATAGTGGACATCTTTACTTTAGAGACAAGCTGCTACCAAAGGATACAACATATGCATTCCATGTGGATATAAACTCAAGATGTTTACTCATAAGACTTTTTTGAGCTGATAGTTCTTCACCCAAGTGTGCCATAAACACCACTCATGTGTCTCAAGCTTTTGAGTTCTTACCACTGGAACTGATGCCACAGTTAGGCACAAATTTAGTAACCACATCAGATCATTATATTTTTCACTTGGCGAAGAAGTCTTCATCACCTTGGAACTCTTTTTTATCCACAAATTTTATCTTCTATGTGAGCATGTCACTCACTTTGCAACTCATCGTTCTGACTTCAGAGTAAAAACCAAGGCTTCAGATCAGTCAGATGCTGCTTTATGTCTTTCTATTGTCCCAATGATCATGGCTTCCAGTGAGTTCTAATTACTCAGCTACAATTCTTCTAACTAGAATAAGCCACATCCTTTAATAGCTTCTTGTACTTCAAAGCATGTATCTTAATTTGTAACTATATTCGTGAGATTGTTGAATTGATTTCCATCTTCCCCACCAGACTCTAAACTCTATGGAGTCAGATACTGTTTATCTCCAGCATTTAGGTCTGTACTTAGAGCATACTACTGCTGCTGCTGCTGCTGCTAAGTCGTTTCAGTTGTGTCCAACTCTATGCGACCCCATAGACGGCGGCCCACCTGGTTCCCCCATCCCTGGGATTCTCCAGGCAAGAACACTGGAGTGGGTTGCCATTTCCTTCTTCAATGCATGACAGTGAAAAGTGAAAGTGAAGTCGCTCAGTCGTGTCTGACTCTTAGCAACCCCATGGACTGCAGCCTACCAGGCTTCTCTGTCCATGGGATTTTCCAGGCAAGAGTACTAGAGTGGGTTGCCATTGCCTTCTCCATATAACATACTAGGTGCTCAAAAATATTCTTTGAATGAATGGCTTCTTTTCCAGAACTATGGCAGAAAGAAAATTAACCCCATGAAAACAAAAAGAAATATTTTAGAAATTTATTTCCAAAACATAGCGTTTGATTTTGAAGTGTCAGACCTTTGAAATCTTGATACCAAACTTAAGAAAAATGAAATTATTGGATTCTGTGACTCAAGCAGTACAAACGAAAGAATCTTTCAGAAGCACTCCACAGCAGCAGATGTAACCTCAGGACACCAGGCTCCACTAGAGGAACATATCTAGGTTTCAACTTACACTTACCATTCCAGTCCCAGCTGTGTTCCTGCATCTCACATTCCTTTCCAGTTGCTTCATACCTGGTTATTCAATCCTTGCTAATGGATATTACAGTTGTAATGTCCATTTGGCTTAAAATCTCCCTGAATTCCCTGACCCCCTCGGACAATACCTTGCAAAATTCTGCCCTGCCTCATGCCCACACCCACATGGCATCCTTGATTAAATTCCAATACTCTGATTCTCAAAGTATTTAGACACAGCCCCATTCCACTTTGGGCCTCCACAAACCGCAAACATAGAGGAGCAATAGAACTCCGGAAATCTTTTTATTCTTATTTTTTATTATGGAAAACTTAAAGGCAAAGAAAATACTATAGGGACTTCCCTGGTGGTCCAGTGGTTAAGACTTTGCCTTTCAGTGTAGGGGGTGTGGTTTGATCCCTGGTCAGGGAACTAAGATCCCACATGCCTTTCAGCCAAAAAAACCAAAACATGAAACAGAAGCAATAATATAACAGATTCAAAAAAGACTTAAAAAAAAAAAAAAGAAAATACTATAATACACTTTGATGTATTCATCACGTAGCTTTAATTATCATCCACTCATGACCAGTCTTTTTCCAGTTCCACCTCCACCCACTTCCCCTCTTCCCTGTGGATTTCAGTATCCATCTCCAAAAGATAAGTACTTTTAAAAACGCAGCTAAAAAAAATGATCATACCTAAAACTTCTCTGGGCCTTCTAAATGTCAGTGACTACGCATTTTTAGTCTGAAAGGTACTGATACAACAGAGTGCCATAAACTTAACCCTTCTTCTCCACTGCCCGCCCCAATGATCACAGATCACTCTCTTAAAGTACAGAAACTGGTAGTCCAGGGGTTAAGACTCTGTGTTCCCAATACAGGGGACACTGATTTGATCCTTGGTTGAGGTACTAAGATCCTACATGGTGCAGCCAAAAAAAAAAGTACAGAAAGATGGGCTTTTCTGATTATGTCCTTTATTGTCCCACGTGAGATATGGCACTAACCGACTACTGGCTTTGCTTTTTCCTGTTCTTCAAAGACCACCAGTAACACCTGTAGTGGGACAAGATGCTTTTTTTTTTCTTTAAATGGGTTGCAGTGGTGGGAATACACACTATGGGGAACAATGGAGCGTCTCAGTAAGAGGGTGTCAGAAGAAGCAAGTGAGGATTTGGGTGCTAGTGGGCAGTTTGGGGGAGAATCAATGGAAGTAAGGATTTACTCTGGATTGGGGGTTGTCAGAAAGTGGGAGCAGTTCTATGAATGGATATCTCAATAGGTCATCTCTGTGGGGAGGTCAGACTAGAGAAGGGTGAACGCTGATGTTGGTAGAGAAATTACAGTCTCCCATGCACCAGATGAGGGGAACATTTGGTATTTTGTATTGTGCAGCAACCTTATTTTTGTCTCACTTGATGGTGGTCTGAGAGGAACCTGTTACAGATATTCTGTAGGAATGTTTCTGTGCAACAGGAAAGCAAAGTGACACTGTGAGCATCAGACCAGCTTATAATAACGTTGACATCTAACTGTGAAGGTCAAATACATTCTGGATGCCAGGGGCTATACCTTTTTTCTTTCTCATTACTTCATCAATTTCTACAGTAAATGAATTCACTGAATACTACTCTCTGTAGTCTTGGTTCTGTGTGACTTTCTGAACCCCCTTCTCCTTTAAGATCATTTTTTTATCACTTATTATTTACCAGTGTGTATGTGTTCTATTATTTTATATTCAACTGTGTATAAACCTTCTTAAATCCTTTTCTGGAGAAGAAAAATGAATTCATGTTTGAAAGAATGTTTAAAAATGTGAAACTAGCCCAGCTTTCTATTAGTTATTGTCAAACACTCCAAAATCAAACTCATTTTTGATGCACATTCAATACCATTTTATTTTCCTAGAGCAGTAACCAGACTTACATTACAATTAATGCATTCAGTTTGGGGGCAGTTTTCTCAAACTTTTTCACCTTTGCTGGGACCCTTGGTAAGGAGTACATTGTACTCAGTAAAAAGTACACAAATACTCATCTCATATACATACCTTACCAAACTCAAAATTCTACAAAGCAATGCTTATTTTTACTAATTGTGATATACCACAATATTTTCTATTTTATTTTATTTAAAAATTAAATAGTAACCTTCTAAATTGATTTCATGACTTCCTAATGGATCTCAACTTGAAGGTTTAAAGACTGGCTTGGAATCAGGAAGTTATTTTGCACAAAATAACATATTTATAGGTTCCTCATTGAATTGATACTGATGTTGCTATTGTTTTTAAAAACCTTGGTGAGTACTGTAAAAACCATTTAAAAATCTTTCCTGCCTATAGTGATGGCAGTTATGCTGAATGGCATAGACGATGACAAATTATTTGTGGAGAGAAATCTTAGCCCTCCCCTCTTAGTACTTTTGTGCTTTCCCCATGCAGAGAAAACCTGTGTTGGGTGTATGCCTCCATCATTCATCCGGACTCTCATAACGGGACTTTAACCCAAGTCCAGCCCTTCCTTATCAGCAGAGAAAAACTGCATCCCAGTACTTCTCAAGAAGAGTGATCTCTCTTCCCACTCTACCATAAGAAGAAATGGAAGAAATGTCTGTAGAAGGATATTTGGAGATATATACTATACCTAGGTCTTCCTTGCTGACTCTCCATTTCTACTCTCGTCACTGTCAACATCATTCTTTTTTGTTTCCTGGCTCTTTCATTTGCCATAAAGAGGAAAAGATCCAAATTTACCTGAGTAAATGAGAGTCAGAATGGAGATTGTAAGCTCACCGTCAAAAGCAGACATAAACTTGGCTTTGAATACCAAGAGTCAAAGAGATCAAGACATTTACCCACCAATAATAGGTGAGAGACCAAAGAACAGAGTAGAAGGACCAAGCTGGACACTTCAGGGTGGGCAGCCTGGGGTAGGGTTGGGGGAGTGGGGTGAGAGTGATGAAGATTAAAAAGGATGGGGGGCATTAGTAGGCTGGAGGTTAGTGGAGCCCTACTGGGGCATCTACCTAGAGAAGACATCATGGCATCAACAGATTGCCCAGCCCTGCCAGAGTGAGCCCAGTCCTTCACAGGGGCAGATTGTTGAGCCAGTACACTTGACTGACCATTGACATTCACTTGAGGAGAGCACTTCAAATTTAACTAATCATTCTTGCTAAACTTAATTGTTTTAGCTGCTATAAAAGAATTTGGGCTCCCTTAAAAAAAAAAAAAGGAAATCCTAACACATGCTACAACATGGACAAACCTTGAAGATATTATATAAAGTAAAATAAGCCTGACATAAAAGGACAAATATCATATAATTGCATTTATATGAGTTACCTAGAGTACTCAAACTCATAGAGAGAGAAAGGAGGAGAGTGGTTACTTGGGGGCTGAGGGGAGGGCGGGATTGGAAGTAACTGCTTCATGAGTGTGGAGTTTCAGTTGCGAAAGATTAAAAAGATCTGGAGATGGATAGTAGTGATGGTTGCACAACAATGTGAATGTACTAATGTCTCTGAAGTGCAAATTTTAAAATGACACAAATTAACCTATTTGCAGGGCAGGAATAGAGATGCAGATGTAGATAATGGACATATGGATACAAGGAGGAGGGGAAAGTTAGGTTGGGATGAACTGGGAGAATATGACTGGCACATATACAATACCATGTGTAAAATAGATAGCTAGTGGGAATCTGTTGTATAGCACAGGGAGCTCAGCTTTGTGCTCCGTAATGACCTAGAAGGGTGGGATGGGGGAAGGGGGGTGCATCTAAGAGGGATAAGATATACGTATACATGTAACTGATTCACTTCATTGTACAACAGAAACTAATACAACATTGTAAAGCAATTATAGTCCAATAAAAAAATAGCTAAAATAGGGAATTCCTTGGCAGTCTTGTGGTTAGGACTCAGAGCTTTCACTGCTGTGACCCAGGTTCAATTGTGGGTCAGGGAACTAAGATCCTGCAAGCCTCCCAGTGCAGCCAAAAACAAAAGGTTAAAATGGTAAATTTTAGTTTATGTGTATTTTACTATAATTTTTCAAAAGGGCAGGGAGTCCTCAATATGTAACTATGCTGAACTGCATGCATGCTCAGTCACGTCTGACTCTTTCTAACCCCATGGACTGTAGCCCACCAGATTCCACTGTCCATGGAATTCTCCAGGAAAGAATACTGGAGTGGGCTGCCTTTTCCTCCTCCAGGGGATCTTTTGCACCTGGGGATAGAGCCTGTGTCTCTGCAGCTCCTGCACTGCAGGCAGATTCTTTACCACTGAGCTGCCTGTGAAATCCAATATGGAACTATTATATATATCGAAATAACCAATAATTATTTTAAATTTTGTTCTTTTTAAATCCTGTATCCAGGGAAAATCTCCCAGGTGCTTCACCCTCCGCCCCCACTTAGGGCTGTGCTTGCTTGCACGCCCAGTAAGTAAGCCTTATTCAACTTCTACATGTGTGGTGGGCAGCAAGCTACCTTCTCAGAATACAGTGATGGGTCTACAAGATGCTCACAGTTTAGTAAGGATTTGTCTCCTACTGGACCATCCATTCCTTGAAGGAAAAAGAGTAAAACAGGGACTTGGTGGTTCCAGTGATTAAAAAGCCATCTTGCAATGGAGGGCAGGCAGGTTCAATCCCTGGTCAGGGAACTGAGATTTCACATGCCATAGAGGAACTAAGCCCATGGACCTCAACTACTGAGCCCTCGAGCCACAACTAGAGAGGCTGCTTTCTGCAACTAAAGTTCCCACATGATGCAACTAAGACCCGATGCAGCTAAATAAATACAAACATAAATAAATAAATATTTATTTTAAGAAAAGAAGAAGAAAACAACTTTTTTCTTCCCTGAATTACCTTCATCTATGGAGTTATCATGGAGAAGGCAATGGCACCCCACTCCAGTACTCTTGCCTGGAAACTCCCATGGACAGAGGAGCCTGGTAGGCTGTAGTCCATGGGGTCGCGAAGAGTCAGACACGACTGAGCAACTTCACTTTCACTTTTCATTTTCATGCATTGGAGAAGGAAATGGCAACCCACTCCAGTGTTCTTGCCTGGAGAATCCCAGGGATGGGGGAGCCTGGTGGGCTGCCGTCTATGGGGTCATACAGAGTCGGGCACGACTGAAGTGACTTAGCAGCAGCAGCAAGGAGTTATCATAGGTAACAGTTGCTGTGGCCTAAAACCTGGAAAATAGTCTTGGCTTTTCTCTTCCCCTATAACCCCACATCCAGAGTTTGTCTTGATTTCCATACAAATCCTTTCTCAAATCTGCCATTTCTCTGCCACCACCAATCTCAACACAACTCACTTGGGCCACCACCATGGCCTTCGGTCTGGCCTGCTGAATCATATTTTGTCTTGCTATAATCTATTTCCCACCCAGGAACCAAAGAGATCTTAACTAAAAGAAAAAATAGAAAGAATTGTGTCACCTTTCTGCTTAAAACTTCCCAGTGAAGTCCCACTGGGAACTAAACCCCAGCTTCTGACCCTGACTTCAAGGCCTCACATGACGTGACCTCGCCTTCCCTCCAACCACACTGTCTCCTCTGCCTTCTTCACTCATGGCCCAGCCGCACTGGGGCCAGGTCCTCCCACATAGGGACCTCTGCACAGGCTGTGCCCTCTGCCTGGAATGAGACTCCCCTTTTCCCTGTTTGGATCTCCTCATGAATGTCTCTGAACCCCGTGCAGTGCTGGTCATCCCGACAGTGCTCCCACTCACCTTATTATTCCCTATCTTCTTATTCTGTTTGGTTCCTTTTAAGGTTTCATCTCAATTTCTATGTACTTTCCTTGTGTTTTCTTACTTTCTGTCTCCCCCACTAAGCTCCATGAAGGTATGGACCAAGTCTGTTTTATTCACCACTTTAAACCCAGCACTGCTAGGTGCAGAGCTAGCATTCAATAAAATATTCATTAATGAATAAACAAGATATATAAGATACATAAGTAAATCACATTCAAAGTAGGAAGTGACACATGCTTGAAAAAAATGTGTGCTATTGAATTCAGAGTCAGGAAAGACAACTGAATGTATGTGTGCTTGTGTGTGTGTGTGTGTGTGTGCATGCATGTACATGCGTATGGGGGCATGGAGAGAATCAAAGTAAGTTACAAGTAAATACATGTTAAAAATATATCCTAAATACATTCATTATATGTAAATCATATATATCTATTTGATATTTTGCCCTTTTTGCTCTCAAAGTTATACTTTAAATGTTGACAAATTTTTCCATTACAACCTAAATAAATCAAGCATTCTTCTCTTAGTCTGCATTCCTATTGAGATGCAAGGAAACATAGTTGTTTAAAAAGAGCTTCTAAATTTTGATGATTATAAAACTATCATTTATGAACTGGAAAGATTAAAGAATATAGTATGATGTGGGCCCATGTGAAACACTGACATGGAATTCAGAAGGCTTGAGTACAAGGGCTGCATTCATGTGGACTTGATTTTGTCACTGCTACAATATACTAGTTTGGGCCAGATGACTTATTAGCACTATCAGTCTCTGTTTATAGAGCATAAAATAATCTTCTCTGTATTGTACAAATGTTTTTTCCTGCCTTCTAACTTTTGTCATGGGAAATTTTGAGCAAGTAAAAAAGTTGAAAGAACAGTAAAAATGACCCCCTGTGGCCATCACCAGCTTCCTGGCCACCCAGTTCCCAGCACTGGCTCAAGTTGCTCTCTCTCTGCTCCTACCCACACCAATGGCTATTTTGAAGCAAATCCCCAGACATCATGTGTTTCATCTGCCATTCTTTACTGGAAAAAAATTTTTCAAAGAGAAAGAGCAATTTTTAAATTTAGAGTCCCACAATGTCACATTTGCTCATATTTAGAAATTTAAGGACAAAGAGCTTACATGTAATGGCGTGACTGGAAAGGGACAACAGTTTGATCAGAAGCAGTTTTAGGAGGCATGATGCCTAGCTGCTAGAGTTAAAAAAAAAAAGGTAAAGATATAATTTTTTCCCAGAGTATTCTTTGCATTTAAAAACAGTCTCCTGTGGCTATTTGTCAGGTTTAACTGAAGTGATCCGATGAATGGATGTGGGGATCAGAGAGAATCTGTGAGCCACAGGATGAAGGGAAGGTCAGGCCACAGTCTGATTTTCTGCTCTGGCCCCAGCTTTTGGAAGGCTGAGTACCTGGGTCTGCAAGGTCAGTCTGGCCTCCCCAAAGCTGTGGGCAATCAGTGAATATGATAGTGTAGATTCCACACAGATCCATATTGTAAATTAAGCAAGTAAATTTGCAATACAGACCTGTTGCAAAAGTTGCCAGATTTAGCAAATAAAAATACAGGACGTCCAGTTGCATTCTAATTTTGGAATAACAGTGAGTCATTTTTTAGTATGAGTAGGTCCCAGATAATGCATGAGACATACTTATATTAAAAAAAAATACTGTTTTTCTGAAATTTCTAATTGAACTGGACACCCTGTATTTTATCTGACAGCCTTAATTACAAGGCATATGTTCCAGGTAATCTGGCTGCATAATGAAACTTAATGGCTTACAGCGACAAAAATTTATTGTATCACATACTTTCTACAGGTCAGGAATTCAGAAAGGGCATCGGGGGACAGTTCCTGCCATTTCTGCTTCACTGTGTCTGGGGCCTCAGCAGGAAGATGGAATGTGCCTGTATTTAGCAGTGGATGCTTGTTGTCAGCACTGCACATAGCTGTTGGCTGCAGTCGTCACGTGTGGGCTTCCTTACAACACAGTAGCTGGTTTCCAAGGGTAAAAGTCCCTAGAGTTAGGATTAAAAAGAGGTCATATTGCTTTTTATGACCCAACTTCAGTGTCACTTTTACCCTGTTTCAAAGGGAAAGGACATAGACCTGAATTCTCTTTGTCACATAGTGAGAAGAGTGTGTGGGATGGGATTATATATTGATATTAATCCTTAAAAATACAATCTTCCAGAGTACATGGTATCATTTAGATATCTTGTACCTGACTGTTCATTTTCAAAGACAGATAAACATTCCAAAGATAACTTGGAATGAAGACTCTCCTTATGTATTCTTTTCCTTTGTATACTATTGGACAGCTAAAATGAAATCATATGTATTTATACATCTAAGGGTGAAATGTCAAAATAATTCATTTTTATTGTGAAAGCTGTTTATTTTATATACAAAAAAATTAAGAACTACTAAGTTGATCAATAGGGAAATCAGTTGACAGTTTGTGCAATAATGCTAACCTTTGGAGAATGAATTGGTGTTCTAACTTTCATAAAATGAAATAAAATAACCTTTCAAAATTGTATTTCAGTTTTGGTTATTTAAATTTCATTTAGGCCATGAATCTTTCAAAGAAAAGTCCTTTCTAAAAATTCTTTACATATTAGGAGGATGCATTAAAAGCATAGATATAACATTGGTGATTTAGTAGCTAAGCCGTGTCCTACTCTTGTGACCTCCGTGGACCGTAGCCCACCAGGGTTAATGGGATTTTCCAGGCAAGAATACTGGAGTGAGTTGCCATTTCCTTCTCCAAATGATCCTTTAGACCCAGGAATCGAACACAGGTCTCCTGTATTGCAGGTGGATTCTTTACCGACTGAGCTATGAGGGATGGCCCTAAATATAACATTAACCACTTCAAAAGATTATGAGTAGGAGAAGCTTCAAAATCATTTGACATCTGTGACAAATTATCTTTGACCTAGAGAGAATAATGTTATGATTCCATGCCTAGGCTATTGTGGATACATATACAATGGAATACTATTCACCCTTTAAAAGGGAAATCCTACCATTTGCAACAATGAATGAATGAATGAATCCAGAGGATTCATTCAGAGGGCAGGATGAATCCAGAGGGTATTATGCTAAGTGAAATAACCCAGAGACAGAAAGGAAAAAAAACTACATGATCTCACTTTTACGTGAAATATAAGAAGTCAAATACATAGAAGCAGAGTGTAGATTGGTGGTTAGCAGGAGCTGGGTAGGTGGGGGAAATGGGGAGACCTTGGTTAAAGGATAAAACTGTAGTTACGGAGGATGAATAGAAATCTAATGTACCACGTGATGACTGTAGTTAATAGTACTGTACTGAATAGTGGCAATATCCTAAGAGAGTAGATTTCAAGTGCCCTTATAAAAGGTAACTATGTGAGAACAGGGTATATTAATTAGCTTTATTGAGTCTGGAAGATCCCCTGGAGTAGGAAATGACAATTCATTCCAGTATTCTTGCCTGGAAAATCCCATGGACAGAGGAGACTGGTGGGCTACAGTCCACAGGGTTGCAAAGAGTCAGACATTACTGAGCAACTGAGCACACACACACACACACACAATAATCACTTCTTTTTGTATATGTATGTCAAATCATCATGTTTTACACCTTATACATATATATATATATATATTCAACTTTTATTTTAAAAAATGCTATTAAAAAAAGAAGATATAAATAATAGTGTTGCTGTTATTGTTGTTCAGTTAATAAGTTGTGTCCAACTCTTTGCGACCCCATGGACTGTAGCATGCCAGGCTCCTCTGACTTCCACTATCTCCCGGAGTTTGTTCGAAGTCTGGTCCATTGAGTTGGTGATGCTATCTATCTCATCCTCTGCTGCCTGCCTGCTTCTCCTTTTGCCTTCAATCTTTCCCCGCATCAGGGTCTTTTCCAACGAGTCAGCTGTTCTCATCAGGTGGCCAAACTATTGGAACTTCAGATTCAGCATCAGTACTTTCAATGAATATTCAGGGTTGATTTCCTTTAGGATTGACTGGTTTGGCCTCCTTTCAGTCCAAGGGACTCTCAAGAGTCTTTTACAGCACCACAACTTGAAAGCATCAATTCTTTGGCGCTCAGTCTTCTTATGGTCCGGCTCTCACATCCATACATGACTACTGGAAAAACCATAGCTTTGGTATCTCCAAATATCTTGTTTCCCCATCAGCTTTGGGTAAAATGAGCATCTAGTTAGAGTAGAAGACAGCATTCAGCAGTAGCTAGTGCTGATTAATTACTGATCTTCAGTTTAAGTTTTATCTGGGGGTGGGCAGAGAAGAAGGAGGCGTAGTGAGCAGGAACCTTGGCCATGAATATTTTATTTATTTATTTATCTGGCTGTGCCAAGTCTTTAGTTGCAGCATGTAGAATCTAGTTCTCTGACCAGTGATCGAACCCGGGCCTTCTGCATCGAGAATTCAAAGTCTTAGCCACTGGACTACCAGGGAAATCCTGCCATGTGTGTTAAAGAGTCAGTAATTGGAGTCCCATGCTGGGTGGGCATTCTGGTGTGAAAATTCTGCCTCTCTCGGCATCACATCAGTCAGAGTCCTAGCCTAGGGGTCAGAAGATATTTACTCTAATTTTGGTTCTGCTGTTTGCTAACTGTGTGTGCTCAGCTGCTCAGTCATATCCAGCTCTTTGTGATCCTACGGATTGTAGTCAAACAGGCTCCTCTGTCCGTGGGATTTCCTAGGCAAGAATACTAGGGTGCGTTGCCATTTCCTTCTCCAGGGGATCTTCCGGACCCAGGGATCGAACCCACGTCTGTTGCGTCTCCTGCATTGGCAGACAGATTCTTGACCACTGCACCACCTGACTGTGTGAACTTTGGCAAATCTCTTGACCTCTTCAGCCTCAGTTCCTCATCCATTGAAAAAAAATGGCTGTAATAATACTGACTGGTGATCTCATGGTTGAAATTGAGTGAGATGATGCTATGAATGCACACTGAAAACTGAATAATAGTCATCTGCACACATGTGTGTGAGATGATGTGATTATAGGACCTGAAGCCTTAGGTGATGGCACCCTGGTTTAGTCTGGACTATTCAAAATGTCTGATACCACTGAAGAATTTCCATTAATTTTTAAAAAGTCATTGTTTGATCTATATCTTGTCAAATGCCTGAATTTTAGTTAATAAAATAAACAAATAAAAGTTTTGTTCTGCTTATCAGGCAATGCACGTTTTATTCCCCACCCTGGTCTCCCTTCCAAATGCAGGTAGTAAGCATTCTGTAGACAGAGCCATGACCTTCTCAGCTGCCCATGGACGTCGCCCCTGTTAGCGCTGTTGTCTTCTGAGTTCAGTGTTCTTACTACCTTGGGCTTACCCTCTGGTAGACCATCAGGAGATGACACCTAACGTGGAGCAGAGATCCTAGTTCTGGAATTGAGTACAAGTAACATTATGTACCATCTGGTATGAGTTTTCTAGGGTCCTTTTTCTAACAGAGGAATAAGTGTAGTAAGTTAATGAACCAGGTTTTTTCTACTCTTCTGGGGAAAAAAAAATGTTGTTACTTGCCTTGACTCTGTCAGTGAAAGGCAGACTTCTGTTTGGTTGGAGCATCCATTTTTCTAAAATATTATATGTCTGACATAATTGCACATGTTGTTATTCTGAATAAGAAAAAAGGAAAGTGAAAACAGGAAAGGGAACTCATATGTGAAAAACTCCCACTAGAATATGATCTTCCTAAGAGCAGGGTTATTCACCACCAGGTCCCTACACCTAGTAGAGTGATGACCATAAATTCTATTGAGCACACTGATGAATGAACCACTACTCTTGACCTTTGCCTACGTCATCTTCTTTGAAACTTGAAAGCCAACTATTCCACTTTATCAGTGAAATGACTAAGGCTCTGACAGGTTAAGTAAAGTCTCAAGGGCCACAGTTATTAAGTGATAGAGTAAGAGAAGCCATCACAATGAGAAGGCTGCATACCCCAACTAGAGAGCAGCCTGTTGCTTGCCACAACTACTGGCTCAGAGGGTAAAGTGTCTGCCTGCAATGTGGGAGACCCGGGTTCGGTCCCTGGGTCGGGAAGATCCCATGGAGAAGGAAATGGCAACCCACTCCAGTGCTCTTGCCTGGAAAATCCCATGGATGGAGAAGCCTGGTAGGCTAGAGTCCATGGGGTTGCAAAAAGTCGAACATGACTGAACGACTTCACTTTCACTTTGCTACAACTAGAGAAAGCCCGCACACGGCAACAAAGACCAAATGCAGCCAAAAATAAAATAAATAACATAAAAAAAAAAGTGATGATGGGCCTGCCTCAAAGACATACACATCTCAGTTACCTTTTTGTGGAGTGATGACCAGGTGTCTTCACAAGAATGCAGCATAACATTCAGAGGACAAATCCCTCCAGCCAGGAAGCTTTGGGGGAGCTTTTAGTTTTTCTTCACTTGCTCTGAAGCTGATAGGTGAACCCTGAGGCTGTCAGGTAGCTCTGGAAGTCACCAGGAGCTGAACTTAAGGTCAGTGAAAACACTAGAGGTATCCAGGGTCAGGCAGGAGGAAGACTCTAGATCATGATGGTTGTCAGACTGTGGTTCATTTGGGGACTCAAAGCCAGAGAATATGTACACATGGGGGAAGGGAAGTGGCTGATGTTTCCTCTGTCTAAAACATAACTGTCTTGGGAATTCCCTGGCTGTCCAGTGCTTAGGACTTGCTTGGCACTTTTACTGCCATGGCCCGGGGTTCAATCCCTGGCTAGGGAACTAAGATCCTACAACATGCAGCATGGCCAAAAAAATCAAACAAACACAAAAAGTGTCTAAACTATTTTCCAGTAAGTGTTCGATATGATGTTATTTTTCAGGTGTTCCCCTCTTGAGAAGAAAAAACAACACACTTAAATCAGGTAGGAAAATGTCTCCTTTTCCTCTCTGCCCTCCCCCTGAGCCACATCCCTCACCCCATCTTGCCAGTTTACATGTCTCTTAAGTAGCTCTCAATTCAATTGCGACGAAGCGATGAATGGATATTCTTAAGAGCTAACTAGAATTTTTAAATGCATTCAAAACTGTACAGGAAGCACAAGAGCATGGAAATCCTAGCCTCTGAACCTTTGGGTAATTAGCTGTGTGGTTATTCCAAAAGGATATTAAAACTGTGAGTTCAAGAAGTAAATACATGATCCTATCTTATGTTTCCACAAGTCAGGTTTTATAGTTGTGTGGGGATGGCTGTCATTATCATCGTCATCACCATTATCAGTTAACAGTTTATGGTGCTTCAATTCAGTGAGGATACCGCGTACCAGGTACTGTCGAGGACTTTAGCTTTCTAAAAGATACAGTCGCTGTCTTCAAGGAGTGGTCCATCTCCTTTTCTAGGATAGAGGTTAAGATGAAAGATCTTCTTTATGTGTGTGGCAGCACCACGCAGCATGTGGGATCTAGTTCCCTGACCAAGAATCAAACTGGCACCCCCTGCATTCGAAGCTTGAAGTCTTAACCACTGGACCACCAGAGAAGTCTAAGATGAATGATTTTGATGTGGTGATGAGTTTGGAAAGTCAATGTAGCCCTGAAAGTCCCAAGAAGCAAGAACATTGCAGAGTGCTAACTTCCAAAGTCCTTGCAGAGATAACCAGTGTGACTCCAGAATGGAATGCTGCAGGGGCCAAAGAGTGAAGCCTGAGAAACCACCACTGGATTGAGTCATGCAAAATGTTGGTGACGAACTTTCTATGGTGAGCCCGGACAGGAACCAGACAACAACAGGTCAACAAATCAGACAGAACCAGGAACTAGAGAGAGGGGCTTGATCACAAAAAGGGAACCAAGAAGTAGGGTGATAGCTGAGGGAGGGAACAGAGCAGAGGGAAGATGTTTCCAAGAAAAAAAAAATTCAGAAGTGGCAAATTTTGATAACGATTGATGTTTGTGAATGGGTAAAAAGGAGCTCTGGTTTCCCAGGTGGCGCAGTGGTAAAGAATCTGCCTGCCAAGGTAGGAGATGCAGAAGAAGCAGATTCAATCCCTGGGTTGGGAACATCGCTTGGAAGAGGAAATAGCAACTTTCTTTGGTATTCTTGCCTGAAAAGTCCCATGGACAGAGGAGCCTGGTGAGCTACAGTCCATGGGGTCTCAAAGAGTTAGACACAACTGAGTACAAAAAGGAGTTCATTCTATAATTCTGTCTACTTGGCAGATTTTTTTTTGAAGTGTAGTTGATTTACAATATTATATTAGTTTCAGATGTACAGCATAGTGGTTTGATATGTTTAGATTATACTCTATTTAAAGTTATTATAAAATATTGGTTATGCTTGGCAGATAATTTTTAACTTCTGTAATAAAAGTTTAGGAAGAGAAAGGTAAGCAACCTAGCATCTGGGAAAGAGAGTAGAGAAACGAGTAAAGGGAGGTTGCTAAATGTATAGGGCTTTTCTCCTAGCTCAGTCTGTAAAGAATCCACCTGCAATGCAGGAATCTGCCTGCAATGCAGGAGACTGGGGTTCGAGTTCTGGGTCCGGAAGATCCCCTGGAGAAGGAAACGGCAACCCACTCCAGTATTCTTGTCTGGAAAATCCCTCGGACAGTGGAACCTGGTGGGCTATAATCCATGGGGTAGTAACAGTCAGACACGATTTAGCAACTAAACCACCACCCCTACTAAATGTATATGAGAGAATAACAATAATTGAGGGCACAGTGTCAGAGAAGGTGTGTTGGAGTGGAAACAAGAGCACAAGTGAGGGAATTTATCTTCTTATAAGAAATATAATAAAAAATCAATGAAAATAAGGATAAAATTTGAGTTGAAGAGGAAGTGTTGGTATAAAAATATTATAAATGTAAAAGGAAGATGAGAGACTTTCCTGGCCGTCTAGTGGTCAGTCTTCCAGTGCAGGGGGCGAGGGTTCAGTCCCTGGTCAGGGAACTAAGATCCTGCATTCCATAAGGCTAAAAAAAAAAAAAAGAAGTGAATGAAGGAACATGGGCCTCCTTTTCCACAAAGTGGGAAAAGAGATTATAAAATGCAAAGGAATGGGGACCAAAGGAGGGAGGATTTGGGAATGTGGAAAGGGCTACAATAACAGTTTTGGAATGCAATGGGGAATGAGTGACTATGGGGGAAGACACACTGCTGAGTGGTAAGGCCCTTCTAATAGACAGCAGCAAAAATTTTGAATGGGCCCACATTTTGAGAACTACTGCCTAAAGCATGCAGAAATCAGCAAGCCAGAGTGATGAGAGTTATCTTGCAATCTCAGAACCTTCTGAAATCTCCAAGCTAACAGTAATGATCTCAGGAACAAAGGTTGCTAGAGCAAGAAGCAACTGTCCAAAACATCCCACACAGGGCACATCCAGTGCGAAGTCAAAGAGAGGGTGTCCATTTGGCCCAAAATACTAGGTGTGCACAATTTCACCACATAGTCTTAGAAACACACACGTGTCACACGACATGACTACCAGCATCACCTGGAAGCTTGTTAGAATTGCAAGACCTCAAGCCCCACCCTAGACCTTCTAAATCAGAATATTAATTTTAACAAGCTTGCAGATGAATTATATACATAGTAAATTCTGAGAAGCCATGGTCTATAACTTTGCTAAAATCTTTGATACACATTTAGGTAATCATAGTAATGCTAACTTCAATAAAGAAAAGTATTGCACCTCTGCAAAGTCCCTCAGGGTGTACTGAATACTGAGAAGACCACCAAAGACCTCTAGGATGTATTCTCTACCCTCTAAGTTTGATCAGCATAGTTATTACTGGGAAGATTTTTTTTGCAATTATAGTTTAGATTCTAAAGAAAAGTTGTTAACTCTGATTTTCTGTGATTTGGAGCTGGTCAATCAATTGCAAGTGAGTGACGCTTGCCATTCAACTCAGGCTTCTGGACACCACTGTCAGCAGAGGAGGGCAGTCCAAGCTGGCCACAGAGTAAGCACGTGTCACACCAGCTGCCTACACCAAGACTTGCCTTTTAAAAAATTTATTTGTTTATTGTAATTGGAGAATAATTACTTTATAATATTGTGATGGTTTTTTCCATACTTCAGTATGAATCCACCATAGGTATACATGCGTCCCCTCCATCCTGAACCCCTGTCCCACCTCCCTACACATTCCATCCCTCTGTGACAGTCTTGAAGACTTGCCTTTTCTAAACTTGGTTTTAATATTTTCACCACCCTACCCTCTGTCCATGGAATTCTCCAGGTAAGAGTACTGGAGTGGGTTGCCATTCCCTTCTCCAGGGGATCTTCCTGACCCAAGGGTCAAACCCAGGTCTCTTGTATTGCAGGCAGATTCTTTACTATCTGAGCCACCAAGGAAGCCCTATTTTATTCTTACCCATAAGCTTTTGTCTCTTGCTCAGTGCTTTTGCAACTGGAAATCAGTCCTTAAAGTCAACGTGAGCATGTTTGGGCAGCGGGGAAGCCTGAGCCCTTCCATCTCCCTGGGCACTGCCTCTCCTTTTGCTATGATAAGCAGTGTGTGGGCTTGGGTTCAAATGCTGACTTGATGCTTTCTACTGCATGGTCCTCAGCAAGCTCCCTACCCCTCTGAGCCTCAGTTCCTCCCATATAGGAAAGAGTGAGTTGCTGTATCCACTTCAGAGGGCACTGTCAATTAAATGAGCTAACAATGAAAAGCATTAAAGGCTCCTGGCAAGGAGCAAGTGCACAATAAACGTTGTGTGTGTGTGTGTTTGTTAGTGTGTGATACTCACTCAGTCATGTCCGACTCTTTGCAACCCCATGGACTCTAGCCCACCAACCTCCTCTGTCCATGGGATTTCCCAGGCAAGCACACTGGAGGGGATAAGCTATTTCCTTCTCTAGGGGATCTTCCTGACCCAGGGATTGAACCTGAGTCTCCGGCATTGCATGCAGATTCCTTACCATCTGAGCCATCAGGTAAAGCTATATAATTTTGTTAAAATTTTTTCTTGGCAATAAAGTTTCAAAGGTATATTACTTTCTTAGACAAGCTTCAATATTTTCCAAATTTCACTTGTTTTATGTTTTTATTGCTTTCTAGTATATTTGTAAACTTTCTAAAAGTAATATGATTGAAGAAATACCTGTGCAGAGGCATAGGCCAAATATATATACATATATACATATATATAATATATGTATATATTATGTATATATAATATAATGTAATATAATGTATAATGTATTAAATGTAATCTAATATGTATATATACATACATGTATATATAATTATATATTTATGAAATTATATATGCTTTTATATTATTATTGATATATAATTATATATAATTTAATAAAGCAAATATGACTGGGGAAATACTTGTGCAGAGGCATAGACCAAATATATATATGCATATATACATTTGGTATAGTACAGATATAATGCAGGTATTTCCCCAGTCATATTTACTTTATGAAATTATATATATAGTTATATATATTTATAATTATATAAAATTATTTACATATAATTTCATAAAGTCAGATTTATAAACATAAGAAATAAATGCAATGTTCACATGTCTCTGCCTTTAAACTATGACATGAGTTTCTTAACTTAGTCTACTTTAGAACCTGTGAGTACACTTAACTTTAAAAAAGGATACGGAACCTCAATTAATGATGTTCCACTTTATGGAGAGTGAGTGGGGGCTGAGTTTCTATTGAAAGCTAACTTTCCACCTATAACCATAGCAACATAAGGCTAAAAAGAGAAAGATCGCTGAAACCAATCGATATTTGGGCAGGTCTCAGGAAAGATTCATCAGCCAAGGTTCATGCCTCTCTGAAGGGTCAGGCTGTGCCCTTTTGTACTGAGACCTGAGTTAGGGAGGGCCACAGAGCACCTCTTTGAGTCATAAGGCAGGGTGTGCTTACAATTGCTCATTCTGATTTTGAAACCAACTGAAAACATGGACTTTTTGGTGTTGATGGTGCTTGCAAAATTCCCAAGTCCAAATCCTAATCAAGCTGTGTCCACCCCTATAAAATAGAGGGAATTATCCAGGGTATTCAGTCTGTAGCTGAAAAAGGCCCTTGATTTGAAGCTAAGTACATACTGGCAGCACTCCCTGTATTGATCGAAACTCAGTGTATAAAGAATTACTTTGTGGTAGTTAAGAGCTTCGCCTCTGGAGCCAGACTCCCTGGGTTGGAATCCTACCTCTACTACTGTGGCAGGTTAAAGACTGCCACAAATGCTTTGAGACTCTTTTCATACATAGGTAAGGTCTGTGCCCCTCTCCTTGAATTTTAGAGGACTCTGATGAAGAGAATAGGGCAAAAGTGACCCTGTTTCAGTTTCTGACTCAGGCTTTAAGAAAGTGATAGCTTCTATTTCTTGTCTCTTGGGTCATCACATAAAATCTCACTTTGTTGTTCAGTCGCTAAATCATGTCCGACTCTTTGGACTCCATGGACTGTCACACTCCAGGCCTCCCTGTCCCTCACCACCTCCCAGAGTGCACCCAAGTTCATGTCCACTGAATCGGTGATGCCATCCAACCATCACATCCTCTGCTGTCCTCTTCTTTTGCCTTTAATCTTTGCGGGCATCAGGGGCTTTCCCAATGAGTTGGCTGTTCCCATTAGGTGGCCAAAGTATTGGAGCTAGAGTTGCAGACCTCTAAGACTACAGGGGGAAGAGAGGGGCCCTGCTGAACCCAATCATATCACCCTTCCTATCAAGGCACCTGGCATGTGAGTGAAGCCATCTTGGGCCCTACAAATCAATGCAATGCAGCCCCCAGCTGAACAAGAGCAAAAAACTCCAATGGCACTACCTAGAGCTGAAGAATTACCTGATCTATTTTAAAACAAGCTAGTCCTACTTCTTCTGCTAAGGAGCAGTTAACTCATTTAACCTCTGTGCATGATTTTCTTTTTTTTATCTCTTGTCACAAGTAAGAGGTCGTAACACTGTGGGGTTGTGCCAGGTCTTGCAGCAGGTGGGATTTTCTATCTTTACTGTGGCATGCAAACTTTTAGTTGCATCATGTGGGATCTATTTTCAACTTAGGGATCAAACCCCACTCCCCTGCTTTGGGAGCTTGGAGTCTTAGCTGCTGGACTGCCAGGGAAGTCCCAAGGTTGCAATACCAGTGAAGTCAAAAAGCAAGTCAGATTTATTTTGTTCACTAGGACAGTACTTGGCACACTGGTGGACACACTGTGGGTGCTTCAAACACACTTATGGATTGCACTGCATTGCACTGAATTGATGATTCTTCATCAATTGCCAGGCAAAGAGTTTAGCAGACTGAGAAACAGTAATAAGTGTCACCTGAGTATTAATGCATGTCTCCTGCAGATGGTCAGAGTCACCTGGCAAACATCTCCCAGTCCTGTGTTCATTGGCTTAGGGATGGAGTGCCTGCATCACTCCTGAGGTCCAGGAACCCCTGGACTTCCTGTAGCTGAATTTGCTGCCAGCAAACTCCCAGAGGATGTGGTCCAGAGGGGAGCTGCCAAGCTCATATTCTCCTTTTCTTTCTACAAGGATCCCTTTCTGTCCCTCTGAGAGCTGCCATCTGCTCTCACTTCTGAGGTCTTCTTCCTGCAGAATAGGAACCAAAGTGGGGCTCAGCCTCAGCCACCTCATCCTCACTGTCTCTAAAAAGGAGGGTGCTAGCCCTTGTGTTTCAAGGCCTTCACTGCTAAACAGAGAATGAACAGCAAACATCAAGCATGGGCGTCACAGGCTCATTGTCAGAATCTCACGAGTGACTTGAGCAAGGACCCAGCCCTTCCTGAGGGTAAACTTCACCAAGGTTCCCTCCCCTCACCTCCCCCTTCCCCAGATTAGATTGCCACTTCCTGCTTGTGGGTCTAAAGGCACAATGAATTGTTGAACAATAAATGAATTAATCACCCTCGAAGTGTCTGAAGTCAGGGCATTCCAGAATAGTGACTATCACACAGCGTTTCCCCTTCTGCATACAGGATATAAATGACCTCTTGCCTCTCCCTCATAGCTACTCATGGACCACATCTTTTTAAAAATCATGGAAGATGGGGAGGGAGGTGGGAGGGGGGGTCCAGGAAGGGGAACACATGTAAACCCATGGCTGATTCATGTCAATGTATGGCAAAAACTACTACAATATTGTAAAGTAATTAGCCCCCAACTAAAATAAATAAATTTATTTAAAAAAAAAAATCATGGAAGAAACCTCAACTATGGCCCATGGTATCTTCTGCT
Organism: Giraffa tippelskirchi; assembly: GCF_054371585.1. Lineage (NCBI taxonomy): Eukaryota > Metazoa > Chordata > Mammalia > Artiodactyla > Giraffidae > Giraffa > Giraffa tippelskirchi. Next base: position 84,454,710 of record NC_137276.1, on the reverse strand, counting down.
TTCACCTGTTCACTTAGTGATCAGTAACCCGTGTTACTAGTCTGAAAAGTCTAGGGCATCAGGGCTGTGTTGACCAGTGTTATTCAAATGTCTTGAGTAACTTCTAGGGGCGAAAGTCTCTGAAGAAAGAAAAAACTGCCCAGGCTCCAAAGGGGAGCTGCCTAGCTCCAAGATGGCATCTACAAAGATCAACTCCACTCTTACATCCTGAGAACTTTGGACTTCCTCCTGGCACTTTCAGAACTCCTTGTCAAAGCTGGTGGGTTACAAAGAAAGCTCATTTGCACCTGCTCAGAGTGTTGAAAAGCAACAGCCAGCAAAGTGATAACAGTCCTTATCTGCTGGTGGTAGGAACATGGCTGGTTTTTCTTCCTTCTGCTAATCTGTATAACTGACTTTTCTACCAAAAAAAAAAAAAAAGAAAAAAACCCATATTATTTTGTAATAAGAGAAAAAATCACAATAGTTCATGGCTGTTCAGAAAGATGTCCCGCTGTACCCATACAATTCACACACGGCGTCATTCTATTGGTTATATTGAAAAGAGAACATTTTTTTAATTTCTAAAGAAAATCTATTAGGGAGACCACAGCCCAGGCGTGGGTGACAAAGAATCTTGTTTTAAAGTCTTGGTTCCTTGTCTTATTATGTTGCGATGACCTTATGACATGTACTTCATCTCTCTGAGCCCTAGGGCCTTCCCCAGTAGAAAGGACATGACATCTTCACAGTTCATGCTTAGTACATCATGCATATGCTCAATAAGTATTTGTTTTTCTTCTTGCCCCAGTGCTGAGATCTCAGAAAGTATCCTTATGGAGCAACCAATGCATGTTTCATAGAATCTTCAGAAGAAAACTCAGCATCCAACCAATCTGACTTCTCTGGAATCAACCAACCATAGCTTCCCTGGTCAAGGCAGATTGTAGCCCACTGCCTCCCTGGGAACGAGTGGCCAACTTCATGATAGGACAGGTCTTACCAAGTTACAACGTTACTTGCTTTTTATTTAGCTACAACTTGACTGTGAAATTCTGCCTGCTGTCTTACTCTTAACCTCTAGGCTCTCAACAAAGGGCTAGCAGGCTCCCTTTTCATCCCACAGTCCTCAGCTGTTAAGCAACACCAGTACCCAGCAGGGAGGGTCACTGCATGATGTAGGGCTTGGTCAGGCACGGCAGAAACTTTCTTAAAGTGACACAAAGCATATTAGTAACCGAATGCTGCCCCAGACAGTTGGCAAAATTTCCAATAAAGGTCCGTCTTACCTCCTCGTACACTTTTTAACTGCTCTTTTAACTTTGTCCACTCTACCTCCAATCCCTTCATCAGTATCTTTCCTCTCTTCCACCCAATGCCAACCTCCCTTTCTCCTTACCCTTTTCAAAGATAGAGCTTTTTATTCCTACATAGAAGATATAGCTGAACAAGTTGATTGGGAATGGTTTTTGCTAATTCTCTCATGCCAGGTAGGGAAGAAAATAGAACTTAATGGAATAGCAAGTATAGAAATAGAGCAAGCAGGCAACAAAATAAATAATCATCCTGATTTTGTCCTTTAAAAAATTCCTGTGGGCCCGAGCTCAAAAATACCCAACTAGACCATCAGATTGTTATTTTCCTATTGAGAAAAACAGAAGCTCTTTCAAATAACTCTTTTGCATTCCAGGCTTTCAGCAGAAAAAGCGAAGACACGCACTGTAGACCATTAAGTACTTACAAGACATGATTTTAGCTAGGATGTAACTCAATTTTACTGTGATTTATAAAGAGCCTGGGGGAAATATTTCTTGATTTGGGCAGGCCATTGTCAGATTAAAGGTGCAGTAGGCCCAGATGCTGTTTGTTCCAGCCCTAAATTCGATTGCAACAAGGTTGAGTGTCTTGTCTGTGCTGGTGGATTATTAACAGAGGTTATTGGTCTCCATGGCAAAATGATTGCAATGAACGTAATCTTATTTATGAGGGTGCGGGGGGGAAAAAAAAGAGCTTCAGGTCAGGGAGAATATAAATGACCATCACCATCAAGGTTCTGTTACATTTGAGAAGCTGAAGCAACTCCCAGGACACAGCTCACAGGCTGATTTTGCTTCTCCGCTCCAAAATAAGAATTGATTTGGGGACAATTGTTACGACTCTGCAGCCGATAACTTTGAAGAGAACCTGTGAGGAAGGCAGCTAGGGGGCTTGATCGCACACCTACATCCTACATCCCCAACATGTGCACTGGGAGCTGTGCCAAGTGCCTCGGGGGCACCCTCATCCCCCTCTCTGTGTTTGGCCTCCTCGCTAACATCCTGTTATTTTTCCCTGGAGGAAAAGTGATAGACAACAATGACCACCTTTCCGACGAGGTCTGGTATTTTGGAGGAATATTAGGAAGCGGAGTCTTGGTGAGTAAAGAAACCTGAAAATCTCCCCCCAAAGATTTTTATCCTATCTTTTAAAAATTGGGTACTTACTGAACAGGAAGAGATTTAGTTGCTAACAAAAGCCCAAGAACTGCATGATGAAATGTTGAGTGCCTCAATTTTTTTCCCTTCCTCATAGGGACCTGCCAAGGAATCCCCAGACTTAGGCTGGCAGCTCCCATGGGGCAGTAGACTTCCCTGAACCACACTGAGTGCTACATAATTTATTTTAACAAGATAATGATCGGGTGCAGGGTTGTGGGGGGTCGGGGAGTGAATACACATTTTCTAGTAAATTGGTTGAAAACTACCAAGAGAAACAGATGTCAGTGAATTCCTCTCCCAATTCTTTGGTAATGATTTCTTTATCCCTTATTTCCAACAGAGACTGGGAACTTCTGGTTTAGAGAGAGAAAAACTCATGTTTCATGACAATCGAGGACAAGTTTTTTGTCCTTCTCCTAACCCACCATGTAAATGGAAACTCAGAGTGTCAGATCTTGATACATTGCCTCATTGGATTTTCAGTTAGGCCAAATAGAACCTAAATATTCCATAACACGCATGTACGCACCAGCCAGACTCCTTTAGCTGTTGGCCACCAAGTCCCAGGTTGGAGATGTGGCTCCTCACACAGGCAAGCGGGCATGGGGCCCCCTCTTCATGTGCCAGACCACAAGGTGCTTCTTTTGCTTGTAGATGATCTTCCCTGCCCTGGTGTTCTTGGGCCTGAAGAACAATGACTGCTGCGGGTGCTGTGGCAATGAGGGCTGCGGGAAGCGCTTCGCGGTGAGTCCCTTCGGGGGACGGGATGGGGGATCAGCCACCAGACCCGCTCCATGGAGCACTGCCTTTGTGTGCTGGGCATTGAGGGGATGAGTTACCAGCCCCAGGCAAAACTCTGGGGGCAGCTGGTACAGGGATAATGATGGGATTCTTGCTGGTGCAAAGTAACAGTAATCACAAAATTTTAAAACCATAGCCCTCCTACTTATAGAATATAAGTACCATTCAAAACGTTACAAACAGCCAGGGATATCAGAGCTGGAAAACTGCAGTGAGCCATAGAAAGAATGAAGGCTTGAAGACGTCAGCCAGGGATATCAGAGCTGGAAAACTGCAGTGAGCCATAGAAAGAATGAAGGCTTGAAGACGTCCCTGGTGGTCCAGTGGTTAAGGTGTTGCGCTTTCACTGCAGGGGGCATGAGTTAGATCCCTGGTCAGGGAACTAGGATCCTGAATGCAGCATGGCTTGGCCAAAAGAAAAAATTTAAAAAATAAAATAAAATGCTAACTAAAAGTATAGCTTAATAAAGAAAAGACTGCAGGCTTGGAAGGCAGAGTTGGGGGCTGTGACTGCCTCTGCCACTGAGAAGCCCTGAGACCTTGGGCAAGTCAATTCCCTTCTCTGGGTCTGTGTTGCCTCATGTCTGTAAAGGTGGGGCTGGGACAGGATAATGGATGGTGACTTCTTCTCCTGATAGCCCCCTAAACTCTCCATCTACATCCCTGCCAGTTCCACTGCCTCAGAGGCTCAGCACTTCCCTACCTCTACCTCAGTTTTGCCCCCACCTTCTGTTTCCTGTCTTGTTCCCTGTAGTCATCCATCTTTAGTGGGCAAGCTACAGAAAACAGGCTTCACCGTTCCAAGCTGGAGGGAGAAGGCTAGGAGTGGGGTTGAGTCCCATTTCCTCAACTGGGGTGCTCTTTGCCTCCCTCTGCCCATCTGTTAAGATGAGGAAGTTGGACTAACTCAGAATTTCCCAAGGACAGATAAGCTCTGCTGGCACACAGATTTGCTCTATCTTTCAATAATATAGAAAGTTATTTTCTTTTAATTCTCCTTCAATCCTCTTAATTCCATCAAGAAAACTCTTACTTTGATGGAAAAAAGTCTTTGCTATTTCTAATTCTCTGTAATCTCCCTAACGAGTCTCCAGCTCCAGGAATGCGAGAAACATTAACTAGAAATTCAATAATATTGTGTTTATGTGTGTTGATGATTCGAGCTTTTCATTCATAGAGGTGATATAAATGAATAAAATAGAGAGTTGATTTAAAGAAAAATATTGAGTTCAGATACATTGATGCGGCAAAAATGAAGAAGGCTGAGCCAGAATTACTGGCTGGCTGACGGATAAACCAGCACTTGATCTAATCTCCAGAGAGTCAGTTGTCCATCTAAGAGAACCCCAATGATAAACTATACATTCCTACCTTAACCTCTTAAAGGGAAAGGTGTTGCAACTTGTCCTGAAACATAATTATTTCTAACATTTCTTTCTCATCATTATTTCCTCATCTAGTCAACTAAAAAGTATCTGTGCTGTGTTGTGCTTAGTTGCTCAGTCATGTCCAACTCTTTACAAACCCAAGGACTGTAGCCCGCCAGATTCCTCTGTCCATAGGGATTCTCCAGGCAAGAATACTGGACTGGGTTGCTATGCCCTATTGAATACATGTGAAGGGCTGAGGCTGGTGCACTGTGAATACCATGATGCTTTTCCACTTGAGACCAAAGATCATTCAAAGAGAATGTTATCACTTTTCAAACACAATCAAGCATTGATTATTATAGCAACATTTAAAATCATTATTGACAAAGAGATGCAAAAATCAACCACAATGCATTTTATACAATTATGTAATTTGATGCAAATTACAAACAATTATGTTATTTGATAGATTTGATTTTAAAAAACGTGTGTTGTTGTTGCTGCTTAGTTACTAAGCTGTGTCCGACTCTTTTGCGAACCCAAGGACTATAGCCACAAGTCTCCTCTGTCCATGGGATTTTCCAGGCAATACTGGAGTGGGGTTGCCATTTCCTTTTCCAGGGGATCTTCCCAACCTGGGGATCAAACTCTCGTCTCTTGCATTGCAGGCGAATCCTTTACCTAAGCCACCAGGGAAGCTCCAGTGTGTGTTATATATAATTATATTTTCATATACTTAATGATAAAGGAAAGAAGTAAATATGTAACACATTTTCTCTTTGAAATCTAATCCCATTACACCTTGTGGATTTGGGGAGAATAAATCAGAGATGAGAATTTGAAAAAAAAAATGAATAATTGAGGAAATTGGATGAATTACATAGAAATCTAACAGCTCATTCCCTGATGCTGAGTAGAAGGCTGAATATCAGCCAGTACAAAACCAGGGTTTTTGTTTCATTTTTGTTGTTGTTTGTTTCACACATAGTCACGGTGAGATGGGAAACAATATTCAAAGTACTGTGCAAAGCATGTTTTTAAATTAGATTTGTGTGAAGTCTGAGAGGAAAGCAGAAAGTTATTAAGCACAGTTGAATATATACAATCTGAAACACTTGGTCTGCTCAATGCAAGTCATCTGACTGGGATTCCTCACCTCTCAGGGGGGATCCTTTCTTGATGTAAGTTGAATATGAGTCCTTCCAGCCACTAGCTGGAAGTGCCCTTCAAAGGACCAGCTCTGCCACTTGGAAACCAAGGCACCAGCCATAGCCGCCCTGCACCAGGGGCGACCACTCTCTAAGTGACCAGCAGAAAGATTTCTTGTTTTGGGTTCATTTGTTTGTTAATCAGCTGCCACCGTTTAAAAAAAGATTTCACACACAAAAAAAGAAATCTAGATATCTTACTTCTTTTAAAAGTAATCTAGATATCTTACTTCTTTTAAAAAACAAACAAAAAATAACCTGGTACTCCTGGGCCTATATTTTGGCAAAAAAACAGCCATCAGTCTGCAGTGCAGGAGACATGGGTTCAATCCCTGGGTCGGGAAGATCCTCTGGAGAAGGAAATGGCTACCCACTACAGTATTCTTGCCTGGAAAATCTCATGGACGGAGGAGCCTGGTAGGTTATAATCCATGGGGTTGCAAGAGGCAGAAATGACTGAGTGACTAAACCACCACCACCTGGGCATTACTGAGCTCTTTGCCTGCCCCAAAAGGCCATGGGGTTCATGTCCCTGCTTTAGATGCTTCCTTAATGTTCCAAGGCTCTGAAGCCATAGTCAGTGTTTAAAGAAAGGTATCTACAAACGTGGAGGACAGCATGGCAATCCACTCCAGTATTCTTGCCTGGAGATTCCCCAGGGACAGAGGAGCCTGGAGGGCTACAGAACATAGGATCGCAAAGAGTCAGACACAACTAAAGCGACTTAGCATGTGTGCATGCGTTTACAAACATTTTGTCATACAAAAAGAAAAAAAAACCCTGCAGCATAATTTGATTGGTTCTATAGTGCTAAAGATTTGAATTATTTTTCCAAAGGCTCACAGTATTTCCTTCCAGGTGTATAAGGAACACTGGGCTTCTGAGCACATCATGTAAAAAATCCTATTGTGTAGAAAGGCCTGTGAGGCAGGAACAAACTGGGCCAAGAGCTGCTGAGCCAAATCATGTGGCTGTCTTCATAGCTGTCTCTCTATCATTTATTTCCTGGTCTGTCTCTCTCTTCTTTGTTCAATCTTTCTGGAATATTCTTCAGAAATTAGCTGCATCATTCTCTTCTCTTTCCTTGGGCAGTAAAACCAGGACATAGGAATAAACAGTGGAAGCAGGATGTGATTGCTGTAGAGATAAAGCAAGACAATAAACTGGGGAAAAAAAAAAATCTTGAGGTTGCCTAATTGATAGGTTCAGAGTGAAACTAAAAAATGAAGGCTAAACCTTCTCTGAGGCAGAGCAAGACTGAAACCCTGTATCCGGGATCTGCACTCTTTTAAATAAATTAGGGTAAAGAGGAGCTGAGAAAAAGGAGCCCTGGGACAAAAGCAGCGAGAGGAGGGAGACTTTCAAACTGGGCTTTGAAAATTCTGGTCTGGGTGTGTAGCTAGGTCTCACCCTCCTGCTCCCAAATTAGAGGTGTCCTAGCAGCTGATCTGTCCTCTAATCCATAAAAAAAAAAAAAAATTAACCTCTCAGGGTCCAGTGGGCTTCCCCAGTGGCTCAGCAATCAATAATCCACCTACAATGCAAGAGACTCTGGTTCCATCTCTAGGTGTGGAAGATCTACTGGAGGGGGATATGGCAACCCACTCCAGTACTCTTGCCTGGGAAATCCCATGGACAGAGGAGCTTGGGAGGCTACAGTCCATGGGGTCACAAAGAGTCAGATGCGACTGAGCATGTACACACGGTCCAATGGGAGAGCTAATTCATTTTATCAACTCTTTCCTGTGAAGTATGTATTGTAATAAGAGCCTTTAGAAAACCTTGACCTTAACTCAGAGGAGTGTCTCTAATAATTGGCCTGATAAAGGAGATATTTAGGGGCAGACAGGCATTTCAGTATCCTGAAAGTATATCATGCAGATAAAGGCCCACCCCACCCATAGGCAGGGCCAGACGGTGCACAGACCTGTTCCGAAGGAAGAGCTTGGTCAGGTCGTAAATCAATCTATCCACTGTGAAGTCAGCACTTCTTCCCGCGTCCGACTCGGCTCGCCAGCGCCCCCTAGGGACGCCTGCTGGTTGAGCACGTCTGATGTCAGCACTTCCTGAGGCCAAGAGCACTAACGGGTGACGGCAGCCTTGCATTCCTTGTAAGCACCGCTCGTTTGAAGGGGATTTAAGAAAGACCCTTCTTGTGAAATAATTATCATAAAAGAAATGAAGTATGAAACCCTATTTCTTCTCTAAATGTTCTATGTTTCAAAATCTTCTGCTGTAAAATGGCCAATGGCAGTTGCTACCTTTCGTAAGGACATGGCAAGGGCTGGGAGAAAATGTTGTAAGCATTAGTGCGCAGGGCAGAGGAGGGTAGAACCAAGTGCCTGGGGTACTGGGGACTCATAGATCCCTCATAAATGCTTGTTGGATAAATGAACTAAATGAATGCTCTGGGAGGATTTCAGGTCATTTCTTACTCTATCAGGCTCAATTCTAACAATAGCTCTTTGAGGTAGACATCCCATTTCTCATTTTGTAAGTCAGGAAACTGAGGCTCTTGCAAGTCAGGTTTCTGACCACAACAACCTCTCCCCCCAACCTCCAGTCTGTATTCCCAAGACTGAGTCAGAAAATACAGGAGGGCATTACTGTTTAAGTGAAAAAATCTTCAAGCAATCTCTATATATCTCCTTTCTGAGAGGAAACTTCATGCCCACCAGAGATGTTTCCCCCACATGTTGCCACTGCCCAAGCCTTGAAATATCCTGTCTCCTAAACCACCCGCCTTTCCTCCCTTCTCAGCGCCCCCTGCCCCACCCCAACACCTCCTCCAGGTGCTTCAGCGACAGAAGGACACCCACAGGCGGGGGCAGAGCTGGGCTTGGACCCTACCTCATCTGCCTCCAGAGTCTGATAAAGAAGGAGGTCTTAAACTGATACCTGGTGATTTGAGAGCATTCTCTTCCACTTCAAGGGAAGCATTTACAGCATATACATTTAACACATACTTCTTTAGAAATGCAAACGGAAGGTGTGTGTTGAGCAACCAGAAGACAGCCTGTTTACTTTTCTTTTTCTCCCCAGAGCTAGGCTCTCTGTATTTGTGGAAGATTAACATATGTGAGGCTATGACTATTAAAATATTATAATAAAGAGATTGATCAAGTGATTGTTAATGTCATGGAAAATTCTTCAAATATTGGAAATAGGCAAGAGAGATCTCTAGGTATCCTCCCAGTGAAATACTGTGCTGTGCCTAGTTGCTCAGTTGTGTCAGACTCTTTGTGACCCCATGGACTGTAGTCCACCAGGCTCCTCTGGCCATGGAACTCTCCAGGCAGGAATACTTGGAGTGGGTTGCCATTCCTTCTTCCAGGGGATCTTCCCAACCCAGAGATCAAAGCCAGGTCTCCTGCATTGCAGGCAGATTCTTTACCAGCTGAGCTACCAGGAAATCCCCAGTGAAGTGCTAGGCATTACCTAACAGCCTACCCCACCAGGGGGTTACCTGATTTTCTAGACATGTGTACCTTTGATTCCCAATTTACTATTGATTAGGCAATCTTTCATGGAATGTTCTGGAAAGAAAGTGAAAGTCATGTCTGCCTCTTTGTGACCCCATGGACTATACAGTCCACGGAATTCTCCAGGCCAGAATACTGGAGTGGGTTGTCATGCCCTCCTCCAGGGGATCGTCCCAACTCAAGAATTGAACCCAGGTCTCCTGTATTGCAAGTGGCTTCTTTGCCAGCTGAGCCACAAGTGAAGCCCAAGAATACTGGAGTGGGTAGCCTGTCCCTTCTCCAGTGGATCCACCTGACCCAGGAATCAAACCGGGGTCTCCCACATTGCAGGTGGATTCTTTACCCACTGAACCATCAGGGAAGCCCCTGTTCAGGGAGACAAGTAGTTAGTTATTCTTGAACCTTATTTTACGGAAGAAGAAATGGATTTTGTAGAAAGATGAGCTTCCCAATGTCATGAGGGAAGACACAGGAATCAAACCTAATCTGGGGCTTCCCTGGTGGTCCAGTGGTTAAGACTCTACGCCTCCAATGCAGCGGGCACAAGATTGATCCCTGGTTTGGGAACTAAGATCCCACATATCTTGTCGGACAGCCAAAAAACAAAACCCAGATCTGTCTGCCTGTACCCCATGCCCTTGGCCACTACACAATAGAGTCCCCCCTTTACTATTTATTCATTTAGAATAGGAAAAACATGTCCATAGTACAAAAACTACAAAGGAAGTCACACATTCCTGACTCCATAAAGTTTGGCAACGCCTTTCCTCAGAGGTTAGCAGTGTTCCCAATTATTGTGTCTCCTTCCAGAAATATTCCAGGCCTTTTGCCTGTTTACTTTTAAAAGTATCAGTTTAGAGTGCCTGCTCCATAACATATTCAACTTGACTTTCATAATTTCTCTTTTAACTTGAAAAAATTTGATCATGAAACCCATGGTAAATGAGAGGTACTCCTTCTGATTTTAAGACACAATAGAGTAGTAAATTAAGCAGTTTTTCAAGACTTCTAAACATGTGTTAAAACAAAGTAACATAAAATGTAGCTGGCTTCTCCATCCTGGAAAAGTAATGAAAAATTATTTGGAGAAACTATTAAAATTTCAAGGTGAGATATGTCAGATGTGAATACAAAAACAGAACATACCGCCTGTAGCTTTATTAAATTGTAACCTGATGTCACTTTTTCTTCAGATAGTTTTGTAAAGAAATAAAACTTTATTGCTTCAATTGAGAATGATTGTGTTGCCATCCTCTGTTATACACTCCTGCCTCCTGAGAGTAATCATAATCATGAAATCAGTACAGACCATATTCATCTATTTTTTTTTTTAACTTTTACTACCCCAAATCAATCTTCCAAATTTTCTAGACTGTACTGTCCAATGCAGGAGCCACTATCCACATGTGGCTATTGAACATATAGAAGGCAGCCAGTCTAAACTGAGATGTACCATAGGTAGAAAACACACACTAGATCCCAAAGAACTGGTACAAAATATAAAATATCTCATTAGTAGTTTTTCTATTGATTATCTATTGAAGTGATAATATGTTGGATATGCGAGTTAAAGAAAGTATATTATCAAAATTAATCTCACCTTTTTTAAACCTTTTAAGTGATTGTTACGAGAAAATTTTAAGTTATGAATACGGCTTGCATTAGTTTCCAGTTGGATAGTGTTGGTCAGAGGTGCTTACAAGGGGGACTCTGGAAAGGGGAAATTATCTCACTGATATTTTATATTAACCTGGTTTTGCGTGTACTCAGACTTGCCTAAAATGAGGACTGTTGCAAGTGTACTCATTTTTTGGGTCTGTAAACATTGGCCTGTTGAAATGTTCTAGGAATGATATCTAAAATCCTCTACTCCTCCCACACAGCAGGAATAGCACAAGACAGATTTCTCCTCTCACTTCCAGCCACTGGATGATGAAATCCTGACTTGTTTTAGTTGAAGGGACCTTCTAGAACTACCCACCCCTTTCTTCTGTATACCACCGAAAGCTGAGGCCAGGCAGGTGGGGGCCTGGGCGCCGCCAAGAAGGCTAGAACCCTGGTCTCCTCAGACTTCCAAACTGCCTTCCTGGAAAAGTGATTTTCCTTTTCTATTATAGCAATTTTAGATCCTCTTTCATTCTCCACAGTCAATGGTTTCATGATTCCTGACTCAAGACCAGAAAAAAAAGGAAAAAGATATTTTTTCCTTATCTGTCGTTTTATTTCTGTGAGAGAATCAATGTCACTCAAAAAGAAATTTGCAAATGACTGATTTGATCTGTTGCTAAGTGCATCTGATGCTAGTGGCAGTGTGCTGTGTGTGTGTGTGTGTGTGTGTGATTTGAAGAAGTAGCAGGTACAAGACACTGGACTGGGAGGGAGACTCCAGTTCTTTTCTTTTTGTTTGAAGTATAGTCGCTGTACAATATCAAATAAGTTACAGGGGTATAATACAGTGATTCACAATTTTTAAAGGTTATACTCCATTTATAATTATTATAGAATATTGGTTCTATGCCCCGTGTTGTCCAATATATCCTCATAACATATTTTATACCTAATAGTTTGTACCTCTTATCCTCCACCTCTCTGTTGCCCCTCCCCCTGAGACTCCAGTCTTAGTCTCGCTTGACCACCTTCTAGATGTGTGACTTGAGAGAGTGACAAGAGCATGGCCTTTGGAACCAAATGACCAAGGACTAATCTCAGTCCCACCACTTCACTCTTTGTTTGACTTAGAGCAATTAGCTTAACTTCTACTAGTCTCAGTTTCCTGTCTGGAAAACCTAGATAATCACACCCACCTCACAGGTTTGTTGAGAAGATTAAATGAGATAATGCATCTAAGATTCTAATAGAATGAAGGTATTTTTGCTAGTCAGAAAATTAGATGATTGCACTAGAAGGTTTTTGAGATCTTTTTATGAAAATATAAGAATATTTAACCCTTTAAGTAAATGGAAATTCTGGCTTTTGAAGACTTCAAGCAATGTTAAGATGAGAGACTATGTATATGTAGATGCTGAGTTGTGATGAGAGTAGATACATTCCAGGGTCCTGGGACTAGGAGATATTGATGCCAAAATCTTGGCATCTCTGCACTGGCACTGAATTGGAGCAGCATCTCCCAAAGTGTGTTGTTACAAGGACTCATGAGAAAAAGGTTACAGTCTCCTATGAGATCAGAAAACTCTACAAATTACCATGTATGTGCACGTGCTAAGTTGCCTCAGTTGTGTCTGACTCTTTGAGACCTTATGGACGGTAGTCCACCAGGCCCCTCTCTCAGTGGGATTCTCCAGGCAAGAATACTTGAGTGGGTTGCCATGCTCTTCTTGAGGGGATCTTCCTGACCTATAGATCGAACCCACGTCTCTTATGTCTCTTGCATTGGTGGGTAGGTTCTTTGCCACTAGTGCCACCTGGGAAGCTTGCAAATTACCATATATACCCAAATATAAACTAGGAAAAAAATAGCTTTATTGCTTTGCTAGGCAAAAGGGGACACAGCAGGCTTGTGCTCTTAAAAACTGTATGTTCCAACCCAGGAGGATTTGGTGAGGAGTTTTATAGCAATGGTTCAAGAGCAGTGTTGCTGATGAGGATCAGGGTGTGTGCAAGGCCTGCACTTCTTTAATCTGGTCTCAGGTGGTCTCCTGATGAGTTTCTTAAAGTTATCAAACTGTGATTTTCTCTGAAATGCAGAATGCTAACATCTTCCATTTGTTGGGGGTTTTAATTCTGTAAAGAGCCCAAAGATATTGCTATGTGTATCCCTTGAGACAGAGCCAGGACCCTGCCCCAAGCTGCACTATTGTTTCTTGGCCATTCCTCCCTTTTCTCTTCATCTCCTTTCTTCCCTTATTAGCAACTGTTCAAATCTGCCTTTTGGGATTCTGGGAAGGTCATGGAGGCTGCAGTCTGTTCCTTACAAACAAGAAACAGGGGACATGGAAAGGCTTCCATGCCCAGTAGTCCCATAGGGTCCTGCTGAGTTTTTATATGAAGGAGAAAATGGTCAGTTCTATAGGCATGAAAAGTCAGATGTGGTCCATGGAACCAGAGTTCAGTCTTGAAAAGTTGCATCTAAAGTATATTAATACATAATATGATATATGATATGAATATGAATCTAAGCTAAATAGATTACATAGATTCCAGTTGCTTAGGCACAGTTAGATCCTCTCTACCCTCTAACCCCACCCTCAAACCCTCAAATATGCACTGTGAGAAGACTGATGCTAATACAAGGAACAGGAAAAAGGAAGTACCTGACATTTAACTTATGTTACCATGTCTAATTTAGGTACGCTTTTTCATGCACATTTTATAGATGAGAAGCTAAGACCCTGAGGCTACATTCATTATGCAGATTCATCACACAGGGAAAAGTAGCATGGCTGAGATTTGAGCTTGAGTCTGCTGACTTTTAAACTCTTGTGCTTTGCACTACACCTTCATGTCCCAATGCAATGGAGGCGATAATTTTTCATCTCTAATTTCAAAATTGTTAATGTTTCCAAGCTACTCTCTAATTACTGTTTAGAATGTAGATTGCATCTCTATGCCTAAATTTTTTCATCTCTAAAAGGGGGTTAGCCTAGATGGGCTCCAAGATTGCTTTTGCATTTTATATTCTATAGTCTATCTTGATTTTATAATTTGAAAAAAAGGCACTAGTACAATCCATTTTTCACTAATTAATCTCTGTTATATAAAAATATTTAAAAGAACTGAAATTGTTGGGCTTGTGTAACCCAAAGGAGAGAAAACTTGCAGCAGGTGGAAGGGATAGAGAGATGTCAAAGAGAAAATATTTTTGTGTAAAATACAAAATACCTTCAGATATTTTAAAGATTGCTACCTGATAGAAGAGAAGTTGGACTTAATCCCTTTTTGAACTCAAGGGATGTAATTAGGATTGATGAGGAAATATCCTAGATTTTTACCCTTTCTCATAAGCAAAACCTGCCTGCCACATGAGGTCCCACAATGACTTAGACTCAGCAAGATGACTGGACCAGAAAACTTAAGATTACTTCCCATTCCAGGAGTCTTTGATTCTGTAATAGACCGGTCTTCCATATTAACCTTGTGAAGGACAGTCTATTTTTAACAAAGTTAAAAACTCTGGTTCAAAGGTTTAAAACCATAACTAGCACATGAGTCCTCAATGAATAGGAGAAAAAGATATGGGGATGGGGGTAGAGAAGGGAGCATGAGACATCAAAATTCATTCTAGGAGACTCCACAGGCCCCATTTCCAGTAAAGACTGGCTTCTACCCCAGAACTTCCCCATATTCATCGCATCAATGATTGGACAGTCAGGAGTGTTACATGTAATCTCTGAACACCTTAAGAACCCCACATGGTCTCTCTCCTTCTCTTTCAGATGTTCACCTCCACAATATTTGCAGTGATTGGAGTCCTGGGTGCTGGATACTCCTTTATCGTTTCAGCCGTCTCAATCAACAAGGGTCCAAAATGTCTCATGAGCCAAAACGGCACATGGGGCTACCCCTTCCACGACGGGTAAGGTACACCCTGCAATACCAATGTGTCACCACAGAGGGCACCAGGAGGTAAATGCCCAAGGGGAACACTGTATAAGGTCTGCCATCTTCAGTTTACAAGCCTCAGGCATGTTGCTCCTTTGAGGCAGAGCTGCAGTTGTGCAGTGAAGTTCCACAAGATCTCACCTCTCAGTAATCTTGTGATAGACATCAGAAGAAATAATAAAAGAAGGCACCTCATCTGTTCCATCCCTGGGTCGGGAAGATGCCCTGGAGAAGGGCATGGCAACCCACTCCAGTATTCGTACCCGAAGAATCTCCTGGACAGAGGAGCCTGGTGCGTTACAGTCCATAGGGTCACAAAGAGTCGGACACAACTGAAGCAACTTAGCACTCACTCACTAAGCTGTCCTGAGGGAAGAGGTTGGTGGTATCACCACGTGCACTCAAACATTTATTAGCATCAACACTAGGCGACTTATAACATTAATAAACAGAGAGCATTGTTTGAAAGTCTTATAATAGAAAATGAGAATGATTACTCATAAACAGAGCTCAAAGGCCTTCACTGGTACTCATAAGCAGGGTGTAAAGACCTTCACTGATAGCCTGCATGATAAATACCGAAACAGTCTTTTAAGGTGCAAATTTACTGAAAACTTTGTAGGTTCTTCATGAGAGTTAATGTTAATAGAACTCATTAAAGTAACACTTCATATTTTCAGGTACTTTGTAAAGAACTTTTTAAACAAATGAATTTATAATTTAATCTGCACAACAACTTCAAGAGGTGCGACTTCCCCCTGCAAGGCAGGCTGAATAAGTGTGATGTGTTTCACGTCTCTCAGTTAGTAGGGGGCAGAGACCAGGCACAAACTCCTGTCTTCTAACTTTGGGTCTGAGTCTTTTTATATTACACATCCTTCTGCCCCTACCTAGACTGCACCGCTCAAGGCAGTAGACAGTTGCCGTATGTGTCTACGTAAACTTAAGTTCCAATAAATGAAATAAAGCTTAAAATTCCTCAATCACACTAGCCATATTTTAAGCACTCGGTAACTGCAGTTGGCTATTATTGACCATATTGAACACTGCAGAGGTGGGGTATTCTCATTAGATAGGGTTACACTAGACTCTAACTTCCAAGAGGGCTGAGATGGCCTCTGTCTTGTTCATCATTACAACCTCTCTGGCACAGATACTGACATATCTAGGGAGTCAGAAACTAGACTTGTTGGGTTTTCCTGCACACAGAGGATGGGCCCATGCCTAAAAAAAAAAAAACCAATAGGACATCAATTCATTAAGTCAAATCCCTAGTTATGGATGTATATGAGAGGTTACAGAATCTCAGGAGCAGGCTCCAGACAGAGGAGATGGAGGCAGCTGGTTCTTATGACATGAGGTCTCAGTTTGTCCACAAGGAATTTCACATAAAATATCCCCACCCTTCTCTGTAGTTACAAGCCCTCTAATATCCTTATAGTGCATGTAGCAATTGCCATGAGTGTTTATGTTGCTGTGGCAAGCCCTGTCCTCTTACAGAGGACCGCTGTGGGCTTGACTTGCTTGAGTGCAACATTCAGAAGGTATGAGGCTGAGCCATCTCCTGAGGTCCTTCCTTGGATGGAGCCCTCCTCCCGACCCAGGGGCATACCTACAAAGCTACACATTACACCTCCTTTCAAGGACGCTTCTCCTAGTATCTCTATGGACAGAGTTTATCCTATAATGTGAATGGTACTCCCCTTGATGGATCTGAAAGCAATTAGAATATATCTACATAGAAAACAAAGGAGAGAGAAAGAAGCACAAGAGATGCCAAGTTACACCCCAAGGCAGTACAATGGTTTCATATTGTTCTGGCACCCTCATACCCAGCCTGGGGTGGGCTGGCACTGATGCTCCAGGTCAGGACAGAGACAGCTGGTCTGTGGATCACCACAGGAAATATCAGCTTAGGGGAAGGACAGGAAACCACTTTCCTGTTTGTCTCATTTGTTTTTTTTTTTTTTAATTGGAGTATAGTTGATTTACAACATTGTGTTAATTTCTGCTGCACATGCTAAGTCGCTTCAGCCGTGTCCAACTCTTTGTGACCCCGTGAACTGCAGCCCACCAGGTTCCTCTGTCCATGGGATTCTCCAGGCAATGATACTGGAGTGGGTTGTCATTCCCTTCTCTGGGGGATCTTCCTGACCCAGGGATCGATTCCATGCCTTTAACGCCTCCTGCATTGACAGTTGGGTTCTTGACCAGTAGCACCACCTGGGATGCCCCAATATTTGCTGTACAGCAAAGCGATTTGGTTATACATACATATACATTCTTTTTCATATTCTTTTCCATTCTGGGTTCATTGGTAGCTCAGATGGTAAAGAATTTGCCTGCAATGAGGAGACCTAGGTTCGAATTCTCCCACTCATCCCTTTTTTGCCGTAAGGTTTTGTTAGTTATCAAAAGGGAGAAAGGTTTGCATACTCAGACATTTGCATAGTAGCTTCAAACTATAATATGATTAAAAATCGCTGAATTCAGATTTATTACAAAATCATACATATTATACACTCTGCAGGTGATTTACAAGATAGAATGATTTTGACTATTCATGCTCTTTCCCATCGTGCCCTGACTGTAGGATTTAATCCCACATAAAATGCAGGTCCATCCTTGGTGTGAAATATGCCGTGATTGCTACAGAAGGGCTTTCAGGAGGATGGGTCCAGACATGTGTCTCATCACACTCTCTGCCTCCTGGCAGCTTTCCTCAGCATCCATTCTCCCCTACATCCTGTGTCTTTCCTCCTTTATGGCCTTATCTCCTGCAACCAGCTCCAAACCTTCCTTCCAGCTGCAGAGGCTCATTTCAAGTTTCTTATAACAACCCTCGAATCTTGTGTTGCCTAGTATTTTCAGTCAAAGTGGAAGGGGTAGTGGGGTGAATTGGGAGATCGGGATTGACCTATATACACTACTATGTATACAACAGGTAACTAATGAGAACCTACTGAATAGCACAGGAAACTACTCAGTGCCCTGTGGTGACCTAAACAGGAAAGAAATCCAAAAAAGAGGGGATATAGGTATATGTACAGCTGATTCACTTTCCTGTACTGCAGAAACTGACACAGCATATAAAGCCACTATACTCCCATAAAAAAAATAGTAAAACAATAAAACATTAAAAAAAAAAAAAGAAAGAAAGAAAATGCTTCCACCCACAATGTTTCATTTCATCCTCACAAAAACTCTCCTTCAGAGGTAATTCAGCAGAGGTCCAAAGAGGACAAATGACTTGCCCAAAGGAATGCTATTGTTAATGATGGAAGCTCGAGTCCAAGTTTTCTGACTTCAGGTCACAATGCTTTTTCAACACTGTATTGATTTGCACTGTCTGATTTTTGTAGAGTTCATTTTGAAAAGCCCAGGGGCCTCTGTCGCCAATCATTTTTACTATCCCATGGATTCATCCATCGGATCCCAGTGTGGAGGCATCAGAGGAGTTATGGTAGCTGCAAGTGTAACACACATACACAGCTACTTAGTGAGTGGGAAGGAATAATCACGTGTATGAGACCAAAGGAAAGGACTCAGGACAGTTTCCCTCATCATTCAATGGCAGCAGCAGAACCTTCCTTTCTCTTCTCCTTCCTCCACCACCTCCTCCTTCTGATAATTAAAGTCCAAGTGTTTCTGCATGCATTATTTCACTTAATCTTCCTAATAAATCTCAGAAGATTTTTTTTATCCCTAGAGTAGAAAAAAATATAGTTCAAAAGGTTAACTTGCCTGGGGCTCCACAGCTAGTAATTAGTAGAAGAATTTAAAAACAAAAGCACCTGATGGGACCTCACTTTTTGCTGAAACCTGTCTCAAATATGGAGCAGAGGAGGACAGACCTGGTCCCCTGCCCCAGTGAGCACATGGTAAGTTAGGGTGTTAAGAAGGAACGGGCTCTCACCTGCCAAAAGGGCGAAATGAAGTTGCGCAAGGGAGACTTCTTGGAGGAGGTGACAGGGGATGATCTTGGAAGATGTGCAGAAGCGTGTCTTTTGGAGAGGAGGGGAAACAGGTTTCAAGCAGAGAGAAGAGAAAGTCCTGAGGCTACTTTGAAAAGGTTCCATGTGCTCATAGAATGTCAGATCACTGAGTGGCCAGAAACTCAGGGTGAATGTTGAGGGAGGAGCAGAGGGACTCCATAGGAGGGGGTGATGGAGACCCAGGTAGACCTTCAGGACATTGAGGGACAGCAGAGGACTTCAAGCAGGACAAGCCATGGCCACTTGGACGTTTTAGGATGATCACGATGTAGTGATGTGGAGGATGAACAAGAGGACTCAGTAACTGACAAAGGGAGCAAAGCAGGAGGTCGGAGGAACAATCCAGATAAGATTCTGAGCATCTCCAAGGTAGTGGAACTGGGGCTCAAAAGGGGAGAAATTTCAGAGAATGTCTGAGATGGAATTATCAGGATTAGGAATGAGAAGAAAGAGAGAAGGTTATCAAGCTGGACTCTGAGGTTTCCAGCTTGAGGCACAAAATTCAGGGTTCTTCAAGGGTATAGAATTTAGTTCTGTTTTCCTTAGAAATGCCTGTTTTTGATCATATTAAAGGAACAAAGGCAGTTAACATTTTAGGTCATGGGAACCATACTGAAGAAGCATCCTAGAAGGAAAAAGAAACCTGGGACATTTTGAGATACGCCCTCCTGGCTGCCTTTGAAGTAGGACCTCCTCCCACCCAAGGTCTTCCTTTCTGAGACAATTGGCCGATCTACCTTGACCCTGAGCTGCTGAAAGGGAAGCAGCTGGCACAGGGCATGCAAACAGCTGCGGAAGGGAATGCAGAACGCCAGGCCAGAGACAGTCAGCAGTGGGGGAGGGACAGGGGACCCCACCAAGCACAGCACTGCCCACTCAGGCTGCAGCCCTCCCTGTCCCCCGAGGAAGGAGTTCAGGGGTGAGGAGAGTGCTCTCTCACCAGGCACAGAGCTGATACCATTCAGTGTTCTGCCTGGACTTCCTGTTACGACCATCTGCAGCTGCTCTTCATGATTACTTCTTAGCAAGGAACTGCTGTGAACACACTCCCCAGAGCAGAAAGTCGCATAGATGGGGTGAGATGGGATTGCAACAAAGTGTTTCCAGCTTTCATGAAGCAGGAAAGCCCCAAAGATGTTAAGATCCGGCTTTGCCCTTGACCTGACCAGACTTCGGGTCTATTCACATATTAGTGGTATGATCTTGGGGATCACACTTCTTAGCTCTTTCTCTGTGAAATGGGATGGCAGTAAGATCTACCTCACAGGTTCAGGCAAGAATGAAATAACATGATGTACATAATGTAGCACTTGCTAAACATTCAACCTTACTATTCATTTTTATGAATATAAAAAATTCATTACCATGAATGGAATTTATTGTGATGTATTAGAACTTTCTAAAATGTTATGTTTTTATAATAATTTTGTGATTAATTTCTGACTTTTCAACCAGCCTCATGAGGGTTCAAAGAGATTATCTTTATGATGTTATGTTGTTGTTCAGTCGCTAAGTTATGTCTGACTTTTTGTCACTCCATGGACTGTAGCCCACCAGGCTCCTCTGTCCATGGGATTCTCCAGGCAAGAATACTGGAATGTGTTGCCATTTCCTGCTCCCACGGATCTTCCCGACCCAGATATTGAACCTATGTCTCCTGCATTGGCAGGCAGATTCTTTACCACTGAGCCACCAGGGAAGCCCTTATTATGGTACAGGGAAGCCTTGATTGACATACTGCTAGAGATACTATACAAACTATTAAAGATATATAGATCAAATTTCATGAATAAATCATATTTTAATTATTCTAAAGGAGTGACATTACTGAAATACAGGGCACGTGTGTAATGATTAAGAGCAATGGCTTTGGAGTCAGACAGAAGGGAGATTAAATTCAGGCATTTATATTCCCTAGCCTCAGCTTCTTTTTTCTTTAACACTTTCTAAATATTTAATGTCTTTTTTTTAGTAGTACATTTTTCATAACCGAAGTATAGTTGATGTACAACATTGTATAAGTTACAGGTGTACAATGTAGAGATTTGTAATTTTTAAAGGTTATACTCATTTATAGTTATTATAATTCCCCGTGTTGTCCAATATAGCCTGTAGCTTATTTTATGCCTAATTGTTTGTACCTCTTAATGCCCTCCCCCTAAGTTTCCCCTCCCCACTCAACTTCTCAATCTGTGTATATGTTCATTCACTCAGTGACTATTTCCTGGGGGCAACTGTATGCCAGGCATTGTTCAAGGAAAGTAGTACCTCCTTGTAGTATTGGGAGGAACGGTGGAACACAGCTGGCCCAGTGCCTGGAACATGGGTGGGACCCCATACAGGAAAGCTGCCCATTTATTGAACACTCCCTGTGGTAGAACCGGGGACAGAGATGAGGGCAGAGATGGGGGGACATGGTCTCTACCCTGGTGGGTATATAGTCGCAAAGAGAAGACAGACAAATAGAGGACAGCTCAAGGTCCCGGGCGCTCCGTACAGAGGGAACCCAGAGAGTTGAGAAGCACAGAAGGGGTCCCACAGCCAGCTGAGGCACACGGAGAGTCAAGGGGTCTAGGAGAGAGGAGGTGGCACCTGTTATCCAGGCAAAGCACCTGGTCTCCCCTGCTCTTTCCCTCAGCAGGCTTTGCTGGTAAGAAGTGAGTTGTACGAAATCCATGGCGTTGACTCTGAGGTTGATGGAATTACTGCCGCTCAGTTGGGACTGCCTTCACAAATGATAGGATTCAGGGAGTTTAAACTGTCTCAGATCTCTTCGATTCACAGAACATGGGAGTATGATTAGCCTACAGTTCCACGAAAAATTAGGGAGCCCTTTCACCTGAGGTTGGAGGGCTGGAAGCAGCAATCATTTCAGGGATCTGAGACTCTGGGGTTAAAGGAAAAGGGCCTGTGGAACAACTATCTGTGAGGGTTTGTAAGGGGTGAAACAGCTGCTAGAGGGAAACTGAAAGGATCTCTCAACCCAAACTCAGTCGTTGCTTCCTAGCTTCCCCGTGAGGGTTTCACCAATCTTACCACCAGAGGGCGCTGTCATCCCACCACTGGACAAACCCTTTCCACAAAGGCAGAAACTCAGGATTGACAATTAACTTCATTTTAGGATCTTTTCTTTATAAAAATGTGACTGGAATATATTGCCTTTTATTACCTCTTATAATCATCACGTTGAAAAATGGTAAATATAAGAGAGACTGCATGGAAAAAGACAGAAAAGAAAAATGGGTGTTTTAAAAATAACATACTGAATTCTTACATAGCAATACATAAGGTATATTACTGAATTTTCAGAGTTGTGCAGTTGTTCTCAGGCCATTTTATAAATGAAGAAACTAATGGTAAGGGCAGGGGTCAGGGGGTGTTAGGTGACTTGTGTGAGGAATAGACAGCCAGTAAGAGGAATGCTTGAATTCAAACCCAGGTCTGTCTGGATTCAAAATACCAGTCTTTTTCCTTTAGGCCACACCACTCAGCTTAAGCAAAGTAACAACAATATTAGGGTTTATTGAGCACTTACTATCTACCAGGCACGGTTCTAAGCACTTTACTAGTGTTAACTCATTTAATCCTCACTTTAATCCTTATTTCACCCTGTGATTTGATATTGTTATTCCCACTTTACAGAGAGATACACAGAGCCAGTTAGCAGCCAGGACTGTATTCTTGTGGAAAGGTGAATCAATGCAATATGCAATGCTTTATTTTTAAATCAAGAATGCTGATTCTTTCCTTTATCCCTTCTGGATAAAGGAAATGTACTTCATCATTTCAAAGATTTTTCAAAATCTTAACACAAAATATATCTCAAATTAGTGTGTACTGATGCCCTGGAGAAACTGTCAGAGACAGATGGTCAAAAAAATCTAAAAACAATGAAATGGGTGTTCCTTTAGTAGCCAGATAGAGAGTTTTCTACAGAGACCCGGAAAACAGAGTAGATTCCTAAAGCAAAAGGGAAAAACCAATTTGGGGCTCTAAGAATGTGAGAAGGAATTATAATACTGCAGAAATTTTATCCCTTTACCCTCATTTTTGTCTTTTAAGCATACTTCACATTTCTCCTTCAAGGCACAATGCCCTTGATATTGCGGTGGACTCTTAATATATATATTTTATAGATATACTGTAATTTCTCCTATTTCAAAGTTTTTATAAAATATGTAATAAGGCAGCCAATCATTTCTTTTTTCTAGTTAATAAACCTTTTTGCAGGTGGAATCCATACATTGTCAAGCTGAGTCAGTTCACAGTTTGACTGGAAGTAGGCCTCAAAAGAATCAAGCCCTTCCCTTTAACTATATGACATGACTGTACTTTCCATGGCTTCTGAGGGCCGCTAGAGGTGACAGGTCATTTGCCAGAAATTCAAAGGGTCCCTGCGGACAGTAGTAGGATAAATCAAGGCCATGGACATTTGTAAGATTGTCCCCCTGATGTGTCTTCATTTTCATGGCTCCTTAATACATATTCGATTTGCCCATCTGCCTGGTCAGCTCACAAAAATCACTCTGTCACTCAGTAACTGTGTGAGCTGGGTAAGTCACTTAACCTCTCTGTGCCTCAGTGTTCCCATTTGTGAGGTGGGAGAAAAGAACCATGGAGTCTCCATGAGAAATAAATGAGTGGATATGTGTGAAACATTCAGAAGAAGGCCCAGCACATAGTAGACACTCAATAAAATTGTTAGGTATTACATTTAAACGTGTTGTTATTATGGGATTCTTTTTCTTAGGAATCTTAGGTCTTGGATAGATAGTGCTGCAAAAGGAAAATCACTGGGGTGACTTTCTAGCCTGGGGGATTGTGTACTTTTTAACCAGTGTCTCTTTTCTCCCCCATGACCCTGACAGAGATTACCTCGGGAACTCCGACTTATGGAGCAGGTGCCAAAAGCCTAGTGACGTGGTTCCCTGGAATCTGACCCTCTTCTCCATCCTGCTGATCATAGGAGTGGCTCAGATAATTATCTGTGCCATCCAGGTGATCAACGGCCTCCTGGGGACCCTGTGTGGAGACTGCCAGTGTTGTGGCTGCTGTGGGGTAAGCTGAGGTCTTTAGTCAAGTCAGGCCACCAGAGCAAATGGGACGAGGGGGTGGAAAGAGCGGCGGCTGCAGGATCTCCAACCAGGCTGAAAGGTCCAGGCAGGTCCTCTCTCAGCCAAGGGAAACTCTGCTCTCTATGATGCTATTAATCGCATACCTAGGCTGAGGCTGACCACAGTTTCAGTCTTACCCCCACCTGCCCATAGTTCTGAAGGCAAAGGACTCCACACACGTATAGAAGTTTATGATAATGTCTACATGAAGATTCTCAGGAAGTGGACATCTGTTATAGGAAGACACATCACGGTCTGTTCCCAAATGTTCTCTTTCCCAACTTGATCTACACAGTGGGTTAAAGTTGTCAAGTAATACATGAAGGGTATTTTCTTCCCCTTGGAAAAGATATGGAAGAGAGAAATTGTTCTTAACTGCAAGAAACAGTGGAAATCATTAGGGATTTCCTCTCCAAATATGACTGTAAATTATCGACATTATGAAAAATAAACCTATGGACAATAAACCAAGGTGATTATTTCAACTACTGAATAAGCCAGATCAGGAAATTATTTCATACCCATGAAGTTATTTTTAAACACAGATTAAAGTATGAGGAAAAAATTAAATAGGACTCAAGTGTTGGGAATGTCTCTGGCGGTCTAGTGGTTAAGACTCTGCGATTCCACCACAGGAAGCACGAGTCTGATTCCCAGTCAGGGAAGTATCATAAGATCCTGCATGTGCTGTGTTGCAGCCAAAAAAAAAAAAAGTTTGGCTAGAACTTCAGAGTTCCCTTATTGGGGAATTATGTAAACAAGTATAAATAAAGGTCTATCTACTTAATATAATATCATACCCAGATTAAAAATGATCCAAATAGTTTTTTCAAATAATTCTTATAAGTAATATATGTATTTAAGTCAACAGTTGTGTGTGTGTATGTGTGTGCACAGAAATCTAGGGAGGTGTTCAGTTAGAAAATCTGTGCCCTGACCTTGTCTTTCACCCACCAATTTCTTCTGTTATGTGATTCTCATATATCCTCCCAGAGTTTCGTTGTTATTGCTTTCATTTCCTCTACCTTAAAAGGATTTTTTTCAAAACTGCAATAATACTGAAAATTGCTTATAAAATAATGTTATTTAAAAAGAGCAATATACAAAAAATATATGCAGAACACACAATTATATAAATTTTAAAAATCAGTATTCTAAATGGGAAAAGAATCTAAAAAAGAATAGTACGTGTGTATGTATAACTGAATCACCTTGCTATGCACCTGGAACTAAGACAATATTGTAAATCAACTATTTGTGTGGGTACTTAGTCGCTCAGTCTTGTCCAGCTCTTTGCTACCCCATGGACTGCAGCCCACCAGGATCCTGTGTCCATGGGGATTCTCCAGGCAAGAATACAGGAATGGGTAGCCATGCCTTCCTCCAGGGGATCTTCCCAATCCAGGGATCGAACCCAGGTCTTTCACATTGCAGGCAGATTCTTTACCAACTGAGCCACCAGGGAAGCCTGACTATACTATACTCCGATATAAAATAAAATTTTAAAAATAAATAAAATAAAGTAAATGAAAACCCAAACACAATGAGTAGAAAAAAGACCTAAAGGAAATCCAACCAAAATGTTTAATGATAATTATTTGTGGGTAAGAGGACTTTGACTTTTTTCCTTCCTCTAACATATATTATTCAAAACTGTTTAACAATCATATATTTTGAAATATAAAGAATATAAATAAAAACTTCTTCCCAAAGTCAAGAGTAAAATGCATATATTAAAAATAAATTTCCCTGACTGTTGGATTTTTGTTCTATAAACTTTCAATTCTATGGTGTTGTATTTAAATTTTTTGCTCTTGAAACACAACTGGGGAGAAAAGAAAACTACTGGTTAGAAATCCATCGAAATTATTTTTATGGTAGTGGTTAATAGTATTGAGCATTTGAATTTTGTAATTCATCCAACAAGAATGCAAGCTTGCTAAATCAGCTAATTTATTTCGAACACTGATTTTATATCTTTTTCTGCTTTCACAGAAGAAGTCACACTTTTTTAGTTAGGTAGCAAATTTTCATTTCAAGTATAATTGGAAATACGACTGTTCTTCTAATAGAAGATAGCAGTTTACTAAATCTGAGGATTATCTATAAATTAAAAACATACCCACAGATCATCAAGTTAAGTGAAATAAATCAGACAGAGAAAGACAAATACTATATGATATCACTTACATGTGGAATCTAAAAAACACAACTATTGAATATAACAAAAAAGAAGCGGACTCACAGATATAGAGAACAAACTAGTGGTTGGCGGCGGGCAATACAGGGGTGGGGAATGGGAGGCACAAACTGTTGGGTGTAAGGTAGGCTACAACACAGGGAATATAGCCAATGTTTTGTAATAATTGTAAATGGAAAGTAACCTTTAAAACTTTATTAAAAATTTTTAAAATTACAAAACAAAAACACACACCCATAGTTGTAGTCACTTGACTCTTCAGTGAGTGTCATCTGTTCAGACTCCATATTTTAGCAATTTTAATGAATAAATCACCTGATAGTGAAAAGAAAGTTGCTGAACACTCAAGCTGGCACTAGAGAATCACAGAGAATGAATGTACATCACCAGAATTCCCTTCCCTCCTTCTTTCTCCATCTTTTTATTTGGATAACTTCAAATCTATGTGAAATTTTAAAAAACAATGCAATGAACACCTGTGCCTTGTCACCTAGATCCACAGACTGTTAACATTTGCTTGCTCTCTGTCTGCACCATTGGAAAGTAATTCACAGACATCATGAAACCTTACTACTAAATATTTCGGTGCACACAAGAGCTACACTGGAGGGGAAAAAAATACAAACAGTGGTCTGCTGAGGATTCCTGTCTTGTGGACAGCTCCCCTTTTGTACAGCTGGTCAGGGTCCCTCTCACAGGAGGACACGAGGGGGTGTTGAGCTCCCAGTTAATCACTCACTTGCTGAGTGAGCTGAGCAAGCTGCCTAGCTTCTAGAAGCTTCGTTCTCCCAGCCGCCTCCTGTCAAACTTCCATAGAGAGGGAAGACAAATAGACATCCATCCATTCAGACAGGAAGTATTTATTGAGAGGTCCCTGGCCTGGCACAGTCCTTACATGAGATAATGAATGGAAACGTGCCTCAAAATACAGGCTGTTGAATGCCAGCTGTGCAGTCTTAGCCAAGTTGGTTGCCCTCAACTGTGTCTTTGCCTATAAAATGTGATTGTTAAACCTACTTCCTAAGGTGCTGAGTGAGTGTCTAACTTGGGGTGATCAATGTGTATCCAAGTCAGGACTTCTCTGGTGGTCGAGTGGTTAAGACTCTGTGCCACGGCAGGGGCCCAGGGTTCAATTCCTGGTTGGTGAACTAAGATCTCACATGCCACGTGGCACAGCAGAAAAAAAAAAAAAAGCATCCATGTCAGTAACTAGACGGCTCAGTACACTGTACTGTTATTTCCTTAAGAGGATGGAAATCTGTATAGCAGCCTAAGTTCAAGAAAAGGAACACAGTTTCTGGGTTCCACCTCCCAGGGTTCTCTACTTATTAATTCCTGGCTTCTCTATTTATTAACAATGGCTTCAGATACATCACTTTGGCCCTCTGTTCCACTTATTAAAAATGAATTTTAATAATAAAGTGAAGCTTCCACACTTCTAGCCTAAACATAGGTAAGTGACAAAGATCTGAACCAAAGTCGGAAAAGTATAGAAAACATTCAATAAGTGACCAATAAGGGCAGGAGTAATTAAGACTAAGGGGGGCTTCCCAGGTGGTACAGTGGTAAAGAATCCCCCAGCCAATGCAGGAAATACAGAAGTAGGTTCAATCCCTGAGTCGGGAAGATCCCTGGAGAAGGAAATGGTATGCCCCTCCAGTATTCTTGCCTGAGAAATCCCATGGAGAGAGGAGCCTGGTGGGCTACAGTCCATGGAGTCACAAAGAGTCGGACACAACTGAGCACACAAACAAATTAAGACTAAGAGGGGTGATGGGGAGGAGAAAGTACACACACACACAAATGATGTTGTAATGAATTAATTTTTTTCTATCTTCTAGGGAGATGGGCCAGTCTAAACCTCCATGATGAGCTGTTGTAACCTGATGACGTGTGAGAAGACATATTAAACTTAATTCTTCTCTTCTTGGAGTTGCCAGTTCCTACCTGCTTCCTAACTGACAAAGCTTAGGCAGGCCAGAGTTATTTCTTCTCCTTTCAAACCAGCTCAGTTCAACTTAGAATTTTATGTTAGTTTCAGATAAAAAATAGTTTGGCTACTTCAGGAATATTTATGAATCTTTCCAATTAGCTTCCTTTTATAATTGAAGAGCAGGTTCAAAGCAAATGTTTCATAATTTTTTCTCTAAGAATGAAAAATGTAAAAGAACACGTGTACTGATGCACTGCTTCTTTGTATATAGAGATGTTAATATCTTTGGAAGTTTTACAGAACTCAAAGGAGTAAATCACATTAAAAATGAGAAGCTAAGACCAATTTTTATTTTTAAGATTTATGGGGAAAATAGAATGACTGATGTATCATAATTTTTATTTATTGCCTTTTGGGCTAACATGTTTTAATTACTTCTGACTAATCTTTTGAGTCTGACATCATTTACTAGGGTTTCCTTATGTATTAAATTAAAATTAGAATTCAAAGGTGATATAATAAAGATTGTGTGTTTGCAAGGAAGGAGGGGCAAAAGATTAAATGAAAATTCACGTTTTCTACAAATGCTTCCCTTGAGCAAACAAAAGCAATGTTTTTAAAAAATTGATTTGGGTAATCATTTTTTCAGCCTATGGCCCAGGATTAAGGTAATAGGTATTATCAGTTCTACATGTTATATTAGGACATTAGCTTTGGTCTTTTGAATCAGGCAGTAATATAGAATCAAATTCATTCCACTGATTTGAGTTCAAGCCCCATCTATCCACATGTCAGCTTGGGGATCCTGGAAAAGTTACTTTCTAAACCTCAGTTCCTCCATCTGTATAAAGGACTACTGAAAAGCAATCAATCATCCAAGAAATGTTGAAGTCCCTCAAGGGGAAACAAAGAGATCGGTGGGATTGTCCACATTACTGATGTATAATAAGGAGGATTCTCAGAGGTTGATACAAGCTAGCATCTCACTTCTGCACCTGCCAAGCCGATGGGCGGCACTATACGAGTTAGGCATGCCAAAAACTGGGTTTCTCAGAGTCACTAAAAATACAGTTACTAATCATAGTGCTGGCCACTGGACGCTGGGCGCTGAAGACATAATATGCTGTGATTTTGCCCTCACTGTAATGAGAACTCTGAGGTCAGAGAGTGCAGCTGGCACTAGCTAAGCGGAAGGAAGAAAGGCAGGCAGAAAGGCAATTAAGGTTTCATTTGATGGGGGTTTGGGGGGCGGGTACTTCCCTGGTGGCATGGTAGTTAAGACTTAGCCTTCCAATGTAGAGAGTGCAGGTTCAGCCTTGGTTGGGGAGCTAGCATCCCACATGCCTTACTCCCCAAAAGTCAGAACATAAAAAAACGATGGAAGCAACATTGTAACAAATTCAATAAAGACTTTAAAAATGGTCCACATGAAAAAAAATCTTTGAAAAAAGATCTCATTGGGGGAACTATGAATGCAAACACTCACACACTTACAATGTGTTTCAAATCAGTTTAGACCATTGGTTTTCCAACATGGCTGATCACTAGAATAGCCTAGGAAATGTTCTAAAATTATGATTCCTGAACTCCAGCTTAGACCTACTACATCTGAAAATCTAGGCATGAGGCATGAAAGTTTGTCTTTTTTTTCCATTCTATAGTGTTTCAAGCTCACCAGGTGATGCTAAAATCCAGCCTCTTTGAGCAACCATTGATTGAGATCACAGGCTGGTGGGCATCAAGGATGACAATGAGTGAGACCCCGTGAGCTTGTCTGGAGCTCACACTTTACTGATGAATATTAATTAACAGAGTACATGCTAAACTCTAAAGGTGACAGAGATATCTACGGAGGATATTCATCTAAAAGGTGAAGTAGAACAAATAAAGAAAAAGAAAGAACAGATGAAAGATGAGGAGGAGGATGAGCAAAAAGGAAAGAATAGGACCAGGGTTTAGAAAAATTCATGGAAGAGAACCATTGAGATTGGCCCCAGGAAAGAAAAAAGTCTGCCTTTCTTTAAAATTACTTTGTCCTGCGTTAAAAATACCAATTGGTTGATGTCCAATTAACACATGTCAGTCATGGTTCAATCAGAGATTAAAGATCTCTGTGTGTATAAATTACAAGGATTTTCCTTTACTAATTGTGGGAGCTAGGTAAGCATTCTCTGATAGATCAAGGGTCCCCAACCTCCAGGATCTAATGCCTGATGATCTGAGATGGAGCTGATGTAAAAATAAGAGAAATAAACCACACAATGAATGTAATGCTCCTGAATCATCCTGAAGCTACCCCTACCTATCTTGGCCCGTGGAAAAGTTGTCTTCCACAAAGCGAGCCCCTGATGTGAAAACGATTGGGGACCACTGTTTCCAGCTGTTGTCTCAGGTTCTAATGCCGGGGCTTGAAGTCCACAGGGCAGAATCTGCAAGGGAAGATGGATGTAAGGGGTGAGAGGGCGTGAACAAGCTGGAACCCACAGCATGAGCTGAAGCCCCGGAGGAGGCGCTGAAACCCGTGGCAGTTCTCATTGCCTCTGGCTTCAGCGGAACGGTGTCGTGTGGAAGCTGGAACCAGGGAAGATAAACACACTGGGTATGGTGGACCCAGGGGTCAGAAAAGCTGAAGATGCCAGGAGGGGTGAGCAGATGTAGACCCAGTTGCTGCCTTGTGTCAACGACAACGTGCAGGAACCCCAATGTGCTGCTGCCTCCTGTCTGCCCTCCAGGGATGGCAGGAATCGCTCTTGTGGTCCACCCTATTGGGAAACACAACTTTGGGGCATGTAGTTTGCCCTAGCCATGCTGACACATTACAAAGCCACCACACTCAGATGGGAGGAGGGAATTTTTTTTTTTTTTTACTTCCTTGACTGTGTATATCAGGCATTCCCAGTCTCCAGGCTTCAGACCAATACCTCCTATCAGATCAGCGGTGGCATTAGATTAGAAATAAAGTGCTCAATAATTGTAATGAGCTTGAATCATCCTGAAACCATCCCTGGCCCCCTGGTTTGTGAAAAAATTGTCTTCTACGAAACGTCCCTGGTGCCAAAAAAGGCTGAGGACCACCAGTGTACATGTCCTATTTCTTAGTGTAGATCAGGGCTTCTCAGCCTCCACTCATGAGATGTTTGGGTGAGATGATTCTTTGTCTGGTATGAGGAGAGCTGTCCGGTGCAGCACTATAGGAAGTCTGGCAGCATCTTTGGCTTCTACTGACCAGATGCTAGTAACAACCTCTCCTTCTCAGTTGTGACAACCAAAAATATCCCCAGACGTTGGTAAGTGTCCCCGGGGGGAGTTGGGAGGGGGCGAATTCACCCATGTCGAGAATCACTCATCTGCTGCTTGAGGAAAAGAGCCACAGCGCTTTCTCCTGGAAACCAACGCAGTGTTTACACACACAGTGTGCTCGGTGACTGCTTGAATCCTCTCATAAGTCCATAAACAAGGGTTGGCCCATCATCAAGTAACATACAGACATTGAAAAGGAGATACGCTGCTCCTTAAACATTCTGACTTCAGAGCACTGCTTTTATTATTATTATTATTCTTTTTTCACTGTGCTGAGTTTTCCTTGCAGCTCGAGGGCTTTTCTCTAGTTGTGACAAGAGGGGACTACGCTCTAGGTGCTGTGAGTGGGCTTCTCATTGCAGTGGCTTCTCTTGTTGCGGAGCACACACTCTAGGGTGAGAGGGCTTCAGTAGTTGTGGTGTGTGGGCTCAGTAGTTGTAGCCCCTGGGACCTAGAGCACAGACTCAATAGTTGTGGCACACGGGCTTAGTGGCTCCATAGCATGTGGATCTTCCTTGATCAGGGATCAAACCCTTGTCTCCTGCAGTGGCAGGCAGATTCTTTACCACTGAGCCACCAGGAAAGCCCTTGAGCATTGCTTTTCTTGATCGAAATATGCTCCCAGGTGATCTTCACTGCTGTGGTTTCATGACAATGCTCATGACCTCCACGTCTTTTTCTCCAGTCCAGACCACTGCCCTGCCTGCTAAATGTCTGTGTTTGAATTTCTCATTGGTATCTCAAAGCAACATTTCTAAGCTGAACTCTCCCAGTCCTTCCATACAGGCTTGTCCTGAAATCTTTGTCTTAGTTGGGAGAAGGGAATGGTTTTTTAAAAAATTTTTTTTACAGTCATCATCTATTTCAGGCAGACACAGAAATGTAGGAGTGAGCCGCAACATGTCCTAAACACAAAGTTTAGCATGCCCCTGCCCTATCTATGCTTCCCAGGTGCGCTACTGTAAAGCACCCACCTGCCAATGCAGGAGAGGTAAGAGATGTAGGTTCGATCCCTGGGTCGGGAAGGTCCCCTGGAGAAAGGAATGGCAACCCACTCCAGTATTCTTGCCTGGAGAATCCCATAGACAGAGGAGCCTGGAGGACTACAGTCCACAGGGTCACAAAGAGTGGGACACAACTGAGCATGCCATTTCTATGGCTTCCATCACCTAATTCTCACTGGCTTCTGTCTTTGCTCTGCCCGAAACTCAGGGATTCAGTAACTGCCTGATGTCCTGGGCACCCCACACACTCTTTGAAACCCTGGCTTTATACGTTGTGTTCTTCCTGCCTGGGAACACTCTCTCCCTGTTATTCATCAGGGTAACAGCTTCTTCTTCAAGACTCAACTCAGTTCTCATCTTGTTCCTCCTACATCACTGTACCTCCAGCTAAGTCACAACCTCTCCATATTCTCCCATGACATCCCGCATATATGAGAATGATGGCCCTTTGCAGGTTATATCACACAACACTTCCTTCTTTTCCTCTGGACTGAGAACTCCTCGAACTCAGAAACTCTGTCTTAGTGTTTGTGCCTCTTCCCAGCACTGGGCCTGAAATGTAGTATTGGCTTGGCCAAAAAGTTTGTGTGGATTTTTCTGTGGGCTGTTATGGAAAAACCCAAATGAACTTTTTGGCCAACCCAATAAATACTCACTGAATGGGCTGTTACCCTGGTTATGGTGCCATGACTAAAATTATCCTCCTCAAAGGAAAGAAAAAGCTACTCTCAAGCATTTTAGAGACAAGCATTTGTAACAAAAAAAAAAGAAAAAAATAACTTGGCATTCATATATACCCAGAAATCTTGGCAAGTGATATACATGGAGAATTTACTTAATCTTCCAAACAACTGATCAAGCGTTCACAACTGCCCATAGCTTACCCACTGCTTTGTCTTGACTGAGCTTTAATGAAGCTCTTCTCCTCCCCACAGGACCATGAACTCTGCTCGCTTCCAAACCTGAGCAAGCACTACAGCGTTCCTTCTTCAGCTTATCTGGGAAATGGGCTGACCCAGTCAGACACTGTTACTGTCAGACCTCAGCCATCATGCACCCTTGCTTACCCAGCTTCCAATTGCGACAAAGGTCTGCTTACCCCTCCCATAAAGGAAAGGCCTTTTTAATTTATTTTTGAGATGCCTACATATTTCTGAGATTGGAGATTCTCCCATTGCAGTAGTCCTTTTGAATAGTTTCCCCCTTTCTAAGTCTGGGTTTGTTTATTTGATACAACTCTATGATAAAGAAACTACAATTAGCCCATTTTGTATGATACTAAAGTGAAGCTTAGAAAAATACAAACAAATAAATTCCCCAGAACCTCATAAAAAGCAAGTAGGAAATGCAGGACCTAAGCCCAGAGAGTTTGACTATTTCAGGGTGAGAGTCTCTACACTCTCAGCCACTGAGCTCTTTAACCTCCTAACTCTTCTAAAAACACCTAGGAAGGGATGCTTTGTCATGCTAAAGTTCCACTGTAAAACTGAAAATACTAAAATATTGTTATTTTTTTTAAGTCATGGGAACTTCCCTGGTGGTTCAGTGGCTAAGACTCCATACTCCCAATGCAGGGGTTTGACCTCTGGTCAAGGGACTGAATTCCACACTAAGAGTTTGCATGTTACAACTAAAGATACCTCTGGTCACAACTAAGACCCACCCAAATAAATACCCAGCACAGCCAAATAAATAAATTTTTTAAAATAAATGAATCAAAAAATTTTAAATAAATAGTCACAGTTTATACTGCTCACTATTTCATTCTAAACTGAATTAGTGAAAACTATCAATTAAACCATGATAATCAGAGTCATTATTTTCATATAATCTTTCAAAGCACCTGTATACAGACATCCACTCACAGAGTCCCCCTGGTTGCTCACTCCTGTGTGTTTTATTTCTCAATTATTCCTATTTAATGGTTTTCTTCTCTCAGTGTGGAAGAAGCTGGAATGCTCAAGCAGAATTCTATAACCCTCAGGGTTAAAAAAGAAGAAGAAAGAAAGGAAGCAAAAAGAAAAGGGAAAAAGGAGGGAATAGAAAAGAACAAAAGAAAGGAAAGACAAAAGAAAGGCAGGATCCTAAGCAATCTGCCCCCAGGCCTGGCACCAACTAAGAGTGAACATTTGCAGAGCATGCGCTCTGGTGTGGACATAGGTCTTGATGGGCATCAAACTGATTTAATAGTTACAACCTGCTCATCGGAGGTAGTTGTGATATTATCACCCTTGAGTGAGGAGTGAGGAAACTGAGGCATGAAGAGAATAAGCACAAGCCCCAAGGTCACAGAAGGTCACGGCAGCACTGGCATTAAACCCAGGACACCGGGCTCCAACCCTGAGGTTCCCCTGACCAGGACCAAGCTCTCCTGCTCGGCACCCCCACGTGTCAACACCAGGACCGCCCCGTCCCTGCACTACAGCCCGCTGCTTCCCACCAGCCAGGCACAGGTTAAGCTCATTCCCAACAAAACATGAGCTGAGTTGAATGCAAATGAGCAGTGGGCACCACAGATAGCGAGCCAAAGAGGAAAAAACACTCGAAGCTGATATCAAAGATCTGCTTCAGAAAATGCTGAGATCTGGGCCACTGCTGAACATGTGCATCTTCGTGTCCAGGCTTCCTCAGGAGCGCCTGGGTTCGCTGTTCCAGTGTGCGGCCATTCCTGGAACAGAGACCCATGGAGAGCTGATGGCTGCCTGAGACTCTCGGTAACTGTGCGGTCTTGGGAAAGCTCCTCAGTCTCCAGGCCTTAGTTTCCTCACTGGTAAGTGAAAGCGATAAATCAGACCTTTCCAGGTTCCTTTCTAAAAGGAACTAGTGTGCTCTAGTTTGGGGTTGTCAGAAATAGTCTGGCTTGTTATAATCTGGGTTTACAGAGCTTAACTTCTTTGGCTGTTGTTCTTTAGTCACTAAATCGTGTCCTTCTTTTCACAACCCCATGGACTGCAGGGTACCAGGCTTCCCTGTCCTTCCTATCTCCCGGATTTGCTCACACTCATGTCCATTGAGCTGGTGAAGCCACTCAACCACTTCATCCTCTGTTGCTCCCTTCTCCTCCTGCCCTCAATCTTTCCCAGCATCAGGGTCTTTTCCAATGATTTGATTTCCTTAGGATTGACTGGTTTGATCTCCTTGCTGTCCAAATCTCAAGGGTCTTCTCCAACACCACAGTTGAAAAGCATCAGTTCTTCAGTACTCAGCCTTCTTAATGGTCCAACTCTCACATCCATACACGACTACCGGAAAAACCATAGCTTTGACTATACGGACCTTTGTCAGCAAAGTGATGTCTCTGCTTTTTAATACATTGTCCAGGTTTGTCATACTTTTCCTTCCAAGGAGCAAGCATCTTTTAATTTCATGGCTGCAGTCACTGTCCCCAGTGATTTTGGACACCAAGAAAATAAAATCTCCAACTCTTTTGGAGAATTTTTTAAAATCCCAAATTCCACGAATGACCTTATTGTTACTGGAGGAAGGATGGGGGATGGGATATTTAGGGAGTTTGGGATGGACATGTACACACTGCTATATTTAAAATGGATAATCAACAAGGACCTACCGTATAGCACATGGAACTCTGCTCAATGTTATGTGGCAGCCTGGATGGGAGGGAAGTTTTGGGGGAGAATGGATACATGAGTATATCTGGCTGGGTCACCTCACTGTCCACCTGAAACTGTCACAACATTGTTTGTTGGGGACTTCCCTGGTGGTCCGGGTTTCCCTGATAGCTCAATTGGTAAGGAATCTGCCTGCAATGCAGGAGACCTCAGTTTGATTCCTGGGTCAGGAAGATCCCCTGGAGAAGGGATAGGCTACCCACTCCAGTATTCTTGGGCTTCCCTTGTGTGGCTCAGCTGGTAAAGAATCCACCTGCAATACAGGAGACCTGGGTTCAATTCCTGGATTGGGAGGATCCCCTGGAGAAGGGAAAGGCTACCCACTCCAGGATTCTGGCCTGGAGAATTCCATGGACTCTATAGTCCATGGGGTCTCAGAGTCGGATATGGCTGAGTGACTTTCACTTTCACTTTTCCCTGGTGGTCCAGTGGCTAAAACGCTGCATTCCCAATGCATGGGACCCAGGTTCAATCCATGGTCAGGGAACTAGATCCCACATGCAGAGCTAAGAGTTTGCATGCCACAACTAAGACCCAGCACAGCCAAATTAAATAAATACATATATATTTTTAATAAACCATTGTTTGTTAATTGGCTATACCCCAATACAAAATAAAAAGTTAAAAAAACAATAAAAATTTTAAGAAAAGGAAAAAAAAAATCCCAATGTCCAGGCCTCACCTCCAGAGATACTGATTTAATTAAAGCGGATTGATGCCCATGAATCAGTGCTTTCTCTCTATCTTTTTTTTTTTTAACTCACCAGGAGAGTCTCATAAGGAGGCATGTTTGAGAACCAATAGGCTGGAGTGTTTTCAAACTTGAGTATTCACTAAAAATACCTGGAGGGCTTATTCCCAACCAAAAGTTTGATTCTGTAGGCTTTACGGGTTGAGCATTTCTAGTAAATTCCCAGAAAATGCTGACACTGTTGTCTCAGAGTCCACACTCTGAGAACTCCAGAAACTTTCACACCCTCTGAAATGGTGTCTATGGGAAGATGAGTAAATTTCTTTCCCTCCCATCCTAGAGAAAAACTTCATAGAGTTCATTAGGTTCTCAAAAAGACCCATAACCTCAAAAGATGGAGAGCCAAATTTAGAGTCTAAGGGTGAATTTAAAGCTTTTTGTAGGCCAGGTTTAATAGCAGACGATTTTGTAATTTGTTCAGACTTAACGTAGTCCCAGAGGGTGAGTGTGTGTGTGTGTGTGTGTGTGTGTGTGTGAAGTGCCTGGGTGTTGCTACCATGCCAACACACCGAGCAGTTCACACTCAGCTTCTCACCCAGAAGTTGTATTCAGGCTATCAGGTTGGGGAAGAGGGTAACCATGACAACTTTCCTCAGCACCAAATGGGAATCTGAGAGGGAAGGTGGGTGTGGGGAATATCCCCAGTGACTTTTTGGAAGCAGAAATAAAATCTCTACAGATAATCATGCTGCCTCATGCCCACTGATGTTGGGGCCCTAAACTTGAGAAAATTAATATTATGTCATCACAATCAGCCTGAAGATCAGTTAAACAACCTTTCATCAGCATGAATTATCCTTATCCTCTCATCCAAAATGTGGCATGAGAAGTTCATTTATAAAACTTAATGTGTATGCTTTTCAACCTTCCAAAATTTCTATTTTTGTGAAATGTTTTATGATGTACAAGATATGCTAGGACAGCCATGTGCTGTGCTATGTTAGGTCACTTCAGTTGTGTCTGACTCTTTGCAACCCTATGGACTGTAGCCCCCCAGGCTCCTCTGTCCATGGATTCTCCACGCCTTCCTCCAGGGGATCTTTCCCATGGAGGGATCAAACTCACTCTCTTATGTCTCCTGCATTGGCAGGCAGGGTCTTTATTGCTAGCGCCACCTGGGAAGCCCCTAAGACAGCCATGTATGTATATAATTTATAAAGAAATGAGCAGGCAAACATGCATATCTTGGGGGATCCATGACAGAAAAGTTTAGAGACTACTCATCAGACGTTTGGGCTTCCCTGATGGCTCAAACGGTAAAGAATCTGCCTGCAGTGCAAGAGACCTGGATTTGATCCCTGGGTTGGGAAGATCCCCTGGAGGAGAGCATGAAAACCCACTCCAGTATTGTTGCCTGGAGAATCCCCATGGACAGAGGAGCCTGGCAGGCTATAGCCCATGGGGCTGCGAAGAGTCAGACATGACTAAGCACAGCACACGTTCACATTCATCAGGTGTGGTGGTTCTCAAACTTGAGAGTGCACCAGAATGACTTAGAAGTTTGCTAAATAAATGCAGATTCCCAGTCCTCAGCCTCATTCAGATTCAGGGAAATTCTCATCCCATTCTGATGTTTTAGGGTAATCTGAAGCAGGTGATCCATTGACTCCATTATGAACCTTGCTCTGAGAATGTCTTATTTTTTCCTTTTTTTTCAGTATTCTTAAAAATAACTTTATTCTCCTTCAAAAGCTATAGATCTTCCTGTCAAGAGATATATAGGCGAATGCAAGGAAAGAAACAAAATATCAGTACTCTGCATGTCCTTCTAGTTCCCCCTCCCGCGATGCCTGGCTCCTTCCCCACCCTCGCTTGGCGCTGGTCACACCCTGACAAAGCCATTTGCTGCCCTCTAATGGCAACTCAGCCCAACTGCTCACAGCAGATAATTTCTCAGTGGGCAGGTTTGGCCATCTTTCTAAAGAATACAATTTTTCTCTGATACCTCCCCCATTGAGGAACACTTTCCAAAAGCTTATTTAACTCAAGACATGGAAGTGCAAGCCAACAAGTCAATCAAAGATGGTGCCATCCTCAGCAAGGGTCGTGGTGTGAAAGACAAGTTCTCATAAAGATATTCATTCATTCAACAGATATTTTTGAAAATACCTTTGAACAGTGTACCAGGTATTGTTTAAGGTGCTAAGTGCTAAAGAAGCAAAAATATCTTCTCTCACAGAACTGACAGGTTAATGGGGAGAGACAATGACATTATATTGTTAGGTGGTGGTGAGTGCTATGGAGAAAAACGTGGCCTGGGAAGAAGAGAGGAAAAAGCTTACAGAAAAAAACAGGGAAATGATCATTTATTGACCACCTTTGAATTACTGAATGTTCTACATAAGTCACTTCCCTTGAACTTCACCACTCTCACATTGTAACCCTCCTTTTTAAAAAAATTGTAACAGCCCGATTTACATGTAAAGAAACTGAAGTTCCACAACATTAGAAACATGGCTGAAGCCATGATGTTAATTAATAGTGGGATGGCACTGACCTTCTTTACTTGGTGTGGGAACAAAGCCCAGGGCAAATTTGTAAAGGAGACTGCCCACACCTGCCCTTCCTCAACTCACACACCCACCTTCTCCAGGACCTGTGGTGTTGCACAGAATGTGCTGGACTCACCTTTCTCCCTTCATCTTTCACTTATTCTCACTCTCTGAAACTCTTATTTCACTCTGTGCTAATTTCATAAATGGATTCTCTTGCTAGAGTGCAAGCGTTTGGTGACTGTGACTAATTAAACTATAAATGGAAAAAATTAATTTATGGGATTAGCAGAGATTATCATTACCCAGGTAAGATATTTGAGGGGGACCCAGGGCTTCCCTGGTGGCTCAGATAGTAAAGACTGCCTGCAATGTGGGAAACCTGGGTTCGATCCCTGGGTTGGGAAGATCTCCTGGAGAAGGGAAAGGCTATCCATTCCAGTATTCTTGCCTGGAAAATCCCATGAACAGAGGAACCGTGTGGGCTACAGTTCATGGGTTCTCCAAGAGTCGACACGACTGAGCAACTAAGCACAAGCATTTCAAAAGATAGCCCATAGGAAAACGTTGCAGAGTCTCAGGTCAATAGAAGGGCTCCAGAGAACCTATGAGTCATCTATGAGCCATTAACAGAGTGCGTGAGCAGCTTCCTGTGAACATCATCTAAAGCTTTGGTCAGTTTCCTAAAGCCTCCAGAGACTGTGCAAAAGTAAAATGTGTTGGTTGCTTGTTTCGGTAAATCTTGAAATCTGGGGACATTACAGAGAAAATTTTAAGGAATTCTTCTTTGAGGACCTGAGTGTCCCAGACCTTCTGAAACATCCCTGGAATAAATTCATTCTGTTTTCAGGCCAGAATTCATACACCCATCTCACACCAATGATCAGAATCTCATCTCAGAAGTCTTCTGAACATGACCTAATATTCTGATCTTGATTCTGTATTCATTTTAATATATCACATATATTTAACTATTCTGGGGAGCAAGGCAGATGTCATAGTTTCTGCATATTTTTAACACCTATGGTCCCTTCACATTGAAGGCAGGAGGAGAAGGGGATGACAGAGTATGAGATGGTTGGATGGCATCACCTACTCGATGGACATGAGTTTGAGCAAGTTCTGGGAGTTGGTGATGGACAGGGAAGCCTGGCATGTTGCAGTCCATGGGGTCACAAAGAGTCAGGTGTGACTGAGCAACTGAACTGAACTTTCCTATGTGCTCTCAGTGGAAGTCAAGTAAATTACATTTGCAGAAGCTTTGATGGTCACACAATATTTAATCATAATGAAAAGAACAAACAAACAAAAAACAGTGCCCCAGGGAAAAACCCAAAATATAGTGGTCACAGTTTTTCATGGGGAATACCAATATATGAATTTTTAATAGATTGCATCCTTAAAAAAGAATAAAAGAAACTTGCTGCTGCTGCTAAGTCGCTTCAGTCGTGTCCGACTCTGTGCGACCCCATAGACGGCAGCCCACCAGGCTCCGCCGTCCCTGGGATTCTCCAGGCAAGAACACTGGAGTGGGTTGCCATTTCCTTCTCCAACGCATGAAAGTGAAAAGTGAAAGTGAAGTCGCTCAGTCATGTCCGACTCCTCACGACCCCATGGACTGCAGCCCACCAGGCTCCTCCGTCCACGGGATTTTCCAAGCAAGAGTACTGGAGTGGGGTGCCATTGCCTTCTCCCAAAAGAAACTTGAGTACACTATAAAAGAAACTTGAGTACACTATAAATGTACAAGTCCTAGCTCTCAACTGGTTTGGCTGCAATGCCTATCAGATTTACTCACCAGCTAGATCAATCCACTACATGAACAACGTGGTTGGCTGCAATGCTGTCACCCCATTGATTGATTTGACAGATTTGTTTAAGCAACTAAATTGACTAGGAAGTTCCTTCTCCCCTGTTTTGCAACTGTTCCTCTCTGTGTGTCCCGTCTGACACTACTCACTTCCTGAGGAATACAGTGTGCCAAATATTAATTCACTCAACAAATATTTACTGTTTGGTCATCCATATGTTCTGGACATTGCTCTAGAGACTGGGGGATATAGTGGTCAACAAAACAGACCAGGCTGCCAGCTGGTTACAAAGTGCTTTTATCAGTTTACACTGCTACCAACAGTACACTGCCTTTCCACTTTTCCACATCCTAGCTGACCCTTGGTGTTACAAGTCTTTTGGAATTTGCAGTTTGATATAAGTGAAATGTTATGTTACTACTATCTCATTTCCATTTTCCTGATTAGTAACAAGGTTGGGAAATTATTTGGCACCTAGTTTTCCATTCTGTAAAATTTTAGTGCATATCCTTACCCTACATTTCCATTGGATTGTTTTTCTGATAGATATGCAAGAGTTGGCTGTGTATTCTGGATGCTAACTTAGGTCTGGTTTCCAGAAGCAGATCCTGATATAAGGATTCATGTACAGGTAGTATACTAAGGGAGCATTGTTTAAGAAAAGGATTTATTAAGGAAGTGGATATTTAGAGGAGAAACTGGTGAGAGTCGGGGAAGCAGCACTGGAAAGGGGAAGAAATGGGAAATGTGCTTTCAGGCAATATCCCACAGAAGGTAGTCTCTTCCCGATCCCACAGGGGACTCTGGAATGTGAGTTAAGGCCCACCTCTCATTGGACAAAATCATGTCCTAGGATGTAAATTCCTATGCATTTCCAGCTGTCTTGTGTATGGGGGCAAAGTGATCCTAACAATCCTTTTAAAAAGTTGTTACTTTTGGAAGTGAAAATACACCATCATGGGGGTGAAAAGTGAAAGTGAAAATGTTAGTCACTCAGTCATGTCCGACTCTTCGTGACCCCATGGACTGTAGCCCACCAGGCTCCTCTGTCCATGGAATTCTCCAGGCAGGAATACTGGAGTGGGTTGCCGTTTCACAAAAACAGTAAAAAAGGAATCTAAGATAATCTGGGTAGTTGAGAACTGACATTACCCACCATAGACAATAATCTTATGAAAAGATCATTCAATTTCACTATTAATTCAAGAATTATGAACTATCATAGTAAGCTATTTTCTATATATCATATTTGCAAAGTTTTAAGAGTTAGTCAAAATTCTTACTGCACACAGAGAAAAATTTTGTAACTGTGTGAGGTGATGCATGTGTTAACTAACCTTCTTGCGGTGATCATTTTGTAGTATATACATGTTTAAAATCACTATGTTGCATACCTTACATTTAGACATGATGTCAATTATATCTCAATAAAGCTGGAAAAAATCAGAAAGAGAAGCTAATTTGTTTTGTATACTATTGATAGAAATAGAAGAAGTATTTTTCATTCAATTTTTGAACTTCATATATTCCACATATATTCATGAACATTTCGTGGGATGTATATGTGGGTGGGGG
Source organism: Giraffa tippelskirchi (assembly GCF_054371585.1). NCBI lineage: Eukaryota > Metazoa > Chordata > Mammalia > Artiodactyla > Giraffidae > Giraffa > Giraffa tippelskirchi. The sequence goes on along the minus strand of NC_137276.1, from coordinate 84,412,030 downwards.
GAACAAAAAAAGTTAATGTTCATACAAATCAAATTTGACTTTCTTTTTTTTGAGACTGCATGTTTGTAGCCTCAAACTGGAAAAACAAGAAAAACAACAAGAGTTAGGCAATATCCAGCTCTAGGTTGGCAATGGTGAAATAGGCCTTTGCATCCATTGTTCTTGGAAGTATAAATTGGCATGGTCCTATTTTCAAAAATATTTGACAGAATCTACCAAGATTTAAGATCACATATTTTTTCATATAGTGATTTCTTTCCAAGGAATTTATCCTCTAGACATACTCATACAAACTGTTGCGACTAGTTGTCCAGTGGCTGAGACTTTGCACACCCAATGCAGGGGGCCGGGGTTAGATCCCTGGTCAGGGAACCAGATCCCAAATGCTGCAACTAAAGATCCTGCATGCCACAAGGAAGACTCAGTGCAGCCAAAATAAATAAATAAATAAATATCAAAAGAACAAACTGCTAAGTTCAGTACTACTTGTAAGGGCAAAAACTGAAAATGACCAACTGACTACCAAGAGGGAACACCCAAGCAAAAGGCTATTATTTACTGTTAAATATAATAAAATATACATGTACTGGCATGGAAGGACAGTCTTGAGCTTTTAGATATATTTCTTGCTTACTATGAACCCTTATAAAAATTATTTTATCTCTCTAAGCCTCGGTTTCTTCATCTGTATAATGAGTTCAGCATTGAAATAATAGTATTGATGTGCAGATTAAATTAGATAATTCATATCAAATGTTTTGTATAGCATCTGGCACTTAGTAAATGTTCAATATGTATTGGTAATATTATTATTCAGAGAAAAAAGGAAAGCTTCAAAACTTCACACAGAATTGCTCTTTTGTTAAAAAAAAAAAATCCAGCTTATAGGGGAGAAAATAATCTAACAAACATTTTTTAAAGTGTGAGATTTGAAAGAGAACTTTCATATTTTTACTTCATACATGTTGGTATTTATAACACTTTCAACAGAGAGCCTCTGTTAACTTAAAAGTGATGGTGAAATACAGTTTTTAAAAAGATGCATGAGGTTTAGACTCTGGACTGTTGCTAAGTTGTTTCCACCAGGATTTCTTCTTTGGTTATTCAGCTGAGAGCTTCTGCTTAAAAACACTCTGCTACTAAAAGCACCTTCACATCATAAAGTGTCACCACAGCAAGAATCAGAGGGCTCAAAAGACAGAGGAAATACACTGTCAAAGAATGAATGATGAACTGCTTTTGGTTTGACAAGAAGTCATGTTGTGCTTAGTCACTCAGTTGTGTCTGACACTGTGATCCTACGTTCTGTAGCCCTCCAGGCTCCTCTGTTCATGGGATTCTCCAAGCAAGAATACTGGAGTGGGTTGCTATGGCCTCCTCCAGGGGATCTTCTCAACCCAGGGACTGAAGCAGGTCTCCCGCATTGCATTCTTTACCGTCTGAGTCACCAGGGAAGTCCAAGAAGCCACAGCATATTGTTAATAACAGAGAAACAAAGAAAAATACTATAGTCCTGATGTTCCAGTCAAATCTGCAAGGTTGTTGGAAGGGCTGACTCAGGTTCAATTCCTGGGTCAGGAAGATCCCCTGGAAGAGGAAAGGGCAACCCACTCCAGTATTCTTGCCTGGAGAATCCCCTGGACAGAGGAGCCTGGCGGGCTATAGTCCATGGGGTTGCAAAAAGTCATACACAACTGAAGTGACTTAACACAAGGACACACACACACACACACATAGTTTTTAAAGTCTCAGTGAGTTACTTCAAATAAAGTAGAAACCAGAACTCTGGGTATTTAGAATATTGAAAACCAGGCATTTGAGCCAAAAATATGTTTGCCTACAAAATTTTCTTTCTTTCATTGTCTGCCAGGAAAGTTACATAAGCCTTCCTCCAGTACCACCCAAAGCCCTCAGCAAAAAGAACACACACAAATCATGACAAGATAAAGGCTCCAAGTGGAAATTCAATTGTATTTATTTTTCTTATACAGAATCAGAGAAGTAAAAACCAGTACCAAACTCCAGGTAAAATAGTTTGATCTGATTGATTTTCTGCATACTCTCTGTATGCATAGCAATCTGAATTAAAAATAAACACACATATATCATATTACAAAATGTAGAAATAATTTTTTAAAAAGTTAAAGTATGAACACATAAATGATGTAGTGTGTTAGGGAAACGGTCTCTGTTGATCACCTACTTTCCCAATTAAGTTAATCTACAATTTCCTTTTAACAGCTTTTGTTTGTCATAAAAGTTGCACTTCTGGAAGTTGCTTTCTAATTCTGTTATGAGAACACCACCGGTCATTAGCAAAACTCTCTCACTCCAGATCACCTTCTTCTCCAGAGAGATTTTCTGCCAAGCTGGAGTCAGTAGCACCCCCAGCACGCTAACTGTTTTACTTTGTTTTTACTTATATTGTATAATCAGCGAAAGAAAGGCATATCACATCCTAAATTCTATGGTGAAACACTAACAATTACTTAGATTTAACAGAATTGCAAATAGGTCTTGACAATGTATTTACTTCAAGGAAATGCGTTTTATCAGGGAAAGAAAATACCTTAAAAGAAAGATTTCTGAAATTATTTTTAATCTGAATGAAATGTTGAAATCTACTGATTGATTTAGGACTAAAAAAGACATGATATTCGGCAGTCATTTTATAATAAGAAATATAGTATAAATAGCACCTTATCATGAATTCTGCAGGGGTTTTAACACTTATAATAATAGGAAAGAACCTTTAAAAAGTTGTGTTTAGATTTCTAGCTTTAGTGTTCTTTAACAAAGGCCATATTTCATGGCCTTAAAAATAACAACAAAAATTAGATCTGGCTTTATTTATTAGTAAACATGTAGTCAGGGTCTGTATCTAATTCTGGAAAAATAATTGTTATGTTCATTAATAAATGTTCCAACTAATTTCACTAAAAAAAATTCTTCTAGTATTTTCTAATGCCACAAGCTTACTAGGAAATTATTTCTAAAAATTGATACTATAAATCATCAATGTTTTAACTACTTAAAAAAAGGAGGGATAATTGTTTCTTTAATGTTTGATAACCTGAAAATGAATCTATAAAAATATTTTTTAAAAATACAGTAACACTGCTCAGTTTTACTAGGTCCCTTGTTTTTGAGTCTTTTTTTTTTTTTTTGCTTTTTCTTAGAAAGAATGTACAATGCTTTTTGCAATTATTGCTAACAGAAGAGAAAAAGAAATAGTGCTCCTTTCAATATAGTAGCAACAGAAACATCTACCCTCATCTCTCAGAGCGTTTTGAGAAAGAGATGGAATCAGAGGAAGAGAAACCATGGGTCCTTTGGGGGAAAAAAGTCACTTCATTGTGTTGGAAGCAACCGTAGGTTTAAGCTCTCGTCTGCCTACTCACTTAACATCAGTGTGGACAGGGCAACACGAGCGCTGTGCCTCCTTCTCCCACATAAAGTGCACTGAAGCCGCCTTTTCTTCTACAACAGTCTTTTGGTACAAAAGTTGTAGGAGAAAATCATTGCTTTGTTCTTTGGGGGCACCTCACACCTCCTGCTCATCTTGCTTTTGGGGCACTGTAGCTTGTCTATTTCCATCTCACACCTAGTAGCCTTTCCACTGTATTCCCTAACGTTACTACTTCATCTCTGACCTTTACACTTACCTTCATTCCAACAAGATAAGATGTATTCTGCCTGTCTGTCTTTTGGTAGATCAAAATAGATCTCAGATCCCCAGCAAATAAGCCCCTTTGGGAATGGAAAGGTTCCTCTCAGAGACCTGCATTATTAATGTCTCTCAAAAAAGATATTAAATTCATAGATTATAAATAATGTCAGTTCAAAATATTAAACAATTGAGGACTTCATTGGCAATACAGGCAGAGTGCATGCCAGGCGAACCTGATGCTCTCTCTCAGTCCTTAAAAGCTAATAAAAAAAAAAAAATGGTTTTGGTTACATAAGAGGTATTGAGTACATATTTCATGCCTTTCTATACCAACTGTAGCAAACAAGATTAGGATAATACACCTAGGAATCAACTTTAGTGACTTCGGAAACACTAAGGGTCTCCACCATACACCCTCAGGGGGCATTTTTTGACCCGTCAGTCAGAGATCTGCTTCATCCTTCGAACAGCTTCATAGATAAGATTATTTTAAACCCTAGAAATCTTGAAAGGAGAAAAATCAACAAGGCTTCAGAATTTTAAAAGCAACAGCTCATTGTGTGCCATCAGGTTGAAAGCTATGTGGTCCGGATGTTTTCAGGACAGTTTCAAAAGACAAAAACACAGTTGCCACTGATTTATCAGAAACATCTGGCTGCCCTATGTCATCAGTCACCAAATGATAGTGCTTCATAAAATAAACATCAAGTTCTAAGCTGCAATTTTTTAAAAAAAACCCAACTTGTCATTTAAAAACCTTTTGTTTAATAAATGTTCATAATTAGTACCAAACTGGTCTCTTTCTCTTTCATGAGATCTTGGTGTAGGAACTGCGACTAATGCCACTGTCACTCTCCTGTTGGAAGGACTAGTTGTCTAGATGCTGTGCAGTAAAATGATGAAGGATAAACTACAATAGGACTGTGTGTGCCTTTGTGAATACAGGTAATAGGAGCCATCAGAACCTGCATGGATTGAAAACTACATTGTATTCCAAACAGCAGAATTTTACTATCAGTACAATGATTTTTAAAGCTCAAGTTAAATATTCTTTAAAGCATTTGGTACTAATGTCATCAGTACAGTTTTTGAAACTGTAAATCAGGTCGAGTTTTTTGTACATTTCCTGGACCAAGCCACCTGTCAGAAGTCACTGCCTGTGGTCATCAGTTTTTCATGGTTTATAATCAATTGATGTATAAATTTCAGCTAACACCCATAAAGCTTGGTCATGGGGTAGCAGAGAGGAAAGCAGAGAAGCAATTCTGCATAATCAATTCCGCTGCACAACCCATCACAGGAATGCAGGCTTGCAGAAAACAGAAATAGAATGTTTATTCATGTTTAACTTAAGTGACTGCCAATCAAATCCAGGCAATTATTAAACTGGCCACAAGGAAAGGAGGGAGCATGTGTGATGGAGGCAGGAGGCAGCTCACCTGCCGTCTTGCTCTGCTCCATCGCTTTTTCCAAGAGGCCCAGGAAATGTCAGGTCACGGCTGCATCCAAGCTACAATGGTATTAATTACAGCCAAGTTAGAAAAGGCTCGCTTTTGTTCAGAGCGGATTCTACATCATTGAAGAGGGGGATCAGATCTTCAGATTCCAAAGTTCCTAGATCAACGTTTGTTCCCGGAAGACAGTCAAGAAAATCAGGAAAACGGGTCTGCTGAGGGTTGATGTTCATGGGTGTCTGTCCTGTGTTTTCTCCTGTAATGGAAAGGAATGAAACCATTTTAATTCTTTCATTGTAGTATAATTGCTTTTCAATGTTGTGTTGGTTTCTGCTGTACAATGAAGTGAATCAGCTACATGTATACAAGTTTCTACTTCCTCCTAGACCTCCCTTACTCCCCATCCCACACTTCTAGGTCGTCACAGGGCACTGAGCTGAGCTCCCTGTGCTACAGCAGGCTCCCACTAGCTATCTATTTTACATGTGGTCATACATATATGTCAATCCCAGCCTCCAACTCATCCCACCTTCCCCATGCCCCCTTGTCCTCTATGTCTGTTTCTATTCCTGCAGAGTGAAGTAAGTCAGAAAGAGGAAAACAAATATCGTATATTAACACACATATGTGGAATCTAGAAAAATAGTACAGATGAACCCTATTTAATTCTTTTTTAAGGCTCCTGAAAAGAGGAACAAGTTCAAGTGTCAACATAACTCTCATCTTCATTTCCACTGTGCTCACAATCCACCAGAAGATTTTATTGCTGCAGGTTGCAAATTATTTCATCTCCTTGCAAAATTTCAGCTACCACGTTATTGAAACTGAGTTGGTGGTGCCCACGCCTAAAAGACACAGAGATGCTGGATGACTCTTTAATTGTTCTGGGTAGACATGGTCCAGAATGGGTAAGTCCAGGGACACAGGAAAGGAGAAAATGAGGACACTGTGGATCTGACCTACCATCACTGACTTCCCATGACAACGGCACAAGGAGCTGGTTTGAGTAGAGAGGGCCTGACAGTCATAAAAACCTTATCACAGAGCTATAATCCAACAATTTAATTGTAAACTCAAATTTGCCCATATCATCCTCTTTATGTTCAAAGGCAGTAGTGAGGAGGTTCTTTCAACTATGTTATTAAAAAACAACCTTCATTGACAACTCCGGGGATCATGTTCGAAGTATTTTAGAAAGTGGCTTCTGCAGATTGCCCCCCTCACTACACATGTACATATACCCCACAACTATCGAGTAGAGAATTCTCACAAAGCATATGAGTCACAATGCATGGGAGCATGTAGGTTCTGAGAAGTCTGTAGCAAGGAAAATCAGTTTTATTTTGTTTAAGCCACTACCACCTCCTCGAATCCAATTTTGGCAGAATTTATATCCTAACAGAACTAAAGTCTGCAGAACCTAGTTAAAAGTTCAGTGTCTGGGATATGACATGAAGAACACATCCTTCATGAATGAAGGATAGGAGAAAACGTACAGACCATTGTGTCAGGAGATGGAGCTTTTTAGCTGTGTGGCCTAAGACACACTCGCTTGTCTGAAATTGGGAGATAGGTGCCGTATCATATTTGCCACACATGATATGAGGCTCTGGGCTTCATTCATACATAAATTAAACACTTGGTGATTTAGTTGCTAAGTCATGTCTGACTCTTTGTGACCGTATGGACTGTGGCCCGCCAGGCTCCTCTGTCCATGGAATTCTCCAGGCAAGGATTCTGGAGTGGGTTGCCATTTCCTTCTCCAGGGGATCTTACCAACTCAGGGATCAAACCCACGTCTCCTGCACTGCAGGCAGATTCTTTACCGACTGAGTTACCAGGGAAGCCCACAGAGACACTTACATAAACACATACACAAATACAAAAACACCATAAATGTTTGTTGACTGTGCTGAGAGAACTCAGTCATGGTTAATTAGTTACATAATATCAGGACAACTGGTTCATTCCAACAGCCCCAATCAATTTTCTGAAGGGATAAAATATAACCTCATAGTCTGAGGTACATTGATAACTATGGCCAGCTTTTCACCATGGAATCATTTCTAAGAAACTTATTCAATTAGCTTTTGTGTCATACAGGTACTTTAGGCTTCCTAAGAAGCCTGTATAGAGATTTCACTATTCTAGACAAAATGGGAGAAAACTCATTTTAATAATATGCATTTTCCAAGGAGAAAAATTACTTCTTTCATAGTGACGAGGGAAACATAATCACACTTGCATTTTTGGAGGTAGCAAAACTTCATGGCTTTTCTACAAACTTATAAAATATCAGTGACTCTTGGGAATATTTTATAGGACTTGCATTGCAAAAAGCAGTCATTTGAAAAATTAAAACGAGTTCAACATGACCTCAGGGTTGTTGTGTTACTGACACTGAAAAACAAGGTTAGTTTAGAAAAAAAATCCAAATATCTTTTTTCTACCCAATATATTGTAACAGAAGGAAATTAGGCTTAAAAAAAAAATTATCTGCCCTGAAAAATTACCTGATCTAAAGTGCTGGATGTCTTTTGTCTTCGTATCCAGTTAGAAATATCCACCTCGACTGATTTCCCATTTTATGTTTTCAATAACTCAAGAATTGATTTTTTTAACCAAATAAAATCTCTCTGCTTTAAAAAATTCTCTTATCTTTTCTCCTCAGAAAGCGTGACTAGTTAAGGTTCTTCATTAAGGCTAACAATCTTAAAATATCTCTCCTTGGAGCAACTTTGCAACCTCATAGTAATCTTTTTGGTCTTTACAGTTTTCTTCATTTGAAAAGTGGGACATATTATACAACACGGGGAATATAGCCAATATTTCACAATAACTATAAATGGAGTATCACCTTTAAAACTTGTGAATCACTGTATCATACACCTGTAACATATAATATCACATGGCAACTATACTTCAACTTTAGAAAAAGATGCACATTTGCATCAATAATAAAAATGAATGGATGAATAAAAGTGCGACAGACCAAAAAAAAACAGAAGTTCTTAGAAGGGTGTGATTATTGTAGAATATTCTGGAAAGTGGATGACCTCCAGCCTTTGCTCCTATTATTACGTCAACTTTATCCTCCTATGTCTCTAACACTATGTCCAGCTGTTGCTTCCATGTGTATTTTACAAAGGGAGTATTTGGCTGGCTGGTCGTCATTTAGAATGTGGTCAGAATGTGATCAGTGGACCTACCAGACCTTTTCCAGCCACATTTGAGCTCTTACCATCCCTTGGCTTTTCCTTTTCTTGTTCCTGTGTAATTAATTACATGTCTCCCCTTGAGGGGGCTTATGCCCACTTCCTATAAAGACTTCACAGATGTGACTGTAAATTTAGCACTCACTATGCCAGGCTAACCTGGAACCCCAACATTTAACAGGACTAATCTCATCCTTCTCAGATGATACTTCATCCTTCTCAGAAGGAGAAGAGAACTTTGTGCCAAGCGCTGTGACCTCATGATGCCTCACCACTCTACCAGGTGAGCACATTACTCCCACTTCACAGGTGAGAAATCTGAGGCCCTGGGAGATTTCATAACTTACCAAAGTTACTACTGAGACGTAGAGGAGCAAAGATCCAATTGAGGTGGCGCGTCTGCAAGGACTATGATCTTTACAGGACATGACTTAATTCCACATTTTGGTTTCAAAACATTCCCTACTTATCTACTCGGTGTCATTTTAAAAAGCCAAAGACTAGAATCCATCTTTTTTTACATTTTAAAGTCAAGCTAGAGACTTCCCTGGTCCTCCAGTGGCTACAGCTCCACCATCTCAGTGCAGAAGGTCTGGGTTCAATCCCTGGATAGGGAACTAGATCTCACATGCCACAACGAAGACCTGGCACAGCCAAATAAATACATACTTTTTAAAAACTGTCTAGCTAGTGGGAAGGTGCTGTGTAGCACAGGGAGCTCGGCCTTGCTCTGTGATGACCTAGAGGGGTGGGAGAGAAGGTCAGGAGGGAGGGGATTATGTATATTTATGGTTGCTTTGCCTCATTGTACACCAGAAACCAACACAACATTATAGAACAATTATCTTCCAATTAAAAACAAACAAAAAAATTTGTTTAAATGTCAAACTTGCTTAGATTTCGATTTCCTGAGTCTTTTCTTATTTAACTTTGCTTTTTATGTTTACTAGTTTCCAATGTTGAAAAGATGAAAGCAAACAGTTACTAAACACGGGAAGGAGCCACTTCATTAAGCTGTTCCGAAGAGGGCAAGAAAAATCTCACACCGAAAAATAAAGAGAAGGATGAAGACAGAGAGGGAGGGAGGCAGGAAGAGGGGCAGAGGCTGAAGTAATAAATTGAAGACTAACAAAACAAACAGTTCAAACTATTCCTGGGTGACTCCTCACAAGACAGTCTGTACAATTCTCTAAACACATAGATGATGGGCTGCACGGAGAGCCCAGAACAGCTGCTCCTATGTTCTGGCAGGGTCTGCATCTTGTCTGACCAACTGTTTAGTTTCCAAGCGCAAAGCACAGCCATTGAGGAGCAGAAGGTGACAAACATTGTCCTCCGGACAATGGCACTGGGGAAAACAATCCTTTTCATCACAGAACAATTTTGTATCATCAGTGGTGACAGAGGAAAAACTTACATGAGCAGCTCCAAAGAGGGGACATATCAGCTATTATTGATTTTTTTTAAAGTCTATTTTTAGTTTTGTTTTTTTTCTTTAATTGGAGTATAGTTGATTTACAGTGTCGTGTTAGTTTTAGGTATACAGCAAAGCAATTCAGTTGTACGTATATATTCTTTTCCAGATTCTTTTTTATTACATGTTATTTCAAGATACTGAATATAGTTTCCCGTGCTATACAGTAGGTCCTGGTTGTGAGCTGTCATTTAATTTTGGTTCAAAAGAATATCTTCTGGGAGTTTAGGACTTTGAAAATTAAATCTAGACCAAGTTTGGAGGCCTTGCTCCTGGAGAAGTAGAGAAAAAGAGGTAACCAGGAAGCCAGCTGAGGCCTAGCCTGAAGGCAGAGCAGGCCAGGAACTACTTAAATTTAATTGCTGAAGGAGGACATTGTTAGAACGTGGAGCTGACAATTTAGAATCCTCCGAGTTGCTTAACTTTCCAAAAGCCCACTGCCAATTGCTTCCCAAATGCAATAATGACATGAAAAACTCTGCGTACTGGTGGCCTGTACATTACAACAAAAAGCTAGAAAAGTATAAATATTCAATCGTGAAAGAATGGTAAAGCAGACAGTGGTATATTAATGCAACTGTGAGGAAAAGGCTAAATAAAGCAGACAAGAAAAGGAAGGAAGAGAGGAAAGGAGGGAGGGAGAGAAGGAGAGAAGAAAGAAAAAAAGCAGAAATTAAAATCCTGTGCTCATATATAAAAACTATATTTGTATAAACTATGCGGAAGGAGCTGGAGTTTATTAATGGTGCCTGGGTTCTGGGAGCTTTGCAGCTGTCAGTTCATGTTGCTGAAGTTAAGTGTTTCTGGTTGGATTTTAGAATTGAGAGGATCACTGCATGGGGCACACGTTCAAATCCTGGTTGGGGAACTAAGATCCTGCATGCCTCGCAGTGTGGTCAAAAAAAAAAAAAAGAACTGAGAGGAGTAAAGTGACAATTTAAAAGTGCAAACCCACTGCAAGGCTTCACAGGCTTGGCCCCTACCTGTGTCCATCTCATCCACGTTGCTGAGGAAGTCCTCTGGAGTCGTGGGGACACTGTAGCACCCCAGCCCCAGGCCGCTGTCTGTGCTCTGCTCCCTCGAATGATATGGCCCCCTGCAGAGCAAAAGACGGGAAGACGCTTCAAAATTAAGATATAATCATGAAGACCCCCAACTAATGTAGACCCGCCTGATGTTCCAGATAACAAAGGGAGGTGGACTTTGAACCTCATTTTAATTTTGAAACATATATCCCTGTGTCAATGAAATTAATCAGTTGTAAGCAAAGAAAAAACCAACTGGCCAGTCATAATAAATTGACACCGATTCCCTTTTCATCTGAAAATAACAATAACATAAAATAACAATACATATAGAGAATGATACCATTTATGTAAATTAAAAAAAAAAACTAAAAAAGATGTTGAATATTGCTTCTGGATACAGACATTGACAGGCAATGTCTGTGGGTGTGTGTGGGTGTGTGTGTGTGTGTTTGCACACATGCACAGTTGTGTCCAACCCTTTGCAGCCCCATGGACTATAGCCCACCAGGCTTCTCTGTCCATGGAATCGTAAGAATACTGGACTGGGTTGCCATTTCCTCCTCCAGGGGATCTTCCTGACACATGGATCAAACCCATGTCTTTTGTGTCTCCTGCATTGGCAGGTAATTCTTTATCAGTAGTGCCAACTGGGAAGCCTTTGACAGGCAATGAGAAGTATAAAAATAGGTGTGATGGATATACATCAATTTCCAAATGGTGGCTACCACTAGGCAGGGAAGAAGGAAAAGAAATGTATTTCAGGGGTGATGGGGAAGAGTTTAAATATTAGTTGTAATATTTATTAAAAAAAATAAGATCAATGTAAATATGGAAAACCTGGGTGTTGGGTACATGGGTAAATCTTAAGTTATTCTTTACATTTTTTCTTATCATTTGAATTATTTTTGTATCAGTCATTTAGAAACTCCTTTCCTTCAGTATTTTGATTACTGTCGGTTTTCATTCATCTCTCTATTTTTAGTAACTTTCATAACTGTATTTGCTTGTCGCCTGAAGCCTCCGCAAGGGCAGAAAAGACACAGGAAATAGAAAACTGCCCTTTATTTAGGTTTAAAAGGCTACAATTAAGGTTGACTACTTCTACTCATGAAGATATTTCTGGTTCAATTAGCTTTTCCTTCTGCTCATATATTTCATATTTTAAAACAACACTTCTTCATTTCATTCTTTAATTGTGAAATAATTTTAGACTCACACAGAAGATGTAAAAAGAGTACAGAATTCCTGTGTATCCTGTGTGCAGCTTCCCCAAGGACATGGTACATAACCACAATACAAGGATCAATATCAGGAACTGACAATGTATAACACTATTAACTGGCTTCCCTGGTGGCTCAGTGGTAAAGAATCTGCCTACCAACGCAGGAGACCTGGGTTTGATCTCTGGGTCAGGAAGATCACCCAAAGAAGGAAATTGCAACCCACTCCAGTATTCTTGCCTGGGAAATCCCATGGACAAAAGGGCTTGGTGGGCTAAAGTCCATGAGGTCGCAACAGAGTCCATAACTTCGTGCCTAAACAACAACAACCATAATAATACTATTAAATATAAACCTTATTCATATTTCACCACAAATATCACTCTTAATTGTTTTGCTCCTATTTGTCATGTAACATGTTTTTATCTCCATTGGCTATATCAAAGCACAAGATTCTTCTAAATAATTACTACAAAACACCGTGCTATTGAAATGATAAATTCATCCCCATTTTCTAATTACTGACTAGGGATTTACTCCATACCATAGCATCAATTTTTGAATTTGAGATTAAAAAAGAAAAATTGGTGACTTCTTGTCTGCTTTTATTTTTTCTGCCACATCCCTCCACATCCTCCCTCTATCCTCACCCCAAACTCCAAGCCCCCCAGCTTTTCCCAATATAAACAAAGATCCATTATACTCTAAACCTCATAATAAAGAAAGCAAAAATAAGTGGTCTTAAAATGTTGACTTACCCATTGAGGAAAGGATCCGAGCTATTATTAGTAATGGATCTCATGTCTGGGGTCATGGCAGGAGGGTTGACAGCAGCCTGAACCGTGGCTAGAGTCTCAGCCTCCATGGGGAGCTGTCTGCAGAGGGCAGCTTCCTGCGGAAAGATGACAGTCAGGGGGAGAGGCAACAGTGATTCACTCGTTACAAGGATTGGAGTAAAGGATGCTTCACATAAAAACTTTTCACCAAACACAAAAGCACTTTATGTTTATCCCTCATAAGTCAGAATCATCAGGAAATCATTAGTGTTCTTTCTCTGAAGAAGTCTTACAGGCATAAGTCACTTTCTCACATACACCAAGTTAATGAGAAGCTCATGTAATATTTGCCCTCAAGGCACTGACAGAGCAACTGTCCAACCCACCCAAATTGCTTAAACACCCAAATCATACAAAGACCTCTCAAGACACTTTCTCAAGGACAAGGCTATTTTTACCCCAGGTGATCAGACCAAATCTAAGTCAATCAAAGCAAAGCAACTGGACTCTTCTGAACTAGCAGGTACATTCTGGTCTTTGCCACTTACAGCCCAGTAAAGCTGTGGAGTTACAGAGTTCAGGCTCTGTGTTAAATCACAACTGGCAGTTTTAGATGATAACCAGGAGAGCAAAGCAACCGGTTTAAAAGTTTGTTAATCAATAGGTTTTTCTATTTGACTAATTATTCTGTCAACTAAAATGGCTGAAGTTTGGAGAAGCATGCAGATCCAATCCAAATCTCACTTGACGATTAACTGTTTGATAGCATATGGATTTCATTAGCAAAAATTAAAACACCAGCATTTTTTAAAAGCTAACATGATTTTGCCAAGGAGAGTCAGTCCAAAAGGTTACAAATTTGACTGCAATTACTTTCTCTAGATATAACCTCCAGGGAGTCTCTCCCATTTTGACAAAGATGACCAGACATCAGATTCCTTTCAAATTTGCTGCTGTTTCCAGAGAGTAAAACTTTTGTATATTTTTTCCATGTGTCCAAAACCAAAGTTAGGCCCTTCCCATGTTTTGCCTATCAGTTTCCCACTTCCCAAGCTGAATCACTGGTCTTGCCATCCCTCAAACCCCAAAACCAAGGCTACAACAGCAGAGTATTCAGGCCATCTAAGTTACAGTGTCTGCTTTAGATCTCTTCCAGCCCTAAGAAGCGATGATTTTAGACAGCAACAGAGTAACTGCTGTCTAGACAAGTCTAGTGAAGTCATCGGCTATAAAAACTTTCGGTTACTAGAGTTCATCATACTGTTCCTAGGAGTTATGGTAGCATGACTATTACAAACCATGAAGATCTGATAGATAAGAAACTGCATTTTAATTTATACTGAAATAAATACCCTGTCTAGAAAGGGCTCCTGGTTCACTTCTGTTCATCCAGATTTCAAATAATTCAGTACTTAACTAACGTAAATTTTACTCAGTAATCTATGAAAAGCAAACCAAAAAAAAAAAAAAAAGGAGATTTTTAAAGGGGGATTTTAGTCCATAATTCTAATCTTAGAAGTACCTTCTGAATACATGTAGAAAAACTGAATGATTTGCTATAGTTGTCTTTATGTGGTAGGCGGTGTTCATTAGAAACCTTATCTTCCAACCAAAGCTTACCTGGAGGCTTCACACCTAAGAATAACAGGGATCGGACCTGGTGTGAGGAACACAGAGGCCACCAACCCCTCAAACACACTCATATACACATACCACAGTCTGAAAACAGCTAGTCAGTGAGGTAATTTCTAGTCCTTTATAGATAGTAAATGCAAAGATCCTTCAGGCAATAACCTTCATTATCCAAAATAAAAATCAGCTTTAACTAGAATATTCCCATTCTCCAACCATTCTGAACAAATGTGGAGTTTACCCCTAAAGGGCTACCCTTTTAAACATACAATTTGAAAAGATTGCTGCATTTCTTTACATGTGATGCAATTTTATCACCATATATCTTAAGAACACTAGACGAATTTGCAATTTCCAGGTGGTCTGAATTTAAACCTAATAAGAATCATTTCTGGAACTTCATTGGATAAAAATATATATATACAATATATATGAATTATTATTGTAGAAATATATAAAAAATACAGTTTTAATATTTAAGTTTTCCTGTTCATTTAAATTACTCTTGGGATGTTCTAATAGAGTATCTATTTTAACACAATGCTTGCTGCTGCTGCTGCTAAGTCGCTTCAGTTGTGTCTGACTCTGTGCGACCCCATAGACGGCAGCCCACAAGGCTCCCCCGTCCCTGGGATTTTCCAGGCAAGAACACTGGAGTGGGTAAAAGAATGCTTGTGAGTGGCTAAATATATAAACGAAATTCAAAAGGACTATTTATAATAACCAAAACTGGACGAATTTTATACTATATTGGGGGAAACGTTTAATGGTGCCATTTCACATCTCCTCCCTCTATTTTAAATGAAAGATACCTGAATTCCATTCCTCCGCATCCATATTTTCCAAAAGATTCAATACTTTAGAGGATTTGATCCCGTTATCATAAGAGGCAATGCTATGTTCTGCCTGTAGGGGGCTCACGATATCATTTTCACCTTGAAATAACTAACAAATGAGATACTACAGAAACTGTGTTGAATATACCTGAAAACTAGCTCTGAGATATAAATTAGGCCAGTCTGAGATAGAAAGTTTTTCGGGGTGGGGGGATGGTGCAACACTTTCTCCGAGATTATTATGAGACCATTCTTAAGTCACAGCAGCCACTGTGAAGGTGATACTGGCCCCTGGCTCTAAACCCACATGCTCCCTAGCCACAGTGGCCCACAAAGCCTGCCTGACATCACTGGCCACGTCTCCTCCTTTGTCTGGGACGTGTCTCCCCTCACTCCCTCATTCCTTTCCCACTGCTCCTCCCACTTTTGGCCTCTGTTCCAACTGTTTCTTCTGCTTGGAACACACTCCTCAGATCTTCCCCAAGTTCATTCCCTCACTGATGTCTGTCTCAACAGATGCAATCTCTTCAGAGATTACATTAAATGTTCTTCATGGCAACTGACATATTTACTGTCTGTCCTTCTCTTTAGAGTGGAAGCTCCATGAGGAAAGAGATCTTATTTATCACGTTCACTTCTGTGTCCCCACTGTGTATAACAACCCAGACATATACTAGGTACTTGATAAATATTCACTCAGTGAAGAAATGAAAATATCGCTGGAATTCAAACGGAAATATTTTCAATTATAATTAATAATAAAAGAAAAAATTAACTAAGAACATTCAATTCTCACCCCCCGCCACAAATATGAGTAAAACAATAGTCTACTCCATACATCCCAACTAACCAGGCTCAAATTCCATCCTAATGAAATGCGTTTTTCCTGCTCTCAACACAGAAGATGAGCAGAAGGGCGGAGTCATCAGGAGCAGGAATTCTGGGGCCACATGCTTGGGTCTGAACCCTGGCCATACCATCTTCCCAGCCAGTTATTTAATATTTTTGTTCCTGATTTGTAAACTGGGAATAATAATAGAACCCACCCAATAGGAAAGCTGTGGTGATAAAATGAGGTAATACACTGTACATAGAACAGTGCTGGCATACAAGATCATTTAATAAGTGTTAACTAAATATTATTGTTACTGGCACCTCATATGCTGTATTTCAATCCCAACAAAACTAAAGTAAAAATAAACAATCTTAAAAGTCACACTAAAACATGGAACTAATCCACTTTGAGTGGTTTGACACTTTTTCCTGATCAGCTTTCACCTTGGAAGATTATACCAAGTGTGAAATTCATCATGAGTCAGCAAGGCTAAAAATTTGGCTTTAAAAAAACAAAAAACAAAACAAAACCAAGGACAGGTTTGTAAACCTTTTTATATAACATAAAATTAAATTTTAATATAATTGGGCAATAGTGAGAAGCTTCATTCATTCAATTATATTTTATATTAGATATATAATTATATATTTAATAATATATTGCATAATTAGAATTTTTAAAGGTCTAGTCTTTTTTTGAATGAAAACAAGTTTCCTATTTCTGTTTATAAATTGAAGAAGAGCAGTACAAAATCTAAGGTTTGGAAGTAAAAGAAATAACCTCACTAACATGTCTTCATCCAAACAAGGGAGGATTTTTACTTAAAAAAAAAAAACACTAAACTAAATTTAGGTATAAAATTAAGCCCTAGATCCAGTGTGATTTTAGCTGCCACATGGCATCCCCTCCCCTCACATGGGCAGAAATGAAAGGCAAACACCTGACTTTAGTTTGACTAAGATATGGAGTTAAGACTGATGGAACGAAAACAGCTGAGACAAAGGCTGAAGATGGGGCACTAGACTAAGTGAATTGATGTGCAAATGGGGACAGTTGAACAAGGCTGGTCTAGGATGTGACTCAGACCTCCAACACAGAGCTGGCGGTGCAGCTGCCCTGACCTCACGCTCCCTCCCCAGCTCCCCCCAGTCCAAGCAGGACAACAGAAGCTAAGCTGGAAGCACATCTGAGCCCTTGGTCTGTCTCTCACCTCCTACCTCCACTCCAGGTCAGCAATTCTATTCACAGATCCCCTCCCAGTGTCCCTTCCACGGCCACCCTCCTGTCCTCCCAAACAAGTCTTAAGTTTCCTGGACTTGTCAGTACTTTGGATCCCTCTTCATCAGGCCATTCCTCCCCCACCTTTAGAGGTTCTGTTCCACTGCCTTTTTCCCAGAATGCCTTTCCTGATGACCACAGCAAGCCACTACCTGCCCCTCTCCCAGCCCTGAAGTCCAAAATAACACGTCCATCTGGGGTCTGAAACTTCACGTCTCACAGTACATTCCTCACCTGGCCCTAGAGCAGCTCTTCCTGCTAACTTTAAGCTTCTTCTTAATGCCATCACCACCCCTCCCACTTCCAAATCTCAGCCAACTGTCTCCCAAAGACCCCACAAAGACTCATTCATTTGCACCTGTATTTATTTAAAAAAAAAAAATACTATGGAGAGGGCTTCCCTGGTGTCTCAGTGGTAAAGAATCCGCCTGCCAATGCAGGAGACGTGGGTTCAATCCCTGGTCCAGGAAGATCCCACATGCCTCCAAGCAACTAAACCCAAACACCACAACTACGGAGCCTGTGCTTTAGAGCCCAGGAGCTGTAATTACTGAGCCCACATGCCACAAATACTGAAGCCTGCATGCCCTAGAGCCCATGCTCTGCAACAAAAGAAGCTCCAGCAATGAGAAGCCCTCACACCACAACTAGAAAATAGCCCCCACTCATCGCAACTAGAGAAAAGCCAGAGCGGCAATGAAGACCCAGTGCAGCCAAAAGTAAATAAACAAAAATTATTTTTAAAAAATACTATGGAGACTATCAGGGGCCAGGCACCTCAGCAGCAGGCATACAGCAATGAAAAATACAGATAGTGCCCTGCTCGGCGAGGATTCTACAGGGGAAACAGGCTACAACAAAAAATAATGGAGAAGGGCCATGCCTAGTAGGGTCCCTCTCCCTGACATCTACATGCTCCAAACCTTCTTTCCAACTCAAGTAGTCAGCACTGCTTCTATTTCTACTGCATTCAGGGATATACCAACCTCCACATGCAAGACTGCATCCAGGTCTCTGCTCTACACTTTGTCACGATTTTTACAAAGAATGATCAAAGGACAAAATTCAAAATGGGAAGAGGTCAGGGTGTTATGTCTGTGAAGAAGCAAGTGAAAGTGAAAGTTGCTCAGTTGTGCCTGACTCTTTGTAACCCCATGGACTGTAGCCCACCAGGCTCCTCTCTGTCCATGGGATTTTCCAGGCAAGAATACTGGAGTGGGTTCCTCCTCCAGGGAATCTTCCTGGCCCAGGGATCAAACCTGCATCTCCCGCATTGCAGGTAGATTCTTTACCATCTGAGCCACCAGGAAAGTCCCATGAAGAAGCAAGGGGACTGTTTAAAAGAGATACTGAGTGGCCACCATGGCTCTCAAACTATTAATGGACTGTAACATGGAAGAAGGAAGATTCCCTCTATCCCAGATTGGAGCCACATCTGATGTAGTCCATTCATTGGTAGGACTGGCTGCTTCTCAATTCTCTGGGCTACTGGCCACTGGAATTTTCAAACACTTGTTGAGGCGTAAATGCTACTGGACATGACCAGGGCTTGGCATAGGGAAAAAAAGTGTTCTTGGAATCAAAATGATGAAAGCTTAAATCCTAGCTCAGCTACTCCTTAGATATAACATCTTGGACTACACTTTTTTTTTTCAGTTTGTTAATCTGGAAAAAAATGACTTATAAGATTTATCTTGCTGGCTGGTTATAAAGATTAAAAAGCGTATTTATCAAGAACCTGGCACAGGGAGGCAGCTAATAAAATGAGCTACTGATGGCGCTAAATGTTTTAGGATACAACGATATTAGCTAATACTTGCATATCACTTACAACTTGAGAAGCACTGTCCTAAGTGTGTTAACACACTATTTCATTCCATCCTCTTGTCAGCCCAGCTCTCTCCATTTTATAGATGAGGACACTAAGGCACAGACAGGCTAAGCAACTTTCCCAGGATCTGGCCCCAGAGTCTGTTCTCACAGCCACTATGCAGTGAGCGGCAGAGAGAGGAAAGCCAAGGGCTGAGGTTGGCAGACCTCAAGACCTCAAATGGTCAGCCCTTTCACCTACTAGCTGTGGGACTTGGGTGCATATGTCATTTCTCTGAGCCCACTTTCACAGTTAGAACATGGAAATACCTGTCCTCCCCTTCTTCAGGCTGTGTGTGTGCTTAGTTGTCCAGTCATGTCTTTGCCACCCCACGGACTGTAGCCCACCAGGATCCTCTGTCCATGGAGATTCTCCAGGCAAGAATACTGCAGTGGGTTGTCATGCCCTCCTCCAGGGGATCTTCCCAACCCAGGGATTGAACTCAGGTCTCCTGCATTGCAGGCAGATTTTTTTAAGGTCTGAGCCACCAGAGAAGCCCAAGAATACTGGAGTGGATAGCCTATCCCTTATCCGGAGTATCTTCTGAACCCAGGAATCGAACCAGGGTCTCCTGCATTGCAGGCGGATTCTTTCCCAGCTGAGCTACCAGGGAAGCCCCTCCTTCAGGCAGTTTAGAGGATTTAACAGTGTCCTGTTTCACTTCCTGAACACACCTTCTCTCTCTGAATTGGAAAAGAGATCGAACTGGCCTCTCTGATCCGTTTCAACGTATATGGGTGGAGCTAGTGTCCTGGGAATTCACAGCGCAAGAGTGCAGCAGAGAGGAGTTACCCCACATCCAAGATCAGGGGCAGTGGCCAAGGGGAGCAACCCTGCGTCCAAGGTCAGGGGCGGTGGCCGCGAGGAGCTACCCCGTGTCCAAGGTCAGGGGCTGTGGCGGAGAGGAGCTACCCCATGACCAAGGTAAAGAGCAGCGGCTGCACATTGCTGGAGCAGCCATGAAGAGATAGCCCACGTCCAAGGTAAGAGAAACCCAAGTAAGACGGTAGGCACTGAGAGAGGGCATCAGAGGGTAGACAGACTGAAACCACAATCAGACAACTAGCCAATCTGATCACACTGACCACAGCCTTGTATAACTCAATGAAACTAAGCCATACCATATGGGGCCACCCAAGACGGACGGGTCATGGTGGAGAGGTCTGACAGAATGTGGTCCACTGGAAAAGGAAATGGCAAACCACTTCAGTATTCTTGCCTTGAGAATCCCAAGAACAGTATGAAAAGGCAAAAAGACACTGACAAATGAACTCCCCAGGTCAGTAGGTGCCCAATATGCTACTGGAGATCAGTGGAGAAACAACTCCAGAAAGAATGAAGGGATAGAGCCAAAGCAAAAACAACACCCAGTTGTGGATGGGACTGATGATAGAAGCAAGGTTCCATGCTGTAAAGAGCAATATTGCATAGGAACCTGGAATGTCAGGTCCATGAATCAAGGCAAATTGGAAGTGGTCAAACAGGAGATGGCAAGAGTGAACATCAACATTCTAGGAATCAGCGAACTAAGATGGACTGGAGTGTGTGAATTTAACTCAGATGACCATTATATCTACTACTGTGGGCAGCAATCCCTTAGAAGAAATGGAGTACCATCATAGTCAACAAGAGTCCTAAATGCGGTACTTGGATGCAATCTCAGAAATGACAGAATGATCTCTGTTCGTTTCCAAGGCAAACCATTCAATATCACAGTAATCCAAGCCTATGCCCCAACCAGTAACGCTGAAGAAGCTGAAGTTGAATGGTTCTATGAAGACCTACAAGACATTCTAGAACTAACACCCAAAAAAGTGTCCTTTTCATTGTGGGGGACTGGAATGCAAAAGTAGGAAATCAGGAAACACCTGGAGTAACAGGCAAATTTGGCCTTGGAGTACAGAATGAAGCAGGGCAAAGGCTAATAGAGTTTTGCCAAGAGAACGTACTGGTCATAGCAAACACCCTCTTCCAACAACACAAGAGAAGACTCTGCACATGGACATCACCAGATGGTCAACACTGAAATCAGATTGATTATATTCTTTGCAGCCAAAGATGGAGAAGCTCTATACAGTCAGCAAAAACAATACTGGGAGCTGACTGTGGCTCAGATCATGAACTCCTTATTGCCAAATTCAGACTGAAACTGAGGAAAGTGGGGAAAACCCTAGACCATTCAGGTATGACCTAAATCAAATCCCTTATGATTATACAGTGGAAGTGAGAAATAGATTTAAGGGACTAGATCTGATAGACAGAGTGCCTGATGAACTGTGGACGGAGGTTCGTGACATTGTACAGGAGACAGGAATCAAGACCATCCCCAAGATGAATATTCAGTCCTGAATATTCACTGGAAGGACTGATGTTGAAGCTGAAACTCCAATACTTTGGCCACCTCATGCGAAGAGCTGACTCATTAGAAAAGATCCTGATGCTGGGAAGGATTGGGGGTTAAGAGGAGAAGGGGATGACAGAGGATGAGATGGTTGGATGGCATCACCAACTCGATGGACATGGGTTTGGGTGGACTCCGGGAGTTGGTGATGGACAGGGAGGCCTGGTGTGCTGCAGTTCATGGGGTCGCAGAGTCGGACACGACTGAGCAACTGAACTGAACTGATCTGAGTGTCCTAGGAATTCACAAGCACAGCCAGCAGAGTTATAAGTTAAGATGTTAAAGGCCAGTTTCAGAAAGATCTGGAAAGCTGCCCCTGGTAACCCCACCCCTATCCTCCTCCACCACAACTTTTTTTTCTCTCTATATCCAAGCTGGGGGGCGTAAAGACTGGTACAAAATAAAGGCCTGAGAATCTCCTTCAGAGTTTGTGGTCTTCCATCTAGCTTCCTGAAGCAAATAATTATATATATGTGGGTTTAAAACTGCCCTCTCCTAGGGGCTGGAGGGGTGGGATGGTGTTTAAAACAGCTGGAGGGGTTAGCGGGTGAAAGACAAATGCTGATTCATAAGAGGAAGATGTCCCTGGAAGAGAACTTCAAACCTCCCCTCCTTCCAGCTCCCCACTGGCCTGCCGCCTGCCCGTGGAATAAATCAACAGAGGAGGTGAGAAAGTAAACAGCAGTTGAAAGCGCCCTGTAGCCCTGTCCGTCCTGGGTGAAGGGAGTGTCTCTCGCCAGCCAGCTCTGGCCCTCGCTGGAATGTACTTCAAAGACAAAGGAAGACAATAACTTCTTCTGAGGGTGATCTGTTTAATTTAAGTGCGTGTGGCCAGGGATACTACAAAAATGGAAGATTGGATTGTTTTAATTATAAGGGGTGGAGTGAGTAGAAACAAATGAAAAAAAAAAAAAGAAAAGAAAGACAATATTTTGAAATCCTAACGTTAAAAAAATTATTCTGGTGCAGAGAAGTTGCTCTCGCTGCCAAAACCCTGAGGGACTTCAGAGGCAGAATGCCGAATTATTGACCTTCTTTATAGCGGGAAAAAAATACCCATGCCCAATGTAAGTTTCTTTTCAACTCTGTGCCAAGGGATTCTAGAACTTCATTGTCACATTTCCTGGAGCCTCTCTTTGGAAATACCTCATCACACACAGGCTCAGCTGCCAGACTCAGGCTGCCGCTAGGAAAGAATATTCAAAACTCTGACACTCGGGGAAAGACATTTGTTGAGTCCCTATTTATTAACCGCAGCCTTCTTGATGCTCTTTAATTCAAGATGTATATAACAGTTTGGTGTTGTTCCATAATCTCTGTTATCCTTTAGAATCACATTATGGGAAACTATAATTTAGATAGTCTCCTCTTCACTTAAAAAAAAAAAAATAGCTGAATGGATTTCAAGATGGAATATTTCTTCATACCTCAGTGATCTTATCAAGATCAGAAATATGAAGCTGCTTTTCCTTTGTGAACCTTCATTTTAAAAAATGTGTTTGTACTACTCAGCCATAAAGAACAAAATTTTGCCATCTGCAGCAGCACGCATGGACTTGGAGGGCACTATGCCAAGTGAAATAAGTCAGACAGAGAAAGACAATGTCCAATATCACTTATATATGGAATTAAAAAATACAAGAAACTAGCAACTATAACAAATATAGAGAACAAACCAGTGGTTACCAGTGTGGGCGCTGGGGGTAATACATGGGTGGGGGAGAGGGAGATACAAACTATTGGGTGTAAGATAAGCTAAAAGGATGTACTATACAACATGGAGAATATGGCCAATGCTTTGTAATTGGAAATGAAAAGGAAAGTTTAAAATTATCTAAAAAATTTCAATAACCTATAATGGAAAGTAACCTAAAAAAAGAATATATGCATGCTCAGTCGCTTCAGTTGTGTCTGACTCTTTGCGACCCCACCGACTGTAGCCCTCCAGACTCCTCTGTCCATGGGATTCTCCAGGCAAGGATATTGAAGTGGGTTGTTATGCCCTCCTCCAGGGGAACTTCTCCACCCAGAGGTCGAAATGCTTTTTTATGCCAATTCAAATTGGTTGACCAATTTAACTAATGATTAAGAACGCTCATTATTTTCCATTTTTGGCTTTTTCCATCACTCTCAAATTCTGATAAAGCTTTCCCAGGATTTTAGCCACACAGCATGTATGGCCTTAGGCAAACATTCCCTATATCACAGAGGTGATATACATATACACATATATATATATGTAACTGAAACATTTTGCTGTACACCTAAAACAAACACAACACTGTAAATCAACTATATTTCAATAAAGTTTTTTAATTGTATAAAAAATAAATATTTAAAAATAAATAAAAATTTTAAATGTGTTTGATTTTATAACATCTTTCAAAAGTGTCCTTTTTAAAGGAATTGGTAATTTTTTTTAGAAAGTGAATTATTTCCAGGACCTGTAGGCAAATAGAACACTGACAGCAGTTAGAAAGGAAACTCTATGAAGGTAAAGACCAAGCCTATTAGTTCACTGCTGCGTATTCAGTGCCTAGAAAATGTTGAACGAATGGATGAATGTACACAGCCAGGCTACTCTAGTGAGATCCATGGGTGGACAACAAGACCACTGATGTTCCTGGTCAACCCCGAAACCTAATTCCCTGAAATGCTTTTCTAAACGGAAATCATAGCCCCATGTGCTGAAGGCATGACTCCATGAAGCTGCCACTATTTATGCTATGATATGACACTTTTTAACCTCTCTAAATAGCTGTTCTTCACATGACAAACAACAGACCTCAGAGCCTTCCCTGGACCAGCCTTGCTCACAGCCGGGTGTGTCCCTCCCCAGGGCCCTCAGTCAGGAATTACTGAAAGAGGCCGGCCAGCTGGCCCGCCAGACCTGGTAGTGGCTGTCAAGCCCCACAGAAACCTGTGAGACCTGCCAAAAGAATTCCAAGGCCTCCCGCCCAAGCCTTCTCCCCTCATCCCCGTTGTCCTGGCAACCAGAGGCCGGGCTGAGTCAGCATTTTTGTCTGACAAGCTGCTTTCTCCTGTCCACTGAGCCCCAATTAAGTGAAGGATGGGGGTGAAAGCAGTGCTGAGTCTGCCTGGGAATAATAACAGTTTCTCAACAACACAGAGGGAGCGAAGGCTTCTCTACTTAAGATTCTTCCAAGCCCTGGGGGCTGACAGGAAGTCCTCCAGTCAGAAATCATCTTTGAGTCAGAAAGACCCCAAGCTTCACATTCGAATGAATAAAACAATGGAATACTCTACTCAGATAAAGCCAAGAGTCTGTTTTCATGTCAAGGAATTGTTCTTTCAGAGGGACAAATAGGGACTGAGAAGCTTGTTTCTCAATTTTTTACCAGTTACTCAAATTTTCCATTTCATTGGGTAAAGCTGTAAACATGCCCTTTATGATACTGAGCAAATATTGTGTTGGTTTTTAAGCTGTAACAGCAGAATAGTCTATAGTCTTGTGGGCATGTGTGGTTCATGGTTTTTTTAAATTTATGTCCAGCCTTGCCGTAGAAAGGATTCCAGGCAGCCTAGAATAGATAGGTCCAAACTCAAAGCACAACTTCCATGGCTAATACAGAATAAACAGATGACTTCTCAAAATATATTAAGAAAAGAGGTTAACACACAGTAGTATAATATACTACCAGTTTTGTTTTAAACTAAATATGTATTTTTTTAAAGAAGATACATACAAAGACTGGAAAGAAATCACCAACATCTTCACAGCTCTCTTGAGGTAAAAGAAGAGATGACGATTATGTTCCTTTTTGGTTTTCATTATTTTAAATATTTTCTACCTGTCTTTTCTGTGGAAAAATTTTACTTCATTGCTATTCTTCTTTACATATAGTCATGGTCACACTTTGTGAAATTGTACGGTTCTGAGTTTTGACAAATGCATAATACAGCTGTGAAACAGCTGCCCCAACTAAGACACAGAACTGTGCTCTCACTCCCCAAATCCCCTAGTGCCTCCCCTTTGCAGGGAGCCCCTCCCTCACCCCTGACTCTGGCAACCACTCTTCCACTGTCTCTATAGCTGCCTTTCCCAGAATGTCATATAAATGGAGTCATACGTTATGAAGCCTTCTTTTCCCCTTCTTACAGTTACCCCACCTCCAGAGCACAGCACCCTCAGCAGAGTGGTTTTCCAGAGGCTGGGATTTGCCCTGGGGTTGAAGGTCAGGGAGAAAAAGTAATGAGACAGAACCACTTGGGTTTGTTTGTTTTGGCTGCATGGCATGTGGGATCCTAGTCCCCTGACCAGGGATAGAACCTGTACCCCCTGCCTTGGAAGCGAAGTATCTTCACCACTGGACACCAGGAAAGTCCCTGAAGTCTGTTGAGTCTGGATTTTTTTCAATTAGCAAAATGCTTTCTCTTATCTCAGTCAGACAAAAACAACAAAAACAACTACTACTAGCTATAATTTTAAAAGTTAAAAATGATATGAGAAGATAGCAAGAAGTACATCGTCCAACTGAGATTTGTTTTGTTTTTGGTCATGCGGCTTGTGGGATCTTAGTTCCCAGACCAGGGATTGAAGCTGGGACCTCAGCAGTGAGAACTCAGAATCCTAACCACTGGACCACCAGGGAATTCCTGAGAATTGCTTTCTTTTCCAGGGTTGCTATTACTTTGATGAACCTGAAACTGCTTTACCAGCAAAAAATAAAACTCTCTTATCACGGACAATGGAGAATGTCTTTCATGAAAAGTCATTCTCCATAAGGTCTGTGAGAGACACTGAAAGCAGAGAAGGTTTCCTAATAAGGCCATGTTCTGCAGACCTGGCTGGGATCCCTTTGGGCCCGTTGGCACCCCCGCCCTGGGAGCACCTGCCACGTTTAGCGATAATTTATCAGTCATCAGATACAAGCAGTTCAACTGTGTTGCTACAGCAGCCAATGTTAATGCATAGGAATCATTTTGAACAAAACTCTCCTACTTAAAAAGATTCCTAATCAGGGGAGATATCAAACCTCACCAGCCCTTTGATCCTAATTCTGTAGTTATTCAACAACTTGCTGGCCTGTGGGGACTGAAAAGGAAGGCAAAAAGCACGTTATGCTCCCTTCCCAGAACTCTGGGCTCAGGTGGTCTGGTCTCTGCTCCAGTCATGAAAGTCAAAGATGGCAGCCACTGGAACCCTACAAAGTAGGGAACGGTTTGAATTTATTCTTCTGGCCACCAATTTGGATTTGATTTAATCATTTTGTCTCCTGTGATAAAATGTAAGTTATCTGAAGGCAGCCATGTCTTATTTATCTTTTTATTATTTTGCACTATGCAAATGTTGAGTGAATAAACAGATGAGAAAAAAAAAGGAATCAGAAAATAATTTTCCACCCTGAAATAATGGAGGTTCACTTCAGATCTGTAATCAGACTTTCCTCAAATTCATTGTGTTAATAATCTTCCACATGATTTCAGTGATAAGTTCATGTCTGAGTCCTTGGCATAAGAAGGTATATGTCAGATTGTGGAAGAAGGACCAAGGAATTGTTTTCTCCGCAGACTACATGCCTAGAGAAACAGTGGCATGGAAGCAGAAAGAAGAAGAAGGAAAAATAAAACAATATTTACATAGCAAATAAGGAGCTTCCAGGGGACTTCCCTGGTGGTATAGCAGTTAAGACTCTGCACTTGAAATGCAGGTGGCATAGGTTCAATCCCTGGTCAGGGAACTAAGATCTCACATGCTGAGAAGCCACTAAGACTGTGCACCACAGTAAAAGATCTTAAGTGCTGCAACAAAGACCCAAAGGAGCGAAAAATAAATAAATAAATAGTTTCTTTTAAAAATACAGAGTAGTGATAATTTCCCAAGAATTAGGGCATAAATTCATTTTCCTTATTAAAATGTACCAACCTCCTTTCCTACCATAGAGATGAAGGATAGGAGGGGGCTTCTCTCCCAGAAATTCTGTGAGAGGAAGGTCAAGGCCTGCCTGCAGGGCAGGGGCTCTGAGAGGACAGGCTAAACAGCTAGGGCCCTCCTGCAAACTACAGGGGGACCAGGGGAATTACCAGGTTGCACAAATGGTAAAGAACCTGTCTACCAGTGCAGGAGACATAAGGGATGTGGGTTGGATATCTGGGTCAGGAAGATCCCCTGGAGGAGGGCATGGCAACCCACTCCAGTATTCTTGCCTGGAAAATCGCGTGGACAGAGGAGCCTGGCAAGCTACAGTCCATAGGATCTCACAGAGTCGGACACGCCTGAAGCAACTTACCATGCAGGGGAATTACTAAGTGCCCAGAGAGCAAATGGAGAAGGCAATGGCACCACACTCCAGTACTCTTGCCTGGAAAATCCCATGGATGGAGGAGCCTGGTAGGCTGCAGTCCGTGGGGTAGCTAAGAGTCGGACACAACTGAGCCACTTCACTTTCACTTTTCCCTTTCATGCACTGGAGAAGGAAATGGCAACCCACTCCAGTGTTCTTGCCTGGAGAATCCCAGGGACGGCGGAGCCTGGTGGGCTGCCGTCTATGGGGTCGCACAGAGTCGGACACAACTGAGGTGATTTAGCAGTAGCAGCAGTAGCAGAGAGCAAAGGATATTCAGGCAGTTGTTGACTATGAAGAATGGGGAGTGGGACAGAAAGAACAAATGGAACTGACAATCTTCAGAGCTCTTCAGGGCCAAAGTGCCTCTACCTTCCTACCAGATGCTAGAAGGCAGCTAAACAGGTGAGCCAAGTATCACTTTTACTTCCAGTCCATTAAGTTCAAACAGTGATGCTTAACAGCAAAGCAACAAAAGAAATTAGTAAAAATAAAAAACTACACACCAAGGTGATACACATAATCCACACCTGCACAATCAGATGTTTTGGCAAATGCCCCAGAAAACTGTCATCACTCTAACACCATTTATTGTATGGTCTTAAATAATATCTTTGACCCTGAGAAGCAAGCTAATTCTGGATGGAGGAAAACTTCTTCCACTATTTAAAAAAGTCTCTTTAGACCTTTCTTCCTGTATTCCATAATAAAGATAAGAAGATATCAGAACCACCCATTCCATCTTCTCCTCCATATGTGTACACTTGCACGTTCAAAGCTAACTATGTGAACCTCTGTGAGCAAATCTGGACAGTATTTCTCCCCGTGGTCCTGTACAGGGGAAATGACCCTGTGATGAAGCAAAATACTCTGAGTTCCACAGCCTCTAGGGACCAGCATTTAAGGAACTCGGTTGGTATTTCTGTAATACGAACCATCAATACTAACATTCTGGTTCAAAGGCACCTATGGTTGGAATAAAGGAAACAATCTGGGGCACTTTTCTCCACCCCTTTTCAGAAATACTTTCTGTGGGAAAGGAGGAGGTGGGGTAAGAGAAAGAGAAACAGAACAAGGCAGAAACTGAGAAGCAAGTCATTCTTTGCAGGACAGTCATAGCTTTGTGGGGGGGGAAACCATTAAAATGTATAAATGCTACTCTACCGCTATTTAATTTACTCTATATTATAAAATAGACATATTATTCCAAGTAGAATCATTATCCAAATACAGAAAACCATAATACAATCATTTCCTGCTAAGAAACATGATAGTGTATATCTAAAAACAGTATAAACAACTGTTACCCTGAAATAACTATGAAAGTTCAGACATAAATCCTCAGGGTAAAAAAGCATAGTAATGGTCATATTACAAAGTTGTATTCCTCAAATTTAGAGGAGAGTTCAACAGAACAATAAAGCACAATTTATATTCACTTCTCATATTTTCAAAGACTGTCTAAGGAATTCTTTTAATTCATCACGGTTTTTAAACTTCACACAGTGTAACTGTTAGTCACTCAGTCGTGTCTGACTCTTTGCAACCCCGTGGACTGTAGCCTGCCAGGCTTCTCTGCCCATGGAATTCTCCAGGCAAGAATACTGGAGTGGGTAGCCATTCCCTTCTCCAAGCGATCTTTCCGACCCAGGGATTGAACCCAGGTCTCCTGCATTGCAGGCAGATTCTTTACCATCTGAGCCACCAGGGAAGCCACCTCACACGGTATAGAGTATCACACAATACAGATAGTTTGTATTTTAGAATTTATTTGATGAGAAATTCATTATTTACCTATGGCAGTAAGTGTATATTTTTGAAAGTATCAGGTATAATACCAAAGGGAAAAAATAGTGTTTAATATCCCCAGCCCCCTGCAAGAAAGCTTTCTGGAACAGTTAAAACTACTCATTTCCTTAAACATGGAAAGGAAGCTACCCATGTACCTTGCTTCATGTGAGTCATAAGGCAAAGTCTGAAGAATTAGAACAATAAACTGAAGCCTTCCTCCCCAAAATGCAGCCAGCAAAATTTATGAGGCCTGAAAACATGTGCTACATTAGTTGAGCAACCCAGAAGAGAATTCTGCTCTTGCACAGACCAAGCCATTTCAGCAGGGAAAAGACTATCCTCCTTCAGGGACTTTTATTTATTTTTTGAAGGGAGGCACTGAGCCTGACTTACTGAGGACACACCTTCTTTGGCCTGACTGACTGCATGAATACATGAACGAGTGGAGGATGGCACAGAGGTGTCTATTCAAAGCCCAGGCAGTTTTGCAGACCCCTCTATCAGAGTCCATAGGCAAAACATTTTGCTTTCCCAAGCCCCCTCAATTTTTCATGCTTCATGGCAGATCAAAGACAGTTGCAGATTCACCATCATTTCCTCCATGGAACATTCTCTGTTATCTGCTCTAATTTGGGGTGTGAAGGGTAGCAGGGGTTGGAGGAGGAAGGTGTACACTGTGACTGCTTTGATCAAGAGAATATGGAAGAAGTGACTCTGTGGCAGTTTCTAGAGTCGGGCCCTAATACACTGGCAGCTTTCAATTCCTATCTCTTAGAACGTTCTCTCAGGGAGACCCCAGCTGCTATTTCAAATAGAATAGTTTCACTGCTCTAAGATTGCCAAGCTAGAGATGCCATAGGCATATGCTTCAAGTTTTAGTCCCCGCTAAGCCCAGTCTTTCAGCAACCCTCACCATGAGGACACACACTTAAGTAAACCCACCTTGGACCCTCCAAGTCAACCCATCCACCAGTTGAACACTACTAAGTGACTTCAGTCTACACTATGTATAGAAGAACAGACCAGCTGAGCCCTGCCTCAATTTCTGACCACAAAATTGTGTGATATAATAAAAAGGCTATTTGGTGGGAAGAGGGGAGGGTGGGAAGAAGGGATGGTTAGGGAGTTTGGGATGGACAGGTACACCCTGCTATATTTAAAATAGATACCCAACAAAGACCTACTGTATAGCGCAGGGAACTATTCTCAATGTTATGTGGCAGCCCAGATGAGGGGGAGTTTAAGGGTGAATAGATATATGTGTATGTATGGCTGAGTCCCTTTGCTGTCTATCTGAAACTATCACAACATTGTTGATCAGCTATATGCCAATATACAATACAAAGTTTAAATAAATAAATAAAATGGCTATTCTTTTAAGCCACTAAGTTTTGTGATAAAAAGTAATTGGCACATACTCTTTCTCTCCTTCTAGTGACGAGTAGTGAAAGCCAAAGGTAGCCACGCTAATACAGCTAGTCTGTGTGCTCACAGATTTGGCTCTTAAGATAGTGCAAGTAGAGAATGGAAGTTTGGAGCAGGGTTTTGGGCCTTTAACGCTTCTGGAGAAAGATTTATTTCACTCTGATGGCAAGTGGCTATCTACCTAGTAGCCTTGGCCACGAAGCCTCCACCAGGTACCACCGAAGGCCATACCTGCCTCATGAGCTCCTCCTGGCGCATCCTAATCCTCTCTCTCTCCATCTGGATCCTCTGAAGTCGAAGCTTCTGCTGCTGCTGCTGTTGGGTGGTCAGCGCATTGGGCATACTCATGAGCCCCGCTGATGGGTTCTGAGGGGGATGGTTCTGCTGGCTCAGGGAACTGGGTGCCATCTGCTGCTGGTGTTGGTGATTCATCACTACAGGAGGGAAGAACAGGGAGATGAGTGACCAGGGCCACAGCACCTTATCAAAAAGAGACCATCAGAACGCTGTGTACTTTAGAGTATAGATTCCTGAGATTCCTTCCAAAGTACTTTGCTGCTTATCATTACTGTTTAAGTAATCACTACCTTAATTCAATTCACAGAGACTCAGATACTGGTCCCTCTCCTGACTCACCTAGTCTTAGCTCTTGTGCCCTGTTAAAGGTCTGATTTCACACCTTGCCTGTGTCTAGGGTACATTTCAATCCTTAAATAGAACATAGTGGTCATAAGCAAATTCCACAAAGGTTACCACAACATGAAAGCTAATTTCACCAGGACATCTGGGTGTGTGTGCCTGTCCTCAGACAACCTGCATGTTTATGGCAGAGCTAAGGAGGGCATGTGATCATTGATAGTGGTGGGTGTAAAATAATATTTAGGACAGGTGAGCGAATTGACAGGTAAGATGTAAAACACAGCACCTAGATCAGGGGTCTACACAAAAGCAGGACCCCATTCATGCTTTGTTAAAAGAGGATGCCCCAAAGACATTATTAGTGAGAAATTATTAGTGAATGATTAGAGAACATTTAGTGAGAATTATTAGTGAGAAAGAAATTATATAAAAGATGCTAATTGTGTCTGTGACTGGATAAAGGCATAGAAGTGTTTTCAACTTTTTAAGGATTTTCTACTTGTCTGTATTTACCAATATTTAAAATTTTAGCAAGCAGTACTTCACGTTACAAAACATTTTCAAATAGTTTAATAAATTATATAATTAGTGTCCCCTCCCCCCAAAAAATGCATCTTAAAAAGTGCTGGTTTTTCTCAAGACAGTTTACCTATCAAATTTGCTTAACCCCTACTGGGTAATATCCTGTAATAAAGAAAACCATGTTTTCCAGGCTATTTGCTCCTAAGTCTGGGCCAAAGGCAACAATGTGTGACTTTATATACTTACTTCATTTCTGGGAAAAAAAAACAAACTTAATTTGTACTATATTTGATATCATTACCTTTAAAGATAAAATTATTGGCATAGTTTACTTAAAGTTCAGAGTGAAATATTTCAGATCTTCAGTTTGATATAGACATTACATGGAAACATATTATAACCAAACTTTCTTAGGTGAATTTTAAAGTAGCCTAATCAATTATGTATTAAATGAATGTGTAGAAAACACACACACACACACACACACACTGAAAAAAAAGTACCAGGGAACCCACCTACACTGTTGGTGGGAATATAAATTGGTACAACCACTATGCACAATAGTATGGAAGTTCCTTAAAAACTAAAAATAGAACTACCATAACATCCAACAATCCCACTCCTGGGCATATATCTGGAGAAAATCATAACTTGAAAAGATACAGGCACCCCAATGTTCATTGCAGCACTATTTACAATAGCCAAGACATGGAAGCAACCTAAATGTCCATCAACAGAGGAGTGGATTAACGAGATGTGGTACATGTATACAATGGAATATCACTCAGCCATAGAACAGAACAAAATATATTTACAAAACAGAAACAGATTCACAGACCTAGAAAACAAACACGGTTACCAAAGAGAAAACACAATGGGGGAGGGAGTAAACTAGGAGTTTGGGATTAACATACACACATTATATAAAATAGATAATCAACAAGGGCCTACTGTACACTGAAACTAATACAACATTGTAAATCAACTACACTTCAATAAAATTTTTAAAAAGAAAGGAAGAGAAAACAAAGTACCAACACTGAAGATTTTCTGTAGAACTGGCTTCCTTAAGGAAGAATTAGCTCCTTGACAGGAAGTTCCTCTGGATAGGAGTAGAGGTGGGATAAAAATACTTTTTTGAAATTTACCTCTAACTCACTCAAATCTTTATTGCATTCCCACTGTGTGCTGGATGCTGGGTTTGTAGCTGGATAAACAGCTCTTGCCCTCACCGGAACTAACAGGCTATTGCAAGGAACGTGTGAAGAAATGAGATGGGATTTTATGCTTGTCTGTGAAAGTTAAAGTTCCTCAGTTGTGTCCAACTCTTGGCGACCCCAGGGACTGTAGCCAGCCAGGCTCCTCTGTCCATGGAATTCTCCAGGCCAGAATACTGGAGTGGGTAGCCGTTCCCTTCTCCAGGGGATCTTCCCAACCCAGGGATCGAACTCAGGTCTCCTGCATCGCAGGTGGATTTTTAAACATCTGAGCCACCAGGGAAGCTTCTCTGTAGAGCACTAGAATGTTAGGCTTTGTAAAGATTCCTGGAGAACATCTAGTTCAGCTTTTTATTTTGTGAAAGCCGGGGAGGCAAGGGGTGTGCTCTGCTTAGAAACAGGTACAACTGGAGCCAAAGTTGAACTCCT
The DNA here is from genome assembly GCF_054371585.1 of Giraffa tippelskirchi. NCBI lineage: Eukaryota > Metazoa > Chordata > Mammalia > Artiodactyla > Giraffidae > Giraffa > Giraffa tippelskirchi. Next base: position 84,378,013 of record NC_137276.1, on the reverse strand, counting down.
GACACCCTGTCCACCTGCCCTTTCAACTGTCCTTCGCTGCCCTCTGTTACACCTGAGACCAAAGTCCAAGAACAATCACTGAAACTGGGGCAACCCCTCTACACACAATTTGCCTTCAATGGACCACAATGAAAGGTCACTTAAACAGCAGGCCCTCAAAACAGGCTCCTGGGCCCAAAGGTTGCTCAGGTTACAAGTAGGAAGGGCTGAAGGAGAGTGTGGACAGGCTGACAACTCTGCTCAATCACAGAGAAGTCGCTCAAGGCAAGGTAAGATACTGGAGTATTCTGCAAACAGTTTGGATTTCACTTCCTGAATCAACTCCACCGCGAAGAACTCTCACCTCCTGGCACAGAAGGAAACTCGGTAAATGATGGGATGAATGAATGAAACCAGCTGGGCATTCCTTATGTTCTTAGTCCAAGAACAGAAAAAAAGCATCGTTGTGACTGATGCCAAAATAACTGAAATAAGTAGTTCATTTCTACAGCTTGGAGCATAATTACAATCTCTATTTGAAGGCCTGGGTGGGAGGGTCAGGGATTGGGCACATACTGTGTCATAGGGAAAAATTCTCTTAAAGATTCAAGTAAGACAAAGTCCAGATACTCAGAAGGGTTTAATTCATAAGACCTCTTTCAGGCCAGAAGAAGGAAGCTTAGATAGAAAAATAGTGATTATCTCCAGGCACAGTTGTTTCTGAACCTTCTGCAAAAGTATGCTCCTATTTTTCTGATGTAACTACCACAGGAAAAAGAAGCCCAATTGTGTCTATAAGAGTAATGTGTAAATTGAATATTTCCAATATAACAAATCCCTAGGTTAGGAAAAAGAGGCTTGAAAATGTTAAATTTTTGTTAGTAGTTCAGAGGGGTTTTTTTGGCCACTCCATGTGGCATGCAGGATCTTAGTTCCCTGACTAGGGATTGAACTCTTGCTCCCTGCAATGGAAGTGTAGAATCTTACCCACTGGACCGCCAGGGAAGTCCCCAGAGGTTAATTTTTATAACTCAGATACCTTGAAGAGTATTGAAACTGACTCAGGTCTGGTACTTACTGACATGCCAAGTCAACTGGATCAGAACTATCTTCCATGACTTGGGAAGCCAGCCCTATCATTGTGTTCACACACAGGACTGTTACTCCACTCTACACAGGTTTTACTGATGTCTGCATTCTTATCTGGGGGCAGTTTAAGACTGGGTGGAGATCGCTTCTAAAAAACCACACCTTTGCTAGCCTTTAAAACACCTTTAAAACACCAGCCCTTACAGGGATCACCCACAGGGAGGCATGGTGGACATGCGGCTTTCTTCCATTTAATTTAGATTTGACCATTTAGACTAAACATCTCCAGTTATTAACTGTAAAGACTGGAAGAGAATAGAATTTAGTCGATGGCTTTGTCTTCAAAATAAATCACACCCACCAACAGAGAAATCTGTATGAGAAAATTCATCTTGATACTGTCCATAACAGCTAAAGACTGAAAACAGTGTCCACCAATAAGAGATCATGATTCATTCAGAGGAATGCTATGTAACTATTCCAAAGAATAAAGAAACTCTGTAGTTACTTCTATGGAACAATCTCTAAGAAGCAACTTTCAGAGGGAAAAAAAAAATCCAAGGAACAGGATGTATGTAAGAGCATAGTAGTTGTAATTAGAAAAATAGGGGTGGGCTGGGGTGCATATTATACATAAAACAGTAAATTTCTCAAGAAAAATACACAACAGTAGGTGCCTCTGGAGAGGAAACTGGGTGTCAGGGGTGGGGAGAGATCTTCCTTTTCCTCTTCTGTACTGTTTGAAGTTTTTCGGTGTGTATTATTTATGTAAAATATACAAATGCAAAAATAAAAAACAGAAAACAAAAGCAGGGTCACAGATGCATCAAATATGCAAAATATTTTCTTGCTGGAATGAAAGGAGGTAAACTCCAAATTATTTGAAAAACAACAAATAAGGCTTAAAATATAGTCAAGATCCTCCAAACTAAGAGTCTGCCTGATGTAACTTCTCCACGTAGAGGTGAGGGAGCAATACCCAGAGAAACAGTGAACTGGGTGAAGGTCATAAAATAGTCACGGCCTAGAAGCCAGGGGTCCTGACTCAATCCACATGCCCATGAATTACCCTGTTGCTCTGCTCCCTGTAGTTGTTTCATTTCAGAGGCTTACTTACTGAACCTTTTATTAGGTTGAATCTTGTGAACTTGACCGATGGTTGAGGTTCTTTAAAACCACTGCTTTCGTAGCTACTCAGAGACAAAGGGGCAGAAGAGTTTCAAGACAGAGATGAACAGAGAGGAAGTCCTCGGGAGAATACAGGAAGGAAAACATCTAGATTTGCAACAAACGAAATACTTCTTGGGATAATATCCCATAACATTTTAGGGAGAGAATAGTTCAGTCCAAGAAAAGAAAAAATAAGAAGTACAGTATCTCAAATGCAGTATCTGAGGCCAAACCAGTTAAGGACAGACTACCATTAAATGCCTTAAAAATGCTAAAGACCTAGTCAGTTCTAGACTTTTGCCAGTCCCCACAGAAAGTAATAACCCAAACAGAAGTGTTCTCCATTGAAGCAGGAATGCATCAAAACTAAAGCAGACTTCTTTTTTTTTTCCTTCCAAGAGAGTCAGAATTTAAATCCAAATCCACATTTGTCTTTTTCACTGTTTTCATCTCCTTTTCCTTTTCTTTTTTCCTTCTTCAATAATTGACTTTCTCTTGAGTGTTTGGCCAACAAACATAATCAAGCTCTGCAGACATGTAACCAGACACATTTCACTGCTATTATTCAGTATAAAAGAAAACACCAAGAAAAACAAACTCCACAGCATTCGAGATAGGAACACTCTTCTGAGTCAATGACTGTGAAGTAAATGGTCAACATGGGAACGGGATGTGCAGAGGTGCTTGGGGTGTACCCATGACCCTCTGGCTAATGCCCACTGGGACACTGATGCACCCTCAACTTGCTCCAGCAAACACAACACTCGGTAATGTCTACAAAGGCCCCACAAGATTCGAGGCCAGGAAGGTCCCTGGACTCCATTTCAAGCCAGCATGTCAATTGCTGTATAAGAAACAGACAAGAAAAAGGTTAAGGCTTCACTCCTGAACTTTTTGCCTTTTGCAGCATCAGGAACTGAGAGCGACAGCTCATAGACAGAGTATTTTGGCAGCTTCCCCAAGCCAGGAGCTGCAGACTAGGAGGGAGGCCAGGGAATCAGACTGCCCAGCGAGCCTCCTGGAATGTTTGACAAACGTCTCTCTGGCCTCAGAGAAGTTCAGTGGCTTGGTTTTCTGTGTCCTGGGATTGCTTCCCCCCCCAACTCTTTTTTTAAATAGGTTATAGTTATACACACACACCTACACACACACACACACACACACACACACACACACACACACACACAATGCCAAGTGAAGAAAACAAAACCATAAGGTTAGGCTCAACTACAAAACCCATCATGGGCCTGCATCAGGCTGGCTCCGAGCAGATTATGGAAAGGACAACCAGCATGCCAATGGCTAGATGCCACACCTAAGCCCTAGAAAGACACAGCAACAACTTTATTCCCTTTCAATCCTTCTCCGTGACGCACACGTGAGTCTAGGGAGGGCAAAGAGGAATACTTGTTGCTAGTTAGGCATTTCTCCTCTTCTCCTCAGCCTCCTTTCTCCTCTTGACAACAGCTCCTCAGCTGTGGTGTCTCTATGCATAGCTCTTTGAGTTGAACTTTAAAAACATGTGGTTTTGGACTTCCCAGGTAATCTAGTGGCTAAGACTTTGTGCTCCCAATGCAGGGGGCTTAGCTTCAATCTCTAGTCAGGGAACTAGATCCCACAGGCTGCAACTAAAGATCCTGTATGCCGCAACTAAGACCCAGTGCAGCCAAATTAATTAATTAATTTTGAAAAATATACAGTTTTGTCAACATGTCAGAGGCACAATTCCATGCAATCAAGGAGGGAGGCCTGCCCAGCACTGCATGATTCTTCCTCTCCCAGCACCCATTACCCAGCTTCTGTACTTCTGTCAAGAATGGAGAGAGTTTCATATGCTGCTATGATTCATTATTTTAGTAAAAATATAATGTCCATGAGTCTACACTCATACAAACAAATAATTGAATAAATAAATAAATGTCAGGAGAAGAGGCAAATCTGTAGAGACAAATTTCAGATACTTTAATGTAGATACACTGTCCTCAATGAAGGGGAGAAAACTCCCACTCCTGATGTATGGATTGTACATAGTAACCTCCTCCCAATGAGCACAGTTATCCAATGGCAGTGACGGAGAGCAACTTTACAGGGGAGGAATTTTGTACACTGGGCAGGTGATCAAGATGAACATCAACAGTCATAAGCCATGGTGATGACATGACCCTTGATAAGATGTAATGAGAATGGTACTTTATTTCTGTGGTCTTCCTCCCCAAGACCCATCATCCCAACCTGATTGGAGAAAAGCATCAGACAAATTCCTGTAGTGAGAAATCCTATAAAGTTCCTAAGCTGTACTCAGAATTATCAAGGTCATCAAAAACAAGGATAGTCTAAGAAACTTTCATAGCCAAGAACAGCTTAAGGAGACATGACAAGTAAAGATGAGGTGGTACACAGCTGGGGACATTAAGAAAAAAACTAAGAAAATCTGAATAAAGTATGGAAGTTAGTTAATAATAATGTATCTGTATTGGTTCATTAATGATAACATTTGTTATTGTATTTAATATCATACAATGTAAAATGTTACTAATACAGGAATTCGGGTGAAAGACATATGAGAACTCTATCTTATCATGATTTTTTCTGAAAATCTAAAACAGGTATAAGAAAAACATGTGTATGTCTGTGTATGTATGTGTGTGTGTATAGTAACCACATCTTCAATAAATACCAGGAACTGTGCTTGGCACTGTCTCTTCAATACTCACTATCAAATAGTCTCCATAGCATATATAAAAAATGAATAGATATTATAGAGTATATTAAAAATGGATATATATTCAAAAGAAAACAGTCTGGGGACTTCCCTGGTGATCCAGTGGTTAAGACTCTGTGCTTCCAGGGTAGGGGGCCTTGGGTTCGATCTCTGGTCAGGGAACTAAGATCCACATGCCACATTGCATGGCCAAATTAAAAGAATGAAAGGAAGGCAGGAAGAGAAAATAAAGAAAGGCACAAAGGAAGAAAAAAAGAAAGAAAGAAAATATGGTCTATGTGTGTCCCCTGAGAGCAAATAGATATTAAGTTAAAGTTTAAAAAATTGTAACAGCCACTTCCCAGGAAATATTGGGCTAAACAAAGTTAAAAGAATTTATTTTATTGCAGAATTTCTCAAAGACCTTAACATACAAACAGACAATGAGACTTTCCAAGAGGGAGATATAAAATGCAGCACTTCTCAACCTTGGTCTCCTGAGGAGGGATACTGGAAAATGCTGGTCCCATGCGTCTTAGCAGATGTCTTGACAGTACTGAATTGCGAATTGAATTGAAAATGAATGAATATGTATTAAGCTCCTACTATGTGCTGAGCTTCTCGAAGTCAACTGAGCAGCTGTGTAGGGTGTGGAGTCAGAGAAAGGAACATGCAACCTATAGATGTTGAACAAAGTGGTTCCCTGTGCCTAGAATCACCCCCTGCTGTTCAAGATACAAAGTAACAAAAACAAAACAAAAAAACAAAGACAGGGAAAGCCAGGGTTATAGGAGACTGCCAGAATAGCCACTGATAGTCTCCATCATCAAACATTGATTTAACAGGAAGATTTCTAAGATGGTTTAACTTGTGTATCAATTTTCACAGGTGGTAAGTAGAATCCAGCTAAACGAACTTCTGTGCTATATGTTCAAAATAACCTATCTTTTATTTTAGTTTGGGGGTTTCTTTTTTTTAACCAGCTTCTATGATAAAACAACATTAAGAGCTCTAAAGCACCCTTCTGACAGCACCTCTTTGAAGCGCTGACTTATTGTGAAAATCTGGTTACAGTTTCCTCAAAGTAGGTGAATATGCAACATTTGAATACATACGTTGGATATGATCTGGGATGTGGGAAAAATTCTTCCTCCCAAATGGAACAGGTGTTAAACTCAGTTTGATGTTTGAACTAATATGTTTATATGAATTGCATCGGAAACACATTCCAGAAACCTAAATACCAAGAGGGCAACACAAGCTCTTCTGCATTGTGGGCTGTTACGATTCCATTCTCTGTCCCCATCCTACAAATGATGATACAGGTCTGTCAGAGAGGGTGACCAATTGTCTTGGTTCTACTAAGGGGTTTCCTGGGACATGGGACTTTCCGGGCTAAATCTGGAAGAGTCCCAAGCAGATGCTGTGGTTGGTCACCCTACACCTGTGACCGTCCACATTCCCAGAGCTAACTCACGGCAGTAGGACCCAAGTTTCCTATTTCCATCCTAACGTGTTTCCTTACAAAGAGAAGCAGCACTCATAGGAGATAACCATATTCAGAATGACAGGCTGTCCATCAAATTAGCTCTCAACGTGTCCTCCATCAGTTACGACCAGCTGTCTGTCCTTTTGTCACCCATACAACTAAGTAATCGGTGCATCTCAGGTGGCACCAGCAGTAAAGAATCCACCTGCCAATGCAGGAGATGCAAGAAATGCGGGTTCGATTCCTGGATTGGAAAGATCCCTGGAGGAGGAAATGGCAACCCAATCCAGTATTCTTCCCTGGAGAATCCCGTGGACAGAGGAGCCTGGTGGGCAGCAGTCCACAGGGTCACAGAGTTGGACAAGACAGCACACATGCACACATGATGACTTGGTAGAGGGACTATTACTCCGGTGCTTACTCTGTAACTTTTTAAAGAGATTAAGCACTATTTATGACATTGCATTGTATTGCTCATAAATATGAGCTTGGTTAAGCGTTAAAGTCAGGAAATCTTTCTTGTTGGATTCTAGGTTGAGCCACACACAGTGAACAGAAGCACTTTTAAGAAACACTCAACTGTTTTCTTCCTGTGATTTGAGAGCCCTTTCTGAGGGCTGGATTCGTGCTCTTTATAAACAAGACCTAACAGCCACGTCTCCCCGTCCTTTAGAATCAACTCCACTGGTATGAATATTCCTTATAAACACAGAACAAAAACAATTATTTCAAATCTGACTTGTTGATGCACACAGTAGGCACCAAATACATTCTCCCTGAGAATGTTTATGGATTTATGGGTCTGAAATGGGTAGTAAAATATCAGTTCATTTTTAAGATGATCAGCATAGGCTTTTTTTTTTTTAATTTAAAAGATATATATATTTTTTTAATTTAAAAGAAAAGTCAGAGCAAATGGGAAACCCATCCCCACTACACACACAGACACAATTCTTTCTGTTTGGGATGCATTTTAATTACTACATCCCATACTCTTATAAGTGGATATTTAATGAAAAACAGATTTTTGTTGCGGCTTTCTCTTTATTCCCAGGGCATAATTCCCTGTTGAGGAACCATTGCATTTTGTTCTTGTTTTACCATTAGTGTTTTACAAATCCCACCATCCTCATCATAGCTGTGGCCATGTATTTACCCTACTTTGAAGCATCACCATAGAAGTTCAGGCTGGAAGGAGCTTAGTCCATTTTGACCAAGTTCCTCAATCTTTTTTTTAGCAGCAGGATCTTTCCCCAGAGCCTGATATATGGCATGAAGCAGAGACACCCCACATGTGCAGGGGTTCATTCACAGCATGCCTGCAGCCTGTGCTAGTGTCAGTGAATGCTTAAAAGGCACTTCTTTTGATTCTCTTCTCTAAATTGTCTCAGTCTGGCTTTCACTCTGCTTTCCCTACAGGCGTTTCCCAACTCTTGAGTCAAAATATTAAACAAAGTTTTAAAATATGTTGGACAGACACAGCTCTTGGAGACTGGATACTAACTAAGCTTAGCTTCTGCTTGCATGCCCCAAAACCCTGGCATGGGGCCTTGGGACACAATTTAAAACCAATGATTTAAGCCAATTCACTCATTTGAGAGATGAAGAAACTTGGAAGGTTAATTGACTCAGCACAAATCACAAGCAGAGACTGTGACAAACCTAGGCTCAGGGAATGTGCTGGAATGCATGGCTGGCGTCAGCTGCACTGACCCCCAATCACTGCCCTATCCTGCAGTCAAAAACTATTTACTGAGTTAAATTTGGTGACAAGGATTAAGAGGAGTTTCCTTTGCTCTATTTCACAAAAAGGTCCAAAGCAGACTAATTTAATTAACTTATTTACTTGTAAAATGATGAAATCAACATAGTCACATGTTAGAATGACACCCTGTTTGTGGGATCTGGTTTTACAGAAAATGGTATAGGGCTTTCTTCTTCAGTCCTTAAAAAAAAAAAAAGACCAAATCAGGTATCTTTGAAGCATTACATTTCATAATACAGGAAGGGTTCAACCAGAAGAGGTGGCGCCATCAAGCAATACTAGCCCTTCTGGCCACAGAGGCTCCGGGGAAATGATGATATGCAACAGAGAGAAGCCAAAACATACAGGTGTAAATCGTATCTGACATATGCATGGACCTAGCCACACCAAGCTTCAAAAATATTTCCGCATCAATAGTGTCTGGGTACAGCTGCGGGTCTTTTTCTCTCTGTTTATGGGCCATACAGGGTTTAACTCATGTGAACTGGCCAATGTCAGGTGTCCTGCAGCCCAGTCTGATGGAAAACACATGTCTACGGAGGTAGAAAGACAAACCCAGTCTCAATCCAGCCTGGACTCAGTCACGATTCAGTGAAGGGGGGTAAAAAGGCTGCAGACACGTCTCTCGCCCTTCTTGCGTCTCTCTCAGCTCCTGCCAACAATGAGTCGCTTGTTTCTCTTATTTCCCAGAAACAGTATTAGCCATCCAACAAGGTCAGCAAAAAAAAAAAAAAAGCAGCTTTTCACTTCAGGGTGCATTCGGTTCCAAAAATCTGTAAAGTATTAAACCAAGAAGTTGCACTATCCCAACTTCACATTGAGCTCTTTATTCTAATTCTGGGTGAGAATAACCTTAAGGAAATTTCTCAGCCGGTTCAGTTGATAAGACACAGAATTCTGGGATCCATGTACATTCAGACACACTTTCTCAACTTCAAACCTTAACATCACTTCCAGGTGCCCCCAGAATCAGACAGGTGGATCTTAGATTCTCTAGATGCCCCTGGCTCAACTGGTTTTAGACTTGTAACCCAACCTACATTTACTTCACAGGAATCCCTGAATTTTTAGCAGCAGCCAGCGATTTTCCTACCTGCCATCCTGTGCACCCATCCAAACAGTAATCGTGTCAACAAACCAGGGTGCAAACATCCAGGCAACTCTGTTCTCTTAGGTGTAAAGATGGAAATGCCTATAACATGGATTTTTATGTTTTCCTAGCAAATGCATCAGGACTTCCCTTGGGGGTCAGATGGTAAAGAATCTGCCTACAATGCAGGAGACCAGGGTTTGATATCTGGGTCGGGAAGATCCCCTCAAGAAGGGCATGGCAACCCACTCCAGTATGCTTGAGCCTAGTAGGTCCTCTGGTCACAATCCATAGGGTCACAAAGAGTTGGGCACGACCGAGTGACTAAGCACAGAACAGCAAATGCATCATCTACAATAAACTCTCTCCTAACGAAAATAAATGCATGAACAGTGAATATATATTTTACAATGAAATAATAATTTTGTAAAAAAACAGACATTGTAAAATGTATATTTTACTGGCATTTAAAGGATTTCAGCATCAGTTTTCATAGTTGTAAGAGATCTAGAACAAGCTATGAAAAAAAATCACATCTTTCTGGCATTCATTTCTTCTGGGTCCTTCAGCTATAAAGAAGTCGTATTTCTCCCACCTAAAGCAGCACCAGAAAGTGCTACTTGATTCCATCTGATTTCTGGGCTATCGAAAGATTTATCAAAAGTGGCCAAGCAGAAAACACATCTATGAAGGCAGTGAATTTAGGCACATAATGACTAACTCGGAAAAAAAAAAGGAAACTGGGTGCCTCACTGTGCTGCTTCACAAAGTTATCTTTATGTCTTTGAATTTTATTCCATGGCCTGGCAACAGCAGCAAAACCAAAACTTTTCTTGTTTCATTATCTTCAGACAATAGGTATACTTTCATCCCAGCAGGAAATGGAAACTCTGATCCATGCATTTATTTTCATTAGTCAGGAGAGGGTTTATTGTAGCTTTTTATTGGTTAGCTTTCCTGAATGATTTTAAAACTACTCCAGGTGCAGAGTGTGGCAACCCAAACTCAGTAACAGAAAATGAATCCGCAGCTGTGTTCCACTAGAAGTAGGAAGAAGTTGCCAGCGTGGGCCAATGGTCCTTAATCTGTTTTCTTTTTACTATGTGCCATTCTAGTAAACATCTTTATTATCGAAAGAGCTCATACAACAGACACTCCACGAGATAAGTCAAAGGATTTGAACAATGTATAGAGGAGAACATGTATTTACTAATCAAATGTGGAAAAATTATCAGCTTCACAAGAAATTGTAGAAATGCAAATTAAACAAGTCATTCTTTAGCAATCAAATTAACAGAAACAACACAATAATGAAGGGTATTTTGCATCAGGCCATGAGTACGCAAGAAAAAAAACAACAACAAGAATTCAACCGGGGTAGCAGGATTACCCGGAGAAGGCAATGGCAACCCACTCCAGTCTTCTGAGCGACTTCACTTTCACTTTTCCCTTTCATGCACTGGAGAAGGAAATGGCAACCCACTCCAGTATTCTTGCCTGGATAATCCCAGGAACGGGGGAGCCTGGTGGGCTGCCGTCTCTGGGGTCGCACAGAGTTGGACACAACTGAAGTGACTTAGCAGCAGCAGCAAGATTAAGAAGTCTGGTAAAATTATGTGTCAAATTTGGAGACTTTGTGCTTATATGCATTTTAAAGACTGTACCCATAGATCTAGGATCTCTAGTGACCCAAAAAGGTTAATTACCTTTGCAATGAAAATGTATCAAAATACTAATAGTGGTCCTCAAATGGTTTTTTTTTCTTTCCAGTGGTCTACGGTTCACCTAAATATTCACTCACCAAATACCCGCTGAGCCCCAAACAAGTGCAAGGCCCTGTTTCTAGGTGCTAGAGACAGTGGAGAGCAAGATCGAAAGGAGATTATAGTCCAGTGGGGAGACAGACAATAGCAAATACATAGTATAACTCTAGCGATAAGGGCTTTGAATAAACAAATGCAGAATTATTTGAGAGAAGCATTCCTTCTGTGTCTGAGGAGGTAATTTGTAAAAATATTGGATGGGGGACTTCCCAGGTGGTCCAGTGGCTAAGACTCCATGCTCCCAATGCAGGGGGCCGGTGCAGGAGGCTCCCAATACAGGGATCAATGCAGTTTGATCCCTGGTTGGGGAACTATATCCCACATGCCTCAACTAAGAGTTCTCATGCCTCCACCAAAGATCCCACATGCTGCAGTTAAGACCCAGAGCAGCCAAATTAAAAAAAAAAAAAAAAAATTAAACAATTTAAAAATATTAAAAAAATAAAATGTGGTTGAAGTACAGAAATCAGGGTGGGAGACATTCTAGGCTGATGGAGATCAAAGGTCCTGAGGTGGGAGGGTGCCTGACCTGTGGGAATGGAGTACAAGAGCAAAACAGGGTGGCCAGCATGGCTGAAGGGCACAGGGTTGGGAGCAGGGACCAGGGCCTGTGGGGCATCATGACTGTGGTGAGCACTGCTGTAGTCGCTAACTTGTGTCCAACCCTTCTGCTACCGCATGGACTGGAGCCTGCAGTCCATGGGATTTCTCAGGCAAGAAAACTGGAATGGACTGCCATTCCCTTTTCCAGGGGATCTTCCCAACCCAGGGATTGAGCCCACATCTCCTGCATTGCAGGCAGATTCTTTACCACTGAGCCATGAGGGAAGCCTGGTGAGCACTGCAGTTAGTCTCTACTCCAAAGTGGTAGAAATCTCCGTCAGGTTTACTGTTCAAACTCCATGAGAAACTGCCAGAGTAGTTCATACACTATGGTAAAATTTAAAATTCTGAAGAAATCCAGAGACGGAGAAGTTCTGGGAGTATACTGTGTCTCTGGGCTGTTCTCCCAGCCCGGTGAGGTTATTCAGTCACTTTGGGGCAAGAAAGGAGTAAACTCGGAGGTGATGAGGAGAGGTAGAAATGAAAGCAGCTGGGCTTTTTAAACATGTTCAGAAGGAGATTCTGATTCCAAGCAAAACAAAACAAAAACCCACACCTCTAAATTTCATTTGGGAAGGTGTGCCAAGGGGGTTCTATTCTTAAAAAAGAAAATGAGGGACTTCCCTGGTGGTCCATAGGAATCTTCCTGTCAATGCAGGAGAAAGGTTCAATCCCTAGTGCAGGAAGATTCCACATGCCTCGGGGCAAATAAGTCCATGTTTGGCCAACTAATGAGCTCACACGCCCTAGAGCCTGTGCTCCACAACCAGAGAAGCCAAAACAATGCACCGCAACTAGATAATAGCTCCTGCTTGCTGCAACTAGAGAAAGCCCACGCACAGCAACAAAGACCCAATGCAGCCCAAAATAATAAAAAATTTTTAAAAAAATAGAAAAATGAAACAAAACACCCAAGAGAAAAACGCCTCAACTCTGAATTTTCTCAGTAGTATCCCTGAGTCCAGCTGGGTACCGTGGGAAGCCTTGTGGTCTGCAGCCATTCCCGGCTAGCGTTCTCAGATGATGCCACCACCCAGGGTCTAGGGAGGGCAGAGAAAACATCTCTCTAAAGCTCCTGGTGTTAACCGTGGGGAGACTTTTTGAGCACTGTCTGCTAAATCAGTCTAGATCATTTATGGGGAATTCCTTCTTCAGCCTCTACACTTCGAAAAACTGTTTCTTCTCCACACCAGGCAAGTCTTTCCCTCCTGGTGTTCTGACTCCTGTAACTGAACACGTGGCCCTCTCTGCACAAGTCCCCAAGTCTTGGAGTTAAATCTGAGGGCACCTCTAGAAACCACACAAGGCCTGCAGGATGCACTTTCTTCCCTGGCTTTATTATTTTCTCAATCTTTTACCCCAACTTAAGTTTATTACCTGTATCCCTTTTTTTCTGGCCAGGCTGAAGGGCTTGTGGGTTCTTGGTCCCCTGACCAAGGATCGAACCTGTGCCCCTGCAGTGGAAGCATAGAGTCCTAACCACTGGACAGTAGGAATTCCCTATCTATCCTTTTGAATTAAGTGTTTTGGAAGAGGCAAGAGTAGAATCAATGGACAGAAGCATCACAGTTTCATTTTAAAACCCTATCTCTGTATATGGGCATCCCAGGGTGCGCCAGTGGTAAAGAACCCTCCTGCCAATGCAGGAGACGTTAAGAGATGTGGTTTCAATCCCTAGGTTGGGAAGATCCCTGGAGATGGGCGCAACAACCCACTCCAGTCTTCTTGCCTGGAGAAACCCATGGACAGAGGAGCCTGATGGGCTACATACAGTCCATGGGGTCGCAAAGAGTCAGACATGACTGAAGCAATTTAGCACACATGCACAAACATCTCTGTATATACAGCTACACTGATATATTGGTAGTATTATTTATGAATTAAGTAGTGTTCTAAGAAGCTTAAGCGAGCATGTTAGATATGGCATTTTGTCATCATCCTGAGGAAGGAAAAGTATTTACATGACCTGAGGACACATCAGGAGTGGCCACAGGACTGGAAAAGGTCAGTTTTCATTCCAATCCCAAAGAAAGGCAATGCCAAAGAATGCTCAAACAACCGCACAATTGCACTCATCTCACACGCTAGTAAAGTAATGCTCAAAATTCTCTAAGCCAGGCTTCAGCAATATATGAACCGTGAACTTCCAGATGTTCAAGCTGGTTTTAGAAAAGGCAGAGGAACCAGAGAGCAAATTGTCAACATCTGCTGGATCACTGAAAAAGCAAGAGAATTCCAGAAAAATATCTATTTCTGCTTTATTGACTATGCCAAAGCCTTTGACTGTGTGGATCACAATAAACTGTGGAAAATTCTTTAAGAGATGGGAATATCAGACCACCTGACCTGTCTCTTGAGAAACCTGTATGCAGGTCAGGAAGCAACAGTTAGAACTGGACTTAGAACAACAGACTGGTTCCAAATAGGAAAAGGAGTATGTCAAGGCTGTATATTGTCACCCTGCTTATTTAACTTATATGCAGAGTACATCATGAGAAACGCTGGGCTGAAAGAAGCACAAGCTGGAATCAAGATTGCCAGGAGAAATATCAATAACCTCAGATATGCAGATGACACCACCCTTATGGCAGAAAGCGAAGAAGAACTAAAGAGCCTCTTGATGAAAGTGAAAGAGGAGAGTGAAAAAGTTGGCTTAAAGCTCAACATTCAGAAAACTAAGATCATGGCATCTGGTCCCATCATTTCATGGGAAATAGATGGGGAAACAGTGCAAACAGTGTCAGACTTTAATTTTCTGGGCTCCAAAATCACTGCAGATGGTGATTGCAGCCATGAAATTCAAAAATTACTCCTTGGAAGGAAAGTTATGACCAACCTAGACAGCATATTAAAAAGCAGAGACATTACTTTGCCAACAAAGGTCTGTGTAGTCAAGGGTATGGTTTTTCCAGTCGTCATGTATGGATGTGAGAGTTGGACGGTGAAGAAAGCTGAGTGCTGAAGAATTTATGCTTTTGAACTGTGGTGTTGGAGAAGACTCTTGAGAGTCCCTTGGACTGCAAGGAGATCCAACCAGTCCATCCTAAAGGAGATCAGTCCTGGGTGTTCATTGGAAGGACTGATGTTGAAGCTGAAACTCCAATACTTTGGCCACCTCATGTGAAGAGTTGACTCATTGGAAAAGACCCTGATACTGAGAAGGATTGGGGGCAGGAGGAGAAGGGGACGACAGAGGATGAGATGGCTGGATGGCATCACCAACTCGATGGACATGAGTTTGGGTAAACTCCGGGAGTTGGTGATGGACAGGGAGGCGTGGCGTGCTGCAATTCATGGGGTCGCAAAGAGTCAGACACGACTGAGCAACTGAACTGAACTGAACTGAGGACACATCTTACAGAGACCTGGTGGATCAAAAAGTTTTTCCTTATGTTGCACTGTCTTTATGGAACACACTTGTGACCAGAGCCCGTTGACCCAAGCAAACTCTGCCCTCCTCCCAACATCACCCATTCTGGGGCAAGCTGATACGTGCCTCCTGACAGCATGCAGGAGAAGAACACAAACATTACCTTTGTACCACTCCTGCCCAAAAGGTACAACCTAAATCTAAACCAGGAGGAAACACCATGTCAAGGTCCAGAAACACGAGAGCTGTAGGTAAAACATTCCAGGTAAAAACAAATTAAGGAGCGAAAACGATTAAATACAATGAATGACCTTCAATAGATCCTAGACCAGAAACCAAATGGCCATAAAAGACATTACTGTGGCAAATGAAACTCTGTCCATGGAATTCTCCAGGCCAGCAGGCTGGAGTGGGTAGTCATTCTCTTCTCCAGGATATCTTCCCAACCCAGGGATGGAACCCAGGTCTCCCATATTGCAGGCAAATTCTTAACCAGCTGAGCCACCTGGGAAACCCCACAAAAAAGCAAGTCATACAAATTTTTTGGTTTCCTGGTGTACAAAAAGCTATGCTTATACTATACTGTAGTCTGTTAAGTTTATTATACACACACACACACACATATATATACACAATGGCATTATTTCTAAAAAAATGCACATATCTTAATTAAAACGTACTTTCTTGTTTAAAAATGCTAACCATCATTTGAGCCTTTAATGAGTCAATCTTTTTGCATTAGTGATCAAAGTATACTGATCACAGATCAAAATAACATACAACAATAATGAAAAAGTTTGAAATATTGCAAGAATTACCAAAATGTGACACAGAGACACAGTAAACAAATACTCTTGGGAAAATGGCACTGATAGTTCTGTATGACGCAAGGTTGCCACAAACCTTCAATTTGTAAAAAATGCCGTATCTGTGAAACACAAAAAAGTGAAGTGCAGTTATACAAGGTCAGCCTGCACTGTGCTGACGAAAGAATATGTCCTTTCAGAAAATGCAATCTAAAGTATTTAGGGGTAAAAGGGCATGATGTCTCCAACTTAGTCCTGAGAAGTTAAGAAAAAATGTATATGTAATACATCTGCATACAGGAAAAGAGAGAGAAGCAAATGAGGCAATTATAAACAATTAACAGGATTCCCTGGTGGTCCGGTGGTTAAGAATCTGACTTGCCAATGCGGGGGACATTGGCTCAGTCCCTGATCTGGGAAGATTCCACATGCCTTGGGGCAACTAAGTCTGTGTGCTGCAATTACTAAAGTCTGTGCTCCCTAGCGCCCACGCTCCACAACAAGAGAAGCCACTACAATGAGAAGCCCATGCACTGCAAGGAAGAGTAGCCCTCGATTTGCTGTACCTAGAGCCAAAAATAAATAAATACATAATTTTTTTAAAAAAATGAACAATTAACAAAGGCAAATCTGGGCAAAAGGTGTGTGTGAGTTCCTGGTACTATATCTGAAACTCCCCTGTAAGTTTTAGATTATTTCAAAATAAAAGGTGACACATTACAACAACAAAGAAAAAAACTTTCCCTAAACACACCCTAAACTCCCTGGAGATGGAAAAATCTCAGTCTGGCAGAGTCCAGACAAACTGTACTGTATACAGGCCATTGTGCTGTGCTGTTATTTCTCCTGGAGGAAATGGCTACTGCCCAATGGCTTTGAGAACTGACTGGGGTTTGGAGGGGGAGAACCCTAACAAAAACAGGTGCTACAAGACTCTGATACCTTACACTCACTGTTCCTCCTAGCCTGGTAACCTCCACCCCGGATCCCAACTGTTATTTGTGGACAAAAATACATTGCCTGTCATTTCAGTAAACAGAGAGTGTTGTTCACCATCAAGCCATCTGCTACTGCAGCCGACCCCAACAATGAGCCCTCAGGAGCACTCCGGACAGAGAAAAATAGGATACTGACCCTAGATAATTAAGTTGTAAATCAAAGAAATAATTTCGATGAGTCTAGATTCTTGCATCTTCCCATACATAGAAAAACACTAAAGTCATTAACTTGAGATTCTGTTTTTTTGTGTGATTAGCAGTAATTTTTTAATGTTTGACTATATTTTTTTTTTTTCAGCAAAAACTCCTATATATCCTGACTCCTCCCCTTACCTTTTCTGAACAGTCCCTCAGTGCTATCTGAGAGGCTGTTTCCTGGGCGACAGTCCTCAGGAAGGCCCCTGAACAAAACATAATTCTCAGCTTCTAGGCTGTACTTTTTTTTTTCAGTCGACACATCACAAGGAAAAAAAAAACCAACTACGTGTGGTGATAGATGTTAGATGTTAATTAGGTTTATTGTCCTGATCATTGCACAACATATCTGCATATTGAATCACTGTGCTGTACACAAGAAACTAATATAATGTTTATATCAATTACATCTCAATTTTTGTAAAAAAGAAAAAAATCTCATTTAAAAAAAATAGAGAGCCTGGAAAGACAGGACAAAGTGGTATGGTCTTTCATAAGAAAAAAGCTCTATACAATTGTGCCTGGCAACAAGACACTGAACTAAAGAATCACAAGTTTTCTTGGGGAGAACTTGGGCTCCCAGAGTTAGCTGACTATAAAGCTTGAGGTCCTGTGGTGAAAGGCCCTCACTTCCCAGGGTCAGAGCAGAAGAAACTGTTTCAGGTTGGCCTTCTTGATAGAAGGAAAAAATTAGACAAGCTAAGAAGGGCAGCGTTGAGACTGGAGAAGAAACTGCCATTAGCAACTGCCCTGAGCATTCGTTTTGCTAGGATGGAATGAGCCAGTTCCACTTGGGAAGAAATAATAGTTCCATTCTAATTAATTCAGGCATTATGGCAATTAATAAGAGTGGAAGTAGAATATTTTTCTTTCATATAAAGTGTAAGTTTGAAGCAACTATATGAAAGCCCTGTGAGCCAGGACTAAGTCATCCATATTAAATTATTTTTTTACTTTATTGTTTTCCATCTCTGCAAATATTTAACTCCTGGCAAAATTGAAAAACTCACAACTCACTCTTCACTGGTGTCTGAAAAATATAATACTGGAAAAGAAAAGGATAAAAATAATACGGAATGAAACGCATGACATGTACTGGGAAGCAAACTTCAAATGAAACTTCCATATATGATTTAGTCAAAAACATATGGATATGCAAGTTGAAAACCAGAGCAAGTGGGAAAGCGACGTGCCTGGCTAAAAGTACACTTTTTGTGGCAACTTTAAATCATTATTTCGTGAAAGAAAGTAGCACCCCAAACCAATTCTTCACAACAAACAGAGCAGGCCTGCAGTAAACTGTCTATTTAGGTAAACAATTACTTGTTTAGTTCGATAAAAGCAAACCACGTTTAAATTGTATTTTTTAAAAGGAATTCTCATACTTTCCTAACAAGTTAACATTCCAAAGAAACTTGAAAAAAAATGAGGAAATTAAAGGAAGGCACAAAAATTTAAGTACAAGAATATTACTGTATATAATATAATCTATATAAATAATAAAAAATAGAACCAACATTTACGTCTCTCAGTAAAAGAACTGGTAGAATAAATTATGATAGAATTACACAATGGCAACTATACAGCCATTAACATGATGGCTGTAATGGTGTAAAGAAAGAAATATGCCCCAAGTCCATTCATATATGTATTTATACATATATAAATTAAATGTGATTTAGTCGCTAAGGACTCTTTGCGACCCCATGGAGATTCTCATGAAACATTGAGAATCTAACCCATACCAATCAGAATTACAAAGACTAAAAAGTTTGATAATGAACATTATTGGCCAGAGTAGGAGGAAAGCAACACTTTAATACACTGTTGCATGCACGTCAAGTTGCTTCAGTCATGTCTGATTCTTTGCAACCCTATAGACCCTAGCCCGCCAGGCTCCTCTGTCTACAGAGTTTGTCCAGGCAAGAATACTGGAGTGGGTTGCCGAGCCCTCCTCCAGGAGATTCTCCTGACTCAGGGATCGAACCCAAGTCTCTTACGTCTCCTGCATTGGCGGGGGAGGGGGGGGGGGTTTCACCACTAGCGCCACCTGGGAAGCCCCATTAATGGTAGGAGTATAAATTGATGTCACCATTTTAGAGGAAAATTGGAACAGCTATTAAAACTCGAAATGCACATAACTTTGGACCCAGGAATTTCACCTCTGCAAAACTGTCCTCCACATAAACAGCATATGGCACAGGATTTGCATACAGGGATGCACGCTGTGGCTTTGTCTAATAATAGCAAACAATCAGCAAAGAAACTAAATATCCAACATAGAGGACTGGTTGAATAACTATGGTTCGTCTGTAGAGTAGAATATTATTTACTGATAAAAAAGAATAAATAAGTGCCAATTTAGAAAGCTCTCTAATATATGTTAAGTTTCTAAAAAGGCATATCCATCTAAGGACACACACATATATAGAGTATTTCTGGAATACAAATATACCTGTGGTTTCTGCATCTAAGGATGCAACCAATTTGGGATAGAAATGGAACCCGCAGGGCTTCCCTGGTAGCTCAGGGGTAAGGAGTCCTCCTGCTAATAATACAGGAGACACAAATTCAATCCCTAATCCAGGAAGATCCCACATGCCTCGTAGCAGCTAAGCCCATGTGCCACAACTATTGAGCCTGTGCTCTAGAGCCCAAGAGCTGCAGGTATTGAAGCCTGGAAGCCTAGAGCCTGCTTGCCCCAATGACAGAAAAGCCCACGTAGCAACAAAGAACCAGCACAGCCAAAAATAAATAAATAAATAAATAAATAATTTTTAAAAAAGAAATGGAACCTGCAGACGCAGAACTGTGGATATGGAGGGTGGACTGCACTGCACCATTTTATACAAGGGATTTAAGCATCCTCAGATTTTAGCATCTGCAGGGGTCCTGGAACCAACCCCCAGCATACTGAGGAAACCAGTACCCGTTTCCCTGGGGAGAAAAGAAAGGCTGGGGGTCCTGGTGTGACAGAATCTTACTTCTCTGGAACTCTTTAGAACTGCATGAATGTTTTGCCAGGTTTGTATTACTTTTCCAATAAAAACAGCTAATCAAAAAAATATGCATTGAAACAGATGCTCATGATACATTAAGTGAAAAAAGCAGCTACAAAAAAAGAACGTAGAGGATTCTCCAACCTCTTTTGTTTACATTTGTACTTGAAAAAGAGAAATATGAGACTTTAGTGTGATTTTGCATGATCATATTACAGTATTTTTATTTTCTCATTTTTTGCTGATTAGTACTGTCTATGATGACCAAGTAGTAATTATATAATATGGGAGAAAATAACATTCCTCAATCTTGCTGCCTCAAGTATGTTTTAAGACCTTATTTTTCCCTGCTTTACTTTTTCCAGGGAGATCCTCCTCTCTTCAGCACACTTAATGAGAAAAGACCATGAAGGCTTTTATTTTCCTGGCTTCTCTTATGGTGTTATCAATATTTTGCTGATTTCATCACAGAGAATTATTCCAAGTCAAGCGTGGCACAACAGCTGTTCCTGACCACCAGCAACTGCAAAACACCCCAGGAATAAATTTAGACTTCCAGAAAGGAAGAAGAAATCAATCTTGCAGTTGTACAGGGTTGGGGAGGTGATGATCACACACAGGCGGGGTCAACATCACCAGGAGCCCCAAAGAGGAGATCAAAGAAAAAGTGTCCAGATGTCACTCGACACATCAACTTGGAACAAATGGCCAAATGACTACCATCCCAGCATCCCTCTGCCTAAAACTTTAACTGGATGACATTCTCCACAGTAAGGAAGCTCCTGGGGCCATCTACTGAAAGTCAGCCAGCAGATAGTACTAAAACTGTCCAAATTATTTTTAAAATCCTCAACTGAGGCCTGCAGCTTGGTGAAGAGTTTAGAACCCACGAAAAATAAATAAGTAAATGAACATCGTGCCTACAAAGAAGGGACAAAGGAAAAGCTTGACCTGGCCTTGACCTCCTTCCTAAGAGGATCTTTAGGGTATGGGGCACCCCCTCTGGAATTTTTCAGGGGCTTAAGCCTGTAGAGGGGGCTTCCCTGGTGGTTCAGATGGTAAATAATCTGCTTGTAATGCAAGAGACCTGGATTTGATCCTTAGGTCAGGAAGATCCCCTGGAAAAAGGAATGGCACCCTACTCAGGTATTTTTGCCTGGAGAATTCCATGGATAGAGGGGCCTGGTGGGCTACAGAGGATCGCATGGAATCGCAAAGAGACTGCAAAGAGTCGGACACGACTGAGCAGCTAACACTTTCACTTTCAAGCCTGTAGAAGCCTCTTTGGTCACTTCTCAGCTAGTGAAGTTCAAGGTGGGCTTACACACTGATCTTGTGAATTTAGACAACACACTTCAATAATCAGGATGATAAACGGCAACGTCTCCTCTAGTTTTTGAAATTTCTGGAAAGTGGCTTCAGCATTCACATACCCAAGCTCATGTGTGCACTGGCAACAAGTGCCAACGTGACAAGTGCCAATGTCACCATAAATGTCTATTTCAGGCAAAAATCCCTCTTGGAAGTTGGTGAAATAAGTCAGACAGAGAAAGATAAATATTGTCTATTATCATTTATGAGTGGAATCTACAAAGTAAAACAAATGAATGTATATAACAAAACAAAAACAGACTCACAGACATAGAGAACAAACTAGTAGTTACCAGTGGGGAGAGGGAAGCAGGGAGGGGCAAGATGGGGGAGGAGATTAAGAGGGACAAACTACTCTGTGTACAATAAATAAGCAACAAAGATATACTGTACAGCACAGGGAATGAAACCAGGATTTTGTAATAACTATAAATGGAGTATAATCTTTAAAAATTGTGAATCACTATGTTGTACATACAGCTAAAACTTAGAGTTCTTTTCAGGTAACTCAAGTTAAAGACTGGATTTCTGAGTGGGTTTTTGCCAGCTGTTAGTCTCCCATCTCAGTGCTAAGGCACACAGTTCTGTGGCTGTTCCTACACTTGGCTGATGACCAGAGGCATCTGAGCACTTGAAAACAGCGCCCATTCCCAGACCCCACCCTACACAGTCCAAGGCAGGATTTCCCAGGGGTGGGGTCCAGGCAGTCTTCCTCCCAGCAGCTGCCCATGATTGTTCTTTAGGGAGCAATCCACTCTACTACTGGACTCTGAAGATGTGTGTTTAACAAATGCCCCAAGGAATCCTACCCAGCTAGGCCCCACTTAAAGAAACACTAATCTTAAGAGACTAGGGAACGACTTGTTTGCCACAAGTAGACTCAGCTGCAGAGAAGCTTAACAATTCATGGTTTTGTCTAAACTGCACACGGAGCCTAGAGTTTTCGTCCTTACACCCCATCCTCCTCTCACAATAAAAAACTCAAGGCTTCTCTGATGACTCAGACGGTAAAGAATCTGCCTGCAATAGACGAGACATGGGTTTGATCCCTGGGTCAAGAAGATCCCCTGGAGTGGGAAATGGCAAACCCACTCCAGTATTCTTTCCTGGTAGGTTACTTCCATGAGGTCACAAAGAGTCGGACACTACTGAGTGACTAACACTTTCACCAACCAAATGGTTCTCCTTTTTTTTTTTGGCTATTAAAAAAAGAATATCACCATACTTAAAAGAAAATTAAGGGGACCACCTCCAATTCAAAAGCCTTATTATAATCTCTATCAACATCTAAAAACACATAACTGATTTACCCAATACACTTATTCTACAAAATGGTGAACCTGTGATGCGTAATGCACTTGGCCATGGGCTAGAAATACACAGGTTGAGAGCAACGTCCCATGGGAAAAGAAAATCTCAACAAAGTCTTTTTTAAGAAACAAAATTATAATCACAGTATAAACAATTTTGCCTACTTTATCAAATTAGACTGATATAATAAAAGTTTTCCATGTGCTATGTAGTCCTATGACAATTGTGTCAGTGGTTACAAATATATTTATTTTCATATTGCAAGCCTTTAATGTCAGTGGTATCCGATAAACAATACATTTTTGTATAGTCTTCCAAATAGTTCACCTAGCAACTATTTCAGAATTTTATCTTGGAGAATATTTCCTAGCAAAGCTGTGGCATCAAACGTTTTCAACGGTTCTTGAGACTTCTTATCAAACAGTCTTACTTTATCTTACCTAAATTTCTAAATTTGGAGTGATAAAATCTATTAACACAAGTCTTCATCATGTCATCTTAATGCAAGCATATGAATGAATACTGATATAGATGAGAGATTTAAGAAAACACAAGGTTCATCTCCTTATATACTATTGTGTGCATGCATGCTAAGTCACTTCAGTCACATCCGACTCTTTGCGACCCTATGGACTGTAGCCCACCAGGCTCCTCTGTCCATGGGATTCTCCAGGCAATAATTTTGGAGTGGGTTTCCATCCCCTCCTCCAAGGGATCTTCCAGGCCCAGGGATCAAACCCAAGTGTTTTACATCTCTTACATCGGCAGGCAGGTTCTTTACCACTAGCACCACCTGGAAAGCCCTTATATAATATTATGCCCAGCTTTATTGCAGAAGAAGAATTGATCAGTTGACTTTATTATTGGTTTTCAGGCCCCGTTTCACATAATCTTTAAAAGCCTTAGAAGGAAGGAACTGTAATGAATCTCTTTTAGGAAACTCCAAAAGCGCAGTCTACGATAATGTTGATTAAATAGAGTAAATCCTGACAACTGATGGATTCCTCTAAATCTAAGAAAACAGTGTTGATTTTCTGCAGTTTAGAAAATAGTTCTTTAAGTTTTTTTTTTTTTTTTTGATGTGGGCCTTTTCTCAGTCTTTATTGAATTTGTTACAATATTGCTTCTGTTTTGTGTTTTGGTTTTTCTGGCCGCAAGGTATGTGGGATCTTATCTCCCTAACCAGGGATTGAACCCGAACCCACTACACTGGAAGGCAAAGTCTTAACCATGGGAACGCCAAGGAAGTCCCTGTTCTCTCTTTTTTAAAACCAAGAAAGGGAAAAAAAAAAAATAGAACCCCTTCCCCTTTCCCTATGCCCACCAGTCTTCCATAAAAACCACTTTGCACCACAGCAATCTTATCAATGCCCCATCACCCCAACCCTCCCCAACAAGGGTAGAGGTTTTGCAGTTTGTCTTTGGATTTGTGTATGTACGTGTCTGTGCGCATTAGGCTAATTTATGCTGCAGAAACCACAAAATTCAAAAAGTAGTGAGAACAGAGCTGGAAAAATCACAGTAGCCAGATGTGTCTGCCATAAACTCACTATATAAATTTAATCGGGGCGGGGGGGGAACTACTGGAAAAAGACAAAAATAATATAGCCCACATATAAATCTAACTCCCAGTAAACTTTCAGGACACCTCTCCACATGCTTTCAGCAACGCTAGACTGAGGTGTTCCTTAGCTATTTTATTTGCTTTTGGTAAAATGTCTTTAAGTGCCTTTGTACACTTCCTAGAGGGACATGGGAGCCAACTTTGCAAACTGAACAGAGACAAGATTTTCCATCTTGTCTTGAAAAGCGTACCCTGCAAAAGTAAGCAAGCAAGGAAACCACACATGTGTTTATAATCTGAAACACAGATCAAGACAGACCTGGAGGACAGACTCTGGCCTGGTGGATGGCACATCTTCAAAGAGGGAATGTGTGTGAGAGTGTGTGATATTTTAAAAATTCCTATAGCATTAAAAATACACCCTGGCTGCACTTTACCAGAAGTTTCTGAACTGACTAGGGCTGGCAGTCTGGTGAAGCTGTTATACAGTCTTTACTTTTCCTGTCCTGTCTGGGAGGATACTGGCATCCCAGGTCGGGGCCTCATTCCATAACAAGGTCTGTTAATGTGTGACAGGGGCTCAGCACCACTACGGTTGATGATCACTAGGATTATCACAGAAAAGCCAAAACTGCCTGTCACTTTCTCTCCCCCCCAAAAATTTGAAAATATGGGAAGACTTTAAGTTACTGCATGATTTCAGTCCTCGTGTGTTGAGAAAGGGCTTCCTAGGTGGCACTAGTGGTAAAGAACCCATCAGCTAATGCATAAGAGACATGGGTTCAACCCTGGGTCAGGAAGATTCCCTGGAGGATGGCATGGCAACCCACTCCAGTATTCTTGCCTGGAGAATCCCCATGGACAGAGGAGCCTGGCGGGCTCCAGTCCATGGGGTCGCAAAGAGTTGGGCGTGACTAGAGTGACTCAGCACGCACACATGCATGTGCTGAGAAATGGGAAAACCTGGACACCAATACACTTGCAGAAGGAGAAGTTTCTTCGGGTAGAGCTCAAGGCGAACCTGCTCTTAAGAAACTCTCTCTGCCCATGAAGGAGCCAGGACTTGAGCAGGTGTCTCTTCATCTCACCATCACTGGCTGGGCTTAAAGATTATTTTCTCAACATGGAAGCAAAGGGTCTAAAAGATCAAAGTTTCTAATGCACACAGCACAGGCTCTTCCTCCAGCTACACAGGGGCCAGAAAAGTGAGGACAAACCAGGCTGCCAGTTCGTAATAATAGTGATAACAATACAGTACGGGGGAGGGGGGGGGCATTTTTTATGCTATGTACCAAGATATGCAATACCTAAATAATCAAAACTTTTATGGGGAAAAGACTATCATTATCACCAAATTACAAATAAGGGAAATGAGACCCAGGTTAAAGAATAAGCAAAAGTAGTATATGTCTAACTCAGTTTTGACTGCAAGTCTTTCCATTAACCACTATACCAAAAGGTCCTTGCCCTCCACCCCACCCCCATCACTGCCATAACAACCTAGCTGATTTCCTTAGCACGTTCCATTTTCCCCCAGCCCATTGTTTCATGTATTATGATATGGCCTGTGTAGAGTCTTTTTTGTTGTTGTTTACTTCATTTTTCCCCTCCTTCAATAAAACAGAGTAGCTATTAATAGTAATTAATCATACCAATGAACTCACTGAAAAGACATGAAATCCTATCTGGTTTGTGTCACGGAAAAAAAAAAAAAATCAACTTTCACACAGACAGTAATCTTTCTCCTTCACTGTGTTACGTAAAAGAGAGGATTTCAAATAAGCTGTCAGCCCCCATGTGATACAGCTTCCACTCAGTGGCAATCTCTGTCTGCTCTTCACTATCTAAAGTTCTCCAAGACCTTCCTTTCTGCTACCATTCACTGGGTATCTCCGGGGACTCAGACTCAAAGGGGATCTATCTGCCCAGACAGAATCAAATTGGATAAAACCTAACAGACAATCCAATTTGGTAAACACGAAAACAAAAATTTCCATTAAAACTTAGACCAAGCTGGAGAGGGCTATTTGAAATAACCCCTTGAGAGTCTATTTTGTTTTACTCTGGCATTTGAAAAGAGAGCAAGGTTAATTACACAACAAATCTGCATTCTGACGAAAGTATGGTCACAAAGCCACTCACAAAATGATTTTCACAAAGTCACTCATTCCAGGATGCCTTTAAGTGATGGGTGTCTTCTCTTGCAATTAAAATATGACTTGACTTACAACCCACATTTCAGGAATATATCCACTGAAAAAATGAGATATCCACTGACAAAAGCTTACCTCATAGCTCAGTTGGTCAAGAATCCACCTGAAATGCAGGAGACCCCGGTTCGATTCCTGGGTTGGGAAGATCCCCTGAAGAAGGGAAAGGCTACCCACTCCAGTATTCTGGCCTGGAGAATTCCATGGACTGTATAGTCCATGGGGTCACAAAGAGTCGGACACGACTGAGCGACTTTCACTTGGTAGTGGTGATTTAGTCGCTAAGTCGTGTCCGACTCTTGAGACCCCGTGGACTGTAGCCTGCCAGGCTCTTCTGTCCACGGGATTCTCCAGGCAAGAACACTGTAATACTGACTTAGTAGTAAAGTCGCTCAGTCGTGTCTGACTCTTTGTGACCCCGTGGACTGTAGCCTACCAGGCTGCTCTGTCCATGGGATTTTCCAGGCAAGAGTACTGGAGTGGGTTGCCATTTCCTTCTCCAGGGAATCTTCCCGACCCAGGGATCGAACCCGGGTGTCCAACATTGCAGACAGACGCTTTACCGTCTGAGCCACCAGGGAATACTGACTTACTGACTGACAAAAGGTTTCTTGGGCTGGCAGGGAGTCGGGGGAAGGGAGGAGACCCGAAACATTTTCACCAGGGGGCGCTATCCTCACTGAAAGTAAAAAATAGTGTTCCTAATTTAAAGCTCTTTGCACACTAACCAATCTAAAATAAATCTTTCCTGGGTTTGTTTGTTTGTTTTGAGAGCTTTTAACTTGAACAATGAAATGGTCCTCACATATAATGTATAATTAAATAAAACATAAAATAAAACTTTTATTTCCACAAAACACAATGATATTTCATTATGTGCCAGGCATGGATCTACACACTTTACTTATAAACTCATACAACCTCCTCACACTGTAAATATAATCCTCATTTTACATATGGAGAAACTGAGGCAGAATTAAGCAACTTAACAGAGTCACCAATAGGCAGAGCCAAGATTCCAATTCTGACAGTCTGACTCCCAGGACCATGTCTCTAATCTACAGGAAAACACAGAATTGCAATATAAGGAGATTTATTGCTGAATATACTTTGCTATGTCACTGATTATAGTTGCTCAGTCATGTCCGACTCTTTGTGACCCCAAAGACTATGGCCCACCAGGCTTCTCTGTCCATGGAATTCTCCAGGCAAGAATACTGGAGTGGGTTGCCATTCCCTTCTCCATGGGATCTTCCCAACCCAGGGATCAATCAAACCTGGGTCTCCCACATTGTAGGCAGGTTCTTTACTGTCTGAGCCATCAGGGAAGCCCACATCATAGCTCTAGAAATACATAAATTAGACTAGTAAAGGTACTCATTCTATCACCTGACAGTAATGTTCATTGTATTTTGACATCATTTTCACATGTACCTAAATACCCATCAGTGAAGGGGACATATGACTTAAGTTCACTTATTTGTCAGATGCATGCCACTGAAAAAAAACAAAATTCGAGATTTAAGAAGTAGAAGGACAAGAAGGATCTTCTCCACTTAAAAGGTAAAAAGAAAAAAAAAAATGTGGTTGATAAAACAGACCTAGAAATTTTGAGTTATCTTCAAAATAATGACTTTATATATATGTTTATATACATATATACACTAATAATATAAATAGATATATGTAAACAGATGTATACCTATTATTTTCAAAATAACGAAAACAAAATACCACATGTTAAATCTTAAAAGAAAAAGTAGAAAAATCTGTTCTATTTTTAAAGATTGATAATAGAGAGTATAAACTACAGGCAAAGCTATAGCTTAAAATAAAATACTCTGAGTAAATCATTTATTATTAGGACCATATTGTGACTCTAAATTATCCCCAGTCTTTGGAGCTTACTTTGGATTCCCCACTATATTTCCATTCTTGGGATACATCTGTGATTCTCAAGAGGCTAGGAACACACTCTGTAGTGGGCAAACACTCAAATATTATTGGAAAAATCCCAGAATGTGTGTCTTGAGAAATTCACTGCCCCAATTTATTAGAGATATGGGGAAAAGTATTTCATTCAGCCACAGGTAAACTTGTTTCAGACATTCCGATTACAATTTCTTTAGATAAACTTTACCAACAATTGGGCTTTTAGTGTGTTGGGGGGTGAGGGAGGACCTCACCTGTGCTTTCAATGTTAAGTTTTTAGCATTCAAAGTCCTTCTAATCTAGTCCTCTTCCTACCTGTGCAATTTTTAAAAATTAAGGGAAGTACATAAAAGAGCATAAACAAGGATATTCACTCCAATATTGGGTGCAGTAACAACACACTAAATCCAAACACCCATCAGATGGAGGCCAGTTAAATATTTATATTGGGCAATTAAAAAAAAAAAAAAAAAGACAGTTTTGTGTGTACAGATATGGAAGTGGAAAAACCAAGGTGCAGAACAGTGGATATAATGTGCTAGCATTTATGTGAAGAAACATACATAAGACTGGAAACACTGATTGACTCCAGGCAACACACAAAGGACTGAGACGTGGTGATGACAGGGAGACATACTTTTTGACACTCCTTTGAAAAGTGTTTGAATTTTTTTAACCAGGTCCATGAAAGATCTTTTCCAATTAAGACTGACTACAAAGTTAGCAATAATACTTTTAATAATCAGCTTTTAGAACTTTCAGTAAAAATTAAATGGTTAAAGAAACCCTGAAACAGTCTAATGTTACCTAATTTGTGGTTTCTTTGCTATACTTACATCTGCTTTCTACTTGAGCTCTGATATACTGGGGACAAATGACTCATGGGAAGCTTTGGTTTACTACTGCTCATTCAAGCACTGGCACCATTTTCCTTGATCTGTCCTTTAAATACGAAACACAACAGAGGCTGTTCCAAGTCGTTTGCCTTTTGTATATATTTTACATCTGCAGGCTTTAAAATGGTAGATCCAGACTTCCTGAAAGAAGGGACAATATATTTACTTGAGTATACTGACTCAGATCTCCTTGAGTCCATATTCACTGTGGCTAAGCCACAGTTATAAACGGAGGGTGTCTAGGAAAACTGCTTCCATTTTTATCTGTTCATTCTTGAAAATCCAACAGAGATTCTTTTCATTCTCTAAAATTCTATTCTGTGTATAAAACAGTACCTGGACATCTCATCTTAAATGGAAACGTCACCTGAAAACAGCACTATCTTTTTAAAAACTTTAAATAACTTTTAGGGGCATGGGAGAATGGCTAACAACAAAAGCTGATTGGTTCTGTTGCAGGAGTGTATTCATTCACACCTGATTCTCTCCAGTGGGTGGAATTTTACTTTTATTGCAATTAGCAGAAACTAATCTCAAGTCTAAAATCACACCTATTCAAAATGAAGTGAAATGTGAACCATCCTTTCCTAGGGGAGGTGTGGGGAGAAGCCACTAGCAGATTATGCAAGGGTTGAATGCATCCTAAAACCAGACCAACCTCAGTTTCAACTCTGGCTCTACTAGTGCACAAGCTGGGACTTTGGGAAAGTTTCTGCATATATAAAATGGGAATGCTGTCACTTCTTGTCGGAGAAGGCAATGTAGAGTTGTCGTGAGGACTGAATGAGATAAGGCAAGAAAATACCTGGTCTGGTGTCAGTTGCACATTATGAGGGAGAAGAAAAGGAAGGAAGCAAAGAGATTTGAGGCCAGAATTGTACCCTTTGGTAGTCTTCAGGGACCAAGTTCACAGGAAAGGGATAAGTGCCCTACTTGCCTTGGTGTGGGTGAAGACAGGAGGCCTAAGTGATTTTTCCAAGAGCTTCAATAAAGGTAACTGGAGACGATGCTGGAGCTGTAGTGTCAAGCTGGATAGCAGTGTCATGAACCACATAGCCAAGAGGCCAAGAAAAGACGGCAAGGGCAGTGAAAGGGTAACACAGCCAAAAGGGAGGAAAGGATACTCTCTGGGTACATGAGTAGGCACTGAGGCAACCAAAGCTGCTTCTGAGCTCCAGAGGCCCCTGCTTGAACGTCTGTTTATCCAGCTCCGAGTCAAAGCTTACCAAGATTCGGCTGAGACACGGCCATGGACCTCTGGGGCGCTGGTGTGGAAGTGGCAGCTGGGTGGAGGTTCATATGATTCAGGGGCTGATTCATCGCCTTCCTAGGGTCTTGCCATGTGGTGATTTTTTCTATGTGACTAAAAGAAGGAAAACAATTATCTCTTTAATTGTTAGCATCATTATCATCATCACCAGTAACAACACAACAGTTAAATGATGCTGGCCTTTCTTCCTTTAGAATCTGCTTACAGGAGGTTGACACATAATTTCCAGCCAACGTCAAACTTGCCCACTTACCCTCCATCCTAGTTGGGCCATGATGGGGATTTTGCAGGGGACTCTCTGACAATAAGTCCATGACGTAGTTGACCAGTTCCTTCCATGTGCAAATGCCCTCTTAAGGGTTTCCTGCCTTACCAAGGATGGACCAGCCCCAGCATACCTCCCCAAGTCCAAGGAGCCTATGTTCTCCAGTCCCCATTGCTCACTGCCAACCAAGCATTGGGCTACCATAGCGCAAACTCCTCTCCCAAAGCAGGACCCTGCTCTCCTGCCCATAAGCCCTCCCATACTCTCCAAGCTCATGTAATTGACACAAGGAGACACCTCCACCGGGCCCCAGCTAAAGACAGGGCCCTTGAAACCAATCTCGTAAACATGACATTACACAGCTCTTACTAAGGCTAAGACACTCTGAGGTCCACAGGAAGCTTATGTTCTACCATGCAAGGTAACAACTGTGTGGCTGGAGAACAGAGTAGCAGGAAATACATGTAGGAAGTGCTAGATCATGGAAACACCCAGATTACTGAGGCATAAAGGCTTCTGGGGAATAAGACATGATTAGACTTTTGGTCATATACAACACCCAAGCTTTGTTATTAATCTTAGAGAAACCAGAAGGACATCAGCTTCTGCCCAGAGTTTCCAGTGTGTCTTCAGAAAGATGGATGGGACCTCTAGCTTTCCTACCTCCTTCCAGACCACATCACAAGTCAATTCTGGTTCCTTACAGGCCTTGTGTCACTCCATAAACTCAATCTTTTTTGAGAATTTAGTACATTTTTCTTTTAAAGATAAGCATACTCATTTGGTGCCACAAATCTGTTTTCTGAACTATATCAAAGATCTTTCTGTATTTATTAAAGACAGCAAACTTTGATGGCAGAAGCTGAATGTCAGTCCGTTGTTCTAAGCCTTGTAACTAGGTTGCCTCTCCCAAACCAAAGGGCAATGTCAACCCCACACGTTATAAAGATCCTTCTAGATCCATGTGAAAAAAGAGCAATCTCGTTCCTTTTAAATACACCTTACTTTTGAATAGCAATGACTTCCTTTGAATCCTTCGTGTAGAAAACCACTATTAGTATCATTGGGTTTAATCCTAAATCAGTGACTCTCTTGTAATGGAGTTTTATTTATCTTTTCTTTTGCTTCCATTTCCTCACATCTGAATATGGCCACTGCTAAAATTCTTCTTCAGATTTCTTCATCCCAGACTAGAAGTTATTGCCATGGGACGCTCATTCATTGCCTTGAGTGAAAACTTGGATGTTTTCCCAAGAAGGCCTTTAAAATGAGTATGATTTAAAAGGAAAAAAAGTCAGCTTCCATAAAAGAGGCAAAATTAAATTTAACTGTAGAGTTTCATACTATAAGAGTCTTTAAAAAATAATCAAAAATAAATTGGGAGGAATAAACATAAAAAACTGAGAGGATCTTGAGGAGGGTGGTGGTGGTGGTGAGGAGATTGAACTGAAAAGATGAAAATCAACTATCTAAGGATCAAGAAACAACTGTCTTAGTTACACCTTCAAGGTTAACAATAGTAATTCTGTTCAAAGAGTTCATAAAATTCTCAGTCAACCTTTGGTCTTGTGGAGACTCATAGCCAGCCTCAGGGGGGGTTGTCACAGCCTTCCAAAAGAGGAAACAATTGATGAGGATGTCAAAATTGAGTAAGCTGACTTTAGCAAAGTAATTAGAGCTAAGAAACCCTTTGACTACCTATTCCTTCAGGATTCCATATTACTAAAACACATGGTAATCAAGTGCTACAGAAATACTTTCCACTGTACCAAAAAGGGAGGCATCCTTCTCTCTTTCATGAACCTTTCTTAGATCCTCTGACACCATGAATATACTGACACTGCCATAGAACCAGCACCAGCACAGTCCAGGGGGAGAAGCAGTGTTATATACTGTGCGTGCTCAGTTGCTTTAGTCGTGTCCAACTCTTTGCGATCCTATGGACCATAGCTCGCCAGGCTCCTTTGTCTATGGGATTCTTCAGGCAAGAATACTGGAGTGGGTTGCCACACACTCCTCTTGAGGATCTTCCCAAACCAGGGATCAAACCCGCATCTCTCGTGTCTCTGCATTGGCAAGTGGGTTCTTTACCACCTGGGAGACATTTAAGGATACTGCTGTGTACACACTCGGCTCCCTGTCAGTGATCAGAACAACACAGGAATCGGAATGATGGATTCGCAAATGCCAGTCCCCCACTCACCCTTCCCATCCTGAACAAGTGCGCTGGGGCTCTCAAGTCTGCAGAGAGCAGAAAGGCTCACGCCCAAAGTGGTAGAGGAGCCCAGCTTGTCTGAAGAGAGCCACTGCGGCTGACAGCCTCCATCCCCTAGGAGAGAGGGCAGGGATTTTCTGGATGGACACTCTGACTCTCATCCTAAGAAACCTGACCCCAAAATGCACAACTCAGCCACAGCTTCAAGCCCCAAAACTCCTCCCACAACCGTGGGAGCCTCCTCAGTCCACCCTTCAAACTCCACATCGCCAACACTTTTAAAGGAGTTTTGTTCCCAGTGGGTTTGATAATTAAATGTGTCACTTAGTGTATTCCCCAAAGACTTGACTACAAGGGGGAGCCTTTCATATGTGAGCAGCTCTCTTTGCTCTGAAACAACTCTGAGAAGAAGTTCTCTTTGCTCTGAAACAATTCTGAGAAGAAAGCCACTCCACTTCCCAGCCCCTGCACACCCATCGACCCCAGGGCAGTTCTACTCTTAAAACTGTTTATGTGACATCCAGGGTGGCTCCTGGTCTGAATGCCAAGAGCAAGGGCATTGCTCATAAGAACTTAATCCACCACTCATGATTTGATTTGAAAACTAAATTCATTTAGCTCCCCTCACCCTATTCCCAACCGTAGGATAAAACATCGCTCTTTCATACTGCTGCCTCATCTCTGCTCCCTCAATTAGAGCTACTGAGTCACTTCCTTTCTTGTATTTCTCAGTGCAGCCTTACTGTTTGCCAGGACTCGAAGTTTAGCTCAATTAATCTCCACTTCCCTAATACTCCCACCTCTGTCTGATGTCACTCTCTTGCTGAGTCCACTTCAAGCAAATATCTAAGGGGGAAAAAAAGAAAAAAAATGATGAAAGAAAGGGAAAAAGAAAGGATGAGGGAAAGAAAGAAAATGTCTCTCTGCTGCTTTAAGTCCAGTTTCCCTTAAAAATTTACATATGTAATATTTATATACACTTATATATGTATGCTCAATCTGCATATTAGTGTATATTCTATGAACACACATTCTATATAGCTTTCATACGAAAATGGAACAGAGGACTTCACTGGTGATCCAGTGGTTAAGAATCCACCTTCCAATGCAGGAAACAATGGTTCAATCCTTGATCAGGGAACTAACATTCCACATGTTGTGGGCAACTAAGTGCCACAATTACACAAGCCCACTCGCCACAACGAAGACCCAGCATAGCCCCACTTCCCTAAAAAAAGGAACCA
Source organism: Giraffa tippelskirchi (assembly GCF_054371585.1). Taxonomy (NCBI): domain Eukaryota; kingdom Metazoa; phylum Chordata; class Mammalia; order Artiodactyla; family Giraffidae; genus Giraffa; species Giraffa tippelskirchi. Next base: position 84,343,658 of record NC_137276.1, on the reverse strand, counting down.
AAAGGAAAAAAAGATACCAAAGTATTTAGGCTGATATATGCAAGTAATGGGCTTCCCGGGTAGCACAGCAGAACAAATTTGTCTGCAATGCAGGAGCCACAGGAGACTCAGGTCCAACCCCTGGGTTGGGAAAATCCCCTGGAGGAGAGCATGGCAACCCACTCTAGTATTCTTGCCTGGACAGTTCCATGGACAGAGAAGCCTGGTGGGCTACACTCCATGGGGTTTCAGAGTTGGACACAACTGAGCAAGCAGACGTGTAAGCAAGTAATATGCTCACTGGAGATTTTTCCCCCTTAATCTAAACTCTTCTACACTTTCCAGTTTTGAACAGTGATAATGTACTGTTTTCATAACCAGTGAAAACAAAAACACTTCTGAAGGTGCAAAAAGACAAAAAAGGAAAATGATGCATGAAAATGCAGGTCATAGGTACTAAAAAGTTATTGGAGATAAACTAGAGATTTGGCTCCTATTTTTGAGTGGGCAAAGTAAGAAGGGAAATGGATTCAATTGCCTGTCTCCATGCTTTTTATACAGAAAAAAAAAAAAAGCCAGTTTCTAAGGGAAAGAAAAACTCTTCTTGACACACACTCTCACACACCCAATTTTCCAGGACTGAAAAAAAAAAAATGTCTGCAAGGATTTCTCATGGAAGCCCAGGGTGGTGGGCAATGGAAATGGCACCTGTTACAAAGGTAATAGAGTCTTTTCCTCTTCCTTCAGGGGCCCCTTTGACCACGACTTCCCAGACTGCCTTTCTTCACAATCTTATAAAGGACAAATGTACAACCACACCGGAGTCTGTGAGAGCTTCAGTTCTGAGGACCTGCATGCTTGCCCAAGGGCAAGAAAGGTCAAGCACTTTTCTGAGAAGATATAAGGTTGGAAATGGTAGTTTATGGAAAGCTGTGTTAAGTTATTTTTCCTTCTAGAATTTGAATGTGTTCTTTAATACAGACACAAGTTGGGAAGCCATTTTATGCATTAGGAACACTCTGCGTTTGGGGTTAGAATGTCATTGAAATCAGTGGGGGAAGGGGGCAGCATTACCACTCTCCCAATCACCCTCCCCTACAGGCCTGGGCCCTCCCAACAGCCTCCAGGAAATTGTTAATTTAGCTCCTATTTGCATGACCTTTCACCTGGATGAGGACAATGGCCTTCAGGCTTCCCTCCCCCAGTCTCTCAAGTTTTCCTTCTGCCCTCCATCCCTTCCCCACCATCTCTATCAGACAATCCCTTCTCTAACACACCTCCAGACTCATCCCTAGAACAGCTGGGTCTGTGGTCCCCATGACCCTTGACATCCTACTAGGAGACAGTGGGAAGCACTGTGTCTTCTGGAAAGACCACAGGCTGGGAGTCACACATACCTGAGTTCTGGTGTTCTTTTGTTTTTTTGTTGTGTTTCTTTGTTTTGGCCACACCTCACAGCTTGTGGGATATCCAGTTCCCCAACCGGGGATCCAACCCGCACCTTCAGCAGTGAAAGCTCAAGAGTCCTAAGCACCAGATCTCCAGGTGATCCCCACATATGCCTGAGTTTTAATACAGCTCCGATCCTGTACGACCTAAGTGGACAAGCCATTTAACCCATCCTGGTCTCAGCACCCATATCTATGAGACAGGGGTAAAAAAGCCAACAAACAATCCGGTTCCTTTTTGTGAGGGTGAAAAAACGGCTGTTCTGGGAAGCCTGTAATCACCGAGGTCACCTGCCAATTTCATGACCAGTTCACTTCAATTCTCAAGCTCACCTCCTTAGCCAGTGAACTCACAGAAGACAGCTCCAGCCTCCAGCCCAAGACTGGCAACCTTTGGCTCAACAAGCCTGGATTGTATAATACCTAGAGTGCACGTGCACTTGTTAGGCATAAAAATGAAAAGTATTTTATAAATATAAAATCTTGACTGGCCGCAGGATCATGAAAGGCAAAGATAAAAATCTTATCTGCAAAAACAGAATCCACCAGCTTCTTATAGCCCAGGAAGAGGCTTGGTGTTTTTTGGATAAATTTACCCCCCAGTTCATGACCTATTACACTAACTTCATGGAAGGAAGCCACACAACAAAGACTTTCTGAAATAGAGAAGGCCTATGTAATACATTTTGTATTGCTGGAAGCATACGAAGATATAAAAATAGTAATGATTATGAGTGTTTAATTTTGAAAGAATTTGGAGTTCATAGCAACATAAGCTGTTTGCTTATATATGTGGGCAAAGATTTCATGTGCAAGTATAAGTGTTTGGTCTTTTTACTTTTCCTCCTCTCTTAATAAATTACAGAGTTTCACATTAGTTGTGTTGGACATTACTCAGGGCTCCCTCAACCGAGCTGTTACAGCAGGACTTAAAAGCAGCTTCTTCTTTCCTACTACCATCTAGATAGATGATTACATGCAAGTGTTAGTCACTCAGTCACGTCTGACTCTTTGCAACCCCATGGACTGTAGCCTTCCAGGCTCCTCTGTCCATGGGATTCTCCAGGCAAGAACATTGCAGTGGGTTGCCATTTCCTTCTCGAGGGAATCTTCCTGACCCAGGGATCAAACCCAGGTCTCCTGCATTACAGGCAGATTCTTTATTGTCTGAGCCACCAGAGAAGCCCAGTTATAGACAACCACACCAAAGAGATGGGAATATAAAGGCTCTAAGTGTTGTGAAAGTGAAAGTGTTAGTTGCTCAGTCGTGTTCAATTCTTTGCAACCCCATGGACTGTAGCCCGCCAGGCTCCTCTGACCTGCTCAAAGCTCAATTCATATTCAGTGCTTCTTGGCTTCATCCTTCTGCCAATCCCAGTTTCTCTTTAACCTCTCCCTTCATCCTTTCTTTTTTTGGGGGGGAGGTACTAATAGTTCTCTTACAATGGAACACAAGCTCTTTTGATGACAGAAAAGACCCAGTGGAGGCAGAGCAAGGTGTCCTACACATGGTCGGCTCTTGAAAAACAATACTCCTGGGACCCCCAGAATCTTCACAAGCCCAACTGAGGGCATAGGTAAAATATCTTAATTTTTAAAATCAGACATTTAAAGCTCTTTAACTTAGTAGGCCAATTCACCACCCTCTTAATGTTATAACAAATGTTTATACAGACTGAAGATGATTTGCTTAAAAACTGCTAACTAAAATAGGTTTGCAACTTCGTGTTGTGAACCCATTCAGTTAAACTCAGCAGTGTTAAAAATGAAAACTGAAGCAGATTTGCATGAGGTTGATAATTTCCCAGGCAGGTCTTGCCAAATAAATTGGACCCACTGTCAGCAGAAAACAAATGCTATGCCAGTGTTTAATCCTGTACCAGATGGCAAGAAGACTTGCCCAGGACTCACATAAAAATTTGAAAATTTTCCCCAGTTAGAATTAAAATACATATATGTAAAAGGTGGTTCACTTTTTTGTTGTATTTCAGGGATAAATGCTGTCTGTGTTTCAATTACATTAAACATGTGGGCAGTGTCTTCTGATTTAAATTTCAAGACCTAGGAAATGACACATCATATCTTACTCATTTCTTGCATTTCTTTGAGTGGAGCCTTTTGTTGTGCTTTGGTTTTTTGCCAGTGATACTTGGCTCTTCTGACTGACACCAGAGATGGGTCTTAATCACGAGAACAAAGACAGCTGGCATGCACACTTATAATTCTCCCAGGTTCAGAAACATACACTCTCCAGATAGTTCCTCGTGTTGTTTAGTCTCTCAGTCATGTCCAACATTTTTGCGACCCCATGAACTGTAGCCCACCAGGCTCCACAGTCCGTGGGAATTCCTAGGCAAAAATTTTGGAGTGGGTTGCCATTTCCTTCTTCAGAGGATCTTCCCAACCCAGGAATCAAACCCACATCTCCTGCGTCTCCTGCACCGGCAGGCAGATTCTTTACCACTGAGCCACCCAAACCCAGGGAACAGTGGGAGCTGATCAGAGTGGAAGCCCCACAGAAGTAGCAGCTCAAAGCCCACGTCTAAAGTAGCAACCCAATCTGATTAGTAGCCATCAGTAAATTGTTCCCCTCTGTTTAACCCTATCAGTCCAGCTGGATAATAAGGACTTGTCTTTTGAATACATTGACAATTGGAAATAAAGTGCTGGCTCTTCACCTGGCTGAAAGGATGCACAGCTGATGTTTTCTTTTCTTTCTAAAGCAACCAATCTCCCTCCCAAGTTGTCATCTTTCCTATTGTCAGCCCAACTGATGATTCTTTGTCCCAAAGCAGCTTTCATTACATTACAATTGGTTATAATTCTTTTTCTGTTCTGCCAAAATCCTAAACATCACCATCACTTGCTAGTCCAATGCATAAGAATAAAAGATACAAAGAGGTAAAAGTCAAGCTGCAAATGTACTTAGCTGACACATCCATTAGAAAACATTTATATCATTCATAGATTAAGTCCTAAAGCTATAAAAATTGACTCTCTTATGCTATACAATAAAGGTGACTGCTCACATAACACAAGTGTGTTGGCTGAGAAAGCTCATCCTTCTTTGAAACCACAAGGAATTTATAGTTAAAAGGTTCCGGTCAGATTTTCACTTCGGCAGCTCATCAAACATAGCTGCAGTCTATGACACAGGAATAATAACTCATATATAAGTAGGGTATATTTTTAGGATCCTCTAATAAAGGATGATACAAGACCAGAAGCATTATTTTGGTGCATGCTTCCGGTCTCTACCATTCACTTGCTAATTCAAAAAATTTCAGAGTTCTCTGGAATTTCGAATGAATGACAGGGATTGTATTTTTAACTACCAGGCTCTAATCCTCGACTTCCATCTCAGCGGTGCCAAGAAGTCTCCACTTGTTGAAATCAGCAGCAGTAGGAGCCGCAGCAGCATGGAAGGTCTTCGGGCACTTCCATCTCAGCCAGCCTCAGGCATCCATCTAGACGAATCCGGCTTTTCAGAACCTGCTCCATCTGGGCAGAGAGCTGAGTCCTGAAGTGCAGAGTGAGCCCACTTAAGGCTGTAATAATCGTAGTTCCTCCCTGAAGGGATTTATTTACCAGTGTTTGTCCCTGGGGTGAGAAAGCCAGGGACACCATGAAGGCGCCACTTCTGGAGAAAGCCTCTTTGGGAAGCCCATGACTCACGGACATGACCCAGAGGTGTGACTCAGTGACCTCGCTCCGGAGGGTGAGCTTTTGTGTGAGAGGCACCCCCTCATCCCTGCTGAGGTCCCCAGTGCCATATGACTGGGGCAGACCTGACTTCCTTTGTGCAAACTGAGCCAACTCTTGCTTCACCTCACTTTTCCTATTTCCAAAAAAAAAGTGAGAAGAAAAAGGACTGTGTTTCTGTTTGCTTGTCTGCCTCTGGCCAAGTGCCCTATTAAAGAACTTCAGCTATACTGCGATGGTATTATCAACACTCTGGTTTTTCTCGCTTTTCATGTCAGGATCAATAATGGTATTAAAAGATTTATAAACCACATTGTTTCTTGTGTTGAAGCTGAACAACCATGTATTTTACCAGGTTTTATTATTTCCAGGCATCAAGTATAAAACAGGTGCTTGGTACCTATTTTCCCACTTTTTCACAAACAAAAATAAGGGATAGTAATGAGGAGAAGTGAAGATGAGGATCTTAATGAATGGCGAATTCTAAAATTATCAAAGGAAGTGAAAGGCATTCATCCATTCAGTCATTCAACAAATTGTATTTACCCCAGGATAGTATCTTCCATGAGGATGCAGCCCCAAAAGCAGTTCTGGCAAATGTGGAGTGTGGTGAAAATTACTACTGCAAATCCTTTAAATGGGCCATAACGTACAGTTTGCTAAGCTTTGTGTATATTATAAGGTCTTTCAGTAAGTCCAACACAGCCAGATCTTTCCAGGGTTAGGACATGGTACTATTTCTACAGCCAAGCTCCAGATGAAGTGATGCTGTCCCCAAATACTTATGTTGAGATTTGCTAGGCACATAGAATTGAATTCATGCCACTTAAATAGACATATGATCCTGAATGCCTGCAGTGTCCTCTCCTCCCCGGGAGGACGTAACAGAAGATGTAGCGTGGGACCTGGAAGCTGGCGATCAAGTGGGCAGTGGCAATGAAATAAAGGGTGGTATGGAGGGTAAAAAAGCACACACCCTATTTTTATTGTTGCTATAAAAGGTTCAGAGCCTGACATTCTATCTCAATAGCTGCATGTTAGATACGCTCCGGTATCAACAGCATCTGACATCTGGGAAGCAGCTTTAATCTCTCAATCAGTTTTTAAAAGAAAAAATTTTTAAGCTACCAAGCTACTTTAAGTGCTCAAATACTTTGAAAATTGTTTTTCCAGGCTCTCCGTGCTCAACACATGTTTCAACGTGTTGTTTTTCCAGTTGTTCTTAAATGGGACATTGACACACTGCTTGTTCTGGTGGGGCAAAATGAACTAAATGTCACTTGTCCAAGGAAATAGGGCAAAACCTCCAAAAAAACCAAAAATTCTTTTGGGTTAGTCTAGTCTCTCCTCTATTCGTGTGGGGAGAGCCAATTCCTTTTTGGTTTGTTGTGGTTCTTGTTTTTAATTCCAGGAAGAGGATGAGCCACCCTGGTCTTCAGTTACTTTATGCACATGTTTCAATGACAAGACACATGGAGCTAGAGAAGAGACTGGCATGAGCCCCAACCCCGGTCTGGAGAAAGATCGGAGGTGCTTTTCAGAGCCAGCATCCCATTTTGCAAGAAACAGTTTGGAGGAGCAAAGACAAAAGAAGCGGAGTTGAGTTAGGCTTCCCAGCAGGGAGGGGAGAGAAACACAGGAGGCCTTGAAGATAATCACCAGGCAACACTGCTTATGTTTCCTGTAAACCCAGCCCAAAGCGTCTCTTTACATGTATTTCTTTGCATCTTGGGTTGAAAGCATCACCCAAATGAGGCAGTACTGCAAGCGGTTTTGAGCTCTGCAATTAACCAGTTAAGAGACCACAGAAACTTTACTTCCAGCCTCAGTTTCCTCCACTCTGAAACAGGCATAAGAACACCCTTTCATGTGTGAGGCTGTTTTAAATATTTCATCCCATAACAAAACACCCACACAGTGCCAGACACACCCATGACGCTCTATAAATACTAATTCCACTTCTTTCTCTCATGAAAATCTATCCCAACTTTTTACAAAGATCTGAGGAATTCAAATGCAAAATTGTCAGCAAACACCCTAGGGTACAGTGAAAATGGGGAAAGATAAGAGTGGACATTAATTCACTGCAAAAGCTACAGATTTATATGACTTCACATAAAGCAGCTAACTAACCATTGATCCAGAGATGAAAACATTCTCAAAACACAAAAGAACAAGCAAACCACCAGCCTTTCAGTGGCTCCTTCACTACCACCCCTCCCCTCACCCTACATTCTAATAATAACAACTCTCAGATCCAGTGTAAGAAAAGGCCAAAGCTGAGATTCCTCTAACGCCTTTGTTAGGCACTTTTAACGGTGATGAGCATCCCATGTCAGCCCAAGACTTCCAGTCTCATGTATAAAGTAGTAAGGATTTCAGCTTGAAGTGAAAAGCATAAGGCAACACTATAAAAAGAGTACCTAATAGCTTTCCCTCCTTCCTAACAGAAATGCTCAAGAAGTTTTACCCTAATGAAGTTCTTTAAATCAATTACAGGGTGAAAATAGTTCACTCCCATAGTTTACCCCAACATGTAGGGGCACAGATTAGGTACAGAAACACAAGAAGACTTGAAACTTCTGTGAATCAACAAAATGGAAAAACAAATTAGCTTAAAAAGTACTATAGTTTTATACAAAACATGTTAATGCAAAACAAACAAGTTAGCTTTGTACCCACGGGTATATGTTAATCAAAAATATACTACTGTTGGGAATTCCCTGGCGGTCCAACGGTTAGGACTCTGCCTTTTCACTGCTGAGCACCTGAGTTCAATCCCTGGTGGAGGAACTAAGATCCCATAAACCAGGCAGTGCAGCCTATATATATATATATATGTGCGCGCGCGTGTGTGTATATATATATATATATATACACACACACACGCATGTGCACACACATACAAATACTTAACAAAGAACAGAAAATGTATTTTTTCAATTTTTTATGACTTATTCACCCATCCAAACCCCACTGTTCTTCACTAACATATTATAGTTAGCATTAATTCTCATAGTAAAAAACATCTATTTGGGTGTATGCACTTTTAATTTTTATATGATTTTTAAACTTATAGGAAATGGTGTAACAGAAATCAAACATCTTTATATCTTAACACCGACATGGGCTGAGTGAACAGCTTCTTGGTTGTGCCTTTTTACTTGATTGGCAGGAAAAGTTTTCAAACTGGGTTCGCTTGTTCATTGAATCTCCAAGTAAGTGTTCTTAAAAGTGGAGGAAACATGCGTGAATAACGTTTGAATTCCCAGGCCAACATCCTTCCAATTTTTGGAAGGAATACTTTTACTTGTACAAACCTTGATTTGAAGAAAAAATTGTACCAAAAACCCCCACATCAACTCTCTTCAGAATGTGTGATTTAAAGAAAGATAAAAACACAGCTTCAGGAAAAAGTTTTAAAATGCCCTTAAAATGCTCGCCAAAGAACCCACAGCCTCATTGAGGGTTACTCTTACATATTACTAAACTTAACTAGTAACCTCTTTCTGCAGAGTCGTTTGTCAACACATTACAAAATCCTTGAAAAATCTTTGAATTAGAAACTCCTCCACGAAACATATACCAAGGAAACAGAAAGATATGGCCGAGATGGCCAGCTGCTTCTGAATATCTACTCGCCCTCTCTTCTGGGTGCAAGGTGTGGCCAACAGACTAAGTTCGAGACAATAAACAGACTGCTGTGTGAAATTCTAGGGAAGTTCTTTAAATGGAAGGGATAGACAATCTTTTCTGCTTTCCACCCTTCTTTATTCCAGCTTAGAAAGTAGATGTTATGGCCAGAGCTACAGCAACCCTTTTAAATCATGAGGAACAAAAGCTACTCAGTAAGAACAAGACAATAGAAAAGAGACAAGTGCTTGCAGAACCATCACATCAGCCCTTGACCATCTTAATGTTAGAGACAATCTCATTTCATGTCCCTGTTAATTACAAACATAATTCCAAACCAATAAACAAGTATGCAGAATGTATGTGCAAGGATGTCCACTGCAGTTTTATTTTATGTCTCAACTGTGGTAAATGGTTAAGTAAATTATGGGTCAGCCAGACCATGGAAGAATGAACAGACATTACACATGACACGGATCTATACTTGTTAAAATAGAAAGTGAACATAATGCTAAGTGAACATAATACTATTTTGGTTAATACCCAAACATATGAATAAGAGGAAAGTAGGCTTTAGTCATATCTTTAGATTTCTTGATACTTTCTCCACTTTGTACAATAAGCATTACTTTCCAATTAGAAAAAAAAGAGAGAAAGAATGAGAAAAGCTATCCTCCTCTGCCCTGCTCCAAGTAAACTCGCTTCCTGCTGAAAAAAATAACATTGCATTCCACATTCGAACCTGACACTCCTAATTACAGCCTCCAAGAATAAGCCCACAGCTAGAGTGTAGTTGTACTTCTTGTCAGTCCCTTAACTGTGAGCTGGAAAAGGCACCATCCTAATTCTCCCCTGAGTGCTCAGCCTAAAGGTGCTGTGAACCAGGGAGGGGCACAAAGCGGGGTGCGGGGAGCGGGAGAAGGGATAAAGAGGATCAAGGGAAATTCTATAATTAAGCAATATTTCATGGCTGCCTCTGGCAGCTGTTTGAGCGAGCCGGGGGACTGTGAACCAGGCGTCAACAGACTGAGCAGCTCTGTCCTCTGGCAGATCAAGCGGGGCCTGTCATCTGGAGCACTGTCTACACTTCACAGGAGAATCGCAGGCATCTTGTATCCAGCACCTGTCGGCTCTGGAGATGCCCAGCTGCGGTGCCGGTCTTGCTGTCATCTGCCTAATCCAGAAGGGAGAGGCATTTATTGTCTCTTGAAAGATTAGGGTGCAACTATCTTTGATTCTCTTCTCATGAAAGAGAATGCATGCCTCCTGTTCCTGTGTTTGTTTTCTTCTCATGCCTCCTGACTTCTTTTCTTATTAAAGGAAGAAAACTACCCTTGCAGCTGTATTTTTCATTTTTTAACCCCCACGTTAATTACACAGTCATTCCAAATAATGGTTTAAATTTAGTCTGATGACCAACCACAAGCCTCTTCTCCTCCCACTCCAAGGCACATCCTGTCTTCAGAACTGCTAAGCAGTTCCCACTGAGTTGGAGAGGAACTCTGTGTAAAGAAAGAAGCAGGATAAAGATCATAATAATGGTCAAAGGAAATGGTATTTTCTCTACAGGACACATTTAGATTTTTCCTTTCCATGAGACTTTTTTTTAAAGGATGTTGAATTGAAGGAGATTTTAAACAAGCTTTCAAGTTCTCAGTAGTTCCAATATTGGATCGAGTGTGGAAGACCCACAGCAGATATTCAAAAACTACTCATGAAATAAATTATTTTAAAAAGCAAGGAGGGAAAAAATGTATTTAATGAGCTTCCTTTAACAAAATAGTTTGTTTCTCAGTGACTGTACCAAACAAATCACCCATATCTTATGTATCCTCATCTATCAAGTGTTCAAAAAACTCTTCCAGGAAAGTTTGTTCTTTACTGGTCCCTGGAAGGACATGAAGGCTAGAGGATGCTGTAACATCCTCTAAAACAAATGAAAGTATTATTAATTTATTCTAGTTTGATTCAGCAAACTGGTCAACTGAACCACCACCAAGTGCTGCTCACCATGGACCCTGAAAGTACACCACCTCGGGCATATTGCAGACACTCAGTAAATGCTTTTTGTTGCTCCTGCTGTTGCTGCTGGGTTTTTGGCCACACTGCATGGCTTGCGGGATCTCAGTTTCCCAACCAGGGATTGAAGCTGGGCCACAGCAGCGAAAGCACCAAATCCTAATCACTAGATCGCCAGGGTATGCTGTGCTTAGTCACTTCAGTTGTGTCTGATTCTCTGCGACCCCATGGACTATAGTCCACCAGGCTCCTCTGTCCATGGAATTTCCCAGGCAAGAATACTGGAGTGGGTTGCCATTTCCTACTCCAGGGGACCTTCCCAACCCAGGTATCGAAACTGAGCCTCTTGCGTCTCCTGCATTGCCAGACAGATTCTTCACCACTAGCACCACCCTTATGTATACAGACTGCCAGGGAAGTTCCAATAAATAAATGTTTGTCAAATGAATGAATGAGTGAACATACAAATGAAGTTAATAGTGACATTCACTAATAGTGACAGCCATGATAATAATGACTCTTAGTCATACATCACAATATTCACAGTAATGATGGTAATAATAATGTCTGACAGCAACAGTTGACATGTATATAGCACTTCATAGCTCCAAAAATTACCTTAATTGGACCCACACATAGCAGATTTACTAACCTTCATTTTTAACATCCAGAAATTGAGTTGGGAAAAGTTAAACGACTTAATAAATTTCCTAATGTTCTACGTGACACAGCTGAGAGCCCAATCTTATTCTAGAGTTGGGTCTTGGGCTTTTTTTCCATAACGTGATACTGCCTTGTAAACCCAAAGAGGCTGACGCAAATAATCTGAACCTTTAGGAAGGAAGGCGGAGAAGGAAATGGCAACCCACTCCAGTCCTCTTGCCTGGAAAATCCCATGGACAGAGGAGCCTGGCAGGCTACAGTCTGTGGGGTCGCTAAGAGTCGGACATGACTGAGCAACTTCACTTTCACTTTTCACTTTTCACTTTCATGCATTGGAGAAGGAAATGGCAACCCACTCCAGTGTTCTTGCCTGGAGAATCCCAGGGACGGGGGAGCCTGGTGGGCTGCCGTCTATGGGGTTGCACAGAGTCGGACATGACTGAAGCGACTTAGCAGCAGCAGGGAGGAAGGAAAAGAGGGTACAGACAGTTGGTGCTGCCGATAGTCTGACTTTGTCCTGGAACAAAGTCACCTACAGGCTTGGTCCCACAAGACAGACTCTTCCCCACATCGTCTTGCTTCAACAATCCCACCTCGTGGGCTTCCCAGGTGGCTTAGTGGTAAAGAATCCACCTGCACTCTGGAGACACAGGTTCAGTCCTTGGGTCAGAAAGATCACCTGGAGGAGGAAATGGCAACCCACTCCAGTATTCTTACCTGGGAAATCCCATGGAGAGAAGACCCTGGTGGGTCTTCTACAGCCTATGGGGTTGCAAAAGAGTCAGACGTGACTGAGCACACACTGATCATCCCTCCTCATCCCTCCTGACCCCCTTGAGTCATGGAATGTATGCACTTGCCTGCAAAGTTGACCTTTTAACTGGCCTGGTTTTAATCAGGCCCATCCGGTCAAGAAAAAGGACTCCTGTGACAGTAAAACAAATTACCTCCATGTGATCCTGTAGTTGATGTTAGGGAGGAAGGAGAGGAAGAAAGACAAATACTACTTTAAAAAAGTAAACCAAATACAAAGCCAGACTCTCTGCTGTGACTTAAAAGGAAGAGGTAAAAAGACTCTGAAGATGGATTTTGAGACACAAAGGTAGCAACCGAGTATGGCTCTCAAGAGCAGGGCTCCCAGCCAGAACTGAAGCTGTTAAAGGTCCCGCCTCCTGCAAAGTGCCTTCCTTCAGAAACTCTGACAATAACAGCTTCAGCCTGACTTGTCTTTGGTCTTTATTAATGTTGATTACTAGGGAAAATATTCAAATATTGATGTTTTTGATGTTTGATAAATGTGTTCATTTATAATTCTATTAATGTTAGGTTATTAACTTTTATAATTGACTATAATTGGCTTCCCAGGTGGCTCAATGGTAAAGAATCTGCCTGTAAATGCAGGAAACACAGGAGACCTAGGTTCAATCCCTGGGTTGGGAAGATACCCTGGAGGAGAAATGGCAACCCACTCCAGGATTCTTGCCTGAAAAATTCCGTGGACAGAGGAGAGGAATCTAGAGGGCTACAGTCCATGGGGTCACAAAGAGTCCGACACAACTGAGCGACTGAGCACACACACACATAACTATAATTACTTAAGTGTAGATTAATCTTTCCCACTTATTTTTTTAATGGGAAAAAAGAAGTATTGGAGATAATTCTAAGCTACTTTTCCTAAGCTACTCCCTTTTAGCTTTTTACAATATTTACATTTTTAACATTTACACAAAGTACATTTTTGTAGTGTGCTCTGAAATGAAAACAGCTATATTAGAAGAAACAGCTAAGAACTGTTAGGATCTGGATTCATTTTAAATGACTTTTTGAGAAAAGGGTCACATTTGCATACTCAGACATATAATTTTAATACAAAGTGCAAGAATATGTGCACGTATTAATTATCATATGCTGTCTGTCTATGTGAGGAAAGACAAGTCTGTTATTACACTGAAATGAAATCAAGAGGAAAATGACAGAAACATGACTTTATATGACTATCTAAATAAACTACCTGTATTTTCTTATTTTGCTCCAAAATGTTCCTTGAACAAATTTTTGTCAACATGGCCCTACAAGGGCTTCCCTGGGGCTCAGACAGTAAAGTATCTGCCTGCAATGAGGGAGACCCAGATTTGATCCCTGGGTCGGGAAGATCCTCTGGAGAAGGAAATGGCAACCCACTCCAGTACTCTTGCCTGGAAAATCCCATGGACGGAGGAGCCTGGTAGGCTACAGTCCATGGGGTCGCAAAGAGTAGGAGTGAGCGATTTCACTTTCTTTCTTTGGTCCTACAAAAGGAAGATAAAATAAGCCAGGTTGAGCTTTGGTCTGGAAAATTCCCATAATCCTGGTAACAACTATTTTGACAAAAATATGAAAATGAAAGTGTGCCGTGAGGTGGGGGTATGGGAGGTAATTAACACTAAGTCATTCTGTAGGGAAAGACACTTCTGAGTCTGCCAACAGCCTCACTTCACAGATGGACCTCATCTGACATTCAACCTAAATCAAATCTACTTCTCAGGTGACAAAAGCTTTTGGGTTCAGTCATACTGGCTATGAGGAGATGCATTTATGGGCAGTGTAACCTCAAGTACATTCTATGGGATTTAAGTCCTAGAAGATAATACCCCAAACCTGCACCCAAAAGAGTGTTGTTATCAAATAAATTTGGGAAACACTGAATGCTAAATTTCCCTCCTAAATTGCATTATTACAAAAAGCTCTGTGTTTGAATTAACTTAACCTAACATTTATTTTAGGTGTGATCTTTTCCTTCACTTTATTAATACGTTGTAGAATATATTTTGGACTTCCCAAGTGGCGCTAATGGTAAAGAACCCACCTGCCAATGCAGGAGATGTAAGAGACGAATGCTCCAACCCTGGGTCAGGAAGATCCCCTGGAGAAGAGCATGGCAACCCACTCCAGTATTCTTGCCTGGAGAATCCCATGGACAGTGAAGCCTGGTGGGCTATAGTCCATAGGATCCCAAAGAGTCAGATACGACTGAAGCAACTTAGCATGCACTCATGCAGGCAGAATACATTTTAGGAATCAGAATATACCATTTGTGGTATTTATTCCAAGCACAGCATCAGACTCAGTTCAGCAGCACTGCCTGAACACACAATGTTCTTCAGATGTGAAAGTGAAAGTGTTAGTTGCTCAGTTGTGTCCGACTCTGCAAACCCACGGACCGTAGCCCACGAGGCTCTGTCCACAGGATTCTCCAGGCAAGAATACCGGAGTGGGTTGCCGTGCCCTCCCATACTTCAGATATTATATAGCACTATTTTTATACCCAACTGACTGGAACTAAAAAACATAGGCAGCTCACATCCAGAATCAGTGGGCAAATGTGAGTGTAATGCTATGAAGCTATAATACCAAAGCAACCTGATGACAGAGTTTATCCAAAGCAGAGTTCATTTAAAGATTGTAGAGCTGGAGAGAGATAGTGAGAGAAATATATGAGCATGTATATGTATATTACGATTTCAAGCTATTCCATGTTTGTTATATACATTTCCATTTATGAAAGCTGGAAATTAAACTTGTGTTTTTAAAAAGTGAACTGTGTTTGCACCCAGAAGCTTTTAGTTTTCTTCCTTACTTCAAAATCGGGAGCTTATAAGAGTCTGTCTATTCTTAGTGTGCCTTCAAAATGTAGCTTCCTTGGCTCGGGGGTCACAGCTGCTGCAAAGCACTCTGGGTGGCTCCTCTCCATCCCCTTAAAACAACTGGTGGGAACCCAGCACTTAGGCCATCAACCCAGCTGTTCAATCTCACTTTCTAATTTTAGCAAGTCACTTTGCAACTAATGTCACTAGGGCATGTCACATTGAAAACCACACCAGAGAAGGTTGATTCCTATCTGCTCCCCACCTCCACCCCCTAAAAAATTTTTTAAAAACTCCAGGCACACAGAGCAAAGTCACCCATAGATACCTACAACAATACCACCCAGATGCACATTGCAGGAGCCTCATGACCTGATTTACATGGGGCATACTGGTGATCTAGTATTCTTGCCTGGAGAGTTCCGTGGACAGAGGAGCCTGGCAGGCTACAGTCCACAGGATCGCAAAGAGTCTGGACACAACTCGGCAATTAACACCACCAGTACCACTGGTGATCTAAGAAGGCTTCACTGGACACTACAAGTAGGCTTCCATCTCCCCGCTTAGTTCAGCCCATTAGATGGTTACCTATTAGCAGCTGCAGAGCCCAACAGCCTGGAAATTCATGAAAACCAACCTTGGGTCAAGAGACTTACACATACACTGTGCTGCCAGCCTTCTTACTAGAATGCAGGATGCATGCTTTTCCGCACTGTTAATGTACCATAAAATTGTCATGAAGCCTTCATAACGTAATTACTTGCACCGAATTGATTATACATGCCCCCAGCCTCGTTTTCTTTATTTCCTTTTTTTCTCCAACTGCATGCTCAGTGTAATTTACTTGTCCCAAAGCCAAGCAATTTCAGAATTATCTGACTATTTATTATCCATTGTGAGTTACTAATTAAAATAATTTCCTTCCGTGAAAAATAGTTGCTCTTTTCCTGAATTCACTTCGAGATGCTCATCACTGAGGAGAACTCCAGGAATGCCTTGCTAAGCTCCCCTATAATTGACTGCCTCTATTGTTAACATATGCGTGGACTTAAAAAACATTAAACGACTTATCCAAATGGGAACAAAATGCCCTTTGAGTTCCATTGATAACTTAACCTTTAGCGTTTTGGATTAAATCCCATTTCTCGAGAAGCAGGGGGAGCCTCTGAATGAAACCATTATGTAAAACATTGTTGTGGGACTTATTCTGTGTGAAAATATATACAATATATCATTTACAATGTCTTTGATTGAAGGTGGGTTTTCATAATTTTGAACTAAAATATACATATCTTTTATGGCTTCTCTAGTTTGTGCTCATTCTTTTAGGGAACTAGAAGTAATTTTGAGCAGACAAATGAACCCATCACACCAGACATCAAAAGAGTGATACCCTTGGGGACTGTGAAGGTCTAGAAGAGGGCAGATGGGGTACTTCTTGGTGCTAGGAAAGTCTTATTTCTTGAAAGCTGCTTACGTGGGTGTGTCCAATTTCCGAAAATTCAACAGGCAACATACTTAAGATCTGTGTACTTTTCTACAAAAATTATAGTACATTTTTAAGGTAATTAAGAGCAATGTCATTTTTTTTAATTATTTCAATTTTAAAAAATAATTTCTATAAAAGAAAAAAGATGCGGTTGGCATCTAGTAGAGACATAAACATTAACCTAAAGTGTTTACCAGGAACAGCATTAAAGCTAGTCTATTTTTCTACTTTGTTTTTTTTTTTTTTTAATGGTGCAAAATATTTCCTTTGAACAAACCACTGTAAAAAAACAAACAAACAAAAAAACAACCTGAAACAATTGGGAAAGTCTGAGTAAGCACTGGGAATTAGGTGATATTAAGAAAGTATTGTTTGTATCTTGATTTCATGCAATAAGAAATACACAAACTGACTTAAGTATTTTTGTCAAAATTTTCAACCTAATGTAATCCTAAGAAACCCAAGTGGAATACTAGTCTAAAAAAATTTTTAAACTTAATATTGTGAGAAAGAAACAAAATGGTAAACGGGAGAGGAGCACTTTTCTGAATCAAAACAGAGGCATAAAACTATAGTATGGAATATGTGAACACACACAGTGGCAAAAGATATTTTGCAACTGGGAGAATTTGAACAAGGGCTATATATTAAGTTATATTATTTAACAAAGGCTAATTTTCTTGGGTAATCGTGGTATTTGCTATTGTGCAAAAGAATGTCCTTACTCTTAGGAGCTGCATGCTGAAGTATACAAGGGTGAAATCATGGTTTAGTGAAAAAAGAAACTACACACAGAGAGATGTGTGGTGAAACATTTAGAATTGCTGAATTCAAATGAAGAGTGTACTCTTCTTCAGTACTTCTCTGGGTTTGAAAATATTCAAAATTAAAAAAAAAAAATCATTGTTAATTTCTTTAGGTCTGAAAATGACAATTTTGTTATGCAGGAATATGTCTTTAATTCTTAGAGATAAGTATTCAAGTATTTAGAGTTAAAATACATCTATTATTTGCTTGATAATACTTCCATTGAAGAATAGGATACAAATATGGCAAATGTTAACCATTTTTAAATCTAGGTAAGGGGTTTATATAAATATTATAAATAGGCAGTCATTGTACTTCATGCATGTTTGAAATTTTATATACAAAAAAGTCAAAAATAGCAAGTTTTGTAGTATTTCTTCACTCTCTCTCTCTTTTGCTTTTTGGGGGGGCCACACCGTGGGGCATACAAGATCTTAGTTCCCCGACCAGGGATTGAACCCGTGCTCCCTGCAGTGGAAGCTTGGAATTTTAACCACTGGACTACCAGGCGAGCCCTTTTTCCTCTCTTTACCAATAAAAATCTTCCCAACTTTTTCTGGTCTCAAGTTATCAAAATAAATTTCAGTAGAATTCCTCTCCTATCAGTAAGTGATAGAGCTTGGAGAGACACCATTAGTTCAGTGTACCTACAATTCTATTTGTAGAGTCAAACAGCACACTTCCCTCTCAACTTATTATAATCAGAGAGGGGATGGTAAGGAGAAGGCAATGGCACCCCACTCCAGTACTCTTGCCTGGAAAATCCCATGGACGGAGGAGCCTGGTGGGCTATAGTCCATGGGGTCGCGAAGAGTCAGACACGACTGAGTGACTTCACTTTCAATTTTCACTTTCATGCATTGGAGAAGGAAATGGCAACCCACTCCAGTGTTCTTGCCTGGAGAATCCCAGGGACGGGGGAGCCTGGTGGGCTGCCATCTATGGAGTCGCACAGAGTCGGACATGACTGAAGAGACTTAGCAGCAGCAGCAGCAGCAGCAGGGGATGGTAAATGTGCTAAGAAAAATACTGTTTTTTTCTCCTGGACCATTCTACACTGGGGAATTAGCTCTGGTCCCCGAAAATCTTTGCTGGAACCCAACCAGGCCCTGGCACCACAGCTCTCCCAGGAAAACCACTCTGTCACTTGCTGCTAAGTCAGTGCACTGACTCAGAAAAGTACATTGATTCAGAAAAGGAGAGCCTATTTCACAGTGGCTGTTTGACCCCAGGAAGTAAGAAACTGTAGATTTTAATCCACAAGGAAGCAGCTCTGCTGCAGTGGGCCTTTGATGGGGACCTGCCCTAATGTGAGTTTTCTCTGCTGTTAGGACAACAGAGGGCAAAAAGCCCTGAGAGCGGCACCTAATCCCTTAAACTCAGTCTCTGGAGGCCATATTGCACAACAGGCAAGAGTGTAGGTGGAGGAGTTAGAAAAAACTTGGTTTGAAGGCCACATCTGCCTCTTACTAGCTATGAGACCTTGGACAAGTTACCCAGCCTCTCTCTAATTCTCAATTTCTTTATCTGTAAAATGATATCACAAGTAGAGCCTGCCTAACAGGTTGAGGCAGTGGGGGGGATGGGGGAAGGTGGTCAAAAAGTGCAACTTTCAGTTAAAAGATAAGTTTTGGTGATATAATGTACAGCAGGACTCTAGTTAACAATACTGTATTGTATATTTGTAAGTTGCTTAGAGAGTAGATCTTAAAAGTTCTCATCACAAGAAAAAAATCTGTAACTATGTGAGGTGATGGGTGTTATTCATCATTTTGCAATATATTAATATGCTGGTGGTGGTGTTCAGTTGCTAAGTCATGTCCGACTCTTTCTGACCCCATGGACTGCAATATTTTGCAATACACACATACCAAATCATTATGTTGTACATTTTAAACTTTGGGAGTGTGACTTAACCACTCTGCACCTCAGTTTCCCACCAACAGCTATGGCATAAAAAAGACCTTCAAACAAAGCCTGGCAGGTAGAAAGCCATCAATCAGCATTACCTACCATTTTATTATTAGGACTAAAGCATCCACCCCACAAATTTATCTTGAAATTAAAGTTACTAAAGCACAGAAAGCTCTTAGCATTGTGCCCAGCACATCATAATTGTCTATAAATGTTTGCTATATGTCTGGAGACAAAAATGGCAGAAAATGGATGTTGCTGGCATCTAGTAGGTGGAGACCAGGGATGCAGCTCCACATCCGATGATGCATAGGATAGCCCCACAGTTAAGCCACAGGGTATTGGCAGCCTGGATGGGAGGAGAGTTTGGGGGAGAATGGATTCATGCATATGTATGGCTGGGTCCCTTTTCCATCCACCTGAAACTATTACAATATCGTTAATTGGCCACTGCTACTGCTACTGCTAAGTCACCTCAGTCGTGTCCGACTCTGTGCGACCCCATAGGTAGCAGTCCAGCAGGCTCCACCGTCCCTGGGATTCTCCAGGCAATAACACTGGAGTGGGTTGCCATTTCCTTCTCCAATGCATGAAAGTGAAGTCGCTCAGTCGTGTCTGACTCTTAGCGACCCCATGGACTGCAGCCTACCAGGCTCCTCCATCCATGGGATTTTCCAGGCAAGAGTACTGGAGTGGGGTGCCATTGCCTTCTCCGCCAGGTTAACTAATGAAATAAAAACCTGATAAAAACTTTCTCTGGTGCCTCCGGTTCAAACAGCTCCCCCTAGTTCTGGGGCAGGCAGCAGCTATTGGGATGGCTCTTCCTTATTCCAGACTCTTCTAGGGAGCTCACTGTTTCTTGGCCTATCACCTGGGTTGTTATTTTGTGCCCTCTCTGCTTAAACTACTGTAATAATTGTTTCTGTTTAAGAAGACTCAGCGACACACTGGGAGCCCATCTTCAGTGACAAGCACACCCAGAAAACGGGCGACTCTGAGAGGGGCTCAGGACGGACCGTGTTCTATCGCCTCCTCAGGAGGGCTCCCCCTGTGGAGTCTGCACTCCAATACAAAATTAAAAGTTTAATAAAAAGAAAAAAACTACAGGGTGTCAAATGCTGATAGGGCTGAAGCTGATAAACTGCTACAGAAAAAAAAAATACAGTTTTGTGGTGGGGAGGACATTCACAGAATGGAGAAAAAAACCTGTTTGCTATTATTACTGGACTTCACAGTAGTTCTGTTAAGTAAGCAATGCCAATATTAGCACTTTGCAGATGAGGAAACAGTGTATGAAAAAGACACAATGACCTTCCCTCTGTTACATGCTATCAACAGTGACTACCACTCCGTGTTACTTCCTAAAATTCTCTACACCTCAAGGATCCAGTAGGAAGGGGAGAGAGAGGAAAAAAAACCCCACTAAAATAGCGTTTGAAGATATACTCATGAACATCAGCCTAAGCATTCTGAAGCTAAGATTAAAATAAAAACTAGTAAGTGATGGAAACAATTGTAGACTGCCCTGAGAAAGATGCTGGGAGTTGAAGCAACCCTGGACACAAGTGGACTTAACTTTGTGCCACAGAAAGCTCCTGCTGAAATCCTTTTTCGTTTGGTTTATTTTAATCACATTTTAAACGCAGAGAGAGCTCCCTTTGAAAACTAATTCTGCTAAAAACCTTTCTAGAAAGTCAGTGATTATTTTTTTTCTAAAGAATTGACCTCCCACCCACTTTATCAAGTTATTATAGATACAGATTTTTCTGTACCTGTTTAAAATAATCAGCACCTGTATTCAAGAGAGTGCATACCTTCAGGTGGGTGTTGGTCCATCTCAGGTAGAGTGATGGTCCCTAAACATGTGACAATACTGAACACAGGTGATGGTGTTTAATCTATGCAGTGGACCAGAAGAAGCCACAAAGGCAGATTCTCCCACCAGATACTTTGCATAATCTCTGTTTCTCAGCAGCACATTAGCTTAAATCTTACAATGCAAAACTCACAGCACAATGCCAAAGTCAAGAATACAACTGAGAGTACTTTCTTGACACTATTAGTACTGGTTACCACCCAGCTGTTGGCCTCCTACAGAATCTCAAGAATCTTCCTTGCATGGTTATCTCATTTAATACAACAATCCTGCAAAGAGAGATTATCCCCATTTTATGAATGAGGAACTGAGGTTAAAAAAGTTTATGTTCTGAGACTTGCCTGAAGCCCCAAAGCTCATAAATCATGTAGGAATCTGGACCCAGGCGTGCCTGGCACCAACGCCAAGCACTCTTGAAATTTTCTGTAATCTTGCTAGTGTACCTCAGATGAAAAAAGAAGATTCTCAGAATCTTAAGAATCTGAATCCAAAATTAAAAGAAAATAAATATTTTAAAGAATTAAGCCTAGTAGAGTCCAAGAATTCCCCCATGGGCTCTGTGCAGAGCAAGCCATCACTTTCTAAACAAACGCAGGCTGCTGGGTGCCCCACCCCTGAGTCTGGCGCCTCCTGCTTGGTTCGAAGAGGCCACAGTGGTAACCATGGTCTCTGGTCCCCTACTATCTGTCCTGGGTTGGCACATGACTCCAAGCTTAACTTTTATAAGTCCAATCACAGCTGGGGAAGTTGATGTGGTATTAAAAGAGAAACAGAGGGACACAGAGCAGGTGGGGGTGAAGAAAAATCAAAAGGGGGTAAGAACTAGCACTCCCCTCTCACTGAAGAATGTGAGTCCGTTGCTGGGCAACAACGAGAAGAAAAGCAGTTGACAGCCATTCTAGCATTTGCAGTTGGCCTTCAGTTCAAGAAAAGTAACACTTGCTTTTAGCTTCTGCCTCTGTGCTACAGAGCTGCACTTAGATAAATTTATGTTTTCCATATTTTTATTCATTTTTACCTTCCAATTGGCAGACTTTCTTTCCAAGTCTCTTCAAGGAGATATAAAACTCAACTGAATGGAGAAAACTTATAAGAGTAGCATCATTCAGGCTTTTTTGTTTTTTTTAAGCAAAATAAATATAGGTGGTGTTTTTAATCACTATAACTTGCAGTGGTAGGTATAACCACTCAGCGTGGGTGAAAGGGGTGAGGCTTCATGACACTTTTGATCATACTGTCCCCACAGTTTTACACATTCAAGAAGGTGGCTTACTCATTTGCAACAACATGGATGGACTTAGAGATTATCATACTAAGTGATGTAAGTCAGACAGAGAAAGACAAATGTCATATGATACCACTCATATGTGGAATCTATAAAATAATAATAATAATATAAATGAACTCACAAAACGGAAACAGACTCATAGATATAGAAAACAAACATGTTACCAAAAGGGAAAGTGGGGGAGGGACAAATTAGGAGTTTGGGATTAACATATACACACTACTGTATGTAAAATAAACAACAAGGACCTACTGTATAGAACAGGAAGCTATATTTAACATTTTGTAATAACATAATGGAAAGGAATCTGAAAAAGAATACATGTATAACTGAATCACTTTACAGTACACCTGAAACTAATACGACATTGTAAATCAACTATACTTCAATCTTAAAAAAGGTTGGCTTACTTGTTTAGATTTTCTTAATTTGACAAAAATGAGTAAAATTTTGATAAATTTCTTTCTATTTTAGTGACAGAAGCATCAAACCTAGGGTTTTAGCATTTTTATATTTAAAATTCTATTTTATGTTTCAGCCCTCAGGAGAAAAATACATTTAAACAGACTTTTCCATAAGGACTAACAGTTACACATCCAAATGCAGCTCACAGTGTTATTTTCAGAAAAGAGCCTTGCAAGGATGTTTCAGATATACACATCACCATGCCCCATGCCCATCAAGCTTTGTATAACAACGTAAATAGATTGATAATTAAAACATCAGGATTCTTTAATACTCACCCAGATTCCACCCCAGATATCTCTATCAATGGTCACTGATTATAACACCATAAATCATAACATCTACTACCCTGTGTAAGCACTGTAACTTTCCCCAAGAGAACTCCTGTGTTGCTCAAGCTCTTTGTGCTATGTAAAGCTCACAAGTAGCCTACAGAGAAGACCAGATGTACAGGTATCTTTAAGGCAGCCTCACCCTACTAAATAAATGGTCTTACTACTAATAGTATTCAGCAACACATATATATTCATCATGTATTAGAAGGGCTGTGCTTCTGAAAAGCTGTTATCAAATGGGGTTTCCCAGGCAAGAGTACTGGAGTGGGGTGCCATTGCCTTCTCCGTGTTATCAAATAGCTCTTTTTAAATCTAAGCCCCTTTTCTCTTTCACTTACATATGATCAGAGCTTACTCCTAGGAGACAAAAATGTACATTCCATGCACACCTTGGATATTAAGAAATGGAAAAAACACCCGAGACCATATAATCTAACTTCTTTGTTAATCTGTCTTCTACATCAGTGTGCCACATTCCTAAGTGACAGCAAGAAGCATGAGAATCACACACCTCACAGAACATCTCAACCCACCCCACGGAGGAAAGGGAACCTGACATGGGCATGAGGGTTATCTTTTTCTGAGTGCAAGCCCAGGAGATCTCTCATTATTCGAGGGATCTGTTCACCATTCTGAAGACTGGCACTATCAACAGTCTACCAATGGCAGCAACTGGTTTTATCTGAGGCTTAGTTTTATAAGGTGAAAAAGTGACTGCCTTATTATTGAGGGCAACTTATTACATATAGACTTTATATATTATGATTTGTGTATAAGAGCAATTTAATGATATCTGTACTATAAAATTATCATTGATTGATCAACCAATTTTTAATCATATGCCATTGATGTTCCATTCCTGCCACATCTGAATGTCAGTCTATAAAGTAAGAATTCCAAAACTTCAAGAACAAAGGTCTACCATGGGAACATTATTCAGAAATTAATGTCACTCTACATAGTACTGATGTGTAGATTAACAGCTGGATATTGGAGGGAAGATTTGATTCATCAAAGTTAATAGGCAGGGGGAAACAATGGGTCTGATTAACAAATGGATTATTCTTAGACCCTTGGCTAATTTCAAAAGGCTAAGCTTATTGGTTCCCATGGCAGAAAATGCAGAACAAATAACCAGGTTAATCACTGAAGTTCAAAAAGTTTCGCCAGTAATGGTCGTCAAGGGCTCTGTGTCCAGGAAATCCCGCCAGACAGGCACTGTTTGCAAAAGGCTGGGAAATATGGTCCACTGCCATCAAAAACAGATGAAAAGCAGGATTTGGTTAAAAGAGTGAGTCTTTGCCCAAGCAAAACCTTTCCAAAATAAAGAAACAGTGTACGCCAGCTGCCAACTGATCTCGGCTGAAAAGAGGGGACAGTCCCGTACTGCTGTTCATTATACTGACTCTCAGTACTACTAAATGGTGTTAAGTGGAAATAAGACTCAATCAGAGAAGACCCTGACAACCCTGACAGTGTAGTAATATCCCAAACTAAAAGACTAGGATTATCACTATATCACATGTTTTTTAAACTTAAAAGTAAAATATACCCAGATATTATCTATCCAAGTGTTAAGAGAAACTACAATAACAGGAGGAAGGATTTAGCCATGTGTTCAAAAACAACCAAATTCCAAGCATTTTCAGAATATCTCCAGGATATCTTTAAAAGAGCAACAAGGTATATATTATGGGCTTCCCAGGTGGCTCAGTGGTTAAGAATCCGCCTGCCAATGCAGAAGACACACATTCAGAAAGATCCCTTGGAGTAAGAATGGCAACCCACTTCAGTATTCTTGTCTTGGAAATCCCATGGACAGAGGAGCCAGTGCATGGGGTTGTAAAATAGTGGGACATGACTAAGTGACTAAACAACAGCAACAAAAAGGTATATTTTATACAGAGTTATAAAACAGGGCAAGGGATTATTAATAAGAACCTTTTCTAAAAATAATGTCATTATAGCAGTACTCCAAGACTCTACCTGTAACAGAGAAAGAGTCTATAGGAAGTCTCCTACGGAAATATAATTCTGTTAATATATGTAAAGTGCCTGGTACAGAGTAAGCATTATGTAAGTATTAGTTGAGCTAATAAAGACACATGCCCAAAAGCGGAAAGAAAAGCCTGCCAACTTTCTCATCCAATCCTAACACAGTGTGCCTTTCTCATCCCTCCAAGAAACTCAAGCTGAGATCCAGTCCTCTGTTCCTGACATTCTGTTCACCTGAACAGCAATAGAAAAACAAACGTCACAACAAGCATGAATTTCAGCTCATGCACCTTCCTTTACACGTTGGTAGGAAGAAGGCCACATCCCCAAGATAGGAATCACCCTAAGGCTACCCATGTGATCCATTAAATGAAGTTCAAATAAAATGTTTCCTTAAATCGTGAAATTGCCTGTTTAAAATTCACATTATCAACTACTTGACCAAGAGAATATGGTGCCAGTTTCCAAGCCCAAGTCTTTAAAAACTTGCAACTTCTACTTTCTGTCTCTTGGAACGTTCATTCTTAGAACCTAGCCAGCATGTCACAAGGAAGCTCAAGCAGTCAATAGAGAGACCCTAATGTGGAGAAACTGATGCACCCAGCTGACAGCCAATACCAACTTGCTAGCCATGTGAGTGAGCTGCATTGCAGAGGTTATCTAAGCCTAGGCAAGCCACTCTAATGGGCACTGTGGAGCAAAGACAAGCTGTTCCTGCCAAGTCTGATCAAACTGCAGATTAGGAAGCAAAATTAATAATTGATGTTTTAAGTCCCCCCTCTCCTCTCCCACAAAAAATCACATTATCACAGTAAAACACAGATCTATGCTCAGGTTAATTAATCAACATTCCTGAGGTTAAAATATACAAATTCTAAGAGATGGGTGCATATTTTAAAAGAAGCAGCCAAAAAATGACTATTTCTCCTTTTCTTGAAACTTCAGGATCAATTCTCCCCGAGAATTTTCCCATAGTTAAAATGTAATACTTTTCTAGTTCACAACCAGTACAAATACCCACAAACCAATATATGCTCTAATTTTTCATTCTATATTATCGTTCAAACAAAGCAGTATGACCAAGGATATGAAAAACCTTTGTAGATTTTTTAAAACAAAGTCCTATTCCTTACACACCTTATAAAAGTCCTTTAAACTACTTGAGAAATTTGTGCATATTTACAACATCTAGAAAACAATCCTAAAGGCCACATAACAAGTAAGCAACTTTGTATACAGTATGCAGTGGCTGCCTCAATACAGAAAGAATTCAATGTAAGCAAGATGTGAACGTTGGGGTGCACTAGATCTCATTTATATTTATTCAAAGAGTTTTACACTGGTGGTTGCGGTAGGTCTTATTTCTATCAGATTTTAAACTCCTTTTGAGTCCCACATCTAACTTACCACTAACAACCACAAACCAGACCCCGCTAGAAAAACTATCAATATGCATTTTTTCGACACTAAAATAGTGCTAGGGGGAAATGAGGAAACAGTAAAGAAGTTTTCCCACAGAGAAGAATTGTATCTATGTAGGGTTCAAAAAAATGTTAGGAAAACTCAAGGCAAAGTTCAATTACATTTTCATTCTCAAAGTCACAGTGTAACAAAATATTTTAAAATCTTTCATATTTATGAATGAGCATTCACATCTATTTTTGCTAACAACTACTTTGTAATGATCTGGATTAAACAATAAGGGAAGGATGTGAACAAAGGCAACTCGAGATGAGAAGATGTTTCAGGCAGCAAAGATCCTCCCTCTTTCATTGCACTCTGAGCCCTGACCAGCCCTCAAATCCCAGCAGTCATAGGATCCTAAGCACTTGGTATAAAGCAGGTGTCCTCAACCGGGCCGCACAGCAGGAGGTGAGCAGCGGGCAAGCAATCCAAGTTTCATCTGTATTTACAGCCTCATTGCTCATCACCACCTGCACTCCACCTCTTGTCAGTCCAGTGGTGGCATTAGATTCTCATAGGAATGAGAGCCCTAAACCTAGAGTCAAGGTGGAATATCTTGAGATTGCCACAAAATAAAAATAAAGTGCACAATAAATGTCATGTTCTTGAATCAACCAGAAACCAATCCCGCTTCCTGCCTCCAGTCCTTGGAAAAAATGTCTTCCACGAAACTGATCCCTGGTGCTAAAAAGGTTGGGTACTGCTGATATAAAGGACAAAATCTCAGGAGCTTAAACTCCAGTGGTTGATCATTACTGTGACACAACTTTTGAGTGGTCACTAAACCCCTTAAACTGCTCATACTTTCATCATTGTTTAAACTGACCATACTGATGTTCAAAGAATTTATCAGAAAAGCATAATTTTAAAGCCAAATAATAATAACCAGGCTTCATACAACTCTACGCTCCAACTGTATTTTCAAACTGCAAAACACACTAACTTTGAGTAAGAATGTTCAAAATCTGACAGGAAGAGATTCTTGAGGTAATATCTGGTTCCTCTTGCTTTGAGGAGCCAGTGTCACCACTGACCTGCCCCTCTTTGTCCCTACTCGCCCAGGACCCACAAACTGCTTTCATCACCACCTCTCTCTGGCTTCCCACCAAGTCCTCAAGAGATGCGTTTCTAAGTTCAGTCGAGTAACCAGATTCTATGAAATAAATAAAAGGAAAATGGATTTCATGACTGAAATCAAGCTGGGTGGAGACATAAAGGGTCTTTTGTTAATAACTGTACAAGGGAATGCAAATGAAGTCAGGCTTCACAAGGAATTCTGACATCTTAATGAAGATATACGAAGAATGTTTGGCATATAAACCTCAATTGCAAGGGGAAATGGTCACATAAAAATACTGGTTTATGATTTCTTTAGCTTCAAAACAATTCAAAAGACAGTTCCTGCATAATAATCCTAATAACTGAATTGTGAGGTTGTTTTTTTTTTTTTTTCTGTTCTCTAATTACATTCCCCAATCCCCACTACACTTGTCCGATTCTTCTTTCTTTGGTTAACTCTGTAGTGGAATAGTTCATCAGCTTGCCCTAAAGCTGGGTACTGCTCCACTGATGAAATCATGAGAGTGATTAGATTTCTCTACGCCACACAGAAAATTTTCTGTTACACAGTTTTCTTTGTTCCTGTTCTTAGTAATGAAAAAAAATCAACTGACATTTTCTCCTAATAATGATTGGATTATGAGATAATGTCACTTAAAAAAAAATGCTGTCACAGTAAAATGCTTAGTGGGTGCTACATAAATGTCACAAAAGAAAGCAGCATGTGAAGCTGTGCAGATTTCATGAGGAACATATTTCCCACACCCAAGGTCAGTGATGGTCTTCTGTCACAGTCATGGATTTTATGTTGCATTCAAGACACAGAGAATTAGAAAGGCAGAGAATTCATAAAATATATTCAAAGGACAGGACGTTTTTTAACTTTAGAAGCAGCAACAATAATATTACCAGTAGGAACACACTATAAATAAGTTGTTTATGCAAAGTATTTTCATATTTCATAATATGCAAAGCATTTTTTTCTTCAATTCTCCTGATATTTATTTCATGCTCTAACCCCAGAAGATAAGTATTAAGAATTATCAACCCCACCTGACAGGTAAAGAAACTGTACTGGTGGTTAAATAATTTGCCTAAAGTCATGCTGCTAGAAAATACCTCAGACCCAGTCACCTGGGATGGACACCCTCATTATCATTATAGCTCTCAGGCGGCAAGTCCCAGGGCACCTGAGAAGGGGATGCCCACAGGCTTTTGCAAGAGCACCCAAGTTGGCTTTGACATCTCAGCCACCAGAGGAGGAGTTGGAAAAGAAGCCAATCTTGGGAAATCCATGAGAGCAGGGCCTGGTTTACTCCTAGGGTTCTGGCTCCACGATAAAAGGCTGTAATATAATTCAGGGGCTTCCCTGGTGACTCAGAGGTAAAGAATTCACCTGCTGATGTAGGAGACATAGGTTCCCCCTGATCCGGGAAAATCACACATGCCTCGGAACAGCTAAGCCAGTGAGCCACAACTATTGAGCCTGGCCTCTACAGCCTGGGAGTCACAGTTAGTGAGCCCATGTGCCGCAACTACTGAAGCCCTAAAGCCCATGCTCGGCAACAAGAGAAGCCATGGCAATGAGAAGCTGGCCCAACACAACTACAGAGTTGCCTCCACTCGCCACAACTAGGGAATGAAGACCTGGCACAGCCAAAAAGTGAGTGAAAGTTGCTCAGTCATGTCTGACTCTTTGTGACCCCATGGACTATACAGTCCATAGAATTCTCCAGGCCAGAACACTGGAGTGGGTAGCGTTTCCCTTCTCCAGGGGATCTTCCCAATCCAGGGATTGAATCCAGGTCTCCCACATTGCAGGCAGATTCTTTACCAGCTGAGCCACAAGGGAAGCCCAAGAATACTGGAGTGGTAGCTTTTCCCTTCTCCAGTGGATCTTCCCGACCCAGGAATCAAACCAGCGTATCCTGCATTGCAGGGGGATTCTTTACCAACTGAGCTATCAGGGAAGCTGGAAATAAATAAATAAATTATTTTTTTAAAAACGGGCTGTAATTCAGAAAATGCAGGAAGTGAAGGAAGGAGGTCAAAGAAGGCACTCCGGGACTTCCAGGAGGGCCAGGTGCTCTCTGTGTCACAGTTGCTGCTACAAGGGCTGCCTTAATCCCCAGTCCCTGGCCCAGCCCCATTCCTCCCAGCCCACATGCTGACCAGCTGCTCAGTGCTTCTGTGTGCGGAGCATGGGAGCAGATGTCAGACAAATCCAAGGGTCCTGGCCCTCCACTCACTACCCTTCCTCCTGACCCATCCCCACTCCCTCCCTCAGCACTGACCACCCCCTCACCCCAGCCCCTGACCAAACACAATGGCAGGCCAGGAGGCAGGTGTGAGCACACGTGCCCGCAGAAACCCGACAGAGAAAGGTCCACATGAAACCGAAGCCATAAACTCTGCATTGTGCCCCACCAAGCAGAGTGGGAAATGTCAATGGAAGGCTTGAGTTACTGAGGAGCAGTCACCTCACTCCCTGGATTTCAGGATGTCAAGGTTCATGACAAGGCTTTCAGAACCATGCCCTTGCAGGAGCGAAGAATCCCTAATTGAAGGGACAAGTAATTCGGACAGAGAGGGATGAGCACTGCGAAGGCCCAGTGACTAGCGAGAATGCAATCTTTAGAAGGAATTATAAGAAATTTGGCTTTCCGTGTGACTCAGTGAGTAAAGAATCTGCCTGAGATGCAGGAGACTCGGGTTTGATCCCTGGGTTGGGATGATCCCCTGGAGAAGGAAATGGCAACCCACTCCAGAAATCCCATGGACAGAGAAGCCTGGAGGGCTACAGGCCATAGGGTAGCAAAGAGTTGGACACCACTTAGTGACTAAACAGCAACAATAACATAAGAAGTTCAATCTGGATGGAAAGTAGGGGTTAGGTCACAAGGGCCTTGTAAGGACGTTAAGGCACTTGAATTTTATCCTAAAGCCAAATGAGAAGCTTTACAACAGATGATATGACATTAATACTTTAGTCTTTTTAGAAAATCACTCTGGCTGAAGCCTGGCAACCAATCAGAGGAGAGTAAGACCATCTCAAGGAGGTGATCAGAAGCCCAAATAAGAGACGTTGGTGACCTAGACAAGGGAGCATAGAGAAGGGAGGTTATGGAGACACTGATCAAGTGGGACTGTGAGAAAGACGATGTGGGAAGTGAGGAAGAAATGATGGGTGAAGTTCCAGCTTGAGCAATATTTACTGAGTTTCAAACAATGGAGGAGAAGCAAGTCTGGGAGTGAGATCATGAATTCACTTCACACATGGTGGGGTGACTGCAGTATACACAAGTGGATGTGTCTAATGGACAAGTGGACACAAGTGTCTGGAAAGCAAAAGAGAGATTTAAGCTGCAGGTTTAGACCAGGGACTTGTCTGAGAACAGATGTGAAACCAATTATCTAGTTACCGAAAAGTAGCCGTGCCTTATAAGACCTCCGGTCAAGCCCCAACCACTCCATGAAGCTGCTTTCTTATCACCAGCTCATGTTCTGAACTCCTGAACTTGATAGCCTGTACAGTATCACTGAGATATTGGCAGAAAAAGATCAAACAGGTGTACAGATAGCCACTGTCATTGATTGCATACTCTTTATTTTTTTTATTTTTTGGCTGTGCCACACAGCTTACGGGATCTCCGTTCCCCGACCAGGGACTGAACTCGTGCCCGCGGCAGTGAAAGTCTGGAGTCCTGGCTACTGGCCTGCCAGGGAATTCTACTAATAATTTATGCATAAGTACTTTCCTGCCCCACCCAACTTTAAGCTGTTTAAAGACAAAGATGTGTCTGATACAGGTCCTGGATTTTCCAAGGCAGTCTTGGTTCCAAATAGCCTGGCCCTATGCATTCCTGTCCCATTAAATTTTCTTTAAAAATTCCACCATTTCCTCAAACAGTAACTGAACATATCTTTCAGCAAATGTTATAATTAAACACATAGATCATGAAAAAATTGAGGACTACAAGAAGACATACAGACCCACAGGAGGAGGAAACATCAAGATCTCTCAGTGAATTCCATTAGCAGCCAATACTGATACCTCTGAAGGGCCCATGTGAGACATAGAATCTGGGTCACACAAACCTGGGTTGGCACTGAAGCTCCACCACGGATAAGGATGCAACCTAAGGGCAAACTGCTTAACTTCTCTGTGCCTCAAAAGTCTGCTTTGTGAGCAGAATATGGAAACACACAGCTAACAGTTTCATTCATACCAACCTGGGTACATAAAGGCAACACAGACTCTACATTCATCCAGCTTACTGTCAGGTAACGACAGAATAAATTATAGTTGCTCTGAAGAAGTATAAGGATTATAACAAGCGGAATCATCTGTTTCCAGAAAGGTCGGGGAAAGCTTCAACAAAGAGGGGACCTTTCTTAAGACAAAACTTAGAAGAATTATCTAGATGATAGGGTTCAAGTAAGGGGAATCCCAAGGAGCAGTAAATGGATGAGTGAAAAGCCTTAGGTCATAAGAAATGGAAAAAAAATTTTTTTTAAAAACAAACAGGCAAGAGAGTTGTGAACACAGAGGGGAAAGGAGAGGGAGGGACGAATTGAGAGAGTAGCATGGAACATATACACACCATATGAAAAATAAATAGCCTGTGGGAATTTGCTCTATGACACAGGAAGCTCAAACCTCTGCTCTGCAACAACCGAGACAGGTGGGATGGGGTGCGAGGGGACATATGTATACCTATGACTGACTTATGCTGATACATGGCAGAAACCAACACAATATTGTAAAGCAATTACCCTCCAATTAAAAATAAATAAAGTTATTTAAAAAGAAAAAACAAACAAGGGACTTCCCTGGTGGTCCAGTGGTTAAGACTCCTTGTTTTTAATGCAGGGGACCCGGGTTCAGTCTTTGATCAAGAAACTAAGACCCCCATGTATTGTGGGGCAACTAAACCCTCACATCTCCACTAGACAGAAGCCTCTGCACTGTAATGAAAGATCCTGACACAGTCAAACAAACATTTTTTAAAAATAAGCAAGTATTTAAAAAGAGGTCTGAGACCATATTTAACTTTATTTTAGTAGAAAAACTGAGAGGTGACCACTCTGAAGAGAGACAGAGTAGAGCAGTGAGTAGTCAAAGGGGTGTGATGGTGAACAACAGCTTTCTCTATTGTTGGATTACTTATTACTGTTATTGTCATAACACTATTATTATAAAGGTCTTTTTTTTCTAGTTGTAAAGCCCAAGAATGCCACCCTTTTACAAAAATAAACACAATTTGTGACATCAAGGCCAAGTTGTGAGACAGCTTTAACAAGTATTGTTCTTTTTATTTCGCCTGAGATTTTTTTTAGTACTCATTTAATAAATGCATGTGGAATATTTTTATAAGGAATGTTGTGTGTAACACAAATATAAATCTACTAGTAGTGCTTACAGGGCTGATAGTATTAATTAACTTCATTGGTCTTTGATAACCTGACATAATAATTTTCTAAAGGACCTATCTGATTGACTTTTTGTAAAGCTCCAAATTTAAAGGAGTACTTTCCAAATTTGCCAATGTAATTTTAAAGTATGAATTCATTCTCTGTCAGTGAGGAATGAGAGTCATCTTCCATGATTAACAACTTTAGGAGACTAGGAAAGTCAACAAAAGACCTGTGTGACTGTAAAATTTCCTCTGATAATTCAAAAACATTACTCAGAGATTTGCCAGGAGATAACTGAAACAAAAAATACATGTATGAAAAACAAGTAGTGAGTAAGCAGACCTCTTCCGAAAAGTACAAATAAAACTACCCACCCATCACCTTCAACAAAAGATTCTCACTTTATTAGGGGAACAGCTTGGTCCTCAATGACTAGAGAAGTGTCCGGCACATAGGAGGTACTGGAAGTGTTGGATGAACAAATAAATGAACAAATGAGGAACTACAGTAAAAATGCAAATATGAATGTCTAATTTTTTATTTTGAATTATTCATATATTTTTTAACAAACTTTTTTTTCTAATTTTTTTTCTTTTTGAAAGCACACAGCTTTCAACATCTTAGTTCCCTAACCAGGGATCATGCCCGCACCCTCGGCAATGAAATTGTGAGTCCTAACCACTGGATCACTAGGGAATTCCCACAAACATATTTTATATGTATAATTACCATATTATTTTTATAACTATAAGAAAGGCTATTTTTTGCAATGTAAAAACAATTTCATTTGGAACACTGAAACATACATTATTGTATGCTGACCAACCCACCATCCATATCCATACATACAACCACACCACTGAGCTCTGGACAATTAGGGTAGATTTGTTTCCCAATAAATATCTAAATAATTTTTAGGAAGGTAAATTGCAAGAATGATCATCAGAAAAAAAATGGAAGCACAAGTGATAGAGGGTCTAAAATTTGAAGTTACATGAAACCTTAAAAGTTATCGGGTTTCCCTGGTGGCTTGCTGGTAAAGAATCCACTTGCAATGCAGGAGACCTGGGTTCGATCCCTGGGTTAGGAAGATCCCCTGGAGAAGGGAAAGGCTACCCACTCCAGTCTTCTGGCCTTCATGGACTGTATAGTCCATGGGGTCACAAAGAGTGGGACACAACTAAGCGACTTTCACTTTAGAAGTCATCTAGTGGACTTCCCTGGTGGTCCAGTGGCTAAGAATCCGCCTGCCAATGCCGGAGACATGGGTTCAATCCCTGGTCAGGAATTAAGATCCCACATACCTCAGGGCAGCTAAACCTGAGCACCACAACTACTGAGCCCATGTGCCTTGGAGCCTGTGTTCCGAGACAAGAGAAGCCACCACAGTGAGAAGCCTGTGCATCATAACTAGAGGAAGCCCAGCAACTAAGACCCAGCAAAGTCAAAACTAAAATACATAAAAATAAAAAATAAAATAAAAAAATAAAGAACCCATTTAGTCTGACCCCATCACACACGAGATGGGTAAC
The DNA here is from genome assembly GCF_054371585.1 of Giraffa tippelskirchi. NCBI lineage: Eukaryota > Metazoa > Chordata > Mammalia > Artiodactyla > Giraffidae > Giraffa > Giraffa tippelskirchi. The sequence goes on along the minus strand of NC_137276.1, from coordinate 84,308,949 downwards.
AAGGTCCAAAGAGCCACTCAGTTTTGTATTAATGGGTCAGGGACAAAAACACTTGAAGGATCACCCAAATTCCACTAGAGATTTTCTTTACAAATTTGTGTTAACTAATCATAGTCAAATTATCTAATGAAAGGTGAATGCATGCTAAATCACTTCAGTCATGTCTGACTCTTTGGGACCCATGGATTGTGGCCTGCCAGGCTCTTCTGTCCATGGGATTCTCTAAGCAAGAATACTGGAGTGGGTTGCCATTCCCTTCTCCAGGGGATCTTGCCAACTAGGAATCCAACCTGCATCTCACATCTCCTGCATTGGCAGGCGCGTTCTTTACCACTAGCACCACCTGGGAAGCCCAGTAAAAGGTACTGAATACCAAAGACCACCACACCCTTCCCCTCTTCAAGAAATTATCATGCTAATTCATTAGGATAGATAGGAGTCAGCAAATGATGTCCAGCAGCCAAATCCCATGCACCACCTATTTTTCCACAGCCAGGAAGTTAGGCATGGTTTTCACAATTTTAAATAATTTTAACAAATTGGAAGTATAATAATATTGGTGACACATGAAATTTCAGATTTCTGTGTCCACAAATAAAGCTTCATTGGAACACAGCCATGCTCAACTGTTTAGGTATTGTCTGTGGCAGAGTTGAATAGTTGTGACAGTGACCACAGGGCCCAGAGTCTAAAATATTTATCATCTGGCCTATTTATCATCTGGCCTGTTACAGAAAATGTCAGCAACCCTTGCACCAGGAGATAGTTAACACGACTTCGGTAAATTTCACCTTCAGAAAGAGCCAGCCCTGTCCCCGCCAACCAGCTGTAGTCACTCACATGCTATTTCCTCTTCGTTGATTATTGAAACTCCACAGCAAACTATTGTTTTTACCAGTCACTCAGAAAACAAAGATAAAAGTTTCCACAGAGGAAATAATAACCTTTCTTTTCCAAGGCCCTCATCTGCCTCACTTGCAGTGAAATTAAAAAGTAATGCTTCATGGAGAAGGAAATGGCAACCCACTCCAGTATTCTTGCTCTGAACAGAGGACCCCAGTGGGCTATAGTCCATGGAGTCACAAAGAGCTGGATACGATTTACTGACTAAACAACAACAATGTTCAGTTGCTTTGGCTACCATTTAAATAGTTGGAAAGACTATCCTGCCTCTATTGAACTGAACTTGGTAAAAAATCAGTTGGGCATATTCATTCTGGTCTATTTCTGAGTTCTTCATATTGATCTGTGTATTTAAACCTCTGCTAATACCACATTATCTCGAATATTGTAGCTATCATTAAATCTTAAAATTAGGTAAAAGTGAAAGAAAAAAAAAAAAGCAAATGTTTCACTCACAAACTAGTCTGTAACGTTTTCCCCAACTGAATTCAGAAGACTCCAACAATTCACTTTTAAAATGAAGAGCTCAGGCAGAAAAAACAACAACAAATAGCCAGGTTAGTGAAAACGAATTTATTTACCCTAAGGGAAAAAAGACTGTTTATTATTTGGAACTGAAAGCATTTTTCTCTTCCTTTGATATGCTATTCTTTCAGTATCAAAATGTGCAATTGATCCTTACAAACTATTTATCTTGAAAATTATATCTATACTAAAACTTTTCATTTGCCAATTTTCCAGATGAAAGCAAAGTACCAAATTCATACCTGCTCAGTGTTGCAAAACAACTTCTAAGATGTCCAGAAGTTTTTTGTTTGATTTTGTTCCATATTCCTTTCCTCTACCAGTGTACAAAGTACTGGTTTGTAACACGTCAACTAGGAAAATCCCATTCCCGGGGCCTTTGGAAAGAAATTTAAGGGTGTATATATTTGCTTACATCATGACTCCAGCTGTTATGTTCCTAAAGTTACAAATGGCCACTCTTCACTTTAAAAGCACATTTAAAGAAACCTAATGTTAGTTCAACATGGGTAAACAGTCTCCAATCCTGTATAAATAAAGAATTCTCTGTGTTGTAAATAGTAGCTGCTCAAAGTAGTGGAAGGCTGGCTGAGAAATGCAGAAACAAGAGGTGTACATAGAGTTCAGAGGCCCTGCCCCCAACCTCGTTCCCAGCAGGGCAGAGAGGGGACAGGACATCAGAAACTTGGAGAGCTTGGCCATCCAGAGGTGCCGTGAAGATGCCAAGACCTGAAACCCAACGCCATTCGGTCACTCTTTGGCTTGAACATCAACTGAACAGCCTCCTACTTAAACATCCAGGGGATTCAAGGGCAAAAAAAGGCCTGGGCTCTGCCCTTGAGAAGCCTTCAATAAGCCTACCCAGAGGACAATGACGTACGCCAGGGGTTGTCTAAATGCAGCCTCAGCCCCATAGTCTAGCTGGCAGCCTATTTTTGTAAATAAAGTTTTATTGGCATACGGCCACACCCACCCATTTATTGTCCATGGCTGTTCTGATGCTACAATGGCAGAGTGGATGCAACAAACCCCATGTAGCCCACAAAGTAGACACACCCCCTAACTGAACCTTTTCAGAAAAAGTTTGCCAACCCCTGAATAAGTCAGAGAACTTCCTACCATCCAGAGGGGTAATCAGAGCAGGCTACATGAAAGAGCTGATATCTGATTGGAGCCTTGTAGAATACAGAGAATTTCAAAAGGAAATGGGAAAAGAATATAGTAAGGGACAAAACAGCCAAGACGAGAAGAGTGTGAAGAAAAGGACCCAATCTAAATGGGTTACAGAGTATGAGCAGGGGCACAGCGGCACCACGGCTAACAGTACTTACCTAGACTAACCACTAATAACACGGTTCCATCATGTTTGCTAACTTACTGGCAATGCTATTCCCCTTTCCTCTAGCTTCCTTGACATTTATGACAACTCTCACCAGGACCTAGCAAAAGCCGAAGTGCATTATGAAAGTTCAAAAAATGCTTGTTCCCTGAACGATGATTATATCCAATCGTATATTTGCATGTGAGTTTAATTTCAAAAACATTTGTATATATTATGGCCTTTTAAATTTTTTATTTTATTTAATATTTCATATATCTTTCTTCTTATTAGATTATAGCTGATTTACAATTTTGTCTTAGTTTCAGGTGTACAAGCAAAGTGAATCAGTTGTGAATCCATTCCTTTTTAGATTCTCTTCCATATAGGTCATTCGAGATTTTGATTTGCATTTAATCTCCAACTGTGACAGACATTATTACTTCCATTTGGCAAATGAGGAAAACCTGGACCCATTGCATGTCCCATATGGAGTCAGGGGCCAAGAAAATTGGACTGGAACCCTGGATTCCCCATTCCATTCTATGACTTACTTTAGGAAGATACTCCTACTGGGGGGCTTGCCACATGGACTACATTCAAGACTGAGAAATTCCAATAATGAAGTACCAAATAATCAAAGAGAAATGCTTTTTGTGGACACATCCTTGCCAAACCTGAACAGCGGCCTGCTCGTACTGTGCTTAGTCACTCAGTTGTGTCCAATTCTTTGCGACACTATGGACTGTAGCCCGCCAGGCTCCTCTGCCCACAGGGATTCTCCAGGCAGGAATACTGGAGTGGGTTGCCATGCCCTCCTCCAGGGGATTTTCCCAACCCAGGGATTGGACCCAGTTCTTTCGCACTGCAGGCAAATTCTTTACCATCTGAACCATCAGGGAAGCCTGGTGCTATGTAATATCGAGATCAAAGACCAGGAGCTGGAGGTAAGTTTATTCTATGCTTCAAAAGCTCCAGTCAACATACATATTTTCTTACAACAGGCACTAGGTCAAAGTTCACACGGATTAATCTGATTTCACTAGAGAAGGAAACAAAACTCACCTACCAACATATATCTTGGCAGGCGGATCACCTTCTTCTCCACTGGAAAACTTAGTGTCCTTAAGAGGAAGGCATCATTAACAACTAATTTCCAAGACTTCCCTCATAGTCCAGTGGTTAAGAACCTGCTTTGCAATGCAGGGGATGTGGGTTCAATTCCTGGTTGGGGGACTAAGATTTCCCATGCTACGGCCGAAAAAAAGACTAAGCCCATGCATTACAACTACTGAACCCATGTGCCACAACTAGAGGTCAGTGCATCTCAACAAAAGATCCCACATGATGCCATCAAGATCTTGCAATCCACAACTAAGACACCCGAGGTAGCATAAATAAATAAACATTTTCAAATTTTTTTTAAAAAATAATAATTCTCCTGTCCTTCTGTACTGGCAAGTACACAATAAACAGAGTTTGAATGAGTCCCTTAGAAACCCCAATTGCCTGCCAACTGAGTAATATCTTCTTTTCAGGGAAGGACCATAAAAGAGAGTCCAATACTTGGCGACCCAAGTATTTCCGGCGCAAGAGGATGAGGCTTCCGTACTGCATTTCTCCGCCAGCAGGATATTCGAATAATGAGTAAATTAGCATGGAAAACAGGAGCGACTCTCACCATTTGTCATTCCACAGGTCAGACTTTCCATAACCATCAAGTTGGTATAAATGGCTTCTTTAATCATGGAAGCCGTTTCCTCTCAACCCCTTCCCCATGCCTCTCCACTCACATCTCACCATCGCTAATCCTTGAAAATATCTCTTCCTCCACAATTTTTGTGTTCCTTTAACACAAGCCCATGTAGAGGCCTGCATAACTAAGCAATTTCCATTAGAGTTAACTTCAGGACAGACAATGGTTCCAAGGCAGGTCTGAAAACCATTTTGAGAAATGGAATAACTCTTCTTTCGGAGTGGAGGTGGGCAGGCTGGCCGTGGAGCACAGAGGCATTTTTATGCTTTCAGGATGAGAGGAGGGACTGCGCCTGCTCTCTGAGGTCCCTGTCCCAGCCATCCTGCCCATGTCATCTCCCAGCATCTATCATCTCCTAGCCTTTTCCCAACACCCACCTCTGGAAGCCAGGACAGCCTCAGAAGGCAAATCAGGACCATAACAGCAGAGGACAGAACAAAATCAAATACAAACAGAATCACAAATGAACCTAATACAGCTTAGAGACCTTGCCTAGGAAGTATGTTCACTGTTTTCCCAACTTGGCGTACTGGAATGGTGCCATGAAGGTAAGCATCATTCTCCAGCATCAGTACCAAGGAAACAGAGGCAAGAACCAGGGACCACGCCAGGGCTGAAGATAAGCAGCAAGACTAAAGGTAAAAACTTGGTAGTTAAAGGTATCCACGGACTTTCCTGACGGTCCAGTGGTTAAGACTCCACTGGAGGGGCCATGGGTTCAATCCAATTTGGGCACAAAGATCCTAGATGCCTTGTGGTGCAGCAAAAAAAAAAAAAAGAATCTGCCTTGCACTTACATTATTCAGTCGATAAATCGTGTCCAACTCTTTGAGACCCCATGGACTGCAACACAGTCTTCCCTGTCCAGCACCAACTCCCGGAGCTTGCTCAAATTCATGACCATCAAGTCGGTGATGCCATCCAAACATCTCATCTTCTGCCGTCCCCTTCTCTTCCTGCCCTCAAATCTTTCCCAGCACCAGGGTCTTTTCCAATGAGTCGGATCTTCACGTCAGGCGGCCAAAGTATTGGAGCTTCAGCTTCAGCATCAGTCCTTCCAATGAATATTCAGGGTTGATTTCCTTTAGGATTGACTGGTTTGATCTCCTTGCTGTCCAAGGTACTCTCAAGAGTCTTCTCCAGCATCACAATTTGAAAGCATCATTTTTTCGGCACTCAACTTCTTTACAGTTCAAGTTTCGAATCCATACATGACTATTGGGAAAACCATAGCTTTGACTATACGGATCTTTGTTGCACTTACACAGTCACCTCAATATAGCCAATCTCTACTCCCTGCATGCCTTCTTTTATTTTGGTAACTCACATTTGTTTTATTACCTTTTTAACAATGAAATAATCTAGGCTTATGCTGGGGAAAAAATGTAAAACACAGGAAAACAAAAATGAAACGGAAAGATGCATGGGTGGGAAAAAGAAAAGAAGAAAGTCCATAGTTTATCCACCCAGAGAACCCACTACTAACATTTTGGTATAGCCTTCCAAACTTGTTCTTGCTTCCATGTCTTTTGAGGAGGTTTTTCTTGAACTGCTTTCAAACATCAGGCAAATTTTAACTTTATTCCATTTGGAAAAAAAATCAGTTCCTCTGAGAAGCTATCACTGACACACTTTTCAAAGGCATTGATGATTAAGGATTTCTTTCCAAAGAGTATAAATGTTTGAGTCTACATCTTTTTCCAAACTAATAATGTCATTTTGACCCAGGAATTCTTTTATAAACAACATGAGCATCCTTCAAAGGGTGGCACACAGAAGCGACAGCTTAGGTGATGGGTACAGATGAATTGATTATACTACTCTACTAGTATTAGGGTATATTTAAAATCTTCCATTATAAAAAATGCTTTGCATATACACCTCAATGCTAACTTATGTACAAACCAACATGCGAAGAATTCACTAAATGAAACAAATAATACTTTGTACTTTCAAAGAGTTACTCTTCAATAAAATATTTGTAAACATCTTTTTTTTGGGGGTGGGGCCCTTCACCATGCAAGATCTTAGCTCCTCAACCAGAAATCAAACCCATGCCCCCTGCAGTGGAAGTACAGAATCTTAACCACTGTATCAAACATCTTCTGATTTAATGCAAAAACATCTAAAACTCAGCTGTGACTATTGGGCTCAAAATATTGGTTTCTGCCATTTTTAAGAGTTTCTTCTTTTGGCCCACTGATGTTTTTCAGATTCTAAAAAAAGCTGTACATACTCCCATACCATATGGAATTTGCTTTAAAATAATTTAGCTAGCAATTAATCATTATAAATTTTAAAACATTTTTAAAAGAGAGAGTGGCTCAGTGAACAAGAATGTTGAGCACTGAAGTGGGTGATGATGGGCATGTGGGAATTTGTTATACTACTCTCTGTGCTTTTATGTATTATTTGAACATTCCCATACTACAAAGTGGTTTTTTTTTTTTTACTTTTTTTAAATCACTGTGAATATATTGTTCCTATTGTGAACAAATCCTTCACACCCACTTCACTGGAGTTGTTTCAGTGGAGTGTGCCCAATGCTGGTCCTAGCACGTCTATTCCTCATGACCTGCCTGTGGGTGGGTGTTACTGGTCCTAAATTGATATCTGAAGAAACTGAGACCCAAAGAAACAAGCCACTTGGCCAAGGACTCAAGACTATGAAGATGGGGAAGGACAGCCACACTATGGAGGTGTCTGCTACACATATTGTTTGGTGCCTTTCTAAGTATTATTGTACGTGAGCATGTCTGTTTCATTGTCACTTGCAGTATTTTAGTGCATCCTGTTTTTATAGAAAAATGAATCAGCCAGCCCCTCTCTGTTTATCCAAGATAACAAAACAAAACAAAAAAGGCCTGAGAACAATATTGGTCTGATGGAGGCCATCCTGACTGTAAAAGGAAACGTCCCTGAGTCAGTATCCTCAGTGAGAGACATCCCTTCATAAAACAAACCAGAAATATTCCAACAGGGTTCAAATAAGCATAAACATCCACATTGTTCAGTGGAAGCTACTCTGAACTCACGGGAATTCTGGCTGCTTTGGGAAGGCTTTTCCCATCTCATCTCAGATTCATTCCATGAACTCTATTCCCTCAAATGGCTTGGGCTTTAAAGCTTTCAGAAAGTCTTATTTTTCCCCTTAACTGAGATATCTCTCCCACTCCTCTTTTCTGCCTCTCTAAACTCTATCCTATCCTTAAAAACCCAGCTCAAGGAACAGCCTCCTGGATGACCTCATGTAACCCCTCCCCAGGCTGGAACTAAGTGTTTCTTTTTCTGTACTTTCTTAATAAAATGTCTGTGGTCCCCTTTAATAGATTCGCTTGCATGGCTGTGTATTATGATAAGCCATTTTCATATTTCTCTCTAAAATTCAATGCTGATTATTTAGGACAAAGGCCATTCAATCATTGTTACATCCCAATCCCACAAGCCCATCAGATAGTAGAAGCTCAGTGTGGAAGGAAAATAAAGGAGGAAGGAAGGAAAATGCTGCTTTATATGTAGAAGTCAGAGATGAGAATGATAAAGGACTTAGGATCGAAACTCACCAAGACAAGACAAAACGGATACAGGAAAACTACTCTTGAAAATCTATCCGAACACTCATTTGCTATACCATTTATAGCCTCTGTCTTATTAAAACCAGCACACCCAGTTTTCTCGCTTTAGGACAGACAGCTAGAGAGATAAGTAGCTTTCACTTAGTCATCATATTATGGTCGTATCCTGAGGGTTTCCTAGGAACCAAGATGAGCAGAAGAAAAAAAGAGACTCACAACTCATTTCACACTCACTCTAGGGTAAACCCTCTGAGGACCCAGAATGGACCATTATGCAATCCATCTTCCCTTTCTCTCTGCCCCCACCCCACCCTCTCTAGGCTCACAACAGTTTTATGTGGGTGCATTCAATGCATACATAATGTAACTCCATTGTGTGTCCTCAAGTTCATGACTACTGGAGGCTTATGGGTTTCCAAGAACCAGCCACTTTATCTCAAGCTGACCTTAATCTAACCAAGGATTTATTTGGAGCCCTTTAAAATCCCATACATCAGTATTATTCATAAACTCTAAAAACCTCTACCATGGATACAAATGAAAATGTAGAATATTCTACCACCCAATAAAAGAAAATAGCTGTTCAAGTATACACACAGAGAAATCTGGAAATAGATAGATACCGCAGCGGACAGTAGAAATTCGAATGATGATTTATGGCAGATTCCCCTCTCTCTTTTATTTAACAAAGAACTATGGATACTTTTGAAATAATTTTTAAGAGTTACTTTTTAAAGGCTACTATCAAGTTCTTAGGGATGGACTGAAACAAGAGAGTCCAAGGATATAGTCTGTGCCGTCTGTAGGCACGTTCTTTCGGACACCGAGGAACGGTATGAGGGGCTCCCGGAGCCAACAGGCTGCCTGCCCAAGTTGGCCGTGAGCCGGGGCTCAGTATCAGGCAGCCAACAGATCTGTCCGGGTGGCTGGGGGTGTGGGCAGACACTGAGGCGCTAGTACCAAGCTGGGGGTGAGTGGACCAACATCTCCGAGCATCCATCCATGCCCTCCCTGGTGCCAGACGCCCCGCCTGTGTTTATCTCTAATCCTCAGAACGACACCCAAGGCAGGCAAGAAGCTAGACAACTTACCCAAGGTCACCCAGCCAGAAAATGGCAGAGAGCCAGGAGTGGAAGCCAGGTCAGGCAGGCTTCAGAAAGTTCTCTGAACCCATGGAATTCAAAGATGTGGTCCCCACACACCTGGAGCTTACAGATCGATGGAGGAAAAAATAAGGGCTATGCAAGGTCGGGTGTGAGAAATCCCAGTGAACGGTTAAGGACTGGGGGTTTGGGGAATCCAGAGCAGAGAAACCTTATAAAAGGCAAAAGTGAAATGTGAACCCAGTTCTGTCTGGACCTGAAGTTGCCGGGCTCTGCACTGTTCCCTGCCTCTCCAAGCCTGGGATGGCAGGGAAAGTGCCAACTTCGAGAACAGTGACCTGACAAATATAAACTTGTCCCCTCTCCTTCTCCCCCTCCCCAAAGACCCCCTAGCCTCCAGAAAGAGGAAAGGCAGGAGCCAACACCACCTCCAAGCCCCTGACATCCGTATGATACCCAGCGACATTCAACCCAGTGATGTTTCATGTTGAGGCTGCTGGCCAAACAAGGAAATCCAAGATAAACCTGTCATTCTGTCATGACCTCATCCTGCTGCGAGACAGGCAGAAACAATGGCAAAGAGGAACAGCCCTGCTGTGTTTTCATGGCACCTTTCAGGAAGAGATGAAACTCCCATCAGTCGCACCCTCTGAGGCTGAACCACGTGCTGAGGCGGGGAGCAGGGACTCCCCTGAAGGCAATCCAATGGGCCCCCTGCAACCCCTCAAAGGGTGAAAAATAGCACGGCTTCCCCTCAGTCTCTTCACACTAACCGACAGGAGTTCCTATGAGGCAGTGTTTGTCTGCGGTATTATCGAAAGAGAAATCAGGTGTGCAGTTGACAATTTCTTCAATCTCTACACTCTTTTCACTGGAGTAAAAACAAAAAAGTACCTTTGCTCAAGCTTCTTACTTAAGGCTTTAACTGAATGCCAAGAGGAGGCCAACAGTTTACCTTTTGCCCGAAGATGAGAGGGCCCGATTGGGGTGACAGTTAATCCTAGAAACAGGCTGACTCTGGAGACCCTATTACTCCAATGCCCTGGTTCTCTCAAAATCTCAAGGAGCTAACTTCTAAATTTTGTTTTCCAAATGGTGGCCCTTTGGAAGCATTTAGGGTTCCACCACTGCATCCTACTTTTAGTGCCCAATTAGGGACTTGGCTCCACTTAATATCTACACACTTCGATTTTTTAGTTTATTTTTGGTCCTGGGCTCTATTGTACGACACTCTTGAGCACTTATCTAAGTTCTTTACATAGACTGACTCTCTTAATCCTGGAAACAGGCTTGTTGAATAGGTGCTTTTGTTATCATCTCTGTTTAGGGATGAAGAATCTGAGACACAGAGAAATTATAATGTGTGTCATACATACAGGGTCACACTGCTGGTGAGAGGCAGAGTTGAGAACTGAACTCCAATACTTTGACTCTATACCTGTATTCTCAACCACTACCATATACCATCTCCTCTAAAGAGGAGAAACTTGGTTTCTTTATGTTTCAGATAAGGCACTCACAAATGGAGGCAGGGTACATGGAGCATAAACAGGCTCAAGGTCACGTGTGGACATTGTAACCTCAATGGTATGAAACCCAAGCATGTAACTGGATCTCCTTTGAACCCGTCCGGTCAGTCCTAAGTTGAAGCAACAAAATTCATCTTTCAAGATGATCGTAAGTTTGTCTGACCACAAAGCTCAGCTGGACTGACAAGTGTGGATGAAGGACAGTATTCAGGGATCAGTTGCCTTCAAGTTCAGTTCCAAGTGCATTAAGGAAGACCCTTTGGAGATGTCACACAACCAAATATCATGTTCTCCCTCACTCCTCCTGCACACACACACACAGATCTACCTTTGTAAAAGACTTCTTTTAAACATCACAGAGTGGGACTTCCCTGGTGATCCAGAGGTTAGGAGACCACCTTGCAATGCAGGGGACACCAGTTCGATCCCTGGTCCGGGAAGATCCCATATGCTTCAGAGCAGCTAAGCCCATGTGCCACAATCACTGAGCCCACCTGACCTAGAGCCTGTGCTCTGTTAACAAGAGGCCACTGCGGTGAGAAGTCCACACACCACAGCCTCTGCTCATCTCAACTAGAGAAAGCCCATACAGAGACGAAGACCCAGAGTAGCCAATAAATATATAAATAAAATAAAAAAGAAAAATCACAGAGTAACATCTACTCAAAACATGTTTCTACAGAAGCTGAAACAGATGTCTAGATCGTTTTTATCTAGATACCATATATCTGCACCTCAAGATCCAGCTCAAATTCAATCTGTCCAATTCCACTGACAGCTATTTTTGCAAAAAGTTACCACTAGGTCTGCCTCACTTGCCTCCAGGAATGAACCATATCTCCAGGCTGCGGAGACCACACACAACACGTTTTATAGAAGAATCTCAAGGTCTTTGACTACAAAGAATGCCGACAACTGTTTGCTCAAAATGACGCAAGTGAAGAGAACACAGAAATGCGGAGAATCGTGAAAGAATTCATGTCACTCTTGGTAGGAACAGTTCTACACTGGGTTTAAATTTGCTGAGTGAACCAGAGATCCTGAAAAACACATTTGCTGCCATTCTGACTTATGGTCCTGAAAATGTCACAAAGTGACAGGCTTCTCTACCCCAGCTTTCGCCTCGCTTGAACTGTTTGGAGGTATACTAAATCTGGCATTTTAAAGGGCATAAACCATGCACCCAACAGCTTTGAGACCTCCCTTATAAAGAAATAATCGTTGTTTTTAAACTTTTCAAGCTTCTTAAAATTGCTTCTTCCCTGTCTACTCTTCCAGACGGTAACACTGATCACAGAAGTCTTTGTGAAACTGTACTTCTGTGATTTTTTTTTTTTAAACTCAAGTAATGTTATTGGAAGGAAACAGAAAACCACAGGGCCCGAACAGAAGTGACTAACACTGGTAGCAAGTGCTGGAAGAAATAAGGCCCCACAACGAGGGCACTGCACCACAGAAGCCTGTTGTATGTCACTGTGGCCATGACTGTTTGGAGACCAGTAACCAGATTTTCCAGCTCTCTTGATGTGTTAACCAAGGTAACCAGGTGTAACTTCTTTCCCTGGCAATTTTTTGCTAAAAATGGTAGAAAGGAAACAAAATAAGAAAATCTAAGGACAGGAAGAAATTCAACTAAAACACTCAATTCAGTAGAAGACAGAGTCATCTTGTACTGATCTCAACTATATTACAGATCTATTTCTATTTTGTTTATTTTTTATTTTCATTTTTGGCCACACCAAGTGGTATGTGGGATATTAGTTCCCCATCCAGGGATTGAACCCTGCCCTCCGCTGCGTTAGAAGCGTGGAGTCTTAACCACTGGACCACCAGGGAAGTCTATTTATTTATTTATATTTCGGATTTATTTTTAAGGAACTACACACATTCTATTCCTGATGTTCTACATTGCAGGTGTTCTCAAAAACTTACATGGAAGACAGGCCAATGATCTAACAGTAAACTCTTTGAATTCCTCTACTATCATTTCAATATGTTGGCACAGTTTCAAAATCAATATGTGGTTTTTCTTTGGTGCTTTTTTTGGGGGGGGTGCTAATTACTCTACAATACTGTAGTGGTTTTTGCCATATATTGACATGAATCAGCCATGGGTTCACATGTGTTCCGCATCCTGAACCCCCCTCCCACCTCCCTCCCCATCCCATCCCTCTGGGTCATCTCACTGCCCCAGCCCTGAGCATTTGTCTCATGCATCGAACTTTCTTTGGTGCTATAACCATGTTTGCTCAGGGTCCCCAAATGTCTTCATCATTTCAGTTTCCTTATCTTTATTCTTTCAACTCTCACTCACTTACCTTTATCTAAAAAATACTTTGATAGAAATCATGAATCCATATGCTACATCCTTCCCCTGAAAAGCTATTAATAATACCTCTGTTACTACTCACTGCCTCCTACCCGCTCTCTTATGACATAACTGGTAATAACTATGTCTTCATGAACATAAAACTGTCCATCTCAAAAACAGCAACAGCAAGACTTTCCCAGCGGTCTAGTGGTAAAGACTGCATTTCAAACGCTGGGGTACAGCTTCAATCCCTGGTTGGGGAACTAAGATCCCACATGCCACAGCCAAAAAATAAATATGAAAGGAAAGGGAAAGCAACAAAAATCAAAAGCAGCAAGGGCAGGGCTTCCCTTGTGGCTCAGGAGTAAAGAATCTGCCTACCAGTGCAGGAAATTGCAGGAGACCTGGGTTCAATCCCTGATCCAGGAAGATCCCATTTGTCTCGGAGCAACTAAGTTTGTGCACCACAACTATTGAGCTTGTGCTCTAGAGCCCCGGAGCCACAGCTACTGAAGCCCTCACGCCCTAGAGCCTGTGCTTGGAACAAGAGAAGCCACCGCAATGAGAAGCCTGTGCACCACAGCTAGAGAGTAGCCCCCACTCACGGCAGCTAGAGGAAAAGCCAAGCAGCAACCCAGCACAGCCAAAAACCAGCTGTGCTGGTTTTTATTCATTTCTAGTTTTCACATGTAAACTAAATAAATAAATAAAATATTTAAATAATAAATTTTAATTTATTTTTAAAAATAAATTATAAACTATTTATATTAACTGTTTAATATTTATAAATAAATTTAAAAAAATTTTTTTAAACCAGCAAGGGCAAAGGAAGAAGGAGCCTAATGTCAGAACAGATTGTACAGCTGGGAGAATCTCAATAAAGTTATTTTGCAGTGGGGTGCGGGAACAGCAAGGGGCTTGTTTTAATGCAATCTTAAGAGCTGTTTCCCAGACAACAATGCTTTAGTTACAGCCAGGTTGATTAAAGCACACTGGGGATAATGTTGCTGTTACTATTTTTCCAAGTACTAGTATATTTTCTATCAAGGTTGTATTATGTAAATAATAGATTAATTTTCAAAAAATCATGAAAACACAATCAAATTGTCAATTTATTAGAGATGTTACATAATGAATATATAACAACAATACAATGTATGAATAATACACAATGATAACAATCATTTGATATTTACTAACAAACTCTATTTTCCCACATAGTAAAAGAAAATAAAGAATTGATGATGTATATCTGATTCAATAACCAACTAAAATGATTCTAAGTTGACCATGATTCTTTCCCCCACCATCTGCCATGGTAATAAGAGCTTTGGATCCAATAATTTCTAAGAATCAATGCTAATGGAGCAATCACAAACGTATCTTTAAAAATTTATCAGATTTATCACATGGCTTATTTAAAGTGTGAAAACTAGAAACAATCTAAATGATTGGTCATGGGAGCTGAATGAATAAATTAGGGTACAAGGACTTCCCTGGTGGTCCAGTAGCTAAGACTCCATGCTTCCAACACAAGGGGCCTCAGTTCGACTCCTGGTCAGGGAACTAGATGCCACAACTGAAAGATTCCACACGGCACAACTAAAACCCAGCACAGCCAAATAAATCTGCCGCCGCCCCTCCCTGTACCCCAATCTTCCCCTCTTCTGACTGCAGAACCTCCCACCTAGCAGCTGCTCTTTCTCTATTCTAACAAGGTGATTCCTGGATGGTGACCAACCCAGTGCCTAGCTTCGCTGGGCTCAGGAAAGGGCAAGTGAGCAGATACAGGCACACACTGAAGCTTGGGGGAGAAGGAAGACCTCTCATCCCTTTAACATTGCTTACCTGTAATACAGGAAGCCCAAATCTGTCCAAGGCCACCCTCCTGCCAACTGGAGAAGTGAAGGTGGCCAAGGGGAAGAGAGATGCCAAGGAAATACACGGGAGTCCAAAATGATACTGATGCAGCCCTGGATCTGGAGTCAACCTTGGCCTCACTGGGAACATACCCTAGCTTGTGCTAGTGTTAATGAGCCATCTGTCACTTCCATCTGGACCACTCCTGATTGGCACACTCACACAGAACAGAGATGAGAATCTACATTCTGTGCTGCATTTATGGCCAAAAGGTCCAGTCTCTACCATCCAAGCCCTTGCAGGTAATTGGGTTACCCATCTCTTTTGAGGTGTGCATTACACAAGACCCAGTTAGCTGCGTCTTTCTAAAGTACCAGTGCTTGTACAAAGAAGAAAGAACTGGTTCATTCTGTTTCTTCCAAAAATCAGAAAAATAATAATCACTAAACCTTCATAGGAAGCCTTTTAGGAAAAGCTGGTTATTAATGAAATAGACAACTCTGCCCTTGTTTTATCCTTGCCTTCTGTGACAGAGCTTTTGTGACTTGGTTGGCTTGTTTGTTTTTAATGAAGCAGAAATTAGGACCACATGCAAATCAGTGTTTTCTCATAAGGAAGACATGAGCTGTTCTAAGCACAGGCTAAAAGCCCTGACTCAAACCAAATGGCACCTCCTTAATCACTAACACACCTCTAAACAGCTCCCTGCGCATCCCATTTTAGTACCTACTAAGTCCCTCCCTTCCTAGAGGTCTGACACCCAGTTGAGCTCATAGATCAAGGTGACACTCATCTACCATTTCTAGCGATGAATATGCTGCAACCACACAGTAATGGCTGCAAAGTAATTGTCACTCATGAGCAATGAGTTTTCCTGCAAGGCCCAAGAAGCAAAATATCACAGATGGCTTTCTGAGTCAAACCAAGGTCCAAGGGACAGGTCTGCAATTGGGAAAATATCTGTGAAGATTTCATAAGGAAACAACTATAAATAAATTAATTCCACTATGTCATTCCTCTACATTCATGACTGGAACCTAATAATTAATAACAGAACCTCAAAAAGGGTTCCCCCAAACCCCGGAAACGTTAATGCATCCAGGGGCAGACCATGTTAGTTAAGTATCCTCTGTGCTTCATGACCATATTTCCTATGGGTTTTTTCTCCCCTAAAATTCATTCAGTTGAAATCAGTCACTATACAAAACAAAGCTAATGACTTCTCTTATTTCAGCCAGAATGTTAAAAGAATGTTTGTGTACAAATATACACATATATATATATATATTTGAAGTGTGTAATAAATAAATAAATGTTTAAGAGGGTGCACTGTGCAGCTTGTGGGATCTTAGTTTCTCAAGCAGGGATCAAATCCAGGCCTTGGGTAGTGAAAGCACAGAGACCTAACTACTGAACTAGAGGGAACTTCCAGTAAATAAAAATTATTGACCTTAACAAATGTGATGTTAAACATACAAATTAAAGCTTTTCTCTCAATTTATTTAAATGATTTGTACTAAAACCCCCAAAGCATACTCAGTATTATTGGCTAGAGATGAAATTCTACTCCTCTTTTTCCAAACTCCAGGAGAAGGCACTGCCTGTGTTTGCCCATGAAGACTACAAAAGGGCATCAGTTGGATAATTGCCCACTATGAATGTGTGCTCAGATGGGGTGATGAAATACATTGAACATAGGGGTGAATCCAAGAATAGTATCCAAAACAAGGTGTTACCCAACCTTGTCATATCATGAACAGGTTGCTGAACACCCACTCTGTCCTGAGGCCACCAAACAGCTCCTTGGCCAATACTTTATTTATGCCCTGCCCTACCCTCTCTTAGTTCACATTAGTGTAACAGCCTGCTCACTGTGCTACTCCCAGCACCTCTTCAAAGAAGGTCAGGTAAGCCAGAGGTTAACAAAAAAGGTGAAATGAGACTTGAGTGAGAAGTATCTCAGGAACTTAGGGCTACAAATAAAAATGAAGGACACCCAGTTAAATCTAGATTTCAGATAAACAACCAATAACTTATTTGGTATAGTACGTTCATGAAAGTATAGTATATTTGGGATATACTAAAACTTTATCCATTGTTTTATCTGAAATTCAAGTTTAACTGGACATCTGTATTTTATCAGGCAGCCACACTTACGGTAAATATCTTTTACTGACTACTCATCACCTATGTCCACTGCTTTCCTAACCACAAGCCAAATTTCCTGGGATATGCCCTCATTTGGGGCCTTGCGGGGTGTCGTGTGGAATAAGTCAGTTAACTCTGAATATCTGCTGAAATTCAAAGAAGAACACAAGCTTTGATAGGAAGAAACTGGTCTTTATTATCCTAAAGGTGAGGAGGTCTGAGAGAAAGGAAGGTATGGCAGATGCCTTGCACCATGACATTCCCTCTTCCCCTCTGAAATGTCAGAGAAGCCAGGAAGAGGAAAATAAGTGGTGGTAGCTGAAGAAGTGTGATGTGGCCATGGTAGGCACTCCCAAACCAAACTGGACAAATTATGTACTAAACCAACCAGAGACATCCATGCTCTATGGTCCATGGAACCGCAGGCTTTTCTATCCATTGATAAAACTTGCAAAACTCTCTAGGGTAGATCTTCTCCCTTTCTTTGTATAGTGTAGCCAGGCTCCTCTGTTCATGGGATTTTCCAGGCAAGAATATTGGAGTGGGTTGCCATTTCCTTCTCTATGGAATCTTCCCAACCCAGGGATTGAACCTGGGTCTCCTACATTGCAGGCAGATTCTTTACCATCTGAGTCACCAGGGAAGCCCATAGTGAAGTCTATGAGGGTTCTTTTTTTTTTTTTTAAGGAAGTATTGCTTTTTGAAAAATTCTGAAGGTATAAAAAACTCGCATGACTAAGCCAGTTTGGGGCACTCTGGGCTATTGAAACAGGAAACCCCAAATGCATAAACACTATTCTAACAAGCAGCTTCCACTGAAACTATTTAGTTCTTGGTACTTCTGGCTCTAGCAATGAACAGAAAGATTTTTAAAAGAAAATCTCAGGACAAAAGGAAATTAGCAACTTATCTCAGGCCTTTTATTAGACAAAGATCTAAAATTTTCAGAGGTCTTTTACTGTTTCCATGATCCTTTCTGACGACCTCACAAGCAGGATACTACACCTCTGTTGGAGGACAGGTGATCAGAATTTCTTCTTGCTCTTCCTCCAGACCAGCTCAGGCCTGCTCAGATCACTGTAGTTTCCAGGCAGCTCTGAGCCAGAAACACAGGGCCAAGGCTTGTGGCTTCAGGTGAGGCCCCAGTCATGTGCGCAAGCCTTTCTGCCCTTGCTGGGCTGGCAAACAGAAGGAGTCTGCATGTAAGTCAGGGCCCTTCAGTCCCAGGAAAAACAACAGGAAGCAAAGTCATGATGCTAAGGTAATGAGCCATCCTTGTCCATAATCATGGTAGGACCACAAGGCTCCGAAGTCACCCCAGAAATAATGTCCGTTCTCATCACATCCATTTGTCTCTGTGCAGTTTGTATCTGGATATAGCAAACTGCATCTCCTTTACTCATTTCTTCCTTGTTTCTAAGCTCTATTTAATTCTGAAAAGAGCTACAATCTAATGGTGGAAAGGTCAGACTTAATGGGAAAAAATGGGTGTCAGTCCCCCAGAAACAAATACTCTTTTGTTGAGATCTCCCACACAAAATCGGGTCATCGTGTCAGCCGGGACATGTTGGCCTGTTCACAGCTGTTGTACAGTTCAGACTAGTGGGAAGGATGCCAGGCAAGACCTGTCCACACTCACCTGGGGCCAGAATACAAGCGGGGAGGGAAGATTATGTAGCCCCACCAAGTTCACAAGGGCTGAAGCTCAGTTTGCATAAGGACAACGATTTATTTTCCCTTCTCTCAAAAGACTTGCTGTTATAAGAATTGTATGTTTCTAAAACCTACTTATTTTAAACAATAAGAAATATTTTATTTTGGGTGTGGAGGCAGGCCTTGCCTAAAATCCAGTTCAGTTCAGTTCAGTCGCTCAGTCGTGTCCAACTCTTTGCGACCCCATGAATTGCAGCACGCCAGGCCTCCCTGTCCATCACCAACTCCCGGAGTCTACCCAAACCCATGTCCATCGCGTCAGTGATGCCATCCAGCCATCTCATTCTCTGTCGTCCCCTTCTCTTCCTGCCCTGAATCCTTCCCAGCATCAGGGTCTTTTCCAATAGTCAACTCTTTGCATGAGATGGCCAAAGTATTGGAGTTTCAGCTTCAACATCAGTCCTTCCAATGAACACCCAGGACTGATCTCCTTTAGAATGGACTGGTTGGATCTCTTGCAGTCCAAGGGACTCTCAAGAGTCTTCTCCAACACCACAGTTCAAAAGCATCAATTCTGCAGCGCTCAGCTTTCTTCACCGTCCAACTCTCACATCCATACGTGACTACTGGAAAAACCATAACCTTGACTAGACGGACCTTTGTTGGCAAAGTAATGTCTCTGCTTTTAAATATGCTATCTAGGTTGGTCATAACCTTCCTTCCAAGGAGTAAGCATCTTTTAATTTCACCATCTGCAGTGATTTTGGAGCCCAAAAAATAAAGTCTGACACTGTTTCCACTGTTTCCCCATCTATTTCCCATGAAGTGATGGGACCAGATGCCATGATCTTAGTTTTCTGAATGTTGAGCTTTAAGTGAACTTTTTCACTCTCGTCTTTCACTTTCATCAAGAGGCTCTTTAGTTCTTCTTCACTTTCTGCCATAAGGGTGGTGTCATCTGCATATCTGAGGTTATTAATATTTCTCCCACCAATCTTGATTCCAGCTTGTGTTTCTTCCAGCCCAGAACTGTACAATTCCTTGATTCTTCATAACATACTCACTAAAACAGTGAAATTGTTTTTTACACCACCCTCCAAATCAAGTTCAAGAAAAACACCAATACAGTATACTAATGCATATATATGGAATTTGAAAGATAGTAACAATAACCCTATATGCAAGACAGAATAAGAGACACAGATGCATAGAACAGTCTTATGGACTCTGAGGGAGAAGGTGAGGGTGGGACGTTCTGAGAGAATAGCATTGAAACATATATTATCATATGTGAAACAGAACACCATTCCAGGTTCGATGCATGGGACGAATGCTCAGGGCTGGGGCAATGGGATGACCCAGAGGGATGGGACGGGGAGGGAAGTGGGAGGGTGGTTCAGGATGGGAAACACATGTGGACCCATGGCTGATTCATGTCAATGTATGGCAAGAACAACTACAGTGTTGTGGAGTGATTGGCCCCCAACTAAAATAAATAAATTTATTTTAAAAAATAAATAAATTTATTTTAAAAAATAAATAAATTTATTTTAAAAAATAAATAAATAAATAAATAAAATAAAATTTATTGGTGGAAAAAAAAAAGAACTACACAATTCCTTGATTCTTCATAACATACTCACTAAAACAGTGAAATTGTTTTTTACGCCACCCTCCAAATCAAGTTCGAATCAAACTAACATTTCATCTCTTATTCACATATTCAGCAAAAAAGGCATTTCAGTCTTCATGTATGAACCCCAAATATAAGAGCCAAAATGTATAATAACCATAAAAAAGCTCAGGGTTTCAGACACACTCTGAGACTAAGCCTATAAAGGAAGCCTCCATTTTCCTTGCTCTTTTCCACAAAGAGTGAAATTTATTCCCTCTGTATCTTTTTATCAAAAAGATCTTACCCCCATATGGTCATTCTTCTCAAATGGACTGATGGAGTAGTGACCAGACCACAAATTGAGACCCAAGAGCAAGAAATACTATTAACCCAAGTAAGGAGAGATGTTTAATTATCCCAATAATACTAAGCAGTCCACTTTGGTGACTGCAACTGGGATGATGGCCCCAGGCTCCATGCTTTGAGTCACTGCACCTTACTAAAATTGACAATATTAAGCACTTATTTTTTTATTACCTTCATTTTTATTTATTTACTTATTTATTTTTATAGCCATAATGAGGTCTCTGGACTGACTGAGTTGCCCCAAGCTCCACACCCTCTCTAGCATGACCCTGAATGTAAAGGAAGTAGGCAGGGTGGTTTCCATTTTACAAAGGAGGAAACTGGAGCTTGCTAAAGTTATGCAAGCTCATGAAATGGCAAAGCTGTGATTCAAACCCAAGTGTTTGACTACAGAACTCAGGAGTACTCCCTGCTCCCCACTGCAGATGACAAAGTATCCAATCCCTTACACCTCCCCACTTCGCAAACACAGGTTCCTACTATTAAAGCAGCAGAAAGAAACTACTGTTGGCAACTGAAAAAGCCACAGCAGAGAAGACCATTTTCCCCTCAACAGTAAATACAATTAGCCAAAAGGTGGAAACCCAAATGCCCATCTCAACAGATGAATGGATAAACAGAATGTGGTATATTTATACAATGGAATATTATTAAGTCATAAAAAGGAATGAAGATGTGATACATGCTACAACATAGAGAAACCTTGAAAACACTAAGCCAAGTGAAAGAAACCAGGCACAAAAGAGCATATAAAACTCCATTCATATGAAATGTCCAGAAGAGGCAAACCTACAGAGACATAAAGTAGTTAAAAACTGGGGAGGATGAGGTTACGGGGAGGGGAAGATGATAGCTAAGAGCTACCTGGCTAGTAAGGGATTCTCTTTGTAGTGATGAAATTGTTCTACAATTGACTGTGGCAATGCTAGCCATCTATCTGTGAATCTGCAGGGGGGAAAAAAAAAACACACTGAGTTGTATACTTCTCTCTTTTTTTGGCCATGCTGCCGAGGCATGTGTGACCTTGCTTCCCCAACCAGAGATCAAATCAGTGCCCCCTGCTTTGGAAGCACAGAGTCTTAACCTCTGGGCCACCAGGGAAGTCCCTGAAGTGTATGCTTTAAATGGGCAAAATGTATGGCATATAAATTATATCTCAATAAAGCTATTTAAGAAAGTAAATGTTATCAGTTAAGCAAAGTAAGAGACCTTGGCTATCATTCAAGATCATTTTTAAAGGTGAGGCACCCTAGCGATCAGCCCACTATGAGGATTTATATCAGTGTCCCATTGTGCTCTGCTTGCTGGCCCCACAACTCAGTGACCCTGAGCACTCAGCTCAGAGCCAGGTCATGGATAAGGGGGACCCTCACCCCTGCCCTCAAGGAGCTTAAATATAGTTGGGTTCTTTCAAGCCTGAAACAATGAGATTCCACCCAACCAACTGTAGCACCAAGGGCAGAGGAGGTGAAGACCATAGGAGCCAAGGAGATGGGCAGAAGCTGAGGCTTGAGCTGGGCTTTCCGGGAGGAATGAACTGGATGGCGGGCCAGAAAATAGATGGAAGGGCACTTCTGGGAAAGGAGACAGATGCTGTTGAATATTCCATTTACACCACATCTTTCAGATGAGGTTTAGATAACGTCGTTCTGAGACTTCCCTGGAAGCCCAGAGGTGAATACTCCATGCTCCCAATGCAGAGGGCATGGGTTCGATCCCTGGTCGGGGAACTAATAATCCACATGCTACACAGCATGGACAAAAAAATTATAGTCCCATTGCTAGGAGAACGGATGAATAGGGGAGAGTTCAGCCCTGACGGGACAGGATGCCAGGGAGAGTTCTGAGTGGGAAATGACGTGGTGAGAGCTGTCTTTACAGAAGTCTGGCCTGGCTGCAGTGTACCAGGGACTGAGGTCAGAGGCCAGTGTGCTATAATCTACAAGCGAAGTGTCAAGTTCTGTGGTAGAAGCAACAGGAATGGAGAGGAAGGAAGGAAGAGAGATCACAAAGGAGAAAAACAACAGAATCCAACCATGTCAAGACCTGTGGGCAGGAACAGAGGGACAAGAAGGCCACTGACTCTGACTCTGCCCAGACTGCCTGGGTTGAACTCCTTACCAGCCGTGTAACATTGGTCAAGTTAGTTAAATGCTCTGCACCTCAGTTTCCTGAGGAAAGCGAGGATTAAAAATTGTGTTTCTGTCTATCAAACAGTTGTTGGGAGAATTAAATACAAACAGTGCTTGGAGCGATGCCTGGCACTGAGTACGTGCTCTGTAGAGCCTGTTGAATAAATACACGTAAATGCATATTCAGACCTCAGACCTCACTTTCCAACAACAGCAGCAACAAGGAAAAGCCTCATCCAGCTTCATTTTTCATCCCATCAAGCTTCCTTTTTCACTCACTTTTCCCCATTCATTCACCCCTTGGTGGAAGTTCTAGGAAGAATAAAATATTTTATTCCTATGCTCCCTGCCCTTGAGGATGGGCCTTCTGGGAAAAACTGAACAGAAGAGAAACAGCAGTAACTGTTCTCCACCAAGATCCAGGCACTAGGAATGGCTGAACCACAGGCTTGGTGAGCAGCTCCAAGAAGCCAGTGAAAGCCTGGACCAGGCAGGCTGTGTACTGCAGACAGGCTTGCAGGGCTCCTGTTTCTATAGCCCTGAGGGACTGCTCTGTGGGTACCCACCTGCTCACCCAGGCCCCCGCCTTCCCAGGTACTGCCTGCCAGCCAGAACCCCTGAGCATCTTTCCTGCCCTGCTTCCTAGGAGCTCAGCCTCTGGACCTGGACACCACACCTGTCCCCTCATAACTTACATCAAAGGCTCTGGGGCCAAATATTGAACTGAGGATGTTGGCCAGAGAGCTCTGGGCAGAGCTTATAAACTGCAAAGGAGGAAAAGGGTCCTTGCCTTTCCTGCCTAGGAGGAAGGAACACGCTCTGTGATCTTGACCAAAAAGCCCTCAGAAGGTCAGAAATCAGGAGAACAGGGCTCTGTTCTCCCTTCACATGGTTGTGATTATGTGGTGGAGTCTCCCCACCCCTCCACCCACCCCACCCCACCAGCACTGGGCATCTTCACGACACTGCTAGGGTACCATGCCCATATTGAAAAGAAGGTTAAACTATCATACAAACACAATGTATTTTTAGTAATTAGACTTGAGTCTCCTACCTTTCGGAGAAGGCAATGGCAGCCCACTCCAGTACTCTTGCCTGGAAAATGCTATGGACGGGGCAGCCTGGTGGGCTGCCGTCTATGGGGTCGAACAGAGTCGGACACGACTGAAGCGACTTAGCAGCAGCAGCAGCAGCTCCTACCTTTGGATAATTACTAAAAATCTCCCTTCAAAGTGACAAAAAACACAAAAATCCTCAAAAACTCAAAAGAAGAATTTAACTTATACCAAGTCTTTCTGGTGAGTTTTAAATAACATCACAGTCCCATTATTGGGAGAATAGGTAAATAAACTGTAGTATAGCCATACTACTGAATAATATATTAAGGTAGATCTCTAGCTACTGTCACAGAAAAACATACTTTCCAGTGAGGGGGCGGGGGGAGGACATGAAGATACAACATGTAAAAAAATCGGAACTACATGTTTGTACACGCTCTTGAATGGACTGTGAACTGAGAACGGGGCACAGTCTCTCGGGGCAATGAGCACAACTGGTATAGAAGAGTCAAGAGAGACTATCTCTGGCTGGATTTCTTAAAACAAAACGCATTCGTGTATAACTTGGGCAATTTGGGGGGGTGCCATAAAAAATAAATAGATGCTGTTGGATTTACATATATGACCAGCTATTGTTATTAAGTTGCTTAAGTCGTGTCTGATTCTTTGTGACCCCATGGACTGCCGCATGCCAGAGTTCCCTGTCCTTCACTACCTTCTGGAGTTTTCGAAAACTCATGTCCACTGAGTCAGTGATGCCATCCAACCATCTCATCCTCCATCACCCCCTTCTCCTTTTGCCCTCAGTCTTTCCCAGCATTAGGGTCTTTTCCAATGGGTCAGCTCTTCGAATCAGATGGCCAAAGTATTGGAGCTGCAGCTTCAAATCTAATTTATAACTTTACATTCTTCTTTCCTTTATTCTGATCAGAAGAGGGTTCTTTTCCTGCTTTTCAGAGAGCTGAAAAAATTATAAAATTAAATTCTGGTTCTGTGTGACCTTAAGAAACTTGTAAACAATAAAAGAGCCCAAGCTAAAATTTAAAATAAAGATATTAAGAATAGATATATGATTTAGAAGGTGATGTTCCCAGGCGAACCATTTCTCCTGGGTTTATCTGGCTAAACTTCCTTTCAGGTTTGTTTGTGGATGTTGGTGATACCACTGAGGATGAACTTGAGCTGTGTTTTTAAATACTTGCTACTAACTAGCTCCTCTGACATCTCTCTAGTCACTACTGACACAGTTAATCTGCTTAATTACAGTTTTGTTGATATCTCAAATTCCCCTTATTTACTCTGCATCCTGAAAAAGTCCTTTGAAATCTAAACAGTCCACTACCTCTCCAGCTCTGTTTGGAAAGGTTACAATCTTAGGATCCTTTGAAAGGAGAGTGGGGGGTGGGGAGCTGTATTTCCAGCATGGAGTGGAATGTGAAAATAATCTGGGAATAGAATGAATACACTGGATTTATTCCCAGCAACTTTTTCTCTCCTAATTTGTTATTGTTCTGCTTGAGGAAGTGATTTCTTTGAATGTATAATCAGACTGATAATTAAATACAAAGATTAGAGTATATTCCCACTTGTAATACACTTTATGTGTACTCCCTATGCCAATAAGCAGAGCATCCGTTTCTGCACACAGTATGTGCTCAATAAATATCTACTGCTTAGGTTTACTGCCTAAGAAAGAAGTACTAGATGATCTAAATAAAGGAGACATTTTAAATTATTTATATTTCTTTCAGCAGATATTAACTGAACTCCTATCACGTGTGCTAGGCATTAGGCCAGGCACTGAAGAGATACAAGTGGGGTAAAATTTGGTTATTTGTCCTTAAGGAGTTCATAATATAAAGAAGGAAAATAAAACATAAGTACTCTCCCTTGTTGCAAAAAAGTCAAAATTTCCTATTATTTCTAACTCTCAAATTCAAATCAAACTTGTTGTACTATTACATCTGATCTTAAAAGCATCCTTTTCTGCCTCTGACCACCCAGTACATTTTGATTATTTAAAAAGTATGTTCGGCATCAGCCTTGATCTTAATAGATACTCCTTTGTACCAAGACATACTAGGTATGAAGGACAATACCACATCAGGTCCATATTCTGAGAGTTGACATGTTGGGGAAATGAAATAAATCCATTCATTTAGCAACAAGCCTTGGGACTTCCCTGGTAGTCCAGTGGTTAAGAATCCCCCTGCCAATGCCGGGGACACAGGTTCGATCCTTAATGCAAGAAGATCCCACATGCCACAGAGCAACTAAGCCCACACCACAAGTACTGAGTCCACGAACCTAGAGCCTGCACTCCACAATACGAGAAGCCACGCCAAGGAGAAGCCCGTGCACTGCAATGAAGAGTAGCCCCCTTCACCGCAACTCAAGAAAGCCCAGGTGCAGCAGACCCACACCAGCATAGCCAAAAATAAACAAATAGATAATTTTAAAAAGTCTTACCCAACATATTAATGGATAATAGGAAAGATCAATTGCCAAATTACCCATACAGATCAAATTACTATGGGATCTGGAGGAGGAGGAGGAGATCCTTCTAGCTAGTTGGTCTCATCAAGTGTCAGAGAGGAGATGGGGTTGGCTGAGGGTTAACATACCAAGCAGCAGACAGAGAACATTTCAGGACAGTGAGAGAAATGATACACTACTGTTAATCAGAAGTCCAAGACAAGCCACTATGTGTATCCAGAGGCCATGAGCACAAAATGGAGAGAAAACTGGAGCAACAAGCACCTTCAGGATCCTTATGGGCTGGCCTCAGTCCTGTTTATTCACGTTCCCGAAAAATCACTCCACACTTAGATGCGCACATGCCTTGAGATGAAGGGGGTCAACCAACAGCAAAAAGGAACACGAGTCCCCCAGTAGAGTCTAAATTCCATATTTGTCTTTTTAAAGTATTCATATGAAGGGCAATGGCATTAGCATAATACTGGCTCTAGACTTTGGAGTTTTAACCAAGGGTTCAAGATGATTTGTTTTCTTCTCTCTGTGCTCCCCTCACTCTCTTGGCCAATTTCTCTTCTCTCTTCCTTTATTTTTCTCTCTCCACCCTTCTCTGTGTAACTTAAAAAAAAAAAAACTTCAATGCCACAAGACTGTACATTTAAATTCAGCCCACATGACATTTCCTCCAAGTTTAATTGCTTCCATACAATTTATATCCGCTAGTCACGCTAGACCCAAGAGTATTAACCATGCTCTTTTACAAAGAAGCTCTTGTCCCATAATAACCCCCATAATCAAAGTGCAGGAATTATGGGTAAGGACCAGCCGGATGACGGATGAAACAAACAGGTTTTTAAATTCACCCAAAGCAGGCTTCAGGCAGGAGGCAAATCAAAGCCAGCCACTCTACCATCAGGCTTGAGAACAGAAACACTAGCTTGAACAGAGATCTGGGGATCTTTGCACATCCGGACAGGAAGAAATGAAGTCATATATATATATATATATATATATACACACATATATAACTCAGATACCTTATCTTTGGGTTGACATGAAGAGCCACCCACAGTGTCGCTTAAAAACACCTGGCTACATTTTCTCTGCTTTCAAGCCCATCCCTCAAAGTTCTAGTGATGGACGCCTGTGAGTGAAAGTGGCTCAGTCGTGTCTGACTCTTTGCAACCCCATGGACTGTACAGTCATGGAATTCTCCAGGCCAGAATACTGAAGTAAATCCCCCTTCTCCAGGGGATCTTCCCAACCCAGGGATCGAACCCAAGTCTCCTGGATTGCAGCTGGATTCTTTACCAACTGAGCCACAACTCTTTATTTAAATATTTATTTCTGTATTTGGCTATGCCTGGTCTTCGTTGCAGCGTGCAGGTTCTTTAGTTGTGGCATATGGGATCTAGTTCCTTGACCAGGGATCATACCCTGGCCCCCTGAATTGGGTATTTCAAGTCTTAGCGAGGCTCCCAAGTCCACTCTTTAAATGAGTAAATCATTCTTTTTGTTATTCTGAGCAGACTGAAGTTAGCTTTTCCATCTTCCCACAGACATCTTGGGCAACATTTCTAGACTTGTCCTACAGCAAAGTAGCATTAGTCACTCAGTCGTCTCCAACTCTTTGTGACCCCATGGACTGTAGCCCACCAGGCTCCTCTGTCCATGGAATTCTCCAGGCAAGGATCCTGGAGTGGGTAGCCATTTCCTTCTCCAGGGGATCTTCCCGACCCAGGGATCAAACCCGGGTCTCCTGCACTGCAGGCAGATTCTTTACCATCTGAGCCACCAGGGAAGTCCATCCTACAGCAAAGGACATCTACAAACGTCTCAAGTTCTTTTATAAACCCTTATCTTTCTAAACACTTGCTCGACTCTTCCCATTATCTTGCCCACCTCTCAACAAATCACTTCCCTCGTGAACTTCAAAGTTCACCCTTGTGGTTTCATAACTGCACGAGGCAGTTAACAGGACTCTGGATTTCTGGATCTCCCTTAATCAGCTTGCCCACTCTGCACAAGAACTATGCCTACCTTTCTTACAAAAGCCTTTTAAGCAACATTTTCGGTCCTCCTCACTGGATTCGGATAGATACCTCTCCACCAGGATTTTTCTGAAAACAATTTTTAATTCCATGCAATCTCTTCTTCTGCTCAAAAACCCATTCAGGGTAAGAGGAAAACAAAGTCAACTACTTACCAGATCCCCACCCTGTGTCTTTAAAGATTTAGTGAAGGTTTCTATAGCTTTCCCCTTTTTGCCTACATTCCCTTATTGATTTTCATAGACCAATGATGTCTATGAATTAAGGGTAGAACTAGCAGAGTCTGGATCAGTGATGTTACTCTAACCTGAGAAACTGGTGGATGGAAACATTTTGCTTGTTGCCAATGAACTACTTTTGACCTATTCTAATAAAGAAAAAGAAAACAATTCCCATGCTGTCACTAAAACACCATGTCACTGAGGTTTTATTACTTTTACATGCTATATAGCTGTATCATTTATTGTAGCAGTCTAGCTCTGGACATATTCTGAATCATAATCATTTCATGCATCAAGTCGTTGACAAATCAAAGTAAAATCAGATTTTAAAAGCATTCATTTAGAAGCTCCTACTTACATTTTGGAAAGGAAATCTTATATTTTAATGGCATTAGATATTATTTATTATGCAGTGTCGTTTTATCCTGTTCCACAATGTAACATTTTTGTTTTACCCTTGGCCGACTTGACAGTCAAGGTACAAAACAGACATTGTTTTAAAAATCCATTTGTAATAAGTGTCAGTAAATATAACCTTTCACTTCAGCTGAAGCAACTCCACAGCATCAGTTTTCAGCTCCATGCTTACTGGGAAGTTTATAATACTCTTTTTCAGCAGCTCTCAAAACTAGACTCCAAAGAGATATGTACCAGTCGCTAAGGTGTTTACCAAGGCCCAGAATGACTTAAAATGCAAAACTTAACTCGCTACTGATGCTTTGTTTTATGGTGAATACAGACAATGTGTTTAGTCAGATCATGGGGTTTTTTTATTCACACACATGAGATAACCTGGACATTCCAATGCATGAGCAACCGGGAAATCTGAGTCCTTTAATGGTTTTCAACTAATTAACTAGGGTTGGCCAATTAGTAGGTTAAATGGAGTCCTCTAATGGTTTTCAACTAATTAACTAGGGTTGGCCAATTAGTAGGTTAAATGAAAAGCACTTTGGCAAAACCTGACTCATTTCACTATGGCTAATAATTTTAAAAAAGGCTGTGCTGGTCCGTCCCTTGTTCTAGCCACCTGCCAAAGTTTTCAGGCAAAAGTTTCAACAATTCTGCATCCAGCCTTCCAAATCATTTATTTAATGTTGACACTCCAAATTGTCGATAATGACTCTACACTCTCCTTTGCTCCTGCTGTTAAATATCTGTTAATAATCACTGACGACTCAATAGTTATTAAAATGTAAGCCACAGATAAACACAAAGAACAATGGCTCCACTCTGTCTTGTGTGGGTTATAGTCCTTGGATCTTCGCTAGAGCCCTTTCCCAAAGCCCCAAGCACAACCCTTGGCATCTTCAAGTTTATAGAAATGTCAGATCAATAAATGTAAGTTTAACTATTTTCAGACCATAGATAATTAAACTTTTTAAAAAGCCTATGAAGAAAACAGACCATATTTTAAAAACCTATCTGGGTACAGCTTAACATTTAAGTAGCTGATCCTTCCTCCATTTCCATCTTTCCTTTCTACAAGTTTTTTATACAATATGTACTTATGGATTCTATGCTAAAATGCACAAAGAACCAAATATATTCTGGATGATATATTAGGTAACAAGAATTCATATTTGCCTAAAGTCCTAAATGCACAGGCTTCTATTCCACATAGTACATAAAACTAAGACCCATAAAAGTGACAATTGTGCTGAAGAGTGTGTCTACAGAAAACACAAGTAATTTTATAAGCAGCACTGAAGTTTACTGCTTCTTTTATAGTTCTCAATTCCTTCTACTAAATTCACATGTTCACACAAATCCCAAGCCAGTAACAGGGCCACTAGATGCTCCCAAATTTGTAAAATGCAGCAGAATAGCGTTTTTACTACAGTCCCAGCTTTCACTACAAAATGTATTCAAACTCAAACCAGTTTGATATAATCAAGCAGGTTTTATTTACTTACATTATGAAAGAGTTAACTGACCCAGAGCATTGACATGCATTATAATTTCAGAATCTACTTTACCAGTTATTAAAATCAGTCTGGCAAAATGAAGAGACAAAGATGGAAAGATAAACGTTCATCTGAAACTACAGTTACATAATATTCCAAACCATAAATTTTTAACTGATACTCTGCAAATATAATCTGCTATTTTTATGGCTGCAATTAAGTATGACACGTCTAAGCAGTAACAGTCCTGTGAGCTACAAATTGTGACAAAGGTTTGACCACAGCTGGGACTGGAGAAGGCAATTTTCCTCCTGGCAAGCGAGTATCATATCAATTAGAGTAATATTTTTACCCAAGTCTTATAACTTATCTCAGTTAGTTATAAAACACTGATTTTAGGCCTCATTTTAACCGGATGTTTAAATAAGCAAATGTGTGATCCTTCTAGACAGCCAGCAGACCTCTCCAGGAAAAACGTCGTGCTCCTTAGAAGGACACCTCAGTGGAGGTGGGAACTGGTGGGCTATGATTTATGTAATTCAGGGGCTTATTGTCATCATTTTTCTCTCTTCTGTCCATAACTTTGTTCTATATTTTCCAAGTCTCCTATAAATGTGTTATCATTTGTTTATAATTTAAAAAATAAAATGCTTTAAAGAAACAAACAAAAGCCATCTTATTCAGTGTAGTACCCAATGTAGTACTTATTCAATGTAGCCCAACCCTGGAAAAAGAAAAGTGACCCCAGGGGAAAAACCATTCGCTGGATATTTTTCAGTGCCCATCTTCCTCTGAGAAATATGCCATAAAATTAACCCTTCCTCTTTCATGAACTTCCCTGAATTTCAGGCACTACTTTCTGGATTTCCTCATAA
Source organism: Giraffa tippelskirchi (assembly GCF_054371585.1). NCBI lineage: Eukaryota > Metazoa > Chordata > Mammalia > Artiodactyla > Giraffidae > Giraffa > Giraffa tippelskirchi. The sequence goes on along the minus strand of NC_137276.1, from coordinate 84,277,568 downwards.
ATATCTCTGACTGCTTCCTCTCCATCTCCTTTGCCAAGTCCAGGAACTTCTCTTTTCTTCTTAATCTATGTGTAACCTCTCTCTAAGGAATCTCATCCGTGCCTGGATTTGAATAATAATAATAATAATAATAATCTATGATCATAGTTATATAGATAATACACACATAGATATAGTTGCCTGGGGGGAATATATATATATATCTCCCTTGGGTATCTTTAACATGTTAAAACGTTTCTCAGCCTCTTTTAAAGTTTCCAATACTGCTCATTACAACAAGAAGCACTACCATTCAAGCCATTATACAGCCAGTAACCTGCAAATTTTCCATTCATCTCCTTTTCTCACGGCCCTTATCTCCTCCATTACCAAATCCTATCCAATTTACCTCTCTAGTGTCCCTGAAATGATTTCACTAGCCCTCAAGTGACTGATTTCACTTCTTCCCTTTTCCAGCACCACCAAAGCAATTCCCCCATGACTGAGTCACTCATGTGAGTGAGTACCTTCATTCCAGAGTGGCAGAATATTCAAGTTATGGCTTGTGAATTCTGAAACTACAGTTAAAATGTCTATCCCCATTTCATCCCAGTACAACCCACATCCTGATCGGTTTTAGAGCACGAAGGACATCAATTTTCCAAACCACAAAGCCAAATCCCAGTCTCTGAACTATAGTTACCCCAACGAGGCTTCTTGCCCATCAAGAATCTCATGAAGTTCTCCAGAATTTAACTCATATCTATACTCAGTCCTGAGGGTGTGTGAGGGCCAACCAGAAAAAGAGACCACCTAAGCTGTGGTTCCCAAGATCCCCAAACAACCAACTGATGCAAGTATAAATGAGGTCATGTGTATACATAATAAATCCCTGGAAGATACACAAGCAAATGTGAACAGTGGTTCTATTGAGTAAAACTAGAGGGCGGAGTACTTTTATTTTTCACTTTACATTCTTCAGCTCTGCTTAAATTTTTTGATGAGAGTATGTTAAAAAGCCATCTGTTTTTTTTGGCTGCAGGATCCTAGTTCCCCAACCAAGTTTCAACCTGAGCCCCCAGCAGTCTAAGCGCGAAGTCCTAACCACTGACCTACCAGGGAATTCCCTAAAAGTCATCTTTTAAAAAGAAATTCAAAGATAAAATCAAGTCAGTAAAAGTTATGTTTGTTCACTTGGGTTATATTTCTTTTGCTTGTGTTTTCTACTTTTTTTGATGGATTAACAGATTATCACAGTTGCTTCCTCAACCTGTGAACCGCAAGAAAGGTTTTTCACGGACAAATTGGGAGACAGACAAATATTCAGTGTTTCAATATTTGCAGAAAATCCATCACAAAGAAATATATATTTTTAATAAAAAATCTAGCATATACATTTTTCCCCAGTGAACATGTTTTGTTTTGGCACCCCACAACATCTCTGAATACCCATCCTTCATCCATCTTCCTCACCACCGCATTTAGTACATCGAGCAAGGGTTCTAAATTTTCAGTCCAGGCGGGGGACAGACATGATTCCTGAACAGGAATTCCAGGCTATAAGCTTGCAAAGATTTAAAAGAAAATATTACAGGATTCTTTCCTTATCAAGCACCTACCTATGTGCCAGGCATTGTGCTCAGGTCATACAATGACAAAGTAAGAAAAACATCACTCTTGCCCTCGTGGAAGTTACAGTGTAGTAAGAAAGAGAAATAAATCATCAGTAATAAGGGTAATTTCAGGCAGTCCCGTGGTTGGGACGGCCGAGTTTCCACTGCAGAGGGCTCGGGTTCAATCCCTGGTTGAATCCCACAGGGATCTAAGAGAACAAGGATCCTGCACACAGTAAGGCACAGCCAAAAAACCACAAAAACACACAGTGATACAGCAGCAGTGCTAGATCTGGGGAGACACAGAGGGCTATGGGCGAACCTAGCCAATGCATCTAAGCCAGTGCAGGGGCTGTGAGTCAGGGAAAACCTCCTTCGGGGCTGGCACCTAAGCTGATGCCTGAAGGTAGTGTGGGCGTTAACCATGCAGAAAGCAGGGAAATAATGTTCCAGGCACAGGTAGCAGCTTGTGCCAAGTTCCTGAGGCCAGAAGGAGTGTAGCCAATGGGAAAAACTAAAAGACATCCAGACCAGCTGGCAGTTTCAGATTTGTAACCGTAATAGAAATGACTGACTTATTGGGACACACCTCAAAGCGCTTCCAAGCTGGGAGAGCGGCAGCACACAGGTCAGAAAGGGGCTTTCAACCTGGTTGTGTCTGTATTCTTCACGATTCCCCAGTTAGACTGTCAGCTGCCTTGGGTCTGAAAACCTGCCCGATTTCTCCTCTCTCCACACAGTGCCCTGAACTGGCACATAAGAGCAGTGCAGTGATTTTTCCTGGTGAATGCTGAACCAAATAAGATCTCTTAAGGTAGCACAAAGGCAAGGCTCTGGGAGAGGGAAGCCCCCATCACTATCTCAACCAGGAACAAGAACAAGAATAAGTAAACTTTCAGGGGTGTCAGGCACGGCACTAAGCACTTGGCATATATTGCTGATTTCACTTCATCGAACATCATTTTTTTCCTTGTCATCTGCTATGTCTAAATGGAACATTAAATAAAAGCTAGAAGTCCAAGAAAGAGAGCGTGCAAATAAAAAATATGTTAAAGGAAATTCAGAAGATCTGCTGCCATCAACTCTACTTCTTATCCTGATTTTTATGGAGAATTTTTGGTTAAGATTTTAGCAATTACTGTGTCGAATATGTTGCCTGGTGGCTCCGACAGTGAAGAATCTGCCTACAATGCAGGAGAGCTGGGTTCGATCCCAGGATTGGAAAGATCCCCCAGAGAAGAGAATGGCAACCCACTCCAGTATTCTTGCCTGGAGAATTCCATGAACAGAGGAGGCTGGCGGGCTACACAGTCCATGGGGTTGCAAAGAGTCAGACACGACCGAGGGACTAACACTACCGTGTATAACTGAATCACTTCGCTGCAGAGCAGTAATTAGCACAACACTGTAATTCAACTACACTTCAATAAAAACTTTGCAAAAGGAAAGAAAAGAACCCAAAACAAGAAAAGCACAGGCAGTTCCCAAAGAGGACTTCCTTGGTAACAAAAGCTCCAGGCTTCAGTTACTGAGCTAAGGCTTTCAGATTCCCTCATGCCCCAGACATCTACCCAAATCTACCAGTCCATCTTCCCTTGCCTCTGTGCTTGCTCCCTCCTGTGATTTTTACCCCACTTCTCCTGAGTTATGTTTATTGTGCAACATTTGGAACATACAGGAAAATAGAAACTAGACAAGAAAAATCTCCATAATCCCACAAATGACTATAGAAAACACTTTGTTTATGGAACCCTCTATCAGACAGACACACACACATACTTTTTAAAATAGTATCAGGATTATGATACTTATACAAGGTACCATAACTGTTGGGTCTTTTTTATGTTATACTCCACTTGTCTGATATTTAGGGCCATTTCTTATCTCTAAGCATTGGTAACTGACTACTAAATCAAGAAATACAAATGAAAGCCTAACACATATACACAAAGCACACTGAAAAGAAAAACTAGAACTTGATTTAAATATGAAACTCTCAACTAGAGAAATAACAGTGAAGGTCACAAAAAGGCTTCCCAAAGTCTACGAAACATTCCTGGGTGGATGGTAAGAGATGACAGTTGGAATAAAATGTTCAAATATTAAATATGCTTGTGAAATATTGGTTTAAAAATGAACAAGTTTTGTAATAAGTGACTCTGGAGTCATTAATGCATATTGTGAAATTCCAAGAGAGGGATAGAGCATGCAACATATCTCAAATCTATTGGTCTTTGTGAACATTTTGTTTACAAAGCATCTGAGTGGACTAGGGTTCCAAGGAATACACTTTGGAAAACTGCTGTGCTGATATTTCAATGCACTAAAACATTTACGGTCCCCCAGTGGAAGGGCCATCCCCTCAGAACTTGCCCTTCAACAATAAGTTTATTACTTCAATCCTCTGTCTTCCAAATCACACTTTTTAATAAAATTATACTCTGGATTGGTGGGTTCTTTTACTTCCATCACCCTCTCCTGTGGTTAGATATTTCCTAACCACAGGAGGGAGGAAAGGAAAGACAAGGATGATAAAGGTATAATTCCCACCTGTCTTAACTCAATTTGTCAACAAACAAAAATTAAGATCACTCAACCCTTTAAGCAATTTATTTCTAATCAATCTCTTCAATTATAAAGACAAAGAGAAATAACCTTTTCTCCTTTAAGCTACTTTACTCACATTACCTAACTAAATTTCATCAGGAACACATCCACTCCTGGCACAAACTAGGTTATCCTCCCTCCATGTCACATCTGTGTTCCCTGAAAAATGATATGGATTCATGAATGGTGAAAATCTCAATGAGAAAATATAGTCATTGTCGATAGACTATCCATTTCTGGTTGATTTGCTTTATCATCTCTCTCTCTTGCTCTCTCTCCAACTATGAGAGCTCCAAATCTGATTGCCCAGACTGAGTCTGGAAGCAAACCTAATGCTCCACCTACCACTCCAAAGTTATCTGGTCACCAAGGATACCTAATTACAGGGCCTAATTATGGGCACGTAATTGGCATGAGGCAGCACAGTTCAAGGGTAGGAGGACAGGTTTGAGAATCACAACATTCTAATCCCATCTCTTCCACTTGCCTATTATGTGACCCTGGGCCATTTACTCAACCTTATCGTGCCTCAGTTTCCTCAACAGTAAAATGGTATAATAATATGCACCTGTTCACAGGTCACTGTGAGGGTTAAAAGAAAGAAGGTGTGAAAAGCACCTAGGGTTATGAATAAAGTTTCCACACACCTGTGTCAGGAGTGGGCTCCATGGGTGCTTCTGATCTCCCTGAGAAGCACTGATTCAGCTCCCCGCCTCCTCTGGCATAGAACAGATAATCAACACATGTCAGTTACCTCCCCTTCTCATCTCTTCCCACTTCTCAATCCCACTCCCCTTCTAACCCCAGCCCACACACAAAACAAGCAGCCACAAGCCAAATTACAAAAATCAGAAAGTAGACTTTCCTCAGAAGTGATTGGATACCCTTTGCCCAAGATGCTGCAGCAAAAAGCCACCACGTCCCATGGTGGGCATCCCTATTTAGGTTTTTTTTAACACGAAGATTGACTGTCAGTTCTTATTTTCAACTTTAAAAACCAGCTTGCAATTCCAGATCCAGGCTGTCATTCAGCACCAAACTTTAATTGAGAGCCAAAATTAGTTTACCCTACTACCAAAGGCTCTACATCTGATTTTGGCCAGGTAGACTGAGTATGCATGTGGGGAGGCAAGAATGAACTCGTACTGAAATTCGACTATGTACCAGACACTTCAGGTATGTTATCTCATCTTCCAAAATACCATGAAATAGGTATTATGATCCTTATTTTACAGACAAAGAAACTAAGGCAGCAAAGAATTTTTTTTGACTGACAAAAGGCTCTTCATGAAAACAACTACATTATCCAGTCATCCAAAGGTAAACAGAGAAAACCAGCCAGAGTCAGTTCTTTTTTGAGAAAAGTAAATTTTAAACAAAATCTTTCCTAACTGAAAAGAAATTGAAAATTTTACCTCCAACAAACATCCCTTAAGAAGTTACTGAAGTTTGTACTTCAGCTTTTCTAGCCATGGAAAGAAATAGAAGTCCTAAGATGACAGCCCTGTTGTAGGTCTAGAGAGAAACCAGAATGGGACACAAAGATGAAGGAATCTAGACATAAAAGCTTAAGGAAAAGGAACCTGACAACCAAGGGGACTGAGAGCCTAGAAAATTTTGAGATCATAATAAAGGCAAATAACATATAAATGTATAAAAAGGCAATTAGAAATACTAAGAAAAAAATCTTTAAGAAAGTCAAGGTCTAAATATGAAGAAACTAAAAGGTGACACAAATTTAAACAATTGATGAAGAGTGAAAAGAAAGAATCCATTTGACTTTGTTGCTGGATATATCCTCCAGAGTGTCCCAGGAGTCCTGACACCAGACCCAGTGTGCAAGTCTAAGACCCAAGCTAATACACAAGGCAGTAAATTATGTTAAATGTTGCCTCCGGTTTTTCAACTTCAAGAAGAATTTACAAATACAGTCAGTTGGGGGACAAAGCACAAAATCTTTATTAGTCATGGATTCAGAGCTTTGGAATGTTAAGGTGTCACTGACAAAAAGCAAACTGTAGAATTGCCAGCCCCCCAAACCTCATTGACTTACAAAATGGGGAGTCAAGAAATACTATCAAAAGTTTCCAGAAAATAACAAAAGTGACCTAACAGACAAATTCAAAATAATGTAAATATCAAACTTGGGAAAGGAAAAAAGAAACATTTTAAGGAGCTACATTTCTCACTTTCTTATTAGGAGTTAAATATTGATAACAATAGTGGTAAAAGCATATTACTTAAAGGGTTAAGAAGGTAACAATCTAAGAATTAAATACAGAAACAGTTTTTAAAAAATTTAAAAGTTGCCTCCCTGAGGCGTGAGAAAGTGAAGAAAACCAAGTCCTTCTGTACTATTGGGTTTGTTAACCAACTGCATAGATCATTTTGACAAAAATAAATTTCTACCACACATTACAGAAAAGGCTAAAGACTAAAATTATTACTAAAAATTAGGAGTGGCAGCAAATGTTACAGTTGGAATTATATTTAAGAGTAGGGATATATTCTCTTATAGAATATGTTATTCAAATACAATTTTTCTGTAAGAATGGAAAGTTCTACTGAAGCTAGATCATTTTCTTCTTTATAATTCTCTATTTTCTGGTCTAGATACACCAAACATGTACTCCATTTATAACCAGACATTTTTTTAAAATTTTAGTGTGATCAGTGTTCAAACCCTGTTGTGGAGAGCCCAACACCTACACACCCCAACCTGATTTATGAGCTGTAGAGAACAGTAGAAATAATGCAGTCATCTTCAGAGGCCATGCATTTTAACATGGCTAGTTCCATCCTCCTCACAGTTAAAAGGTACCCTAACATCACAGGGAAGGTTTGAACACTGAGAAAAGGTGTCCTTGAACAGGTGTCAGAAAGTGATTACGTTGTATACATAAGAACAATCTTACCTGAGAAAATGACAAAAACTGTTGAAAGCTTCTTAGATGTCCAGGCTTTACATTCCCCATAGCTCACTGTTCAACTGGGGAAGTGACATGGGGATTAAGTGGGGCATGGAAAAGGGAAAATTGCTCCTGAAGTAAAGGCAACAGATTAGAGGGCCAGTCCACCAATAAATAATCACATAACTTACCCTTCCCTGGCCTCAATTTTTTAACCTTCCCCTAAAAAATGACCTTGTCAATTATGAAGTAATTTGATTTCTGATTTATAAAGCCCTCTACTCCTGACAGCATCAAGAATACGATTCTACTGCGAGCCCCATTTCACAGATGATGGTGTAAAGTCATGAGTAGATTTTATGAAAATTAATCCAGGGTCAGCTGCCATCATTTTCCAAGCTTCTACTTAAATCCACCAAGATACACTGCTTGATGAAAGAAAATATAACATATAACATTTACCTTATTCCAACTTTAACAAAGCTCCAAAAGAAATTCAGAGAACTCTTGGAAGAGTTCTTTATCTCAAAAGACAATGATCACAGTGATTCAATTTCTTAAATTCCCTTAGCTACTGAAGGTGACTTAATTTCTCAAATTCCCTTAGCTACTTGGCCAACAATTTTCAAGGATTGTTATCAGCTCAAGTCTACAGGCCTATTACCTACATGTTTTTCCAGTTGTTGTCATCACTGACTGTCCAAAGGAGATTCACCCAGCTTTGGACTGAGGAGTGGCTTTTTGTTGTTGTTTAGTTGCTAAGTTGTGCCCAACTCTTTTGCGACCCTATGGGCTATCCATGGGTTTTCCCAGGCAAGAATACTGGAGTGGGTTGCCATTTCCTCCTCCAGGGGATCTTTCTTTCCCACCCAGGAATTAAACCCATGGTTCCTGCCTCATCTCCTGGATTGCAGGCGGGTTCTTCATCATTGAGCCACTCAGGAAGCCAAGGAGTGGCTTTAGTTGGGGGGATAAGGCAGATGTAGCAGACCAATTTTTTCTAAACCCAAGGCTAATTTCCACTTTTCACAAACATATTTTTGAGCTACTCCAATCATTCAAAATGTATATAAAAGAGAATTCTTTTGTTTTGCTTTTGTTTAGGGATCTTTTCCCCTAGCTTTCCTCAGACATTAGGCAAGACTAGCTCTTATTTCATATTTTTAGCAACCAGTTATACTGATCGCATATCATATATATTTGTGTATGTATATATATAAACATAGTTCAAAAACCATTTGGGACCAAAAATAACTTCCAAAATTATTGTAAAATATTGGTTCTTTTTCTGTTTGTATGTACTACTAAGTTCATTTCTACAAAAGTCACAATAACATATTCAAAACTGCATTTACCTAAGTAAGCAACACAATATGCTGCTTCAGACCTTTATATAGTATATAAGGGCTAGAGCTAATGGTAAAGAACTTGCCTGCCAATTCACGAGACACAAGATTTGCCGGTTCAATCCCTAGGTCGAGAAGATATCCTGAAGGAGGGCATGGCAGCCCACTCCCGAATTCTTGCCTGGAGAATCCCATGGACAGAGGAAATCTGGCAGGCTGCGGTCCATAGGGTTGCAAAGAGTCGGAAATGACTTTACACATACACGTAGTATATAAACTAATGCCATCCTTTAGAACAATATCATCACACTTAGAAAAATGTCATGCTATTATATCACATACTTGAATTCCACCAACTATTTAGATCAAAGCACTCAGTATGTGTCCACACTATCACTCAATAACCAGAAGACCAGTTGTGGACTAAAATGATCATCAAGTCTGTTTTGGACAAGGGCTTCTCTGCGCTACATCAACCCCACCAACAACAAAGAACTCCTTCTTGCACAAGATGTCAACAGCTTTGGGATGGAGAAGAAATAATTGGCTACCAGTATGAGTCAAATGGTTGGCTATTATAAGCCTCCATCTATCACTGTGTATTTGTTATCAGGTCCTCTCATAGCAATCAAAGTATCAAATATTATCTTATTAAAATTGCACATAACAACTTGGAAACTAAGGCAACTCTATTTTATATATATATATATATATAGGCTTTAAAATAAAGTCTAAGGCAAGTTCTCAGAAGAGGAATTTTCCTCCATGGCAGTCAACAGCCAGCCAGTGCAGGCAATCCTGAACCAAGTGCTCCAGTTGGCAGGACTTCTATCCAGGCCATTGATGGCCTGACCCTCCATGACCTCACCGGTTATGTTTCAAGTTCCAGCTTGGCTTCTCCTCCAGAATATAATTATTTTAGGGTACCAAAATGGAAGCAACCTTCTTTACGCCTGTGAATACATTTTTCTACACAGTCTAATTCCACTTGAATGTAAAATTCACTACATCGAAAAGCCAGAACAACTTGTCGGGAAATACGACAAAGCAGCTCCCGATCTATGATATTCTAGGTTACCGAGTGCAACACAATAAAACTCCTGACCCAATTTCCACACAATTGATTTGTCCAGCCCACAACTACTCACCACGCAGTTCCTAATTACATCACTGGGGGGTGCTGTATGGTCATTACGTCACCCAACTGGGAGCTGTAAGGCCTAAGTCAGCGTTCCCTTATCCAGATTGCTTTTTCCAAGAATGGAGAGGCAGCAGACCACCTACAGTAACAAAAGTTCCTCTCTTCTCCCCAGGCCTCAGATCTGTTCTAGAACTATCTTGATGTCACATCGCAGTGCACCAGGCTAGGAGTTACCTGACTTAGAGTGGGCCTGAAAGGGAGTTAAGAGTTTGGGTCCAGAAGTCCAAGTACTCCAGTATCAGTACTCTAGACTCAACGCATAGTCATCCATGTGTTTCACAAGAATTCTGCCCAAGTACTTTTTTTCTTCTACCTCGAAGAATTTCCCTGTCCTGAAAATCGTGCGACTTCCCGGATCCTGGAAGAACTCTACCAGACCCAGCTTCTGATCCCTTACAATCCCAACACCCTAAAACTAACTCCCACTTCCAGCCTCCCAGATTTCTGGGAAAAAGCCGTGCAAGGACACACATTATCACGCACACACACACGCACGTACGCACGCACGGTCACGAACACGCACAAAAACAAGCGCGTGCGGCCTGGGTATTGTGACTCTGTGTCCCCCTCTTGCTCCAGGCTGACTTACTTGAGGAAGTACCTCTGACCAGTGGCCGTAAAGGTCATCTCCCACCCCGGGGGCAGCGGCAGCTCGTCGGTCACGTCGTAGGACTGCTGACGGAGATGTGCGTGCTGCTGCGCGGGGCTGACCGCGGCGCCCGCGCCCGTGCCCAGCTGCAGGGACGCGGGCGACGAGTGCGAGCGGACGTGCTGGGCGCCGCCGGCCAGTCGGGGCCCCGGGTGGCCGCCGGACGAGTCGGTGCTCGACTGGCGCGAGTGCGAGCCAGAGTCAGGCTCCTTGAAGAACGATTCGGGCAGAATCTTCTTCCGCCACGAGCTGGGCTTGGGGTTCATCACCGAGTTGAAGAGGGCTTCGAGGTCCGTGTCTAGGTCTTGAGTGACGTGGATCACTTGCTGCCCGGGTGGCGGGAGCGGAGGGGGCGCCGAAGCCGGATTCATCTTCTGCTAGGAGAAAGGAGGTCAGATTACCCTCTTATTGAAGGTCGGAGAATTGAAGGGGAGAATAGAGAGAAGAGACAGATAGGTGTCCGCCTCGGGATCCCAGACACCCAGCACTTAAGACCAGCCGGATGGGGGAGGGGTCTCTCCTGGCCTCCAGAATTATGCAACTTTCTTGAAGCCAAGAAGTTACCAGGAAAGGGGGAGGGGGTGGCTGCTGGGAGTTAACTGCACTGGAGAGGCTAATGAAACTGCTGGTGTCTAAGGACAGGTCGAAACTTTTCAGGGCAGGCAGCGCCCCCAAAGTCTCAACCCGAGCCAACTCCAAGACGTCTCCACTTGGGAAGCCCGAGGAGCCGGGCACCCCGGTGTGGTGCCGGGTGAGCGGGCGCGCGCCAGCGGGCACTACCTGGGCGCGCAGCGAAGCTGAGTCTGGGCGTGCGGTGGCCGCCGTCCCGCCCGAACTCGCCGTTGGGCCTGGGTCGCTCGGCTGCGTCCCGAGCTTGCAGGGCTGGAGCTGGGGCCCGGCTGGCAAATCCCGACCCTACTCGGTGTCTGGCAGCCGAGAGGCTTCGGCTCTCACATCCCCCGAACTGGCCTCAGGGGCTCGTGCTCCGTGGAGAGGCGGAGGAGAAGCAGACAGCGCGGCCGCCGCGGATCCCGGACTGTCCCATAAACAAAGTTTGGAGCAAACTCCCACTCCCAGGAAAGAGGCGGGCCCGAAAGTCGAGCTGTTGAATTATGCATGACCTCCAAGTCCCGAGCCTGCCTGCCCCCTCTCGTCCCTCCCCTTCCTCCTCCTCCTCCTTCCACCCTGGCACCAGAAAACCCTGGGCGTGCTGGGTACTCTGCACGGGAAGAGGAGATGGGTGCCCCCCACCCACTCCTCCTGGTCGCGCCGACCTCTCTCGCGGAACCCTGGATCTGCATTCCTTTGAGTTTACCACGGACTTGGGGCGGGATCAAAGGGAAAGTGGCCCGAGCCTGTTTAATCAAGGACTTGTGGACCGAAACCAGGCTGGGGGCGGCGGAAGGCACGCGAGTGAGGGGCCCAGACCGAGGAAGGGCGGGTCCTGGGTGCCGCGCCTTCTCTTCGTGCCGGGTACCGAGGCCGGGAGCCGGGAGCGCGGCACTGATCAGTGATTTTGCCTAAGGGCGGGCCCCGGTACGCTCCGGCGCGGGGAGACACCAGCGAGGCCAGCCTTTCCACGGGAGGCTGCATGTGACCATATTTGGTCTGGCGAGGAGGCATCTCGACTGTTTGGCTTTCAATTGTCTGCTCGTGCTCAGACGGTGCCCAGAAAGTGCCTCTGTCGCTAGGGATGCGACTTCGCCAACTAGTTCACTGTAAACAAACAACCTTGAAACCATTTATCAGTTCTTTTTTCCTCTCCAGGGTGACTCGGGTCACCAGGGGTTGAGAAGAAAACTGGGCAAATCTTCAGTGCTGGAAAGGGACAGACAGCAAGGGGCCCCCCTCTCCCGCGACATCCTCGCGGGTCGTGGGAGGATTGGAATGTCCCTGACGCCCTCCAGAGAGCCTGGAGCCGGGATGGAACCGGAACAGGTGTCTGGGAGTAGAGAGGGTGCGCCAGTGACCCGGAAAAAGCCACCCACCCTCCCACTGACTGGATCTGGGCGTGGGATGGAGACCCCCTGCTTCTAGATCTGGCCTGGCAAGACAGCTGCGGGAAGTAGGAGGCGGCCTGGCCCTCCGAAGCAGCTCAATTCCTTCTTTCCCTTGTCCCCTCCCGTCGAGGGGAAAGGGAGAGTGGCTGCGAGGTAAATTCGGCTTCAGAAAACCCCTACCCCACCCCACTCCACTGGATTCAAACATAAGCGTATGAAATAAGTCGCATGAGACAATACACGTAAAGCACTTTGCAGACATACCTGCCTACATAACTTTTTGTTAAATAAAAGTGCAAGTATTGTGCTTCCACATTTTTATAAGAGTGGAACAAAGTCAAAATTAAAATCTGGAGCTGCTGTGAAGGACAAAAGTGTATGGGAAAGACAAGGCCATCCTGTAGTTTTGCCATGGAAAGCGTAGGAGTATTCCGAGCAGGTTCCCTGAATGGCTGCTCCCTGTCACTGCCCAAAATAGAGCAGAGGCCACCTATGTGAGCCCCCTTCTTCATTTTCTATATCTGAGGGTGTGCTCCTCACAGACTGAGGAAAAGCAAGGCTGCCTGAGAGATCACTATCAAAGGTAAGCAGAGCATGGCTCCTCCAGGAGACTCTGAAACTGTTTTCCATTGGTAAGTCCTCTGACCATAGGACCAGCAGAGGGGAGGGGAAGCTGCTGCAGGTCACTCCATGGGAAGTAGCATCTTTGCAAGCTATTGTCAAAAGCCACCACAGTTGCAACAATAGGGAAATTAACTTTGGAACTACAGGAAGTGAATGGGACCAAAGGGTTACTAATTGAGAAGCCTCTTGACAATGAAAGGATGGAACTTGGGGGCTAGCCCTATTGCAGGAAGGTCCTCACCCAGGAAGGAAGGTCTTGCTTTGTAAGAAATACCTGGTTGCTAGAAAAAAGGAAATTACTGAGGGAACCATGAGGTTAATCAGCCAGGGAGAATCAAGGTTGAGGTTGGGTGGGCAAGGATGCTATCATTCCTTGCCAAGCTTCAAGCTCTATATAATGGAGGACAAAGTAGACGCCTGAAATGGAAAAGGCTCTGATCATGTGAGAGCTCAAAGGGAAAACTCCCAGTTCCCAGTCTATAAGATATGATAGTGGATGGCTGAAGAGATTTGCTTCAGTGCTTCAAACAATAGTTTCAGATTAAACAACATTTACAGTCACCTTATATGTATCAGGTAGTGTCCTGTAAGAGACAGCAGGCAAGTGTATAATGAATCTCCAGAGGAAAATACCTGAGGCAAAGTAGTTCAACTTTCTATTCCTGAGTTTTCCTCATTCTAAATTAGGAACAATAACAGTACCCACCTCACAAGTTTTTAGATTAAAACAAATTTTAGTCAGCCCTTTTGTATCCCTTAGATTCCACATCCTGGGTGGATTAAAAAAAAAAAAAAAATCCAGAGGTCCAAAAAGCACAGCTTGAATTTACACCACACTGACAACTATTTACATAGCATTTAATTGTATTAGATACTATAAGAAATGTGGAGATGATTCAAGGTATGTTGGAGGATATGTGTAGGTTATATTTAAATACTGCACCATTTTTATATAAAGGACTTGAGCATCCTTGGATTTGGGTTTCAGGGGGCCTTCTTTCTGGAACCAACCCCCCCACATACACTGATACTGAGGGACAAGTGTGTACAAATTTTATCTGTTCTCCCATGCTTATCTCTATTCTCTATGTGGGCCAAGTAATTTAATCTCCCTAAATCACAGATTACTCATTTACAAATTGGAGATAATATTGCTGTAGTCTGTGACACCGCTGCCCTTCAGTGGACCACCCTTCTGTTGGTCACACCCCTATGGAGTCCCTCCCACTTAAATCTGGACTGGGCCAGTGACTTGCCTTTACCTGGAAATGCAGCCTTGTAGCTGTGCTAGTTCCCTCTTTGAACCTCTAAGGAGGTGTGAAAGTCTCTGCTTTTGTACTTTGGGGAGATCTGAGCCAATGGGGAAGAAGTGCAACTATTTTGCTGGAGAAACCAGGTGGAAAGGAAGAGACCCTGAGATAGGAGGAAGAGAGGAGTCCAGCCATCCAGCACCCAGCCACCCACCAGGCAACTGCAAACAAGTCAGTGATCAGCATCAAGACCAACAGAAGTCAAAATGGGACAGAGCCCAGTCCAGCTCAGATTGTAGAAGTATGAACAAATAAAATGAATATTGTTTTAAGCTACTGAAGTTTGGAATTTTTTAAAAAATGAAGAATGGGCATTTTATAGATTAAGTAAAAAATGAAGTTCTTAAATTCTGTTACCTGTTGAAGGATTTAATAAATAATGGCTGTGATTTACAGGCTGAGACCCATAAAATAGATAACAGACAAATGTTTTACAGATAAGGAGACTGGCCCAGGGAATTTTAAAGTACAGGAATATCTCACTTTATAGCACTTCACAGATACTGCATTGGTTGGTTGTGTTTTTAACAAATTGAAGGTTTGTGGCAACCTTGCATCATGCAACACTATCAGCTCCATTTTTGCAACAGCATTTGCTCAGATCATGTCTCTGTCACAGTTCGGTAATTCTCACAGTATTCCAGACATTTTCCTTATTACTATATTGTGTGTGTGTTAGCTAGTTGCTTAGTCGTGTCCGACTCTTTGCAACCCCATAGACGGTAGCCCACCAGGCCCCTCCGGCCATGGGATTCTCCAGGCAAGAACACTGGAGGGGGTTGCCATTTCCTTCTCCAAATGGAACTATAGAAAGAAAGAAAGTGAAGTCGCTCAGTCGTGTCCGACTCTTTGCGACCCCATGAACTGTAGCCTACCAGGCTCCTCCATCCATGGAATTTTCCAGGCAAGAGTACTGGAGTAGGTTGCCATTTCCTTCTCCAATTACTGTATTAGTTAATGGTTATCTATGATCAGGGAACCTTGATGGTACTATTACAAAATGTTTACGACTCACTAAAGGCTCAGATGATGGTGAGCATTTTTTAGTGATAAAGTATCTTTTAATTAAGGTATGTACATTGTCTTTTTTAAGAATAATGCTATTGCACCTTAAACAGACTACAGTACAATGTAAAACATAAATTTTACTTAAAACACGTGTGCACATGTGCTCAGTCGCTTCAGTCGTGTCTGACTCTTTGTGACCCTGTGGACTGTAGCCCACCAGGCTCTTCTGTCCATGGGATTCGCTAGGCAAGAATACTGGAGTGGGTTCCCATGCCATCCTCCAAGGGATCTTCCCTACCCAGGGATCGAACCCATGTCTCTTGCATCTCTTGCATTGGCGGATGGGTTCTTTACCACTAGCACCGCCTGGGAAGCCCCTTTTATATGCTTGGGGGAACCAAAAGAATTTAAGCAACTCACTTTATTGAGCTAATCACTTTATTCCAGCGGTCTGGAACCAAGTGGGCAATATCTCCAAGGTATGGCTGTATTTTGTCCAAAAACATGAAATGAATGGGGGTGGGGGGGGAGAAAAGAAAAAAAAAAATTGGGACTTAGCTTAGGGTTTATAATCCTAGATCAGAGTACTTTTTCCTACTCTGCTCTCCTGTGAGCCAGAAGTTTTGTCATTTTAAATTCCTGTGATACCTACTGCCCGCCTAGCTCACAGAGAAACCCCACGGTTTTCATAAGATAATCAATTGAGACTACACTCGTGCAGATATGTAAATCTTTCCACTTGCAAAGACTTTCCACTGGTCTCTTGAAGCTGATATTCTGTCTCCAAATCCTCCCTTCCACTCTTTCTACTGAAATCTACCCTGAGTCATCCTTCTCTCTTCCCTCTCTCTCCACATCCAGTCATGGCAAGGGCTGTCAATTCTTCCTTCCATTACTCCTCAAGCCCATCTTACCTTTTCCACTCCCACAACAGGACCTTATCTCCAAAGTTGCTCAGTGGCCTCCTAGTTGGTTTCTCTGCCTCCAGTCTCTCATTTCTGGCCTCCCATTTTCATGACATCATTCCTTGGCTCACAAGCTTTGAACTACCACCTACAAGAATAAGTCTGAGCTGTCAATCTAGTACCCAAGGACTCCCAACAAACTGCCATCTTCACAGCTTTCTGACCTAAATTTTTACACAAACATGTTCTCATCCACTCCAGCCAGGCTCCAACCCAAACACATTCGGCCGGATCCTTCACTACACACATCTCTTTGTTTGAACCCTGCTCAAAACTGCCCTCCATACAATCCATTGTCAAGCCTGCATCCATAGCTCCCTCCATTCCCCTAAATTCAGGTTGATCTTGTCTCTTTCACTCCCTTGACACATCTTATTTTAAAAGATGGCAGTTCAGAGTAGAAAGACGTGTGCTCATCTTCTCCTGCTAGAACACCAAAAGTGCAACTCACTGCTGAACAACCATTCTCAAGAGAATGTTGGAACCCACCAAAAAAAGATACCCCACATCCAAGGGCAAAGGAGAAGCTGCAACAAGACAGTAGGAGAGGCTCAACTGCATTTAAAAGCAAACTTCATACCCACCAGAGACACTTGGAAGGCACAAACAAAACCTTGTGCACACCAGGACCCAGGGAAAGGAGCAGTGACCCCTACAAGAGACTGAGCCATCCTGCCTGTGAGTGTTTGAGGGTCTCCTGTGGAAGCATGGGTCAGCAGTGGCCTGCCGCGGGGACAGGGGCTCTGGCAGCAGCAGTCCTGGGAGGCGCAGCATGTGGCATAATACCCCTTGAAGGAGGTCACCATTAGCACTATCACAGAGCTGCCAGGTGGGCGATACACAAACTGGAGAACAATTAGACCAAGGAAGTTCTCACACTGTTGGGAAAGTTCTAGGCCCCACAACAGACTTGTCAGCCTGGCAAAGGGACTGAGAATCCCAGGGAATCGGACTTGGAAGGTCAGCAGGATTTGATTACAGAACTTAACTTTTACCTCAGTATCTCTTGCCTTGCCAGTTGGATTGTAAATACCTGCAAGTCTGGATGCGTCTTGCACTTCCTTATGGATTTGCTTCTCTGAAAGTCATAATTCCTTGTTGTGAGAGAATGATGATCCCCACATGATTGCCTGTTCCTCTCCCAGAACTCATTGGGTTACTTTGTTTTGTTTTGTTTATATTTAGTTATTTGTCTATGCCAGGCCTTAGTTGTGGCACTTGGGATCTTTGATCTTGGCAGCAGCATGCAGGATCTTTAGTTGTGGCATGTAAGCTCTTAGTTGCAGCTTGTGGGACCTAGTTCCCTGACCAGGGATTGAACCTGGGCCCTCTGCATTGGGAGCATGGAGTCTTAGTCACTAGATCACCAGGGAAATTCCACACATGATGTACTCTTAACAGTTTGTAAGTTACCCTCTCAGCATTCACTGCAATTTTGGCACCGCATATGGACTCAGCTCCTGAACAGGATTGCAAATTTTTTAAGGACAAATCTAAGAGGGCTTCATTTTCTTTTTTCTCTTTCCTATGCCTAACAAGGGACTTCCCAGATGGCGTTAGTGGTAAAGAACCCACCTGCCAATGCAAGTGACATAAGAGACTAGGGTTCAAGCCCTGGATCAAGAAGATCCCCTGGAGGAAGAAATGGCAACCCACTCCAGTATTCTTGCCTGGAGAATTCCACGGACGGAGGAGCCTGGCAGGTTACAGTCCATAGGGTCACAAAGAGTTGGACATGACTGAAGCGACTTAGCACATGCCTAACAAAATGTTCTCCATGCAGGGGCGTCCAGTACACATGGTTGCCTAGTCCAGTGGCTGTTGCCTGCCATTTTCCCTCAGGAGAGCCACAAGCTGATTTCCTCAGCTCTGAATCACTGACTTGGTCTGAGTGAATGATTTCAGCGAAGGTGAATGGTCAGGAACTTGATGGGGTAGGTGAGTTGTTAAAGGACTCAGGCCCAGGAACCCTTGGGGGCAGAACCTGCCTGAACTTGCGGAACTAGTATGGAGAAAATTGCCAAAGCAGTCACCATTAGCAACTGAAGAGGAGAAAAACAGACAAGGACTTTGAATAGATAAGGATTTGAATAATAAAGCATCCAGAAAACTATCGAAAAAGATTAATCTTTATTTCAACAGGGGCCAAGAGTTCACCAATTCCTTGGCAAGTCCAACATGGCACTTGTATATTCTTAATTTAGAGCATCCCAAGCATCGACTACAGTGCTCAGCATAGAGCAAGTTTTCACATACGATGTTTCTGCTGCCACCCAGTTTTGCATTTACTCTTGCCAGGTCCAGGCTTCACTGTCTGGTTTCACTTTAGTGTTCGTAAAAAATGCATCCCTGGTGTGATCATAAGGAAGATAATTTTGATAATTGTGATGATGATGGTCATGATGGATGGGTCTATTCCTGCTTAGTGTTATCTGTTGCTTCAGCAATGCAGTTGGACCAGAGGAGAAAGGAATTTCTGAGATGCAGTCTTTACTTGGATACTGTGCATGAGTTGTTTATCCTTTAGTATTATATATGTATATATATTTTGAACTGGATAAAATAATTTTAAATAATTTTAAATGGAAAAAGTTAATTCATATATTTTTAGAAAAGAAAAATACACTTTTGAAATGCTTAACATGGAAATTCCCTGGTAGTCTAATGGTTAGGACTCTACACTTTCACTACCAAGGGCATGGGTTCAGGGGTTCAATCCCTGGTTGGGGAACTAATATCCCACAAGCAGGGAGGCTCGGCCTCCATTTTCCCAAAAAAATGGAAAATGCTTAACAACATAAAGTGAGCTTTAGAGGTTAACTAGCAGCTTTATTGCTTAGTTGCCAAATACAACATTATTTATAGTAGGGGAAAGTCAGAAGTTTCTTAAACAATTAACATGAAATTGGCTAAAGTATATGTGATGGCTCAACATATCCAGTGAATTTTTGGTAGCTATCTGAGGTAGTATTTATGAAGATAATGTACCAATGTGAAAAAAGCATTTAACTTTTGATAAAAAAAAAAGGATCAAATATTAACTAGTACCATAATTACAATTTTGTTCAAAAACACAGGGGAAAAAATGAATGAAAAATAAGATGATAAAGTAATCAAAAAAAAAAAACCTATGTAAAAATAAAATAGATAAATGTCTCTATGTACTTAGATCTGTGTAAATGTGTCACATGATGTAGAAATCAAATCATCACCCTTAGAAACCCAAACCATATTATTATTTTGGGTGTGATGAAAGAACTAATTAAGTGTTTGGGGGGAAATTTCAAGGTGCTCAGTATTATTCATATATATACACATCTATACATATATATGTGTATGTATATACATATATCACATATACATATGTGATATATGCTTGTATATATGTATATCTTGAATGTATGAATAATACTGTGTATTATATATAGATATAATGATAGTATATGTATATTTGGAAAAATTTTTTTAAATTGTAAAACAAACAGAGACTTCCCTGGTGCTCCAGCAGCTAAGACTCCATGCTTTCAAAGTAGGGGGCCCAGGTTCAATCCCTGGTTGGGGAACTAGATCCCACATAAAGATACCACAATGAAGATTGAAATTCCCATGTGCTGCAACCAGGACCTGGGGCAGTCAAATAATAAAAATCAATATTTAAGAAACATACATACAATGTTTAAAAAACAAACAAAAACAGAAGAAAAAAATTGGGGTGCCCACTGTGTGCAAGACCAGACATGGTCTTTCAGGCTGAGCTTGGAAGAATTTGCCTCCCAATAGGACATTTATTGGTTGATGATGTCATTCACCTCCTCCCTCTACCCAAATAAGTCCCAGATCTGGTTACACCAGCTGTTCAAGCCACATCTCTTCCCCTGTCTTATTTGTCTTGTTGACAGGAGCCAAGAGTATACAAGCTCTCCTATTATCTCTCTGTCTCAGGACTGACCATGCTCAAATGAGGTCAGTTTCGTGCCTGGTCAAGAAAAGTCAACTTGTGGTTTGGAGCCCAGGAGACGACGAGAGGACCAGCCAAACCAAGACAGGGTGGAGAGAGGGCCCAGGAGGCAAATGCTGCTCCACCAGAGAGCCAACACTACGGGCATGGGTTCAACTCACACATGCTTAAAATCAGCAAAAAGTTTCTTTAAAAAAATATATTTTGGGATGTCCCTGGTGATCTAGTGGTTAAGATTCCGTGTTCCCAATGCAAGGGGCATAGGTTTGAGCCAAAAAAAAAAAAAAAGACACAGTAAATAAATAAAAATAATAAAAATATATATTTGCAGATAATCTTGGATAAGAGGGTGAATTTATTCTCATGTAGTGTCTGCCATAAAATGAATCCTAATTTGACTGTATGACTGTAGACATTTTCACCTAGCCATAGTAATTAAAAGTTATTAGTATTTCAATTATCATAATAAGAGTAAACAATATTTATATAATATTTCTATAGACTACAAAACAATTTCACATGTACAATCACACATGAATCTCACAGTAACTCTAAGAATTGGCAGGCAAGGCTTACTGGAACTCCTATTTTATAGACAAGAAAGCAAAGATTCAGAAAAATTTATGTCTTGCCAGAAGTCATTGAGTCGTTACAAAAGAGCCAGAACTCAAACCCTTTAGTGTCTCTCAGCTTTCAAATTTTATTTCTCTCATAACTTTTTTTTCACTCTTGACTTTTTAACTGAATCAAAGTCTTAATTGCTTCCTCCTTCTTGAGCATACAGAATTCTGTTCTTCAAAAAAGAAAAGAGAGGATATCTTTAAAGTTATTTTTCCTCCACTGACTTACAGTATCATTTCATAAATGCCTTGTCATCTAATGGCCATTCAGTGCACAGAAAATTGAAGTTTAGTTGTCTCCTCCCTCTCGTTAAATAAATGAAAAGTCAAATATGATGGAGGGAACTTAATACAATCAAGCCCTGATTAGTGGAGTGCTTGTATGTATTAAAGAACCTTTTCTGGGTTGTGAATCATCACTGTTAATTAATATGACATAGAAAGGCCCTGTTTTGTTTTGTTTTTAAGGATTGTAGTCCTAAAGTTGTCTTGCAAATTGGTGATTTGGAACTCAGAATATAGTCTCTTATAGAAAAAATATGTTACAAACAATGGCCAGGCACTCTAGCCATCTGACTAGGGGCCTTAACCTCCCCCAAATCCTTGGAAGCCCCCAAACCTCCGTCTGTCCTGATCTTCAAGTTGAGTCTTTCTAAACCTTTTTGAGGGCTGGTGTGGGGAGAAAATACAGAAAGCAGGCAGATTTTTTTCCTGCAGCAAGAAGAGTTTCCTGCAGGATCAGAGTATTTCCTGTGAGTCCAGGATTACGTGGTTGGCCAAATTCGTATTTTCTATATCATACACCTGCCAGGAGTGGGAGGAAAAGTTAAGACTCCTCTTGGCTGCAGGTAAAAAAGTTATGCTCTCTTATTTATTTATTTATTTATTTTTGGCTGCTCTGGGTCTTTGCTCCTTTTCACCGGCTTTCTCCAATTGTGGCAAGTGGGGGCTACTCTTCATTGCAGTGCTCAGGCTTTTCTTTGAGGTGGCTGCTCTTGTAGCTGAGCCTGGGATCTAGGGTGTGCAGGCTTTAGTAGTTGTGGAGCGTGGGCTCAATCCCGGGCTCTAAAGCACAGGCTCAATAGTTGTGGTGCACAGGCTTAGTTGCTCCAAAGCCTGCTTCCTGGACCATAGATCAAACCCATGTTTCCTGCACTGACAGGCCGATTCTTTACCACTGAGCCACCTAGAAAGCCCCAAAAGTCATGTTCTCTTAAGCAAAAGAGAGCAATTGCAAGGATACTGCATAAAACCTGAGAAAGTTCACATCTCTGACTCTCTCTCCCTCTCTCTGTCTCCTCCTGCATGCCCACCCTCCTGCTTCTCTCTGCATATGTACTTTATTCTTTCTGCAACCAACTTTTTCTGCTCTTCAAGCCACGTGGCACGTGGTTGTCTATGCCTCACGACTTCACATATCATGCAAGTCTTTGTGACCCCATGGACCTCCTCTGTCATGGAGTTCTCCAGGAGAATACTGGAGTGGGTTGCTTTCCCTTCTCCAGGGGATCTTCCTGACCCAGGGATAAAATCTGGGCCTCCTGCACTGCAGGCAGTTTCTTTACTGATTGAACCACCAGGGAAGTCCTCATATTATACACAGTTCCTATTAAAAGAGAAACAGACTTTTGCCTCAGGTTTAAATTCCCAGGGAAAGGTATCTGATTGGCTTAGCTTGAATCAGGTGTCCATTTGGACCAATCACCTTTGATGGTGCGGGAAAGTGAGAGCAAGGTCAAGAATAAGTAAAATGAGTGTGATTCTAAAAAGAAAGCAGGAAGCTCATGGAAAGAAGGTCCACAGAGAGAACCCCAGAGATGCAATAGCTACCTATGTTCATATGCTTAGCATTTCATAGCAGAAACCTGAATTTTTAGCTCTTTACCTTCTAAAAACACACCACCAAGAAAATACTTAGAGGTATCACATGATGTCCTGACAGCCAAACAATTTTTGGACTACTACATGGACACCAACCCAATGACTGCACACTGTGTTTCTACTGAATCATCATCTCCTATTTTGGGGGCAATGATTTCAGGCAAGAGACATTTTATTGTTCATTCTGTGAATTTCCTCCCACCTGCCATCATTTTTGTGTTTCATAGGAGGGGAAAGAATTTGAAAATGTTAGAAAAGCAACTTAGAACACCCTGATAAAACGATCAAAAAAAAAAAAAAACAAACCTGAAAGACAAGATCCCTGAGATGTAGCCACCACCTTACTAAAAAATTATCTAACTATTGTCTATTAAATTGCCAGTCAAAGCTCTTCCTGTTATTGATTGCAGAATCAGGAGCTCCAGGTTAGGGATGATAATATAATTCAGTCTGGATAGTAGACATTGTATCTGTAAAACAAAAAAACTGGTTAGGGACTTCCGTGGTAGTCCAGTGGTTAAGAATCCACCTTGCAAGGCAGGGGACACAGGTTTGATCCCTAGTGAAGGAACTAAGATCCCACATGCCATGGAGCAACTAAGCCCACACAAGGCAACTACTGAAACCTCACAATACAACTAGAGAGTCTGCGTGCCCTAAAGAGAGATCCTACATGATATAACTAAGACCCTCGGGCCACAACTAAGACCCAACACAGCCAAATAAATAAAATAAAATAAAATTTTAAACCTGGTTAATGTCTTTCAAGAGGAAAGCCGCTTAAATTTTTAGTTTTCTCTTGCAATTGTTAAAAGACTGCCTTATTCAATTAAGTATGGCAACTTGTACCTTTCAATGAGAAATGACAAGTTTCTTTGATATTAAATACATCTTGGGTGAGAAATTTATCTCTTCTGTCTGCCCTGGAGATAGATTATAGTGAAGTGTCCAAGAGGTAATGCTTCATTTTGCTTTACCTCACAAACTAAGGTTTTAAGTTAAAAATGATGGATCCCATCCTTAGAATAAAAGTAGTCACTAATAGAGAGGGACCTTTTTGATGAATTCCCTGACAACTCCGGAGCAACAGTTAATATTGATTCTTCCACATAAGTTCCTTTAGACACTCTACTCACCAAAAAAATATCACAGGAGTTTCAAAACATTTTGTTTTAGTGTTTGAGCACCCCCAGAAATAAGCCTCAGTCTGTTTGGCTGGAAAGACAGACATAGTCTGGTGGTAAATTTCATCCTTGCTAATGAATCCTCCCTTTGACTTTCCAGGCAGTTTGACCAAATGCATTTGGAGCCCACATTCTACAGCTTCCAAAGCACAAGCAGTTGGTATGGGAGAGACCCAGCCCGTTTTACCTAAAATTACCAAAAGCCTTTATGCAGAGTCCAAGTGTTTACCTTTAGTCAGTCTTTTCTATTTTATCACTGCCAGGGGATTTGTTTTTGTAGGAGAGGCAATAAGAACCTCACATATAGGTGTTTTCCTACCCAGACTTATTTACTTGCAAGGAAAGCTCCTTGGTGGCCACAAAGTCTCACCAAGGAAAATCCCAACCAAGTTTTTTCCTGGGCCAGTTCCATTAATCTACAGCTTGAGGCAGCAGTGAGTAGCCGGTTTGGGAACAAGAGTCTCTTTCTCTTATTTATCACAAATCCATGTGAACTCAAAAAGGCCTCACTTAAATCAGGAATTCTATTCTTCTGGAAATGTCGTTTCATTTGAATGAGCAGTTCTGTAGTTTAAAGGAGACAAAAAAAGAGTTCCTACCACTAAAGTCCAATGGGAGGGAAAAGGGAGGCAATGATAAAAGTAACCCAGCAACAGTTTGAAGGTGAATTTGCCGTTCTGCAGATAGACAAAATAGACTTCTCTTTCCCCAGTACAAGTTCTGGAAGACACTGACATATCCTGTAACTCCTCTGCAGAGTTAAATGACAGTGAACTGACGAGCAGAGATACCTGTGTTTATAGGGTATGTATGCATTCTTTCACTCAGTCGTGTCCGACTCTTTGTAATCCCATGGACCATAGCCCTCCACCCTTCTTGTCCATGAAATTCTCCAGGTAAGAATACTGGCATGGGTAGCCATTTCCTTCTCCAGGGGATCTTCCCAACCCAGGGATCAAACCCAGGTCTCCCACATTGCAGATAGATTCTTTACCGTCTGAGCCACCAAGGAAGCCTGTTTATAGGGCAGGTATCTGTTAAACCTTCAGGTTTAAACTGTCTATCAAGAGGGAGTGGGGGGAATTGAGAAAAACAGATGGTTATTTGGGAAAGAACTAGGAGTGTGATTTATGGGGGCAGTTCAGATCACCAAGATGGATGACCAAGGGATATTTTGGAGGAAATGCTTGTGAATAGAGGGGAGAAAGAAGCAAAGCAGGCAGGAGGGTCTTCAGATTGCAATGCAGATATGACCACAGTGAATGGAGGAAAGAGGAAGGAGAGTCCGGGTCCCCAAAGGGAGTACACTCTTGCTAGTGAACATAATGGTATCATTGAACTATAATCTATGAATGCTACAGGCACCCTAGACTCCTGTGTCCAAGGTCAATAAGAGAGAACAGTTGCCATCATACTGGCCAGAACCAGTGAACCTGAGCAGTGGGAGGAGCTAAGGCTGCTATTGCACTG
This sequence comes from Giraffa tippelskirchi, assembly GCF_054371585.1. NCBI lineage: Eukaryota > Metazoa > Chordata > Mammalia > Artiodactyla > Giraffidae > Giraffa > Giraffa tippelskirchi. Next base: position 84,252,244 of record NC_137276.1, on the reverse strand, counting down.
TGGCAGCGTGGAGGAAGGGGCGGAGAAATATGCACAACCACGTGACTTACTTGGTGCCTCTGTGGATTCCTTTTCCCAGTTATAACTGTGCATGGACTTATACAACAGCCTCATGCTGAGAAGGGTCTGATTCCAAGAATTTGGGACCCCAGGAATGAAAGTTTGAGTTGCACCACCAGGTAAGCAAGCCATCAGCACCTGCCAAGGTGATATCATGGGATATGGAGTCTTCAGAGGGTATAGTAGAGGAGCGGGAAGATAAATGCCTGTGTGGCCTGAGATCAACTGCAGCAGTAGGGGCTGTGGTTTATGTCACTAAACTCCCTCTTCTAAGTTTCCCCTCAGGGGAGAGGTCTATGGGAACTAGGGGAGAACTGCACCCTGAAAAATGATAGAGAAGTGCATCCATGTGATAGATACAGTCCATATCGACTGCGGTGAAAACTATGCAGATTCACTGCTTAGGGTTCCCTTCAACAGAGAATCTCCTGTGAGGAAGGCAGGGAGCTGACAGCCCCAGCTGCCAGGTCTGTGAAATTGACTGCTGAAGGCCATGCTCTCCTCAGTCCGCCAATGACAGCACACACCACGGTTTTAAAGCTGGGCCCTTCCTACCTATGTGGGCCACCAGTCAGTCAGTCACTGCCTTGAAGCTCCACATCAGCCTGGTCAGGACATTCTCAGACCTGCACTGCAGTCTGAAACTCTTCACACCCAATCCTCCTTCCCTCTTTCCTACCATCTGCTGCCAGCATATTAGCCACATCGTGCTCATTAGCCTAAATGGCACAGTGTCTTTGATGTAATGGATCATTGTGATATTCTCCAGGACTTTAGAAGGTCCATATCTATATCCAGACCATATATAACAGAGGGTAGGAGAATTAACATATCCCTGGGGCAAAACTGTAAATAAATGTTGTCTATGGGCTTCCCTGGTGGCTCAGTGGTAAAGAATCCACCTGCCAATGCAGGAGACATGGGTTGGGAAGATCCCTTGGAGAAGGAAATTGCAACCCACTCCAGTATTCTTGCCTGGAGAATTCCATTAACAGAGGAGCCTGGTGGGCTACAGTCCATGGGATCACAAAGAGTTGGACAGACAGTGACTGAGCACTTACATATAATCAGGACCACCCACACCCCCTGCACCCTTGCATCCTTTAGATTAGTGGTCACCAACCTTTTTGGTCCCAGGGACTGGTTTCATGGAAGACAATTTTTCCATGTGGTGGAGTGGGGGTGGGGCAGGGGATGGTTCAGGCGGTAATACAAGTGATGGGGAGTGGCAGATGAAGCTTGGCTCCCTCACCCTCTGCTCACTTCCTGCTGTGCAGCCCAATTCCTAACAGTCCACAGCCTGGGAGTTGGAGACCCCTGCTTTAGATTTTTAACAATGGCATTCATCTTTACCACCTCCAACTCCCACTCTTATCCTCAGGATGCAATGCTGGTTTTGATTTGCTCTCCTGCTGGGAGTGGACAGTTGGGAAGGGTGCCATTTCAGAGCCTTCTCTTGACCTTTCCCACTATGATAACTCTTATTCCACAGGCCAATGGCCAATGGGAAGATCAGTCCAACTGCCAAGAGGATCAATCCCAGTTACTTACTCAAAGACAGAAAAAATAGCCACCAGATGGGACTGCAGGCCCAGGGAACCCACTGTAAGTCAGACTTTAGCTAGAACTCCATTTTTTTGCTTCAGGTCTCCAAACGTCAATAGCAACTCAGAACCTGTATTCAGTGATCTTTGAATTATCTGAGTATTCACCTTTCTCCAAGAAAATAGCCATAGATTCCCTTGGAAATCAAGCACCAAGTCAATGGAAAAGACCCTGATGCTGGGAAAGATTGAGGGCAGGAGGAAAAGGGGGCGACAGAGAATGAGGTGGTTAAATGGCATCACCGACTCAATGGAGATGAGTTTGAACAAACTCCAGGAGATGGTGAAGGACAGGGAAGCCTGGAGTGCTTTGCAGTCCATGAGGTTGCAAAGAGTCATTTGGACACAACTAAGCCACTGAACAACAACAGCCCTTGGAAATGACTAAGAATCCTTTCTTAGAGCATAACTTGCCATGGTGTTTCAGGATCCCTGCTCCTAAGGACTTGGCTACCTCTTCAGTCAGTGAATTCTGACTGAGAATTGACTCAGACCCAGGATCTGACCGAGGGATCATGACTTTTTATTGGGCAACCAGTGTCAGCCCCCTTGTCTTATTCTGATTATAGATATTGAGTAGCACCCTTCAGGCTATGGACAACACCTAGAATATGAAGAAGGCTATGCAATACCTTAATTGCTATCATTAAATGTCAAAGATAACTTATTTAAAGGGCAATCTTATTTGTTAATAATAGTCCAAAATATTTAAAGCCATGAGCTTCCACTTTTACATACAACCCAAACAGAAATATTTATGTATGTTTACTCAGAGACATGAATTAGAATATTCATTGTTCACAGCACTAAAAGCTCCAAATGGGAAACATCCATGAATCCTTAAAGAGTGTGTCAAATAAATAAGCAGTAACAGATTGTAGTATGCAGTAACAGGTTGTAGAATATAGAATGAACAAACTACAACTATAAACATAACACAGATAAATCCTATATATATATATATAGCATTGAAGAAAAAAAGATAAACATTTAAGAATATATACTGTATAAAATGTGCATGCTGCATGCTAAGTTGCTTCAGTGGTGTGTGACTCTGTACGACCCTATGGAGTGTAGCCCACCGTGCTCCTCTGTCTATGGGATTCTACAGGTAAGAATACTGGAGTGGGTTGCCATGCCCTCCTCCAGGGGATCTTCCTGACCCAGGAATCGAAGCCAAGTTTCTCGTTGCCTGCATTGGCAGGCAAGTTCTTTACCACTAGCACCACCTGGGAAGCCCTGTATAATTGCATATATATATATATATAATAAAAATAGGAAAAAGCAAATTTGTTCTATTCAAAGTCATGATAGTAATCACCCTTGGCAAGAGAAGCATGACCAGAAGAGGTTACAGGGACGGGGGTGCTTCTAGCTACTAGAAATGTTTTGCTTCTTCATCTGGAGACTGGTTCCATGGTTACGTTCAGCCTGTGAAAGTTAACCAAACTATACACTCATAATATGTGCACTTTTTGTATGTATATCATGTTTCAACAAAAAGTTCAACATGTGTATTTAAAGCCACAAGATACCGAAGGAGAACTTCTGAATACTACGTTTTGGATTTCTTAGTGTAAGTCGGTAGTTCTCAAACATTGAGAAGCATCACAATCACCTGTTCCTCAACCTACACAACCTCTGGGCTGGAGAATGGTAATTCAAGCATGTTAGGAAAAGGGTGAGGCCAATAGGTGGGTTTCCATGATTCACAGCAGAATACAGTCAACAACGCATTCATGAGTTTCTTAGCTTCCTACACTCTGACCACTTCAGAGTGTTTCTTGAATTATACAGGATACAAAACGTTCTAGCCAACTGCTTGGTCTTTACGTCCGGGGATAGCATCTGCCCCTAGTCTCAGTCCCTTTCTAATCCTGATCAAAGTAGCTAGATAGTTCTAATGGACATCTGATGATTTTGTTTGTCCTCATTTCCCCCCTCCTTCTGAAAACAGAGCACTTCTGGTCTATGGAGGACCCATTCCAAGGAGTTTAGGTGAGACTGACCCCCACTCTAGCCCTCTAGCCTTAAGAATAGGACAATGACTCAGATCTGGCCAATCAGAGTTCCGCCAGGTGTTTTTTACCTGCAGTGTCTAGAGATTTAGCCTCTTTACACTGAAGCCACAAACAAGGGAGGTATGAGTCTGGCCATTGTAGCATAAATCATGTTCTCCACATGCAAGAAGCCAGTGTAGAATAAAGACAAAGCCAAGTCAACATTAAGGATGAAGCAAGATATAGATCTCCAAAGATCTGATTTGAGTTCCTGGATATAAGCATTCCTGCAATCCACAACTGTATAGTTATAGGACCAATAAAGTCCTATCATCATGGTTTGAGTACACTCCTGCTACTTGAAACTGAACTGATGAATAACACCTAGAATAAAACAAACCAAAACACCATTACATGTCTTTTTACCCCCTTTTATTGAGCTTAGAAAAAGCCATAAACTTACCTGTTCCTCTCTTCCTCTATTGGTTCCTCTATTTGGGTCCATTGGTTCCACCATGGTCCTTCAGTCCTCTGTGACACAAACTGATTTTAATGAGATCCTGTATATTCAAGGAAATACTTATTAACATTAAAAAACCCAAGTGTATGGCCACGTGGCCATTTTGACTCCTAAATTTATCATCCTTGCCTCCTACTCTTTCACTATCTAGAAATCCATGCCTAATTAATAGGAACAGAAGGAATGTGGCAGATAGCTATACTCCAGGTGGCCATTCTACCCTCTGCTCTGTATGCTTTCTTTTGTCCAACAAGTTTACTTTTTTTTTTCTTTCACCACTGATATTTCATTGGCGGTGCCTTTCCTCCTGCTCTAGATCTTTTCTCCAGTACCGGTTCTTCATATGAACTAGGTCCCTGATCTATAGTAAAATGGGTCCAAGAACAAAGTAAAGTCTAATGAGTCAAGGTCTTATCCTGTGTCCAGAGACCAGCCTTGGAAAACGAGAGAGGAGATTTCCTCGGCAGCCAATGGTTAGAGAAGCAGATTTAACTTCCTTTATAGCCAGTGCTATAGATGAGACAGTTAGATAGTATCACCGACTCAGTGGACATGAACTTGAGCAAACTCCGGGAGGTATTGGAGGACAGGGAAGTCTGACATGCTGCAGTCCATGGAGTTGCAAATAGTTGGACACGGTTTAGTGACTGAACAACAACAACAATAGCCAGAGCATCTCAGTCTTACCTATTCAGCCCCATCCTCTTAGAAATGTCTCCAGATGGAGAGGGACTTTAATAGCACTAACCATGACTTTCCTGGTGGTCCAGTGGTTAAGAAACCCCTGCCAACGCAGGATACATGCGTTCTATCTCTGATTTGGGAAGATTCCACATGCTTCGGGGCAACCAAGCCCTGCACCACAACTACTGAGCCCCAGTTCTAGAGTCCATGAGCTTTAACTACTGAACCCTTGGACTCTAGAGCACATGCTCCACAACAAGAAGAAGCCTCCACAATGAGAAGCCCATGGACCACAACTAGAGAATAGTTGAGAAGCTTGTGCACAGCAACAAAGACTCAGGGCAACCAGTAAATAAATAGCATAACCAGACTGCTGTTACTACTACAATGTTTAGAGCCTCATGGGAATGTCTGGATTTTCAGGGAAATGAAGAACCACTTCTTGGCCTGCTCACCACCACTCTAAGAGTATTTAGGCTTGGGCAGCAGACCTGGGCACAGGAATTCTGCAGTCCTTATGGTTCCCCGGTTATCATTTTAAAGCTTCACTATATTAAAAGCATGCAAAAGGCCAATTATGTTAAAGTGTTTCAGATATCTATTGCTGCAAAGCAAGCCACCTCAAGCTTAGTGGTGTAAAATGATCAAAGTGATTTTTTATTATCATCTTTCATGGTGCTAGGAGTTGACTGAGCTCAGCATGGTGGTCATCTCTCAAGGGCTCTCATGTAATTGGTGTCAGGTGATGGCTGGGGCTGGAGTCATCTCAAAGGCTGTCTCATTCACACATCTAGTACTGATTCTGACCGTTGTCTGAAACCGTAGCTGAGACTGTCAACTGGAACACTTAGAAGTGGCCTCTCCATATGGCCTGGGTTTCTTCACACCTATGATAGCTCAGTCCTAAGAATAGTGGCCCAAGCCTGAGAGCTATGAAAAAGCTGTATCACCCTTTATGATCTGAAATCGAGTCACTTTCACCATATTCTTTTGGCAGAAGGGTTGCAAAAGTCCACCCAGGCTCAAGGGAGAGACACAGATGCCATCTATTGATCACAGAAGAGTAAGGTCACATGGTCAAATGAGCATATGTGATGAGAACTATCATTGCAGCCATCTTTGGAGACAATTATCTGCCACAGTAAGTTTCTTTCAATAATGCTGACTAGATGCTGGCTGAGTTGATAAAATGTGTCTTTGTTTTCTGAATGTTAATGATCCGGACCTCTACTGAAACATTGTGTTATAGGAAAGCAAAAGTCACCTTGTAATGAAAATATTACCGTGTAATGAAAATATTACCTAAAATGTATTCAAGCATCTCTTCCCTCTTAACTCTGAGAGTGTCTCTGATTATTTTAAGTTGTAAATATCCACCCATACAATGCAAAATAAAAGGGTTAAATCTTGCAAAAGAGGAAAGTCTTCATTAAATCAACTATTTTTAGAGAATAAAAGATTTATGGAATCTGGTGTAACTGGCAAACCAGCTAACAATTGAAGAAGAAAAAAATCAACCAGGATGATCTTGCATCCATGGAATTATTTAAGAATCCAAAAGATTAAGAAAGGCATTAGGGAAAAAACACTGGAACTGAATATTTCTACATCTTGAGTGTTCTGTATGTCCTTAGCTTTTTTTTTTTTTTTCTTAGCTCTGAATTTTATTTGTAGCTCTTTGTTCTTTTTTTTTAATTAAACTTTTTATTTTGTATTGGAGTATTGCCAATTAACAATGTTGTGATAGTTTCAAGTGAATAGCAAAGGGACTCAGCCATGTTGTTAACTTTTGTTGAAAAATTTATGTGCCCTCTGGGAGAAAAAAAAAGGCAATACTTGGTTCAGTCTTTGTACATTTCAAGGACCAGGCCATAGTTTCTACAGTAACCTAAGTTTTGTTGCATAAAGGTTAAATTATTTTCAGAGTGTTTAGTTTTCATTTTCAGATGTATTCTGTCAAGCTTCTTCCAATGAATTTTTGATAACTTTTTGAGCAGATTTATTTCAGTGACTTTTCTTCCACTACTTTTGAGAAAAGGTCCTCTTGTAATCTGAACGAGCTTTCATTCTTCTCTAGAGAGATGAGCATGAGCAGCTAAAATGAGTTCAGTGATAGTATTAATATCTTCATAGCTTTCTTAGAAAGCCTGTTACGTTAAGTGAAATTAAATCTGAGATCTTTACCACAGCATTTGTTTTTGCCTTAGATATTAGGGCAAGATGCATATGTAGTTATCTGCCGGCTACTCTTCACTCTTCATCAAACAGGTATCATGTACCTGCTTAGTGCAAAGCAATCCACTAAAGATTACAGGGATCATAAAGATGAACAGACTCTGTGATGAAGCATCGATATATGTGTTTTCATTCAAGGTCACTGTGAGGTTTACACCATCACTACCATCCATCACTACCGTTACTGCACTGTCAACACTATTTTCACACCTCACCACACCACCTCCACCACCACCATAATCACCTCAACCACCACCATCAATAGCTACATAGATCTAATAGCATAAAACACATTTACCATGAAAATCGGAATTAAATAAAGAACTTAACTCTAGAGGTGCTAGGAAAACAGTATCTCTTATGCAGTTAATTCACTGGTACTTTTCTTGGTGCATATCACATAATACCAAATGATACACACAAATAAGCTGATATCTTCAGGGGAGTTTTTCAGCATTTTGACCTACTAAAAGGAGATTTTAAGTTTGAAAGAATCAAAGGAATTACTTATTCTAACTCTCATTTTTCAGAAGAAAAAAATAATCCTCAGAGAAGTGAAGTGACTTGTCCAAGATGGGCAAGGACAGATCAAAAAAAGAGCTCAGTGGAACTTTTCTGGTGGCCCAGGAAAGACTCCGAGCTTCCCCTGCAAGGGCCATGGTGTTTGATCCCTGGTCTGGGAACTAAGACCCCTCATGAACTAACACCTCACGTGGCACACGATGCAGCCAAAAAAATTAAGTAATTTAGAAATAAATAAAAACAAAATAAGAGCTCACTCCTCCGGATTCCCTTACTGTCCAGGGTCTTCTTCTCCTCTGCTCACTCTTGCTAAATGAGAACTAAGTAAGAACTGTTAGTCCAGCCAGACAAAAAGGTTATCACACCTGTTAGGCAGATACAAACTCTCTGAAGAACATAGGAAACTACCAGTCCTCTCCCAGGAGTCCTCTGTTAGCTCAGTTTGTGACAGTTTATGTAAATGAGGAGCCCCTGCAAGAGAAGGGGGTTGTGAATTTTCTAGGGATTAAGCATGATAATGCAGTGTGCCCAGGAGAGAAAACAAGGGTTTGAACTTGTATACCTTTCACCCATCCAACAATAACAGACAAAACTGCACTTTCAGCCAAGTATTGCAAAGTACTTAACAAATGTTTAACTCATGAATCCTCAGAACAACCAAGAAAGGAAAACTTTTGAAAAGAAAGAAAGCGACTCTCATCCTCATGATTCAATGGGAAAACTGAGGTCAAAAGAAGTGAGTCTACATCTAGCAAAGTAACACTGCTGGCAGGACTCCTGATGTGCAAAGATGTCCTGTGTTGAAACAAAGTCCCAGGTGACCTAGACACAAGCTTTTGAAAAGGACAGAGGTGAACCAGAAAATCTCCTTCTCATTCTTGCAGCCTGATGAATCTATGAAGTGTTCATAGGAGGTTTGTCTCTGGGTTTTTAAAGGTTCTTTCAAGAGCTTCTTTTTTTTAGCACTAAAATCATTTTTTAAAGCCAGATAATCCTTCACAAAACTTTTAGCTGATGTCTAAAATGGTTTGCTTGTTTGAATAATTGGAAAGGTTGTGATTTCTAACATATTGTTAATAAAGGTATTTTGTTTTAACATTTGTTTATTTAATATTTATTTATTTATTTAAGACCTGGCTGCACCAGGTCTTAGTTGTGGCAAGTGGGATCTAGTTCCCTACCAGGAATTGAACCCAGGCCCGCTGCACTGGAAGCTCAGAGTCTTAGCCACTGGACCATGGCGGGGGCGGGGGGGGGGGTCCCAAATATAGGTATTTTAAAACAAACTATCACAATATTCTGTTTAACAGATCCACTTGAATCTAAAATCCAAGCAACATGATGCCCACTGTCATCCACTTAAAAATATATAAACAGATTCTGTAATGGTCAGAAATTTCACAATCATTCTCCTTTCTCTGTAAGTTCACATTTTTCAAAAAAAGTTTTAATTGAAGTATGGTATGTGTGGGGATTACACTAAAGTCTTTACAGGAATTCTCTAATCCTTATGATGACCTGATGAAGGAGACACTATATTATCCCCATTTACATCCTTTAATTTTTTTTTTTATTAAACTAAGGTCCTCCAGTCTTTGGACTTCCCAGGTGGTGCTAGTGGTAAAGAACCTGCCTGCCAATGCTGGAAACAAGAGACTCAGTTTCAATCCCTGGGTCAGGAAGATCCCCTGGAGGAGGGCATGGCAACCCACTCCAGTATTCTTGCCTGGAGAACCCTATGAACAGAGGAGCGTGGCGGGTTACAGTTCATAGGGCTGCAAAGAATCGAACACAACTGAAGCGACTTGGCATGCACTATGGTCTTTATTGTTTGCAACTGAAAGTGGAAGAGGAGGGGATACAGCAGCTCTGTCTCCTGAAATGAATGGCTCCACACACCCAGTCACTGCCCTTGAAAAGTTAGATCCATTTTTTTACCTCATTTTGCAAATGAGAAAACTGACACAATGCCTTGTGCTGTGTCACAAGAAATTCTGTCCAAGAGTTCTGCCCAATGTCATTAGCAGTTCAATATCCAACAGCTCTGCCATTAGGAAGCATCAGAGCAAGGATTCTTGGTGGTTCTAGAATCTATTCTCATGACCATTCATGTACATTCAAGCCTTGAAAGTCTATTGATTCCATCTCCCAAATAGCTCAGGTTGACCCTGGCTCAGGCAGTCATCACTTCCCCTTGGGGCCAGGCTCTTAATCAGCATTGCCTTCTCCAATGCATTTGCTCTTCCATAGCCAGAATGATTTTTCTGAAGTGCCTCTGTGAGCACATCACTCCCATGTTACCTCTTAGCAGATTTTCCAATGCCTGGCCTCTTCAGGCAGGCAGTTAAGCTCCCTGGATCTTCTCTGGGAATGGCTGATGCCATCCCAGTCATCCTGAGAGCCTCTCAACACTTTAGACAACAGGCCTTGGCCCATGTGTTTCACTTGCTTAGATTACTCTTCTCTTACTCCTCCCATGTCACCCTCTTCACCTGGCTAACTCTTACTCACTCTAGATGTCTCTGCTCAGAGGTCATTTTTTTAAATTTACACTTTTTAAAATTATTCATTTAGGCTGTGCATGGGCTTTCTCTAGTTGCACGAGCAGATGCTATTCTTCGTTGTGGTGCAAGGGCTTCTCATTGACATAGCCTCTCTTGTGGAGCACAGGCTCTAGAGCTCAGGCTCAATAGTTATGAGCCACAGGCTTAGTTGCTCCATGGCATATGGAATCATTCCAGACCAGGGATCGAACTTGTGTCCCACGCATTGGTGGGCAGATTCTTATCCACTGTAACATCAGGGAAGTCCCAAGAGGTCATGTTTTTCTAATTGCTTTCCTTTGCCGTCTAAATAGAGTTGATGCTCCTCCAATAAACAAACACAGTTCATTGTACTTTGGTTATTTTAAACCTCTCCACTACACTAAGAGGAAGGACCTATTTGGGTCACTATCACATCCTCAAAGCCTAGCATGGTCCATTATAAAAGCCATACCTGATCCATTATCATCCCTTGAAAAAGACTAAATGAATGAATGAATATTGGTGCCACTACTAGGTAGCTATTTGAATGACTACTTTCATTCATTGAGCTTTTGTTTCGGAATCTGTAAAATGGGGACAAAAAATATAGGCAAAGCACATATTGCTGACCTCTTTTTTCTGCCTCAAGTCCCAAGAAAAGTGAAAAGTTAAAGTGTTAGTCACTCAGTTGTGCCTGACTTTTTGCTACCATATGGACTGTGGCCCACCAGGCTCCATGGAATTTTCCAGGCAAGAATACTGGAGTGGGTTGCCATTTCCTTCTCCAGGGGATCTTCCCAACCCAGGGATTGAACCTGGGTCTCTTGCATTGAAGACAGATTCTTTATTGCCTAAGCTACCAGGAAAGTCCTAAGAAATGACTCCTCAAATTAAATTAAACTATATTAAATTGGAGCAATAATCAAGAAGCTTAAATAACATAATATATATGAAAGTTTCTAGTACTTCTGGAAGCTGTACATAAAATTGTTAAAAATAATTAACTCTGGGAAGGACAATCACAGACTGGGGGCCAAGGAGAGAGAGCCTAATTTCAGTATCCTCTTTATAACCCCTGGACATGTACAGACTATTCAAAATAACAAGTAAATTAAAAAGAGGAAATGTTCCTGGCACACATTAGGCATTCAGCAAAGGTGAGTTTCCCTCATAGGTGACAAGACCAATACCACTAGTTCACACCAACACCAGGACTGGAACACAAGTCTACAATTCTTTGTAGTTTCTCCATTAGGCAGGCTGCTGCTGCTGCTGCTGTTTAAGCACTAAGTCATGTCCAACTCTTTTTGACCCCATTGACTGTAGCAGGATAGTTTTAGACAAAATGGTGACCCAACGAGTAATACCCTCAGCTGACTCCTGTTTCCTGTGCTTATCATGGGTATATCTGCATCAGAAGGTGATTTGCTGAGCTGTGATCTCTGTCACATAATTGTGTATATGTGTATTGTCAAATGGACAAGTTTGTCTTTGTTCTTGTTATTTATCAACAAGAATAAACACATTTCCTCTCTGCACATCTGGAATGTGCCCTATATTCAAGATGAACACTGCACAAATAATACAAGTGTCTTACAAACATTTTCCATTGTCTGTTTAGGTATGCACTGGAGAAGGAAATGGCAACCCACTCCAGTATTCTTGCCTGGAGAATCCTAGGGACGGCGGAGCCTGGTGGGCTGCCGTCTATAGGGTCGCACAGAGTCGGACACGACTGAAGCGACTTAGCAGCAGTAGCAGCAGCAGTTTAGGTATGGGCATGACAGGCTGATTCAAAGCTGGACTTTTGAGAAAAATCAGTTTAAGAAACTTAAGCTTTGACTATTGCTTATCAGGCAGGCTGTGGCATTTCTGAGATTGCAAGGGCTCTGCTGATTCTGTTTTGTCATGAAACTGGTCACATGTCACCCAGTCCACCACTCAAGGTAGTGCCAGAACTGCCTCCCAGAAAGTCAGCTCTGCTAGGAGGGTATCAGTTGTAGGAATCCTCACTCCAGCATATGACATTTACCGTGGACCTAAATCCTCACTCATCCTGTTGCTCATCTTGTTACTCCCCCTGACTCCACCCCACCCTAAGTGGTCTTACCCCTAGATCTCACTCTAGAGAAAGAAGGCAGAATAGTCTTCCACCAAAATAAATAGGGCTTCCCACGTAGCACTAAAGGAAAAGAACTCGCCTGCCATTGCAGGAGATGCAAGAGATGCAGTTTCGATCCCTGAGTCAGGAAGATCCCCTGAAGAAGGAAATGGCAACCCACTCCAGTATTCTGGCCTGGAGAATCCCAAGGACAGGGTTGCAAAGAGTCGGACACAACCGAAGCGACTTGGCACAAAATAGATATTGAATGGAAAAGTTTTCTCACCATAGAGGTTTCAATCACTCAGAGATTTCTGTCTTTGAGTTGCCAGGGTGTGAGCTGATGAGTGGATTTAGGGACTTGGGTTTGGAAGCCTCTGGTGTTATGAAGGAGGCTGTCACAAAGTGGGAGCCTGGTTTTCAGAGCCCAGCTGGGACACACATGTTGTTTGTATCTATAACCACATGAAAGGTGATGAACAACTCAAGCAAGTTTTGCCAACAAATAGAAACATTTACCACGCAACAGTTATAACAGCCAAAATATTAACAAATGGTTAGAAATTAATGAGTACATTCACAAGACTATTCTAGATTAGTTGATCTCATCAGAATTCTTTGACTTGGAATTCTGGCCCAGGAAATCTAGATTTTTAGAACACATCATTACATTAAGAATATCTTTTTAAAAATAATACTGATGAAAGATGGCTGATGGAACAAATGCATTCCCCCTCATTAAAACAGATATAAAGGGATTTTTAAAAATCAAAAAGAGGAGGAAATCACTATAGCAACAAAATGTTAGAAGCTGAAAGATAAGAGAATTGATTTCTGAGTCAGCAAATTGAGAAAGCTAAATCCTAAACTAGTAGAGAAGAAAATCAAGAAGCAACTCAATTCCCAGGATCAGCCCACCCCAAAGTCTCTTTCCCAAATGCAACTTAGTCAACTGCCTCTCTTCAAAACAGCAGAAGACTTGAGGTTTTCCTCTGCAGAGGATAAGGGTCTCTAAGCCAGAATTTAGGGCGGTCGGCATAATTAAGATTGGAACATACTATACTGAAAGCAGAGACATTGGAAAAAAGGTTTGTATAATGAAGTGTAATAATTCCCCAGTTCATATTCAACTCTCAGAACACTGGCAGCAAAGTATAGCTAAGCTGTTTAGGCAAGAAAGTAGATGCTTCCTCCCTGAAAAACTTAGAGCAAGAAAAAGACCTAGGGGCAATGACATTTTCCCTTACACAAATGGCCCAGGCAGAACCCTCTAGAATAAAGGCTGAATTTGACAAGATTTATCCATGGCACAGTTTCCCATCAGCTTTACAGTATGAGTGAAGGGTAAGGATTATCAGATATCTGAAAAAAAGCAAGCCTCTACCCAAGAATATGAGACACAACACACAAAGTGAAAAAAAATCATCTAGAGAGGAAACAGACAGAGAAATAAGAGCTCCTTCCACCTAAAAGCTATTATTAGCATCTTTAGAGAAATAAAAAGAATTGTACAAATATGATGCTTAAAAAGAAAGAAAAGAATCTTATGTGAACAAAAAAAGAACTCCTGGTGGTCCATGGTTAAGAATCCGCCTTCCAATGCTGGGGACACCAATTTGATCCCTGGTCAAGGAGCTAGGATCCCACATCCCATGGAGCAACTAAGCCTGTGCACCACAACTAGAGAAAGCCAGAGCACTGCAATGAAAACTCTGTGCAGCAAAAAAAAAAAAAAAAAATTAAAGAAAAAAAAAAGGAACCAGAAATTTAAAATATGATCACAGAGTTAAAAAATTAACAGGACAGAAGGTCTAAGGTGATAAAGTTGAAGAACTCTCAGAAAGTAAAGCCATAAGACAAAGAAAAGGATAATAGGAAAGAAAACAAGACAATCAGAGGCTCTTTTGGAAGGTCCAGTATTCTAATGAGTAGGCATTCCAGTGAGAAGAGAATTAGGAATGGGTAGGAACTCACAATAAAGCAACCATTCACCAAGATTTCCAAAACCAAGGAACACAAGCTGCCAGATTGTTAGGGTCCAACAAATACCTGGTATAAAGGATTAAAAGAGACCAGCATCAAAGCACATCACTGAGAAACTGAAGAACCCTAGAAATAGGAGAAAATCCTACCAGCTTTTACAGGGAAAAAACGTATCATAGTATCATACAAAAAACCAGGAGTCCAAAGATTGGAAGACAGTATGAGATGGTAATTATTAATCCTCACAAGAGATGGAATACCACTTCGGTTTCTACAAAATAAAGTGAAACAGTAAAAACTCTAGGGGAATGCTTGCAGAAGAAATCCTTATTCCAAAGCATACATCTGTAGGACAGAGAAATGGAAGCAAGCACTTAATGTTTTTTTGTTTTTAAGGTTTACTTATTTAATTTTTTGACTGTGCTGGGTCTTTATTGCTGCCCACGGGCTTTCTCTAGTTGCAGTGAGGGGGGGCTACTCTTTGTTGCGGTGCGTGGGCTTCTCACTGCAGTGGCTTCTCTTTCTGTGATGCCCAGGCTCTAGGTGCCTGGCCTTCAGTAGTTGTGGCACATGGGCTTAGTTGCTCTGAGGCATGTGGGATCTTCCTGAACCAGGGATGAAACCAGTGTCTCTTGCATTGCAAGGCAGATTCTTCATGACTGGATCACCAGGGAAGCCCACGTGCTCAATGTTCTGGAGTTGAATTGAGAAATAGATTATAGCAGGGATTTCTTCTTAATCCTTGGATTTCAACAAAGATACAATCATAATGGCTAACCCAGGTCACACACCTCATTGAACACTTCCAACACACATTAGCTTGTGTCTTCTTCACGACAATCCAAATAGGCAGAAATTACTAAGAGAATGTTAATTAAGTAGTAATTTACAAGGTCACATAAAGTTGGTAGAGAGGAGGGAGAACCCAAACTCTAAAACCGATTCTTTTAACTGCTATACCATGCAGCCTTGGGACATAATGTTCATATTTAAATATTTCAATCACAGTTTTTTAAAGCTCAATATTTCTGCCAACACTGACTTCTTAGAGACAGAAAAAATATGTACACGAGAACTCTATTTTATATCTTTATTTGTGAGAGAGGATGAGGAAAGAGGGAACTTAAAGTTATTAAAATAAAATACCAGTTCATGATTTTTCAGAAAAGAATACCTTAGTTAGCTGGCAGGATTTCTAGGGAAACTTTGAAGAAAAGGAGAGCCTCAAAAACAAGGATCCAAAGAGAGTAGCAATATTTTAGTTTTAGCTGGCCTATCACTCAGTGACTCAGTGACACCAATGCCCAAACCAACAAGAGAGTTTTGTACGAGGCTTTTATAAGTCCGCCTGGTAGCCATTTTTATGTACACAAGCTCCCCCCATACTAAATTTTCCATATTAATGTGTTTCCATTGTTCTCAGTTGGGCTACAGTAACTTTAGCCCTTTTCCAGATGTTTCCTGACATCAGCATCCAAGATGTGCTGGCCAGCTGTCTTTAAAATTGCGGGAATTCTGTGTTGTGTGCATTAGTTATGCAAATGGAAAAGCAAGGACAAGGAGCCAATGTAGAGGATAAAAAAGAACCAGGGGAGGGATTGGATCAGGGCTTTACTGGCATATGTGAGTAGGTAGAAAGCCAAACCGACAAGCTGGCTTTGATCAAAACCCCCAGCAGCATTCCCCACCTCGGCCCATGCAGAGGGGTCAGTGTCCTCAGTTCCCAGGGCAGCCCAGGGTTTTTGGAACCTTCCTCACTGTTTTGGTGACTTAACAAGGGCACACTAAATACCCACAGATTTATCCACCCTCTAAACGGTTTCTTCTTTTTTTCTACTTTGTCAACAGAAAAATAACTGCCTAGACCAGAGCACAAAGTGTAGTCCTCAGTCAATTAATTTAAAAAAAAGAGGGGGTGGTGGTGGTCAGCAGGCAAATGAGTTTAGAAAAACCAGGTTAAACAAACTTAAACAATTCCCTTTCCCAAAATACTCTCAGGATCTCTGAAATGTTCATGCGCATCTTGAATACTGAAGGAAATTATATCTCAAAGGACTAGAACTCACCTGAGGAAATCTGGACAAGAGGCTTCTCAGCCCCAGTCACCCTCTGAAACCTCAAACTCAAACTCCCCATCAATGGAACAACTTTCCATATTCCTAAACCTCACACATCCATTCCTGAACTCATTGCCTTCTCCACCTGCTCAGCCTCCAGCCTCCCCTTCCTGGCATATGGCAGTACCATCACCATTCTCCTAAATGAGAATGATAGCAGTCACCTTCCATGTTTCCTTTGTCCTCCTCTTCATCCTCCCCTATCTAATCTAACTTTGTAGTAAAGGACTACTGCTTTGTCTTCCTAGAATCTCCATGGTACAGATCACCAACCTCAGACCTGAACTCCTAGCTAAACATTGGGCATCTCTATTTGGGTCACTAAAGAACGCTTGCCTGGGCTTGTCAATGCCTGAGTTCATGTGTTCCTATCCAACAGGCATCCTTTCCCAACCCTCTGTCACCTTCAGTGGTATAGAATCAGAATCACTCTGTTCTCAAAGAGGCTGGTGGACATTTTCTTGTTTATTTCATTAAAAATTTTTATTTATTTATTTATTTGGCTGCACTGGGTCTTGGTTGCTGCACTCAAACTCATAGTTGCAGCAAGTGGGATCTAGTTCCTTGACTTGAATCCCGGGCCCCTTGCATTGGGAGCTCAGAGTCTTAGCCACTGGACCAATAAGAAAGTCTCTGTCTGTTTTGTTTGTAATTGTTGTAAAATGTATGTAGCATAACATTTGCCCTCCTATTCAGTTTTAAGTGAGTCCATTCACATTGTTGTACAACCAATCTCCAAAACTCTTTTTCCTGATGCAAAGCTGAAATTCTGTAGTCATTAAACAGCTCTCCATTTCACTCTCCTCCCAGCCCCTTCTGTTTTCTACAATCACCATTCTACTTTCTAAGAATTTGACAACTCTAAGTACCTCACGTAAGTAGGATCATACAATATCTTTTTTGTGACTAGCTTATTTCACTTTAGCATACTGTTTTCAAGGTTCATCTATGTTATAGCATGTGTCAGACCCCACTGTATGTATATACATTTTATCTATTCATCTATCAATGGACCCTTGGGTTGCTTCCACCTTTTGGCTATTATGAATAATGCTACTAGGAACATGGGTGTACAAATATTCTTTTGGGACTTTGCTTTCAATTTTTGTGGATATATACTCAGAAGTAGACTTGCTAGATTATAGGATAAATTTATTTTTAATAGATTTTAGCCTAGGGTAGGTTACTTAACATCTGTGCTTTGGTTTCCTCATCTGTAAATTAGGTTTAATTATAGACTTATAGGGTCATTGTGAAGATTCAGTGAATTAATATCCACAAAACACTTATAAAATATTACCATTATCTCCTTTTAACACAGAAAGAATTTGAGGCATTAAGAAGTTAGGTAACTTGCCCAAGTTCACATACCTAGAAAAGAGCAGAGCCAGGATATAAATCCAGGTTCATAGACAAAGTCTGTCCTCTTTATCACTGTGCCAGAGTAATTTCACTTCCCAGCTTTGATGAACTCCAGTCAAGTTGATCACGTTTTGATTCAATTACATGGACACAGTTTGGGAGGAAGATGGGGGAGGGGAAAGGGAAGAAGTTTTACATACTTGGGGGTACCAATCAGAATTTTGATATAATAGTCAAAAGTACATGAAATCAGTAGTAAAACTGAAATAATTCTTTTATTATTAGTAGTACAATGTCAGAAAAGATAGAAACCAAGTAGATTCATTTCTGTGTTATTTTTGAGTTGCCAAGCGTCAGCAACTTCTAGAGTGTATGTTGGTGAGTTGGAGTGAGGCTACAAGAGTACATGTGTGTTTCAGGGAAGTAGGGGTGGATATTATTGAATCCTGACTCCCATCACCTCATCAGCCATTTGACATTCACTAGGAAGTTTTTTCTCTTTCCCGTCTCTTCTTAGGCGCTTATGTGAAGACCACTTTTACAGGAAATAAGTGCCCAAGATGGAGAAGGATGTGTAACATCTTTACATTTTACAACTGAATGACACCTCTAAGCTTAGTACTTATATTTCTTTATGTCAGTATTTCCAACAACCGTAGAAATAGCTAACAAGTTTACCAGCAATCCTGCTTATCACCTGGAGAACTTATACAAAAAAGATAAGTGACCTGTTTAGAGAGTTTAGGATTACACTCTGGGCTGTCAGGAAGATGAGCTCATGGATAAATTTGGTGGTGTGGTCATTCTGAATGAAAGTGGTTTGGCCCAGCCAGACGCTTCACTGAGTACCACAAAAGTCTGTGCAGTCACACCCAAGAGAGCTACAACATGTATGAGTGTGCGTTGTGAGAGGGGGACACTAGAACTCCTTATCCTATTTTATAGAGACAAATCTACCTCTGCTCCAAGGCACACTCAGCCTAACCACTAGTTTCCATCCCTCGCAGACATCTCCCCTCAACCTTCATCCCTGGGCTTCCATCCAGTCACCCTCCTGACCCTGCTTTTTGCCCATGGCCAACCATGGGCCAACTCTCATAGTCCTTATGGTTTTCACCACACGTACCCTCTCAGCAGCATCAGTTGATTGGGCTCTTTTTTTAATATTTCTTTTTATTTATTTGGCCGTGGTGGGCCTTAGTTGCAGCATGTGGCATTGTTAGTTGGGGCATGTGGGATCTAGTTCCCTCACCAGGGATGGAACCTGGGGCCCCTGTGTTGGGAGCACAGAGTCTTAGCCATTGGACCACCAGGGAAGTCCCCTAGTCTCTCTTTCTTGAAACACTTTCTTCTCTTGCTTCTGTGACACCACATTTTATACTTACCCTTCCAGCTCTTAGTCTTCTTCAACAGATTCTCTCCCTAGCTATCTGAACTCTTAAAGATGTAGGGCCCCAGGGCCCACAGGAATTTCTCCAGTACCTAGCTCACAGCCCTGCAGCACTGCTTGCTGTTCACACGCCAGGTATGTCCTCACCTCTGGGAGCTGGCACCGCCTCTGCCTGGAACACTCTTCCTCTGGGAATCCATAGTGCTAACTTCTTCACTTCTTTGAAATCTTAAGGTTCAGCATCTCAGGAAGGCCTTCCTGACCTCCCTATTTAAGACCATAAGCCAGTTCTACCCCCTCACAATCCTAATTCTCCTCTTTCTTCTCTCTCTTTTTTTAAATGACTCTTGTCACCTTCTATGACACTATATAATTGACTGCCCTAGCATCAGTCTAGAATATATCCACTGCACTTCCCTGGTGGCTCAGAAGGTAAAGAGTCTGCTGCCAGTGTGGAAGGCCCTGGTTCGATCTCCAGGTTGGCAAGATCCTCTAGAGAAGGGAATGCCTACCCACTCCAGCATTCTTGCCTGGAGACCCCCATGGACAGAGGAGCCTGGCGGGCTACAGTCCACGGGATCTCAAAGAGTCAGACACTACTGAGCAACTAACGAATACATTATAGGCACTCAACATATATTTTTAAAATAAATGATTCAATCTCCATGCCAACAACTGTCACATTATATTTCCAGCTCTACTCCCTCTTCTGAGCTTCAAAACCATATGTTGAACTGACTGCTTGGCATTTGCATTTGGATATTTGAAAGGAATCTCAGAATTAGTATGACCAAAACTGAACTCCTGGTGAAATGCCATTTCAGCAGTGGCAATACTGTACTCTGAGCTGCAGAGGAAAGAGTCCTGGGAATCATGGTTAATTCTGTTGCAGTGAAAAGGAAAAAAGAGGAATGCGTTTTTATTTTCCCTTATCTGAGGACAAAGATAAAGAGAACCGTGAGCAGGCCTGAATGTTCCTAGGTTTTTTTACTTTAACTGCTCCTAATTCTACATGTCTGTAAACTAAGTTTGCTTTTCTGTCCCCTAAGTCTGCATGAGCTACATTTACACCTGTTATCCTTCAACTCTATGCTAAATACATCCTGTAACACACAGGTAAGTATGTTACGCTTAAAACATTTTCTTCTCCTTATAGTTCTTTTTTACATATCAGAAAGAAGGCCTCAGAACAGCCAGACTCAGTTACTGGGTTACTGACGCTAGCTTATGACTGTTTTTGAAGCAATGCAAGAGGAAGAAGACAAGATCCTAACACCTTTGTTCCTCATGACTGACCCCTGACTGTAAGCTCCCATCAAGCCCCTAGACTCCTCATGGACAGGAGACACAGTTCTTGAGGCATGAGCCTACTGTATTCCCCTCTCCACCAGCTGAGAATTAAAGCCACTTTTCTGTTACCTCCAAACTCTGTCTCCATATTTTTTATTTGCCTTCAGTTGGCTGAAAAAGCCAAGATTTTGGCCAGCAACAATTTCTCCCCTAGTGGTCTAGTGGCTGAGACTCTACACTCCCAGGTTCAATCCCTGGCCAAGAAACTAGAGCCCACTGCAACTAAAATCTGGCTGCAACTAAAAAATCCCACATACCACAACTAAGACCCAAATAGCCAAAGAAATAAATAAAAATCTTGTATCGAGAGGAAAAGCAAGTGTGACCTACACAAGTAAGACTGTGTAAGTGAAAGTATTAGTTGCTCAGTTGTATCCAATTCTTTACGACCCCATTGACTGTAGCCCGCCAGGCTCCTCTGTCCATGGAATTCTTCAGGCAATAATATTGGAGTGGGTTGCCATTCCCTTATCCAGGGGATCTTCCCAGCTCAGGGATCGAATCTATATCTCCTGCATTGGCAGGCGGATTCTTTACCATCTGAGCCACCAGCAAGGATTATGTAACCCACCTTCGTATTCTTGAGTCTTATGAGCAAAAAGTTTTTAATCTACTTTCTAATTAGTCTACTTAGATCAATACCAAAAGCTAATTCCTATGGGGCAGCCGCAGCCCTTGATTTACTGACCTCACTACTCTAAACCACAACTGAAATGGCCAAATAATTTATTGATAGATATTGCTCAACTTACTACTAAAGAGGTTGGGAAGTATTTGGAAACTCGGATGGTAAAGAATCTGCCCACAATGTGGGAGACCCAGGTTCGATCCCTGGATTGAGAAGATCCCCTGGAGAAGAGAATGTCAACCCACTCCAGTATTCTTGCCTGGAGAACTCCATGGACAGAGGAGCCTAGGGGGCTACAGTCCATGGGGTCACAAAGAATTGGACATTGAGTGACTAACACACACACACACACACACACACACACACACTACACACACACACACACTCCAGGACAATACAAATGCTAACTTACTTAATGTTCAAAAGAATTCTAAGAGATATGTATTATTATTATATTATTTGCTGAGGTAGAAACTGAGACTCAGTCAAGTCACATTCTTTGCTCAAGGTCATGCTGTAAATAGGTGGGGGAGGGAGATGTCTGATGCCCAAGGCTACATGTTTCCCTCCACCCACACTGCTTCCCAAACAAGCCTTCAGATTTAACATTTCCTGCTGAAGAGAGTGACTACCCTGGTGAGCAGAGTATGTGGGTGGAGAGGAAAAGTAATACTGGGAAATAGGAAGGAGGTCTGAAACTTATGACTTGGAGTTGGGGCAACTGAAGTTCAGAATATATTTTGCCATGTACTCAGTTGTTGTTCCGTGTCTGACTCTTTACGACCCTATGAACTGCAGCACGCCAGGTTTCCCTGTTCTTCACTATCTCCTGGAGTTTGCTCAAACTCATGTCCATTGAGTCAGTGATCCCATCCAACAATCTCATCCTCTGCCACCCCTTTCTCCTTGCTTTTCAATCTTTCCCACCATCAGGGTCTTTTCCAATGAGTTTGCTCTCCGATCACATGGCCAGAGTATTGGAGCTTCAGCTTCAGCATCAGTCCTTCCAATGAATATCAGGGTTGATTTCCTTTAGGATTGATTGGTTGGAGGGACTCTCAAGAGTCTTCTCTAGCACCACAATTCAAAATTCTTCCATGCTCAGTATTAAAATATATATATAATACTATATTAGTATAATTTTATATTAGTACTCATTACTAATATAAAAATATATTTCAAGTTTTCTTTAATATTTGACTTAAAAAAAAACCTTTTCACCCATAAACTATTAGCAACTCAAGACTATGATGCCAATTCTAAAAAATAAAACAAAAACCAAGTTCTCTCCTGTAATGATACGCATCTTGAATTTTAAAGTCTTATCAATTTATTTAACTTCCCAGAGGCAGTTGTCCCTCCCATAAAGTGGAGATAACAGCACCTCTGGGATGTATCTCACAGGGAGTTGGGAGATGGATGATAAGTGCCACTAGGTGCACATGAATAGTGCTCTACAAGTATTAACTTCTTTCCACATTACATGCACTAATCACATTGTATTTTAGTGATAGCATGGGAATTGCATTCTTTTCTTTTTATTAGAATAGGTCAAAAGCAGTTCATTGGCAACAAGCAAAATGTTTCCATCCACCAGTTTCTCAGGTTAGAGTAACATCGCTGATTCAGAATCTGTTGGTTCTACCCTTAATCCATAGACATCATTGGTCTATGAAAATCAATGAGGGAATGTAGGTAAAAGGGAAAGCTATGGAAATCTTTACTAAATCCTTTAAGAGGCAAGGGTGGGGATCTGGTAAGTAGTTGACTTTGTTTTCCTCTTACCCTGAATGAATTTTTGAGCAGAAAAGGAGATTGCATGGAATTAAAAATTGTTTTTGAAAAATCCTGGTGGAGAGGCGTTTATCTGAATCCAGTGAGGAGGACTGAAAATGTTGCTTAAAAGGCTTTTGTAAGAAAGGTAGGCATAGTTCTTGTGCAGAGTGGGCTAGCTGAATAAGGGAGATCCAGAAATCCAGAGTCCTGTTACTGCCTCATGCAGATATAAAATCACAAGGGTGAACTTTGAAGTTCACAAGGGAAGTGATTTGTTGAGAGGTGGGCAAGATAATGGGATAAATTGAACAAGTGTTTAGAAAGACAAAGTTTATAAAAAACTTGTAGATGTCCTTTGCTGTAGGATGGGCTTCCCTGGTGGCTCAGATGGTAAAGAATCTGCCTGCAGTGCAGGAGACCTGGGTTCGATCCCTGAGTCAGGAAGATCCCCTGGAGAAGGAAATGGCAGCCCACTCCAGGATCCTTGCCTAAAGAATTCCATGGACAGAGGAGCCTGGTGGGCTACAGTCCTTGGGGTCACAAAGAGTCGAAGGCAACTGAGTGACTAACACTACACTACTACTAATCACGTGCTTGTGTGTGTGCTCATGCTCAGCTGCACCGACTCTTGGCAACCCCACGGACTGTAGCCCGCCAGGCTCCTCTGTCCATGGAATTCTCCAGACAAGAATACTGGAGTGGGTTGCCATTTGCTTCTCCAGGAGATCTTCCAGACCAAGGGATCAAACCATGTCTCCTGTCTCCTACCCTGGCAGGCGGATTCAATAACAATAGCAAAAACTGGTGGAGACCCCCAAGGGAACTACAACGTATTTGTAATGTTTCATCATGTTTTATTTTGGTGCGAATGAGCAGGGGAGCTTCACCAACATTGTCTTTCTAGGAATATTGGTCCCAAGTTTGCTTACAAAGAAAACACTGGCAATAAACAACATGGTCCTACTGTATAGCATAGGAAACATAGCTTTAATAGCATAGCATATATTCAATATCCTGTAATAAACCACAATGGAAAAGAATATGAAAAAGAATGTATATGTATATATAAATATATTGTAAATCATTTACAATGTAAACACATTGTAAATCAATTATATCTCAATAAAATAAAATTTAAAGAGAAAAGAATTTTAAAATGTTACCCTAGCAATTATTATGGGCCATTTATTGATTACTTGATAGGCAAATGGCCTGGTCTTGTTTACTGCCTCCTAGAGGTTAAGACTGCTTTGTAATTATATGGGGTTTCTGTCCCTTTGAAAGCAGCTTGACTTCAGTTATCTCACTTTATAAGCTTTGAAGGCTAGAGTAATGAATAGAGTCTTTAAAAACAATGAAAAGTTAACAAGAACAACAAAACAAGATTAGGAACTGATTGTTTACAAAAACTACTTACAAGAACAACTCTTTTGACTGTGCTGATTGACAAAGGGTGAGCCTCCTGGTTAATCATTACTTTTTGTCTCTGATGGGTGTGTTGAATAGTAATTATCAGAAAGAGCAAAGTTGAATAGCTCTTTTAAACTTCTTCAAGGAGCTGGAGCAAATCCAGAGGAGAAAACTTCTGCTGAGGGATAAAGGATTTGTGTTCCAGATACAGTGAAACTTAGGCATCTGCCCTCTGGTGCCCAAGTGGTGAAGGACAAGGGTGACAATTCAAGGTAACCAATTTGTAAATGTGAAATACTTTAATGTGGAGAGGGCATAGTGAAGGAGAATATGCTCAGTTTGAGATAAAGACATTAAAATTCATGTTTTGGAAGGTCTCAAGGTTTAGAAAAAAAATTAGTAACTTGTGAGTGTTCAGATATTTTCTAAGCGTTTGTTTCTTCCCAAGATTTATATCACTGTTAGTAAAACAAGTAACAATTATTATCCTCACTTTGGAAAGAACAGAAATGATCATACCATCAAGATTCTATTTATACTGAAACATAAGTGAATAGGGGAATCATATGAAATTTCATCCCTTGAACTACCTACTAAAGAAAAATAGACCATCAACCCAAATATATCATTAAATTACTTGCTCTTTTGCCTGAGGCATCTGTATTGAAACTAAGCTATTGTTGTTCAGTCGCCCAGTCTTGTCCGACTCTTTGCGAGCCCATGGACTGCAGCATGCCAGGCTTCCCTGTCCTTTACCATCTCCCAAAACTTGCTCAAAACTCATGTCCATTGAGTCGGTAATGCCATCCAGCCATCTCATCTTGTCATCCCCTTCTCCTCTTGCTTTCAATCTTTCCCAGCATCAGAGTCTTTTCCAATGAGTTGGCTCTTCGCATCAAGTGGCCAAAGTATTGGAGCTTCAGCTTCAGCATCAGTCCTTCCAATGAATATAAGGATTAATTTCCTTTAGGATTAACTGGTTTGATATCCTTGCAGTCCAAGGAACTCTCAAGAGTCTTCTCCAGCACCACAGTTCAAAGGCCTCAGTTCTTTGGCACTCAGCCTTTTTTTTTGTCCTGCTCTCACATCCATACATGACTACTGGAAAAATTATAGCTTTGACTAGACAGACCCTTGTAGGCAAAGTAATGTCTTTGCTTTTTAATATGCTGTCTAGGTTTGTCATTGCTTGTCTTCCAAGGAGCAAGCTTTTTTTCTTCTTTTTTTTTTTTTAAATTTCATGGCTGCAGCCACCGTCCACTGTGATTTTGGAGACCGAGAAAATAAAGTCTGTCACTGTTTCCATTGTTTCTCCATCTATTTGCCATGAAGTAATGGGACCAGATGCCATGATCTTTGGTTTTTGAATGTTGAGTATTTAGCCAACTTTTTCACTCTCCTCCTTCACCTTCAATCAAGAGGCTCTTTAGCTCCTCTTCCGCTTTCTGCCATAAGGGTGGTGTCATCTGCGTATCTGAGGTTATTGATATTTCTTCCTGAAATCTTTATTCCAGGTTGTGCTTCATCCAGCCTGGCATCTCACATGATGTACTCTGCATATAAGTTAAATAAGCAGAGTTACAACATATAGCCTTGATGTACTCCTTACCAGGTCCTAGAGGTTTCTTAAAAGTCTATGTGACAATCAGATAATTAAAGGGCCTTCCAAAGTTACATCATTCCCTGGAGAAGGAAATGGCAACCCACTCCAGTATTCTTGCTGAAGAATTCCGAGGACATAGGAGCCTAGCAGGGCTACAGTCTGTGGGGTTTCAAAGAGTCAGACTGAGTGACTGAGGACTGAGGGACTAACACTCC
The DNA here is from genome assembly GCF_054371585.1 of Giraffa tippelskirchi. NCBI lineage: Eukaryota > Metazoa > Chordata > Mammalia > Artiodactyla > Giraffidae > Giraffa > Giraffa tippelskirchi. The sequence continues at coordinate 84,226,159 of NC_137276.1, read as the reverse complement.
CTTCCAAAGTAATCTCATACTCTCCCTACCTCCCCTTTTTGCATAATGACATCAAACTTGGAATTCAAGATCTCAAGGAAGTGGGATTGTTCTTTTGGAAGCAGATGAGAAAAAAGGAATTGAGGAAGAAAAGGAAGCAGATGGCAGGAAGTGAGAGATTATTGCCAACCACTCACCCAGCCATAAAGTTCCAGCAATATGGGTTGTCGTTTTTATTCAGTTACTCAGTTGTGTCCTATTCTTTGCGACCCCATGGACCGCAGCATGCCAAGCTTCCCTATCCTTCACTATCTCCCGGAGTTTGCACAAACTCATGTCCATTGAGTCAGTGATGCCATCCAATCATCTCATCCTCTGTTGTCCCTTTCTCCTCTTGCCCTCAATTTTTCCCAGCATCAGGGTCTTTTCCAATGAGTCAGCCATAGGGTACGATGAGCCAATAACCTCTGCTCTCACCACCAGCTCAATAATTCCCTGGCCAGGGGTAAAACTGGGCCCCCCGCATTGAGGTGGAGTGGAGTCCTAACCAATGGACTACAGGGAAGTCCCTCTATCTTCTTGACTCATTTTTAAAAAAAGGAAAAAGAAAGCAGCATTTAATACTTTCCAATAGCCTAAAAATCTGGTGAAAGTCATGGACAGTTACCTGCCCTGCCCCGCAAAGGGACACACATAATTTTACGTGCAGTTTCAGGAGGTTCATGGACACTGTGAAGCTCTCTAAAGATCCTAGGGGAAGAATCTCAGTTTCTGACTACTGTAAGAGTCCCCCTTCCTTACCTGGCCTTTTTGGCCTGGTTCTCTATCTCAGATACACAGAACTGTGAGGCTAGAAAGCATTTTTTTCAATTGTGCTACTGAGGCAACAAGACATAAAGAACTCTCATGCTGGCCCCAAATCCTGGAGTGTGAGGAACAGAACTAGAGGCTCCACCAACATTTTTCACACTAACCTAATGCTGCCTCTGAATATTTTCCTTCCCCTTTGAAGTCAATTAATACCAACTCCGAAACAGTCCCAAAGCCCACTCTAAAAATATCTTCTTCATCACACCTTATTCTCTCTACTCCCTTCCCTTTATTTACGTTCATGTAATATTGGATTTTCTTGAAATGCAAGCAGGAAAATACAATCAGAAACCAGATTGGAATTGAAAAATCAATTCAAAATAACAAGTCTCTTTCAGCTACAGAGGTGTCTGTGCCTCTTTGTCAGGGCTCACTTTATGTTTGGCTGTCCTGTTTGCTCATTTGTGGAGAATCTTTGGGCTAGACTGGTGAACTAATACCTACTCACCTTGAGTAGAAGGTTGGGTTGAATCCTCTGGGGGCATTCTTGTATCATTCTCCCCAGTTCTTCTTCCAGTGCTGGACCATACATCACAATCGAGTGTAGAGTTTTTTAAATTATGAAAAGAGGTGAGCTGAGATGAGTCTGCTGCAGGTTTACTGACCTTGGAGTCAGGCTTCTGGGCATGGCAAACAGGGATGAGAATCGTACTGTGATGCTATGTGCAAGGAATCCACATCATTACTAGTCGTGGAAGCCTGGGAGAATACTAAAGTTGTTTCATAGTTTGTAGTTCAGTAATAGGTATATTTTGTTTTTGTTTTAAGGCAAGAAAATTTCAGAAGGAAAGTCTGGAAGGAATTTGGCAAATGTAAACCATCCTGAGGTAATATTTAAAATATTCTATTTTTCTCCACTATTTAATTCCTAATGTAGTATGAACTTCTTGGTTCAGCTGGTACATGGTTTTAGGTAATAAACAATATATGTTTCATGTATACATAATACTTATCTCATTTTCATTAATTTATATTATAAACGTAATACATATATCTTATAAACTTTTCAACCGTATAGAAGAATAAAAGTGAAATCCTGGAGAAAACCCTGTTAAAAATTCCTTATATATCTTTCTAAAAATCTGCTATCCACAGCGAGCATTTATATATGTCAACACTTATTAGTCTGTAGTAGTCTCAGGACTCAAGAGTCTTGCAGATTAGCATAAAGACATGTTTCTTTTACTTCCATCCTATCTGAAGGGTAATAGGAAGACCCGTCTTTTAGCAGACTTACCTACCCAAAAGCTCCAAGAATCCCTGGAAAATTCCTGTCCCATAGGACCATCATGGCCATTGTATCTGGCTCCTGGGAGGAAAACCCTATGCAGACACCTTCCTGCGATATTAGCACTGGCCTCTCACAGCAGATTGCTAACGTTTTCCCTTGTACTGACTTCTTAGATGTGTACTCAACCTCTTTTCTTAATCTCACACCAGACTGGTAAAACCAGACTACAACTTTAACATGATTTTGTTGAAGGTTCAGAGATAACAGAAGGAAAACACAGCACCGAAGACAACCTATAGTTCTTACTAGAGGTGGTCTATATCCAAATGTTCAGCCTCAGATTCTGGCAAGCCCTCCCTCTCTCCCACCCAGATACCATAAGGCAGAGACCACATCTCCTCCCTCTTTCAGGTGGCCCTTTGGCTGTTTCTCCAACTGGAATCCAGGCTCCCCAATTCCCTCAGGCCATGAGAAAAAGGAATAGGTTTTAACTTTAGTCCAAGTCCATCATGACTGTCCCCTCCAAATGAGAGTGGGAATGTCCTCCTCCTTCAGGGAGTGCCTTCTCCTTTTCACTCAGGAAAGTGTGGTTTTGACCCAAAAGGGGGTCAGGAATCAGGACATTTCCCACAGTCTGGACTCTTCAGTTTTGACATAAAAACCATGTTTGGCAGTAAGTGTCACCTGTGGCCCACTATGAGTCAAACCGAGCCACACCCAGTCCAGTTCCCTGGGGCTCAAGGTGAGGTTGTGGTCTGATCACCTCGCCTGGAGTTGTCAGTCTTGCTCTTAATTTCTTGTGAACAATCCTTTAAATAACAGCACACATCACACTCCCTCAAGACAAGTGAAAGTTTACCAGGATAATGGTATACTTACAAGAAATTTTACTGTAAGGGGGAATCATTATATGAAAAAAAGCAAATCCTAACCGTGGTGATCATTTTCATTTTAGAAGCCAAAATAAATTTGCTCCTCAACTGAAAATTCGCTATCTCAGAAATGATGTCTGAGATCTGATTCAAGAATTACTTGGAAGTGCAAATGGATGACACAAAATGGGTAGGGGTTTCGATGAAACGAGACTGGCCATAGTTGATTGCTATTGAAATTAAGTGATGGATACATGAGGCTCCATTATGTAAGGAGGACAATTGTCCTCCTTCCTCTTCAAGGGAAACTCTTACAATTAGCCCTAGTATGATGACACCTGTGGGTCTTGTTCTCCTTTCACCATGTTTAGGGACGTGTGCCATCTTGCTAGATGTATAGACAGAGGATTCAGACACTGTATTTCTAAATGGTAAAAGAAATTCTAGGGCTTCCCTAGTGGTTCAGTGGTAAAGAATCCATCTGCCAATGCAGGAGACACAGGTTTGATTCCTGGGTCAGGAACTTCCCCTGGAGGAGGAAATGGCCACCCACTCCAGTATTCTTGCCTGGAGAATCCCATAGACAGGGGAACCTGGCGGGCTCCAGTCTATGGGGCCACAAAGGAGTCGGACACGCCTTAGCAACCAAACAACAGCAACACAAACAACAAAAGAAATTCTAGCTGTGCTATTTTACAGCACTTATTTAAAAAATGTATTTTATTGGTGCAATCTGAATAGAAACTGGTGAGGGCGGCTTGAGAGAAGGTCTGGCCACCAAGACAGGACAACATCTCTGGTCTTAGTACTAAGTTTATGGCAGGGGCCTTGGTCTGGAATATGGTCTTCAGTTTTATAAACTCAGAAACTTAAAATTAGCACACATAGACACAATGAGACTCTAAGGGTTGATGAATGCCAATAAGTTAACTTGTAGTAGGAAACATAACTCTAAGCAGACCCCAAATCCATGTTTGCTGGTTAGCACATTTTCTATTATGGGAAACTTTATGCAAAGTCAGTTATAATCAGAAGGGTGTTTGGTAAAAGCCAGTAGTAGAACAATGAATTTTCAACCAGGGAGAGTTAACATCCCCTGGGGGGGTAGGTAAAGGAAAGGAGGCTTTTAGGGAAATTTTTGCATGTGGTGAAGTTTTTCTTTCTTTCTTTCTTTTTTTTTTTTTAGCATATGTCATTAGAAATGGCATAACTAATATTATAATTCAATAGTACATTTCGAGGGGAAACTTAAACCCTATTGCTTTCATAATGACAATTATAAAATGCAAAGCTCAACGGAATCTTCTTGGCTAGTGACACTCAGATTGGAGGGTGGCAATTCACAAATCAGACCCTCTGGAAGGTCTCATTTGTTGCTTTTTCAAAATGAGGGAAGAAAACATGTTCACTGAGGCACCAAGAAAAAGCCAGACATGAGGAAACTTATATTTGCAGGGCCCAAATCAAATTTTCTGTTCTCAAGGCTTTTTTCACTAAAGAGTTTTGTGATAAATATAACCTTAGTTTTTATTAGTCATTAACTGTGGGAATCTTTTTTGTGTGGGGTGCGCTGGGTCTTCATTGCTGCATGCGTGCTTTCTCTAGTTGCGGTGAGCAGGGGCTACTCTCTAGTTGCAGTGCATGGGCTTCTCATTGCAGTGGCTTCTCCTGTTGCAGAGCTTAGGCTTTTGGCATGTGGGTTTCAGTAGTTGCAGCATGCAGGCTCAGTAGCTGTGGCACACAGGCTTAGCTGCTTCACAGCATGTGGAATCTTTCCGGACCAGGGACCGAACCCATCACCCCTGCATTGGTAGGCAGATTCGTATCCACTCCACCACCAGGGAAGTCCTAAGTGTGGGAACTGATGTGGAAATGTATCTATGCTACTCACAAGTAGCACACAATACTATAAAGGACTACCACAGTTTTGTGACCAAATTCTGCAGCTAGGCCAAACCACTGTGTGGTGACAGCAGTCATCTGATGGTCTCAGCACTGATTTTTCTCCCCTCCTCCTCTCCAAAAGACCCTCTGTTCACTTGGGGATGGCTATGATTCCTGGGAAGAGAACGACCCTTTTATGCTAGCACATTCCAACCCCTCGAACACAGCAATTGGTTTGTAACTTAAACCAGTCTAACCAGTGTGAATCTGAGAACTTTTTCTAATAACAATACTGGGACAAAGATGGACTCCCTTTGCTGGTGGCTTCAGCAGCCATCTTCGGCCACTACGAAGGCCCACACTGGGAGTGAGTCCACACCAAGACTGGTAAGAGAAACAGAAAGATGTGGAGTGACTGGGGACACCACTGGGTCACTGGACCAAATGCGCCAGAAACCAGCACTACCTTTGGGGCTTCCCTGGTGGCTGAGATGGTAAAGAGTCCACCTGCAATGCAAGAGACCTAGGTTCGATTTCTGGGTTGAGAAGATCCCCTGGAGGGGGAAATGGCAATCCATTCCAGTATTCTTGCCTGGAAAGTTCCATGGACAGAGGAGCTTGGCTATAGTCCAGGGGGTTGCAAAGAGTTGGACACGACTGAATGACTAAGCTCACAACACAGAGCACTACCTTTGGACTTGACCAGTTACTTGTACTAAAGAGTTCTTTTCACTACTTCAACCATTTGTAGTTGTAGTTGAAAGCACTTGTGCGTGGATCAGGGTGCCGCTGAATCTGCGTTGCTTGAAGTTCTTATTTTCCAACAGGCTCCAAAATCAGTCCGTGAAGCAAGTCACAAAAACAGAAGCTCCAGTAACTGTCGTGTTCTTAACTTTTGCTGTATATCAGAATCGTACAGAGAGCTTTGAAAAATCTCAGGCAGATTAAATGAAAATCTGTGAGGGTGGGACTCAGGAAACAAACTTTTTAAAACCCCTCCAAGAGATTTCCAATGGCAGCCTATGCTGAAAACCACTGGTCTAAGTAAATATCTAGCTCTATCCATTTAATGGAATATGCAGACAAAATGTTCAAAATATATCTTTTCACTAAAATGGGGAAAGAAAGCTGAAATGTATTAATAACTTGTATTGTAAGGTTAATGCAAACCCTATTTGTATGACAGAAAAGCAAAATTTATTTGGAGTCTTGTTTTACCTTTAAAATGCAGGCAAATTTTGTACTCTATTGCATTTTATATTCTTTCTTCTCTTTCCCTTTCTCCTTTCAACATTTAATTGGAACTTACCATGTCCAGTAACAGTGACAGACAACAGGAAAACAAGGAGAAACACAGTTCCTACAACCCCCCCCAAAAAATAGGTAATAAATCTAGTAATTACAGCAAAATCTGCTGACTTTATGAAAAGGGCAGTTCAGGGCACCATGTAAACAGAACAGGGACTCCGAACCTCCTGGGGGAAATGTTTAATCTGAAACCAAAGGAATGCATATGAGTTACCTTGGTAGATGATGGAAGAGGCTCCAGACATCGGAAGTAAAGGAACTGAAAGAACACAGCAAGGGAAGAGGAGAATTCAAGATGCGGCTAGAGATAAAGGCAGGAGCCATGACTTATCCCAAAAGCAATGCAAATCAACTGAAGGGATTTAAGCAGTCAAAGGATATAATTTCTCTTTGGAAGATAATTCTGGCTGCTGTGGAGGAAACGCATTGGAGGAGAGGAACACAAGTGGGAAAAGAGAAACTTACTACAAGGGGGTTAGGGAGACCAGTTAACTGGGGGGTAGATACAGTAGCTCAGGTAAGAGCAAGGAGGCCACTGGATGGAGAGAAGTGGGCTCATTTGAATGACATTTTAAGAGGATGTAATTGATAGAGCTTGGTAATTGACTAGCTGTGATGAGTGAGGGGGAGAGAGAGAAGCCAAGAGTGATATATGTCTCGTTTGAGCAACTATGTGGATAGCAATGCCATTTCTTGAGTAAGGAACACTGGAAGAAGAGCAAGTTTGTAAGCTGCTGCTGCTGCGTCGCTTCAGTCGTGTCCGACTCCAAGTTTGTAAGAGATGAGTTGAATTTTGTTTGTCTTGAGTTTGAAGTACCTGTTGTACCTGTTACACATGTAGCTACATGTAGCTACAGATAGCTGATAGCTGATACATGTGTTTCTTTTTTTTTTTAGTTCTACCAGTTTATTGCTACCAACCCATCTCCCTCTACCCTCATGCTCAGTCATGTAACCCCATGGACTGCAGCCCACCAGGCTCCTCTGTCCATGGACTTTTCCAGGCAAGAATACTGGAGTGGGTTGCCAGTTCCTTCTCCGATACATGTGTTTTAAATTCAGGAGAACAATATGCACTAGAGATCTACAGTTAAGAGTTATCAGCAAATTGATGGTAGTAAAACCAAGAGAAAGAACGAAATTACCAGGTATAAGTCTGTAGAGACATGACTTAGGACAAAACTCTGTGGACCGCCTATAACAAGAGGACAGTAGAGGGCACAATCTTGCAAAGAAAAATGAGAACACGCTATAGAGAGGAGACAAAACAAGAGTGTTAAGAAAGAAAAAAAAAAGTTGAGGAAAGGTATATTTTTTTAGAAAGAGTGATCTACCCTGTCAAATGCTGATGAAAGATCTAGTAAGATGAGGATTGAAAAATGTACACACAATGGCTTTAGCAACATGGAAGATCCTGGCAGGGCTTCCCAGGTGGCTCAGTGGTAAAGAATCCACTTCCCAATGTAGGACGCGAAAGAGACACTAGTGCCATCTGTGGGTCGGGAAGTTCCCCTGGAGGAGGAAATAGCAACCGACTCTAGTATTCTTGCTTGGAGAATCCCACGGACAGAGGAGCCTGATGGTTTACACCCATAGGGTTGCAAAGAGTTGGACACGACTGAGCAACTGAGCACAATCACAAGGTCCTGGAAGTGTTACCATGAGTAGCTTAGGAAGGGAAGATAAACTTTTTCAGAAGTTACTGAAAAGGAGAAGAGAAAGAGTATGGTAACTGGAGAGGGGTATGAGTCAAGGGATATTAAGATGAGACAGACCGGAAAATGCTTTTTTTTTTTTAAATGAAAGGAAATCAGAAAGACAGACAAAGCAGGAAATACAAATTGTCAGGATACTGGAAGGAATGGGATCTAGACACGTGAGGGTTGTCTTTTCTACTGGAATAGGAGAAAGAGTATTGGTGCAGAGAACAGCGAGGATTGTAGGTTTGTTGGCCAGAAGTGGAGAGAATTCCTAACCGATCACTTCTGTTCGTTCTGTGAAGGAGGCAGTCATCAACAGAGAATGAGAGGAGGTGGTGAGTGGGTCAGAGGTGTAAGGGCAGTGAAGAAGTTCTGAAATAGTTGTTGAAAATGGGACATGGCTGACTAGGGAAACAGTAGGCTAGTCAGGCAGTGGTAAGGGCCTCACTGAGACTGATGACCATTATGACCAGGACGGTCTGTGTGCTTCGGCATATTTTCTTCTGTGGGGCTCAGCAGCCTATGAGCTAGCAAGAAAAAAAAATGGACAGATGCATTCATACACAGTGGGCAAGATAGGTGCCACAGGAGGTGAAACACAAAGGATTTAAAATATTGGCAGTGATGGGTTGTTTGAAGGGGTGGGTTGTGAATCAATCATGATTGGGAGAGGGAGGGAAATACAGACGGGCAGAGGCTAAGAGGATTTCCCAGTGGTTCAGTGGTGAAGAATCTGTCTGCGATGCTGGAGATGCAGGAGACGCAGGTTCAGTCCTTGGGTCAGGAAGATCCCCTGGAGGAGGGCATGGCAACTCACTCCAGTATTCTTGCCTGGAGAATCTTATGGACTGAGGAGCCTGGGCATAGGATCCATAGTGTTGCAAATAGTCGGACACAACTGAAGTGACTGAGCACAGCACAGAGGCTGCTAAATAGAGAGGGCTCGGGTAAGAGAACTGAAGGTCCCTTTGAAGCTGAAGAACTGGAGTGTTGGAGGTAACTGATCTATGAGCTGGATCAATTTCAGAGGATGGGATGTCTGAAACTGTGTTTTCAGAAGCAGAACAGATCAGGTGAAAACAAGGGCCAGAGAGCCAGCAGTGAAAGCAAATGGCTGAAAGAAACATGGAAAGCTTTAGGAAATAGGATCAAGGGAAAAAGAAGCCAAGCTGTCGGATGGATCACCTACATATCCTAGTTTGATGGGAGGACTTCAGAGAGAAGGACACTTGGAAGCTAGTTCAGTTCAGTTCAGTCGCTCAGTTGTGTCCAACTCTTTGCAACCCCATGGACTTCAGCACACCAGGCTTCCCTGTCCATCACCAACTCTCGGAGCTTGCTCAAACTCGTGTCCATCAAGTCAGTGATGGTATCTAACTATCTCATCCTTTGTCGTCCCCTTTTCCTCCTGCCTTCAATCTTTCCCAGCATTAGGGTCTTTTCCAGTAAGTCAGGTCTTCCCATCAGGTGGCCAAAGTATTGAAGTTTCAGCTTCAGCATCAGTCCTTGCAACAAATATTCAGGACTGATTTCCTTTAGGATGGACTGGTAGGATCTCTTGCAGTCCAAGGGACTCTCAAGAGTCTTCTCAACACCACAGCTCAAAAGCATCAATTCTTCGTTGCTCAGCTTTCTTCATAGTCCAACTCTCACATCCATACATGACTACTGGAAAAACTATAGCTTTGACTAGATGGACCTTTGTTGGCAAAGTAATGTCTCTGCTCTTTACTATGTTGTCTAGATTGATCATAGCTTTTCTTCCAAGGAGCAAGCGTCTTTTAATTTCATGGCTGCCGTCACCATCTGCAGTGATTTTGGAGCCTAAGAAAATAAAGTCTGTCACTGTTTCCACTGTTTCCCCATCGATTTGCCATGAAGTGATGGCTGGATGACACGATCTTCATTTTTTGAACGTTGAGCTTTAAGCCAACTTTTTCACTCTCGTCTTTCACTTTCATCAAAGGCTCTTTAGTTCTTCTTCACTTTCTGCCATAAGGGTGGTATCACCTGCATATCTGAGGTTATTGATATTTCTCCTGGCAATCTTGATTCCAGCTTGTGCTTCATCTAGCCCGACATTTCGCATGATGTACTCTGCATATAAGTTAAATAAGCAGGGTGACAATATATAGCCTTGACGTACTCCTTTCCCAATTTGGAAAATCCCAGTTTGGAAACTTGGAAGCTGAAGACCCCACGTGATCTTGCCACTGCCCACTCCTCTGATCATTTCTATCCTCAGCTCCAGCCACATCACCCTCGTTGCACACCCTCAGATGTGTGAAGCTCATTCTCACCTCAGGGTATTTGCATATACTTTTCCTCCTGTCTTGAGTACTCTTCTTGCAAATATTTCACATTTTTTCCCAGTGTAGTTCACTTCTAAATCCATGATAAAGCAATTTAATACTGTAAAATTGTTTTCTATCACAGATGAGTGATCTCCAAAAACTTGTTCTTGATAGCTATTATAAATCTCTATGTCTTATTTTACTGTGATTCACTGAAACATTCCTAAACTCGAACCGTAAATCTATAGAGTACATTTTTCCTATTTGAAACTGTGCAGTTTCTTTATTGTTACTAAACACAGACAAATCTGAGTAGTCACTTCCACAATATATGATTCATGCCAGAAAGCTTTGTGATGCCTTCCAGACCACAGTCTTCACAGGTCAGTGAAGAGGACACTTCGTTTCACTTTCTGATGAGCAAACACTCTAGGAATCCTCAGCCTGTCACTTCAGTCAGGTTTATGCCCCTATATCACTTCTTCAGAATCTTCTCTGATCAGTCTATCTAAAATAGTAGCTCTCAACTCGGACCCCTCGCTCGTAATTCCTATTCTAATATTTTTTTTCAGAGTATTTAACACAATGTGAAATTACAGTACACATATATTTTCCTAATTATCCACCCTCCCATTAGAATGTAATCTCAATGAAGGCAGTGATTTTCTCTTGTCTCCACTGTATCCTCAGCACCTAAACATATCCTGGACTACACTAGGTACTTAATAAATACTTGTTGGATTGTATAGATGAACAGAAAAGAGGAAGGATCCAGGAAACACATGAAAGGCAGCTATCAATGATAAAGAGGGCATGGCTGAACAGCATAAATTCTAATGAAGAAGGACTTTTATTTTTTGGCCACACTGTGAGACTTGTGGGATCTTAATTCCCTGACCGGGGATTGAACCCAGGCCCTCAGGAGTGAGAGCATGGGGGCCTAACCACTGGCCAATCAGGGAATTCCCATAAGCAGAGCTTTGAAACAAGGCTGAAAGGAAAAAGTTTGAAAGGTACAGTTGGTAAATAGTACTGAAAAACCCCTGCCCTATCCCATTCCTGAAAATACTCAAGGCTCCAGAGAGCATCAATCCCCACTAGAAAAGGCAAAACGAAAGTGGGGTCTCAATGGGAGAAGCAGATCTAAGTTGGCAGTGACAGGGGTTCACCCTGCACAGGGGCCTACAAAAGCAACAGTCACAATCCACACCATAGCTCCAGCCTACAAAAGTGCAGCTTCTCATTTTCTGCTTTTGTGCCTTTGCTCATCTTTATCTCCTGCTCAGAATACCTGCCTTGTCATCTATCTGCTCAAATCTTGCCCTTCTCTCAGCAACTCAGAGTCATTTTTTTGACCACTCCAGGCTGAGGTGCTTTTTCCTTACCTGAAGTTCCACAGAGATATAGCATATACTATTCACTCATCACTCTTGTTTACATGTTCATTTGTTCAAAATTTTTTAAAACTGTGATGTACCCGGTACTGAACTTCCCTGGTGGCTCAGATGACAAAGAATCTGCCTGCAATTCAGGAGACCCAGATTCGATCCTGGGTCAGGAAAATCCCCTGGAAAAGGGAATCACAATCCACTCCAGTATTCTTGCCTGGAGAATTCCATGGACAGAGGAGCCTGGCAGACTACAGTCCATGGGGTTGCAGAGTTGGACACGACTGAGCGACTAATACACACACACACACACACCAGGTACCATTCAAAGTACTGCTTTATTTGACAATTACAGCTTTGTTCTTATCTTATTTCTACAAGCAAAGTGTAATATACTATTATAATAACTAAAATGATAACAATGAAACCACAAGATTATCGTAGTTTCTTAGGAAACAGTTTATAGACATGATACAGAAAATAGAGAAAGCAAGTAAAAGGAATACTACAGCATTAGAAAGAAAATGTTAAGATTTTATGTTTTGAAACTTGTCTCCCTGATCAGACTGATTGACTGCAATCAGATCCTATATTGCAGCCAATCTATATTCTAAAGTAATGCCTGAGTTTTAGATGTGTGACAATGTGCAGAGCTATTTTACAAAAATCCGTTTTATGAACTAGAGTATGCAATGTCATAAAATGAATCTAATTATACTATTATCCTCTGTAGTATTTAGGATAATTAAGATGCTAACTCAAGCAGAGAAGGAATTTATTGGACATGTGTTAGGTACCCTGCAGAATCAAGGGGCAACTCTGAGGCCAGGTCCTTAAGGGATTTGACAGGAGCATCTTTGTGAGGTCATGGAAGAGGTCATTGAGCATCTTGTAGGGCTGCTGCTAAAATGAATATGCGCCAACCCATCTGAGTCCTCAGGTTTCAAAGTCCCAGGAGAGAGATTTAAGGGCTCAGCACAAAGAGTGGAGGGCACGTGGTCTCTTGTCTGACAGTCCCACCAAACAGTATTTAATTGGAGAGAAATTGTTCTCCAAATGTAAACTGGGGTGCAATTACCAAGACAGCAAAAATGATCGAGGGGAAAGAAGTGCCTTCCTGATGCCCCTAGTGAGAATTACTCACTCCCTCATATATGTATGCAGAGTTCCTTATTTGTCATACCTTTACCTATGCCTAAGCACACTCTGACTGAATCGGTGTTGTCTACGTAGCTTTTCATTCCCTCCACTAGCTTACAAGCCCAGAAGGCAGTGGCTACAGCAGCTGTACTATCTGGAAAATTGTGTCCTGGAGGTCCCCAATCCTCTATTTCAAAATTAATATAGATATACTCTGAGGAGTGAATTTAGGCAAAAGTAAATGCATTTTTCTCTATTCCACTAGTATAGAAAATTTTTATAAATTTTTAATTTAAAAAATGTGAAAAACATACAAAATGAATATGGAAAGACATAAATCCTTAGTTGCTTTTCTATCTTCTCTAATTCTGTAAAATGCCCACATAATGTCCTTATTTTAGCAGGAAATGTTTTAAATTAAAATTAAAAAGGATATAATTCAAATCTAATTTTCTTTCGAGCTGACTCAGCTAAGAGTCCCTTCAACAGTTTGGCCAACTAGCTCCCTTCCTGGTATAACTTTTGAATTAGGCTAGAAATAAAATGTTCAATTCACTGGAGAATAACTCTACTAACAACTGGTGAGGAAGAAATTATTCTCATATTTTTCTAAGCTGTACCTGGGAACGTAATTCTAGAAAACCATCATTGTAGAAAATACATTACTGGATCTGTCAGAGGTTCTCTTACAATCACTGTAAAATAAAATAAAATGCAACAGACTAATTCCATAGGGAGACTAGGAGTGAAAATAAATACTGTAAAGAGCAAAGGCATATCCATACAATAAACATTATTCAGTCATAAAAAAAGTATAAAGTACTGATACTTGCTATATCATGAACATTGAAAACACTATGCTAAATGAAAGAGTGCTTCCCAGGTGGTGCTAGCGGTAAAGAACCTGCCTGCCAATGCAGGAGACAGCCGCAAGTAAGAGACACGGGTTTCATCCCTGGGTGGGGAAGATCTCCTGGAGGGAGGAATGGCAATCCATTCCAGTATTTTGCCTGGAGAATCCCATGGACAGAGGAGCCTGGTGGGCTACAGTCCATAGGGTTGCAGCCAGACACAAAAAGCCATATATTGTATAATTCTACTTATATGAAACGTCCAGCAGAGGCAAGTCTGCAGAAAGTAGATTAGTGGTTGTCAGGGACTGGAGGGAGGAGGAAATGGGGAGTGACTTCTCATGGATATGTGTTTCTTTCTGGAGTGATGAAAATGTTCTGTAATCAGATAGTGGTGACCATGGTTGCACAACTTTGTGAATATTCCAAACCCCAGTGAACTGCACTTTGAAAGAGTGAATTTTATGTTATTTGAATTATTTCTCAAAAAAAATTTTTTTAAAGGAAGGAAGGACTTCTCTGGTCATCCAGGGGTTAAGACTCCATGCTCTTAATGCAGGGGGCACAGGTTCAATTCCTGGTTGGGGAACATGCCACACCACATGGCCAAAAAAATAAAATTTAAATTTAAAAAAAAAAGGGGAGAGAAGGAGGCTTAGGAGGTTTGGCATGAAAAGAAATTGTTCTAAGTGCCTAAGAAAGGCATGGAATTTGGTATTTATGTCTAGGCAAAGAGTGAAATAAAAAAATGCACGGGAAAGAATACCCAATAATTACACCCTTAAGGTCCTAAACATGAAAACAAAAATTTTTTTTAATTATATTGCTCATATTGTGAGACAAATCATTTTCTCCTTTTGGAAAGTACATGGTGACTCGCTCATTTTTTTAAGTACTGAAAAAAGTTGTCTATGGCCTTTCTCAGTTCTTTTAGTTTATGCATTGTGGAACAGTCTTGCTGCAAATCAAGGAATTTTATTATGCTGCAGGACTTACACTCACTTGAGCTTTGTAAGGGCTTTTTATTTATTTGGAATAAAAGCATATGGTTTGCACACCGTGCCAGAAAATCAAATCCTAACCATCTATACTTGCTCCAGTGAAACTCAACGACTTCCCTAGATTTTCTTTTCCTCATTCTCTGAATTTTAATCTGTGTGTTTTTAGTCTTTGAGTTAACTGAGAAGCCTTTTCGTTCTGTGCACTAAGCACATTCCTTCAAAGCCACAGGCATCCACTTCTCATTGGATTTATGACAATCACAACATTGGCATGCAGGTATCAAAAAAACTCCATTTGCTTTTCCCATCACACCTCTGGTTACCTCAGGGAACCCCTGTTCGGTAGAAAAGGAGTAAAGATAATTTCTGCCATCCAAACCATGTCCAAGTACTCCAGGGTATTCTACAGGCATGTACCCCTTCTTCTGCACATTTCTACAGCTCTAGCTATTGAATCATACTAGGAGTTTTGCTTTCCACAAGAAGGTGGTGTTTCAAAGAAAAATGCTTCCAACAGACAGCAGCCGGAAGGAACTTCCCTTCTGCAGAATAGCCCCCTGCCCCCTAGGATACTCCTTTCTGTAGCCTGATGAGTTTATGAATTAAATGATTTTCAAGGATGGAATGGCCTGAGAGCATTCTAAATTTTATGATTTTACCCTTTGTTCGACACACAACATAGATCATTCTAAGTATTTAATACAACGGAGTCAGTGCCTTTGTAAAAAGAGCTAGAAAAGGTTTTAAAATTTGCTTTGTTTTTCTATCAGCACAATGCCATATGTAAATGGGTGGATCAGAGTTCAAAGTAAAAGAGTAAAGACTAAGGAAAATAGAGAATAAACGAGGTAAAGGATCTCACGAAGTTTGTGAGAAAGGGCAAAAATCCTTTTCTCTGTGTTGCCTCTCTTTGTAGCTGGTCCTTGGGCAGACTGTTCTGCGAGACTAGAGATGATAACAGCAGGAGAGGAAAATGAAAATCGTGGTCTTTGCAACTAAAAACCATCAATTTAGGTTCAAGTACAATAAAAGTGCATGGCCTCTTACAGTTACATAATTAGCAGTATTTCTAATGAAACAATTGACACTACACTTATTAAAAATTCTTATAAAAAGTTGATAGGGTTCAAATTGATTAATGCAGATATCTATATTCCTAATGCTCCTTTTTATTTTAGGCCCATTAAGAAAATAAAATTACTTTTCCCATGTTTCCCTATTATAGTAAGTAGACTCTTACGGACTCATGGCTACCAAACACAATTAAGTCATTTGAGTTCCTGGGCAGAGAGGACTGGAACTATATAAAGAGCCATTAATATTCAAGTGACAAAGTCATTTAATATATGTATTTTATTGCCATAAAGCATATCATTGTTTTCTCCTCTTGAAATAGTATACACTATTTTGCAAAGCTGAGAAACAGTGGGTTTCTTCTGCTTTTATAATTAAAACATCGTTCTCAAAGTTTGTAAAGCTCACTGAAGTAACCACACTAATGTTGAAGCTGGGCTTGCTTGTTTTGCTTTTAAGCAAAGTATGTAGGTTTGAGCATAACTGTCATGGTGGTTTTAAAAACGAGTATGTTTAAACTAGAGGCAATATAGTACTACATCCTTTTTACCAAAGTATTTTCTACTTGTAGCAAAAGAAAGGAAAAGAGATGACAGTTACCAATCACTATGGAAACCATGGAAGGGTAAACTAAAGAGATTTAAACATATATTAAAATTAAAAAAAAGTACAGAGAAGAGTATGTAAAGTATAGTACGAAGACTTTAATACAGCAGTGGACAGATCTTCCTAATCATGAAGGCTGTGAGAACTACAAAGAAGTAGTATGTTTTCCTGTGGAGATTAGAAACTCCATTTAGATATAATATTACCTAGAAAAAAAGAGAGCTGGCTTAGCTAATGCCTTGAGATTCCCATGCTTCTTTCACTAGCATGGAGGGAAAAAAAACAGGAAAAAAAAAAAGGACTCTGGACCAAGCCTATATGTAAAACCCTCAGCCTGTCTACCTGAGTCCTTCGGGGACTAGGCAGTTTGGAATAGCTGAGTTTTCTGGAGAGTTATGTGTGTATCACTCTGAGAATTAACATTTTCTTGTTTTGTTTAAATTTTATTTATTTTTGGCTGTGCTGGGTCTCTGTTGCTGAGTGGGCTTTTTAGTTTTGAAGAGTGGGGGCTACTCTCTAGTTGTGGCGTGTGGGCTTCTCATTGCAGTGGTTTCTCTTGCTGTGGAGCAAGGGCTCTAGAGGACTTGAGCTTCAGTATTTGGGGTCCATGGGCTCAGTAGTTTTGGCTCTTGGGCTCTAGAGCACAGGCTCCATAACTGTGCACAGGCTTAAGTTGCTCTGAAGAATGTGGGCTCTTCCTGGATCAGGGATTGAATCCGTGTCTCCTGAATTGGCAGGTGGATTCTTTACGACTGAGCCACCAGGGAGACCCCTAAGAATTAAAATTTTCAATAAAAGTATTACTAAAAATGTATTTAAGTTCCCTGATCTTTTTCCTTCTTCCTTTAGACTTCAAAAAAAAATTTTTAATACAAGTTAAACTCAGTATAGAAATTAAGAAGGCAAAGAAAGTCATAATCCTACCACCCAGAAACTACCAGGTAACATTTTCTCTCAGTTCCTTAAATAGAGTGTTTTAGACAGAATTCAACGTTATAAAATAATGAGATCCTCAGTCCACATAAGTATATTTTAAAGCCCTATACTATACTAAACATTTTATATGCATGGTCTCATCTGGTCTCTACAAGCCAATGAGACAGGTGTTATTATTTCTATTTTAGAGATGAAGAAAACAAAGCTTTGACAATTTATCAAGGATCCATAAGAAGCCACAAAAACTAAATTTAAATCCTTTTGTCCATTCCCAAAGACTGATTTCTTATAGGATCATACTCTAAAGGGCAACATACTGTTATACATTTTAAGAGTTCCCACACAAGCATCCTTTACACACTTTTTTAAAAATTAACTTATTTTAATTGGAGGCTAACTACTTTACAATATTGCTTTACACACTTAATGATTTTTCAAACTTTCCTTAGTATCAGGTTCTCATTTTCCAGTTTCCACAAAAGTGTATTTTCTTCTTACAGTATCCACACCACTTTCTAGTTTGCTGTTTTAAATTTACTCAAGCTTGGAAATATCAATAACAAAATAAACTCACGGAATTTTGTGAAACACAAAGGAGACTTCCAATCGGTGAAGTATATGTAGACTTTGTAATTACATATATTGACTATTCCCTACTCACAGAGCTGTTCTGAGAAATGAGATGTTACCATTCTGGCTTTGAGACTTAAGAGCTATTACACTTAAGTCTAAACATGCATCAGCAAATCCTAAAAAATACACACACTCGTAATCCAAAATCTTTTAATAAACATTTAGATAGTTACAGATGGAAAGGCATATCCCAGAGTCAAGAAACCTGGTCATATAGGAGAGTAGAATAGTGACTGCATCTGCAGAAAATATATTCATATACAAACTACAAAAAATAAAAGTGCCATAAAACAAACAAGGCAGAGGAGTGGGTAAGGGTGTGGAATGTTCAAACAAGAAAAGGAAGAGGCTCATTAGATGCTCTGTGGAAAAAAAAAAAAAGTGTGTTCCAGATTCAAAAGGAAGACTGCTCCCAACTCATTCTGGCCCAAAAAAGCAAAGAAGAACATCAGAAAGAATAACAAAGCACAGAGACTGGAGACAGGGGGTTTTGTTCAGTCACCAAGTCTTGTCTGACTCTTCATGACCCCATGGACTGCAGCATGTCAGGCCTCCCTGTCCCCCACCATCTCCTGGAGTTTGCCCAAGTTCATGTCCATTGCATCAGTGATGCCATCCAACTATCTCATCCTCTGTCGTCCTCTTCTTCTCCTGAGAAGGGAACGGCAAACCACCCCAGTATATTTGCCATAAGAACCCCATAAACTGTAATAAAAAGACAAGGGGAGTTTGATACAAATAAAAAAAAACAGACTAACACATGCTTTGTTGTTTTGCTTGGGATAAGAATAGTGGATATAGAGGAAGAAAAAAAGTTGCCCTAAGGAGACACAAGGATATTATTTCAATTTTGGCTGGAGTCAGCCCTGCTTATTTCCACCCAATGTGGACAAATAAGAAGCCTCACAGAGCTATCTTTAATGTATAAGCTTGGCAGGCATGTTGCTTTTAACCCAATGACATATGCTACAATTTCAGGTAATATGTAAAGTTTTCTCTTATTTGTGAGGTTGTTAACATGAAAGCTTCATTAATCAAGTTATCACTATAATTAAAAATTATCAGAGTATAGTTTGCTTATAGTTATTTTGCAAGTGCATAACATGTTTTTTCCACACATCTATGGAAAAAAGATGCCTGCAAGGGGATGATGGGTGGCAATTTCAACTGCACTTTTCTTCCACTGGCCTCTTTTCCTGCTAGGCTCTCTCTTAAGAGAAAGAAGAAACACGATGCCACTTTGACTTGGAAATCTCTAACTCTTAGGGCGCAAAGTAACAACAGAGCCTAGAGTACTGCTTAGAGTCTGACGTTTCTAAAGTCCTTCCTGGGTTGCTCCATGGGATGAGATTTTCAGGATAAGGTTTTGGATAGATAATTAAGACTGAACTCCATTTTCTACCCTTCCATGCAACTTTCTCCTCAAGACTGTTACTCCTTAAGTCTGCCTGTGTCCCTGTACTGTGTACTGTGTCCCTGAGACTGACCTGACATGTTGGCATCTTAATTTTTCAGGCTAACAGCTTATAGTCACCCACTTAAAAACAACACAAAACAAAAATCAAGTTTTTGTTTAAGGGAGAAGGGAAATTTGCCTGGAATGTAGTAAACATGGCCTCCCTTTGCCCTCTTTACACTTTATTCGAACAGAATTTTAAAAAGTGATTGTAATTTATATCTAGATAATTAAGAACTTATTACAGCATGCCTGCATCCATTGTTTATAAATGTTGAATGGCAGTGTGTCTCTTAGATGCTTTGGTAATAGGGAAAAAATTGATCCTTGATAAACTACAATATATTCACACAAATTTGAGTACTATTTAAGCTTATTAGCATGGCAACTTAAACTGAAGCAACAAGGTAAGTACTTAGTATATTCACAGCCAAATAAAATACATGAACTGCCTAAAAAATGTTGCATTTAAAAAATTCATATTCACTTCCCAGTATTCTGTGGCTATTAACATCATGGTGTGCTTTAAAGTCAAAAACATTAAATTGTCTAGAAATACTATGAATAGTCATAGAATTACACTGTGAACTTTATTTTTAAGTTTAGATCAATACGGAAGAAAATAATAAGCTAGTCAGAAAAAGCATCAAAAAAATATAGTCATTTACATACACAGAGGATTTGAACAGTATAGATTCACTTTCAGTTGATTCAATCCTATTTATACATTTACAATACAAACTACATCTTAACTCAAGAAGCTGACCATACTTAGCACCGAGAAAGAAACTTCACTTAGCCTCTGATCATGACCTCAGTATCTTGACACAGGAAAAGAAATTTTATGAAATCTCTATGTATTGATCACTATCAACTTAAAAAACTGATTTTGAAAAATAACTACTGCGTATCATCAATTCACAAGTGATTCAGAAGGAAGAGAACAAATTGGGACTACTTGATATTGCGCACAACTCTTCTACAGTGGTTTGTTTTCATCTCCTCCAAGGCTTGTTCCAACTGCTGAACCAAGTGGAGCAGGGTGGCTGGGTCTGTCTGCAGAACTTGGGTGCTGTGATCTCCATTCCGATTAAGGTGGAGCTTTATAGTCACTGATGGTTTAATCTGTTGCCTGAGGCTTCTGCTTGCAAGCTTAGTTTTGAATGGAATAAGAGCATAATGACTATTTAACAATCACGCTGAACATATGAATAATGACATTACAGCATCCACAAAAATTGAATTTCAGATGAATCACAGACTTCAAAATGAACAATAAACTTTAAAATCTTTGGGGAAAAAAACAAAAAAACTACAATGTATAGGTAGTCATACAGTATGGAAGGGTTTCTTAAACATGATATAAAAACAAAGAGTATAAAGAAAAAACTGATAAACTGAAATACATTAAAATTATTAAAATTTCTTGGAAAGATTTCTAAAAATAGTGGAAAAAAAACAAGCCACAAACTGAGAAAAGATACTTCGTAACACATATAACCAAAAAAAAGTACCAAGAATCTATGAAGTGCTCTGATTTAATAAAAACCCCACAAAACCAAGAAAATTGTACAGAAGACCTATGAAAGCACTTTGCAGAAGTAATAAAAATAGATAAACACAGGAAATATGTTCAACTTTATTAGAAATCAGGAAAAAGGCCAATAAAATCATGCTGTTTATCAGACTGGCAAGAATTAGAAACCTGCCCGTAAGGAGCACTGCAAAGTGATGGTAATGAAAACTCATCCACTGCTGGTGAGAGTGATGAGAGAATTACTTTGGAAAACAGATAAATTACCAGCAATTCCACTCCTAGGTACATACCTTAAACTCTTACACATACACACATATTCATAATAGTATTTGTTTCCAAGAGCCAAAAGCTAGACATATCTCAAATATTCTTTACCAACAGAATGGATAAATTGAGAATATTCATACAATGAAATGCTTACTAAATGACAGGGAAAAGAAGTAAACTACAGCAACCTGAACTGTCATCAATAAATCTAAAAAGAAAATGTTTAATCAAAAAAGCAAGTTGCATATGCCTTCAAGGAGCCTATAATCTGCTTATACCTTCTCCTGTGTTAATATGTATTCAACCACTCAACACACTGGGATACAATTGCTAAGTTTGTCTAGCTGAATTTCTGTAACCTATTTGGACCACTCAAATCAGGAAGAATCTACTATTACAGCAGTTTACAAACGTTATTACACATTAGAATTACCTGGGTGATGAGGGAGCTTTAAAAAATCCTGATGCCCAGGTAAAACTCTGTACCAATAAATCAGAACCTCTGGGGCAGAACATAGATATAAGAATTTAAAGCTCCCTAGATCATTTCAACGTGCAATCAAGTTTGGGAACTAGGGAGCTATCCCACATATTCATTTATTCACTCTCAGATTCATGTTGGCCTTTACAACTTACGCTGTCTCCTCTCTTAATAATATGACCCTGGTTTTCTCCATTCATTTCTCTTTCTGAAATTTACCCTTCTTTTATTGATGCTTTTCTGGATCATGCCAGTGTACACTGAACTATCTGAGATACAGCTTTTCTGAAATACTCAGAAGTACCTTTATTTATACAATTATATTCTTTTTTCTTCTCCAGAACCTTATTGCACAACTATCTTTAATTACTAGTTATTTTGAGATATCTAATATCACTAAACAAATAATAGCTTTTCCAGCTGAGAAAGCGTCTTACAATTCTTATGGTTCCCAAAGCATTCAGCACAGCCCTAATCAGTGATTGGATGGCATTCAATAAATATTTCTTAACTAGCTTATCTGTCACTGCTTGAGAAAGGGCTGCAAGCAATAGTCTGAAAACTCCTTTTTGGTTGTGTACGTGGCTTTAAAAACAACCCAATCTCATAAAAACACGGCAGACATAGAAGAATATTTATTGAATCATTTCATGAATAGAAAGTTAAAGAGCAGAAAAAAGTAATCTGTGCATTAAGAGTCAGGATGCTAGTTACCTTTGAAAACAAGGATGGGGAAGTAACTTGTAGAAGGCAAGAAGGATGCTTCTGAGGTGCTGATCATGGGTGCTGGTTTCATGGGTGTTTTTACCACATGATAATTAATTGGGCTATATGCTAACCTGTGTACTTCTACAAATGTGCTTTATTTAGACAGAAAAAGGTTTTCTAAAAGCTAAGCACCACTTTAAAAATATAGATAACCATCTGCTTTTCCAAAATAACCTATTCTTACAAACTTCACAAATTAAACCAATGTGAACATATTAAAAATATAAGAAAACGGGGAATTCCCTGACGGTCCAGTGGTTAGAACCCAGCACTCTCATTGCCAAGAGCCTGGGTTCAATCCTTGGTTGGGGAACTAAAAAATCCCACAAGCCTTGTGGTGTGGATTAAAAAAAAAAAGAAAATGAACTATTTGTGAAATGGTCTAAAAATAGACATTAAAAAACTGAAGTTTCAAACCAGAATTTGGTTAGGGTGGTAAAGAATACAATAAGTGTGAAGACATAAGCCTAAAATAAATCTTATATTCTATGTCAGATTTTAAAAAAAAGGCATACCTGTACATCGAGTCGCCATTCAAGGCTGTGGTAACTGGGAAGGTCTGGTGCCAATTCACTCAGGATAGTTCTGATCTCCTTTCTATTGTCCAGATAAAGCTGAAGCAACAATTTGTTTAATTCTTCAGGAAATCCCAGAACAAAAACAGAGTCTTGGAAATCCAGTTCAGAAATCTAAAAATGAATCAAGTTTATCAAACTTCATTTGTGTCTAATAAATGCTGAAATACTGGATATGCACAAAAATATACGAATTTTATTTTGACTAGTAAAAGAAACAACACTCCTTAGTAAAAGGCAACCCCTGTCCACTATTCCAAATTCTGAGTTTCTGATACATAAAACTAAAAATAAGCAACAAAAGCAAAAATAAACTAATGAGACTACTTCAGATAAAAGGCTTCTGCACAGCAAAGGAAAGCATCAACAAAATGAAAAGGCAACCTACTGAATGAAAGAAAAATCTGCAAATCACGTCTCTGATACACAATAGCAAAATAAATAAATAAGTAAATAAACCCATAAACAATCTGGTTAAAAAATGGGCAGAAGACCTGAATTCACATTTTCCAAAGAACACATAAAGAAGGCCAACAGGCACATGAAAAGATGCTCAACATCACTAATCGTCAGGGAAATGTAAATCAAAATGATGAGATATCACTTCACATCCACTGGAATGGATAGTATCAAAATGACAAGAAACAAGTGTTGGTAAGGCTGTGAAGAAAAGAGAACTCTTGTACACTGTTGGTATGAACATAAATTGGTGCAGTCACTATGGAAAACAGTGTGGAGCTTCTTCAAAAAATTAAAAATAGAACTACCATATGATCTAGCAATTCTACTTCTGGATATTTATACAAAAATCCAAAAACACAAATTCGAACAGAAATATGCACTCCCGTGTTCACTGAAACATCTATTTACAGTGGCTAAAACATGAAAACAAACTAAGTATCTATTGAAGGATGAATGCATACAGAAGTTGTGACATATATACACAGTGGAATATTACCCAGCCACAAAAAAGAATGGAATCTTGCCACTTGCAACAACATGGATGGAACTTGAGGGCGTTATGCTAAGTGAATTAAGTCAGACAGAAAAAGAAATACTGTATGATCTCTCTTACATGTCAAATCTAAGACAGACAAAAAACAAAAAAAGCCCCACCAAACTCACGGATACAGAGAACAGATTGGTGGTTGCCAGAGGCAGGAAGTAGGTGGAAGAAAACGGTTTGGGTAAATCTTAGTGGGATATTCAGATGCTGACTGGACACAGGAAAGTCATGTATTTGGCCAGCAAAGGGAGTAGGAGAGAAGGACGTGGAGTCACAGTTTTTGGCTATCCAATGGAACAACATTATTAGGGACCAAGCAACCCTAACATTGGCACTGCCTCTCAATAGGATAAAAGGAAACTGCCAAGAGCAGGCTTGCTTTTACTCCCTTATTGGCTGACCAACATGAGAAGGGATAAACAGGCAGAGAAAAAGTAGAGGAAGCACAATTATTTTCTTTGTTTCTCTTCCCTTCATTGTATTCACCTCAGCCACTTTAATACTCTACTTTCCTTGCTCTTTTCCAGTTCCTGCATGCCACCCTTTCTGGGAGAGGATGTCACTGTCATTAGAGTTGTTTCTGTTCGTAATAGCATAGGCTTAGGCTATCTTGTCCCTTTAGCAAGTATTTCCTGAGATCCTACTATGGGATAGGTCCCATGCTAGGAAGACAGAACTGAATAAATCAAATGGGCTCATGCCGGTGCGGAGGGCTTATAGTCTTTGTGGCCAGGTGGGCTAGGTTTGTTGACCAATCACATCAGGTAGTCTGTCAGAAGATTCAACTCAACTAAATCGAAGAGCAGGAGGCTAGTGATCTATTGTGAGGAGAGGAGCCAAGAAAGCTCTAAAGAGGGCCAGAAAAGATCACCTTGGGAAGCAAAAATGAGTTCCCCATATCAACTAATGGAACACAGATTTATGTGACAGAGCATTAGCTGTGGAACACCTCTAAGTGTAACATTTTAGGAAGTCTGACAAAAGGGATCTATAAAATATATTTTTATGCAGTTAACCACTCAAATAATCTAATTATTTCACCCTAATTATTAGGGTGAAACACCATAACTCAATAAGCCACACCCTGTCTTTCATCACTTCCAGCATGAGGATCTGCTATCAAAATGTTAAGCCTTTAGGGTAGTTTCCCAAATTCACCTGATCTTAAGAATTATTTAAAGCACCTTGGAAAAATATTCTCAAGCCCCTCTTCTGGAAAACCTGATTCAACAGGTTTGAGACAGGAACCAGGAATTTGGTTTAAAAGGGTCACACAAGATTCTCACTAAAAGGTAAGTCTGAGAAATAGTAGAATGGACAATATGTAAATTAAGCTGTGTGTGTGTGTGTGTGTGTGTGTGTGTGTGTGTGTGTGAAGTCACTTCTATCCTGTTGGATTCTTTGCGACCCCATGGACTGTAGCCCACCAGGCTCCTCTGTCTATGGGATTCTCCAGACAAGAAAACTGGAGTGGATTGCCATGCCCTCCTCCAGGGGATCTTCCTGACCCAGGGATTGAACCTGAGTTTCTTATGTCTCCTGCATTGGCAGGTGGGTTCTTTACCATTAGCACCATCTGGGAAGCCCCATGTAGCCAGCTGTAATTTTTCAAATATTTTTTCTATTAAGAGCATGGAGAAACAACAACTGGTACAAGATTCCCAGCCAGTATTAAAAAGGGGAAAATATGGACAAAAAGAGAAAAAAATACTTTATTAAAATACAAAAAGAACTGCTAAAATGCCCAGTTTTCTCAATTCTTCAACAAGCTAGATACTGCTAATACACAAAAAGTTAAATCATTTCATTCTCCCTCTTCTTAGGATACACATAACATGCGGAATTAAGAGGCAATTGTAATTTATACTAACAAGAGGTATTCATGCCAGCAGATCACATTATAGTCAGATTATGTACGCATGGCTTCACTCAATCAATTATAAACCAGTAACAACATTACTGAAATAAGCAGATCCTACCAGGACTGATATATAGAGTATACTGAACCTCCTTAAGGTCCTGGTAATGCAAAATTGCTCACAAAAGCCCTTACCATGAGCTTTGAACTTTCAGTCAGGAGGTATATTAATCCTTCCACACCATGTTGGACAGTGTCACTACTCACGCTGAGTTTTCCTGAAAAAGAGTAAATATTATCCATTACTCCATGTTTTCAAACACTGCAATAAAAAATAATTTTGGTAATAACCTCCTGCTCATTCGCCATTCCCAGGCAAATGCCTTCAGTATTTCCCACCATGTAACCTTCTTTACAAAATACAGATGCGTGGAGACAATACCAGGTGTACTATCTCTCTCCTGAGTGCGCAGCTACTTCAAGCCTAGCAGAAGAGACAATACCTGAAACCTCCCCTCGTCCATCGGTGAAAAAATACTTCAGTAAAAGCAGATGTCTGAACAACGAACAACAGCCAAACACTTGCGTATTTATGGTTCACCGAACTATTCCACACACTTGGATGCAGGTAAGCATCATAGTGTATCTGGCAGATGGTGTTATGTCCATTACACGCCAAAAAACACTAGCTTTAAAAAACTCAGCATTTAGAGCACGGGCAGGGTCTGCGCCCTGACTTAAAAGCCCTTCTGCTTTTATTCTGTCACAACGGGGAAAAAAAAAAAAACACCCTTAGAGTCGCAAGAACCCCGTCCTCTCCAAGGCGAAAGAGAATGGCCCACACTTCCCCGAGCAGATTGCACTGCTGTGCCTCCCCGTTTCTTACTGGCAGCGCCTTCGTAGATCTTAGGGTTCGAGCCACGCCTCAGGAACTCCACCGCAATTCGCCCAAACTCTGCGACCACTGCAACGGAAGCCAGGAGACCCTGAGCGCCGGGCGCTTCCCCCGATCCCCTCCCCAGACCGCAGGGAACCACCCTCAGCCGCCGCGCGCCCTGACCTGCGCTGTCCACTTTCGGCAGGAAGGCCAGATGCTCCTTGTGCTCCTCCGACAGGTCCAGCAGCATCTTCCCTGGATAGCCAATTTCACTGGCCAGCGCCGACCCCACCCTCACCACTTCCGGGGCCTGAGTCCAAGCGTAAAGAGGCTCCGGCGCTTCAGCGCCCGGAGGTTTGGGTTCCGGCTGAAGGCTGTCCTACACTCAAACGCCTTCCTAGGCGCAGACTGGGAGCCGGAGATCCTGCAGCTTGCAAATCGCATGTCGCCTGCCGGGCTCAGAATACCTTGCTCTGAGGAAGATGAAAAGAAGTTTAAAATTCGACTCGCCCCCTTGCGGAGCTTACATTAATAATGTTAGTAGCTAACATTTATGAAGCACTATGTCAGGAACTGTTTTTAGGGTTATTAACTTGTTTAGAGTTCACAAGAACCTTATGAGGTAGGTACCCTTATTGTCCCCGATAGAGATAAGGACACTGAGACAGGTCAAGCAACTGAAAATAACACTTTTTAGAGCTAAGTAGTTTGCACAGAGCTTCTGTATATATTATCTTACTTGATTTATCTCACTTAATGCTCTCAATAACCATGCCATCGTTTGTACAGACGGGCTGTTTTTACGGCGCGGGTCATCATTTGTACGTGAAGAATCCAAAGCTCCAGATACTGTGTTATCAGCCAGTGACAGAGATGGAAGAAGGTCAGAGCCCTTGACCACCTGCTCCGAAATCCATCATTCTGCACAGCATCCTGTAAGATGGAGGTTTGTAACAAGTTCCGTGAGTGATTGTAAATTAGGATAAAGATGAGGAGGAGGAAGGCAATGATCCATGCTTGTCTTTATTTTTTTTTATGTGTTAAGGGCAGTGGGAGAATATGGTTCCTTTACCAGCTCATTCTTCTCCCCTGCTGTGGTTCAAATATAAGAGACTATTAAACAGCTTATTAATAAGAATATGACTCCTCAATTCTCACTCTCTTAGTGGAGGAAAGGGTGGGGGAAAAGAGAAATTTCACATCTATGGTTGTTATATCTAGGGATATAGATAAAAAGCTAACTATATGCTCCAAGATATCTATATGCCATCTCCTGAGCAGAACTGAACATTGGAAATGTTTTTCATCTCTACTCTCTGCATCTCCCTCATCCCTTACATGTGACTGAGACTGAAATTTTTCCTATTGTTGTTGTTCAGTCACTGAGTCATGTCCGACTTTTTGCTTCCCCATCCAACTGCAGCATGCCAGGCTTCTCTGTTTCCTGTGTGGGAGCACAGAAAGGCAGATCCTTAAACTTGTTAGGTCTTGAAGCAGCATTTGCAGAGAGAGTACAATTTTTACTTAGACTATGTTGCAGATCAGCAGAAATGGCATTTTCTGAAGATTTTATTCATACATTATTGAAAGAATGTCCATTATAGAGGGAATAAGGAATGCTGAAATGAATTTCCAAATAGGTATACTATTATGCCAATATAATATAGCGTTTCTTCTCTGTGATCTCAGGGACTTCAGCGGGAGTGGTGATGGGAGTTGGGGGTGAAGATGGGAAATAAGGATGAGCAGAATGGAGTGGTCAAGGAAGGTGGTCAAAAAGGCAAGTTATAGCTGGGGAAACCAGCCTGGGAGTTAGAACTTGCTAGGATAATGTATAGAGTGTCTTTCTGGTACCAAGAGTCTTATGGTTGTTTAGAAGTAATTACCTGACTGAAAAATCAAAACTCTAGATTCTAGACCTGAATCTGACACTTAACTACCTGTAGGACCTCCACCAAGTTGTTTTTATATGTTATAAATTTAGCCTCTTCATTTGTAAGATGTGTACTTTAATGATGACTGTCCTTAGTGTGCCATGCAGGGCTGCTATGATGCTCAGATGAATTAATAAATTCATATTAAGAAATTGATCTTGATGATCAAATTAAATAAACTAGCATTAAGCAAGTGATTTGTAAGTGGAAGTATTTATATTTTATGAGCAGATGTGTGCACATGTCACTGAGAATGCCTTGTACATGATTATCATAAAATTCATTTATTTAATTTAACAAATATTTACAGAGCAGTTATTCAAAGCTCAAGCATATGCTATTCCTTGGCAATTTAGAGATGAATAAAACACTGTCCTTGCCTAAGAGAAGATAGTAAAGGATACAGTCAAGTAATTTCAATACACTGTGAAAGTGATAATACCTGAGGAAAGAACAGAATGACCTAGAGCAAAGAAAAGGTGACTCTTAACTTTGATCTCAGTAAGATTCAGGTTTAGAATAAATGTCCCATGGTAGCCTGTCTGTGCTAATATACTGCTTGACAACTGTTTAATATTGTAAGAAAGTAAGACCTTAATATCACTTCATACTATCTTACTTCTAGAGCTAAAGTGAATAAAGAATTAAGACTCAACAATTTTTCAGTTGATTCTGGCAGGGAATCAATTGTGCTGTCACATTCTCTTCTTATCATCCTCCTCCTCATCTACCGTCCTTGCCCCTCATATTTCTTCATATTTCTTTCTTCTTCATAGACATTCCTGCCCCAGGGACTTTGTACCAGGCATCTCCTTGGTTATGTTTCAATGATAGGTAAATAGTTTTCATTCCAATCCCAAAGACAGGCAATGCCAAAGAATATTCAAACTACCCCACAATTGCATTCATTTCACACGCTAGCAAACTAATGCTCAAAATTCTCCAAGCGAGGCTCCAGCGGTACGTGAACTGAGAACTTCTAGATGTTCAAGCTGGACTTAGAAAAGGCAGAGGAACCACACATCAAATTGCCAACATACGTTGGATCATAGGAAAAGCAAGAGAATTCCAGAAAAACATCTGCTGCTGCTGCTGCTAACTCGCTTCAGTCATGTCCGACTCTGTGCAACCCCATAGACGGCAGCCCACCAGGCTCTGCCATCCCTGGGATTCTACTTCTGCTTTATTGCCTACGCTAAAGCCTTTGACTATGTGGATCACAACGAACTGTGCAACATTCTTAAAGAGATGAGAATACCAGACCACCTTACCTGCCTCCTAAGAAATCTGTATGCAGGTCAAGAAGTAACAGTTAGAACTGGACATGGAAAAATGGACCAGTTCCAAATTGGGAAAGGAGTACATCAAGGATGTATATTGTCCCCCTGCTTATTTAACTTATATGCAGAGTACATCATGCGAAATGCCGAGCTGGATGAAGCACAAGCTGGCATCAAGATTGCCAAAAGAAATATCAATAACCTCAGACATGCAGATGACACCACCCTTATGGCAGAAAGAGAGAGGAATTGAAGAGCCTCTTCATGAAAGTGAAAGAGGAGTGTGAAAAAGCTGGCTTAAAACTCAACATTCAAAAAATGAAGATCATGGCATCCGATCCCATCACCTCATGGCAAATAGATGGGGAAACAATGGAGACAGTGACAGACTTTATTTTGGGGGGCTCCAAAATCACTGCAGATGGTGACTGCAGCCATGAAATTAAAAGATGCTTGCTCTTTGGAAGAAAAGCTATGACCAACCTAGACAGTATATAAAAAGCAGAGATGTTACTTTGCCAACAAAGGTCCATTTGTGAACGCTATGGTTTTTCCTGTAGTCGTGTATGAATGTGAGAGTTGGACCATAAAGAAGGCTGAGCGTCGAAGAATTGATGCTTTTGAACTGTGGTATTGGAGAAGACTCTTGAGAGATCCTTGGACTGCAAGGAGGTCAAACCAGTCAATCCTAAAGGAAATCAGTCCTGAATATCCATTGGAAGGACTGATGCTGAAGCTGAAACTCCAATACTTTGGCCACTGTTGGGAGCTGTTTCTGGATCTACTGCCAGATGACAAAGTCATAGCACCACTCAAGAAGAAACTGCAAAGCGGTTTCTCTCCAGGGCCAGAACCTTCACTCCTTTCTGTTTCTATGCTTTTGTTGTGGCTAACTCTGTTTCATTCTTTGATGGCTGGAGTTGTAGGGACTTCCAGGACGAGGTCACGATAGTCCAGGGAAAAGAAAAATGATCCCTTGCCCAAGAGAAACATTCCAAAAATGATTAAACCTACTGGGGCCCCTGGCTGGTGAGTCCCTAACACTCAGCCAGAGAATAAGGCCATGTTCATTTGGAAAACAAGCCCTAAGCCTGTTGTGACCTGGCCTCATGAGGAGATTATTATTGATGACTGGAAAACTTGGATCATGTATTAGGGAAAGTTACAGAAGCTAAGCCAATTGCCTTTTCTCATAAAGATTGGGGTGCTAGAGATGTTTGTGCCCCTTAGAATCTAAGCATAAACAGAAAGAAATATATGAATTGTATTGTAAATGGTTTCTAGGTAAACTGCAAAAGACTTGTCCCTGCCAGAAATAGCCTTGTGTTATGTGGGTAGATGGTAAACAAACCACCACTGACAATGGCTGTACTATGAGGAACTCTTGACCTTAGATGCTGCTATAGTACTTATTCGCTGAAGCAAGACACTGTATTCGCTGTAGTAGCAGGCTGTACAGAATAAGTAGATGGAATAATATGATTCATAGGCTTTGTTTTAGTAGAATAAAAATAGGTTTCGGGGTAAACATGTAACCATAATGTGACAAAGGGCTAGGAAAAAACTTTTAACACATCTTAGAATCAGGGGATGTTGATCTGAATGGAAAAATATTGTAAGAGTCATTACATAGAAGAACATGTGCTATATAAGTAGAGACTAAAAGCAATAAAGATTATGGTCTTTGGGCCATCAAAAAAACAATGTTTCTTTCTTTCCTCTCACTGATGCCGTTCATCCCTTGAGTACTCCTGGACCAGCTGGAGCAGGATTCCGGCAGGCCACCTAATGGGAAGAACTGACTCATTGGAAAAGACCCTGATGCTGGGAAAGACTTAAGGCAGGAGGAGAAGGGGATGACAGAGGATGAGATAGTCGGATGGTATCACTGACTCTCTGGACATGAGTTTGAACAAGTTCCAGGAGTCGGTGATGGACAGGAAAGCCTGGCATGTTGCAGTCCATGGGGTGACAAAGAGTTGAACATGAATAATCGACTGAACTGAACTGATTATCTCTTGCACGGAATTGCAGTTCAGTTCAACACATGGTCAAGGGGAAGGTAACATGGTGGCATCCATCACGTGAACTGCTCTCTCATGAGTCTGAAGCTGGCATCAAGTAGTTTATGAATTCACTCCTAAAATTTTTCTCATTATTTTAGTTAACTTTTTTAAACTGGATGATAGAATTCATTCAGAAAAGGGTATAGAGTTGGAAAAAGAAAAACCACTTCTTGTCGAATTTTCTCAAATTGAACACATCTATTAACCCAGATCAAGAAATAGAATGTTACCAGTACCCCAGAACCTGTGCTGTGCTCTCTTCCAGTTACAATCCCCTCTTACTGTCTCTGCAATGACTAACACTTCTGTACATGCTGCCTACAACATCTCTTCAGTATCATCTTTCCTTTTTTTTGTATCAAGTTTCTATGTGTCCAACCCTATAATATCAAAATAGAAACCTATTTTTAGCTGGCTTTAGATTTTAGGTGTCTCTGACTATTGTAAAAGGATCTATCTTATAAACCTTTCTAGCAAATAGAATCAAAAATTTTAAATATTTTAAAAAACATTTAATAAGTGATTTGTAAGACTTCTACACTAAAAACTAAAAATCATTGATGAGTGAAATCAAGGAAGACTTAAATAAATGGGGACATATACCATGGATGGTGAGATATATGGTGGGTTGTAAGATTCACTATTATTAAGAAGTTAGTTTCGAACAATCAAAATCCCAATAGGCTTTTTTAAAAAATAGAGGATGGCAAGTTTATTTTATTTTTATTATTTTTTACAAGTTTATTTAAAAATCTTTTTGGAAATGCAAGTGGCTAAGAATAGCCAAAACAAACTAGGACAAAGAATACATCAATTGTAAATTGATTTTTGACAAAGGTGGCAAGGTACTTGGGCTTCCCTGGTGCCTCAGTGGTAGAGAGTCACCTTCCAATGCAGGAGACACAATATCTATCGGTCCCTGGGTCAGGAAGATCTCCCGGAGAAGGAAATGGTGACCCACTCCAGTATTCTTGCCTCAGAAATCCTATCAACAGAGGAGCATGGAGATCTACAGTCTGTGGGGTCACAAAGAGATG
This sequence comes from Giraffa tippelskirchi, assembly GCF_054371585.1. Lineage (NCBI taxonomy): Eukaryota > Metazoa > Chordata > Mammalia > Artiodactyla > Giraffidae > Giraffa > Giraffa tippelskirchi. Next base: position 84,193,250 of record NC_137276.1, on the reverse strand, counting down.
GACACCACTTAGCGACTAAACACACATAGACCTAAAGAACTCTGAAACTTCTAGAAGAAAACATTTGAGAATATCTTCATGGCATTGGGGTGGGAAAAGATTTCTTAGAGAGGAAGCAGAAAGCATGTACTATAAAAGAAAAAAATGATAAACTGTACTCCATTGGAGTTAAAAATTTTCATTTATCAAAAGACACCATTAATAAAATGAAAGAGAGAGCCCACAGATTAGGAAAAAATGCTTACAGTACATACATCTGACAAGGAACTTGTATCATGAGTATATAAAAGTCTCCAATAAACCAATAATTAAAAGATAAACAACAGAATTTTTTAAATAGACAGAAACTTAATTGACACTTCACAAAATAAAAGGTACAAATAACCAAGAATCACATGAAAAAGCATTCAGTAGTCATTCATAAGTCTTACAGTAGTAAGTCAAGCAGTAAGTCATTCAGTAGTCTTACATTCATTTAGTCATCAAGGAAATGCAGATTAAAACCACAATGAGAAGTCATTTCAAACCCACTAGAATAGCTAAAAATCAAAAGTACTAATGACACCAAATTTTGGTGAGTCTGTAAAGTGACCAGGACACTTGTTACTAGAGGTGTAAAACTATAATACTGCGAAAACTATAATACTGCTTTGGAGAACTGTTAGGTAGGTTCTTATAATGTTACTATATATTTACTGTATTATCATACAATTCCATACCTAGATGTTTGCCCCCAAAGAAATGAAAGGATATGTCCAGAAAAAGACCTTTACCATAATTTCGAAAGCAGCTTTATTCACAATATCGCAAAACTGGAGACAGTCCAAATGTCATACATCTGAATACACTGTGATGTGACCACACAGTGGAATACTACTCAATAGTAAAAAAAAGATCCAATGAAGACTTATATGGAGGAAGTGCAAATATTGGAGTTATTAGACCTGGACTGAAAAATAACTATGAATAACATGTCCAAAATATTAGAAGACTAGAGTATTTAATCAGAGCAGTAGAAACTGTAAAAAAAAAAAATTAACAAGTTAGAAAACAAATATACAATATAAAGAGTAAACAAAAGGAGCAGTTCATTGTAGAAAACTAATAAAATTAGTAAAATGTTATTGACAAAACCATTACAAGACTGACTATTCATGGCAAAAATAAAAATAGAGCAAAAGATACCAGCAGTGATATCAGCAATGAATAAAGGAATATTACTACATAAAGAAAAAGAAAAGAATGTACTACTAATACATGCAACAATGTTAATGAGCCTCAATAGATTAAGTTGAGAAAAATAACCCAGACACAAAGTGAACAGCTATATGATTCCTTTAATTGGAAAGTGTTATACGCGGAGGTATATCAGGAAATCAGAATAGCAGTTGTCTATATGGATTAAGATAAATTTAGGAGCTTGAAGGAACTTTCTAGGGTAATGGAAGTGTTTACGTCTTGACTGGGGTATTAGTTACACAGATGTATATATTTGGTCAAGCTGTTGAATCTTACATTTAAGATCTTTGTAATTCACTGTAGGTAAACTCTACATCAGTTTAAAAAAATTAATAGCAAGCAGTGTTTTAGCAGAAATTCAAAAGATATCTGAGACCAGTATTAGGCGTAGATGGTATTTATAACTCTACCAGGGACTTTTCCCATATCAGTTCAGTTCAGTCGCTCAGTCATGTCCGACTCTTGGCCACCCCATGGACTGCAGCACGCCAGGCTTCCCTGTCCATCACCAACTCCTGGAACTTGCTCAAACTCATGTGCATCAAGTTGGTGATGCCATCCAGTTATCTCATCCCTATATAGAATATTTTCCCTATATAGAACTTTTTGAATTAATATTTTTACTGTGTACTGCAATCATATGTTTAAAGAACAAAAAGCATTTTAAAAAGTCCCAAGAAAGCAAAAAAAAAAAAAAAGAGAGAGAGAGGGAGAAAGAGTAAACATTCTTGCTCATGTACTTGTTTCTCACCTTCCCACAGGCAACTGCTTATGAATTCTACCTCAGACTCTTTGTGTAAAAACAAATGCCCTAAATTTTCACTTAGGGTGATGGAGTTTGAGAAAACATGTTATTGAACTTTAAATATTCATGTAGCATCAGAACTGTTATTAGAAACCCCAAAATTAAAAGTTATTAGAAACTTTAGCATTAGGATTAGAAGTTCTATTTGACCAGGTCTTCATACAAACTGGGGTTGTCGTGACTTTTCAAAGCACAATTTCTGGAGGATTTTCACATGCTCTCAAGCCTCCTTGGATAGTCAGATTAGAAATGCTCTTTTTCGCTAGGACTCTTGCTATTCCTAACTGCTGAAGCCATCGTTTCTCTTTAAAGGCACTGCAAGAAAACAGGGCATAATTTATAAGGAGGTCCATTCTTGTCCCCATTTATAGCTAAAATGATGGAAATCTTGGGCTTATTTTGTTGTTCCTGTGGCTGGTTTGTCTTCCCTTATGAGGAGGTAAACAGGAAAAAGGAATCTTTCTAAAACCATTTCCTTGTGAAGCAGTGGGAATGAAATCATCCCAAGGCAGTACCAAAAGGTGAACACTCACGGCTCGAAACAGAAAGCCACTCAATGTCATAGAATTTGTGGGTTGAAGCTTTTTTTGGCCGTGCTGTGCAACTTGCAGGAACTTTAGTTTCTGAACTAGGGATTGAACCCACTTCCTTGGCAGCGAAAACCTGGGGTGCTAACCACTGGACCAACAGGGGATTCCCTCCTTGGTACTTTTTATCAAAATGAAACAAAACAACATAGAGAGTTCTTCTTTTATCAGGAGCATAAGAGCCCATCAGGAACATCTTTGGGGATTACCATCTATTCTCAGTGCACTCTGAACCTTCTGGACCAATCCTCCACATTTGAATCTTCACTAAGCTGGATTTCCAGGTTACATCAAGTTCACTGGAATCAGACAATAAGCTGTAAGGAAGACAGTTTTCTAGGCACACCTTGGCAATATTCTTTGATGTGTATAAAGTTGACACTGTCTTCTGAGGAATGAGACTCAGTCTGACCTTAGTCACTGTCATCTCCACACCAGCCACCTGCACTCACCACCTGAGACCCACATTAGCACTGGATGTGAGTTAACTAAATACTCTGAGTCAACCCTCACAAGTATATTTTTGTGAAGCTAAAGATGGCATTCCTAGGGACTTCCCTGGTGGTCTCATGGCTAACTCTCTGTGCCCCAATGCAGGGGGCCCAGGTTCAATCCCTGGTCAGGGAACTAGATCCCACAGGCCACAACTAAAAGACTGAAGATTCTGCATGCTGCAGCTAAGACTGAGCATAGCCAATAAATAAATAAATAGATAAATAATGTTAAAAAACAAAAACAAACGTGGAGTTCCTGAATGACACGTAGTCCAGCAAATGCTCTCATATGGTGCCAGATGAAATGTCTGGGGTCCTGGTTTGGGAGATCACATTTCTCACACAACTGGGAACATCTAATGGACCCTCCCTGATGCAGTTCTCCTGGGTCACCACCATGAAGCATTAATTAGGCTCTTTCCCATCTCCTGGCTATGATACTAGCTTGATGATGGTGGACCCCACCATCAAGAAGGCACGTGTCCATTTCTCACATTTCGGCCCAAGAGCTGTAACTGGTCCTTCAGTGCTAAGTGCTCAGACCACCTGGCTGCCTGGCTTGACTGTCAGCTTCAGATGGACATGGGTGCTTTCATGACTCCTGTGAGGAGAGACATGAGTCAAACCAGAGAGAGCTTTTCGGGGGCATAAAGTGTGCAGGTCCCCCTCTGCCCTCCACAACACACCAACAGGGGAATGTGGGATATGTCCTGTGGGATACATGCTGGGGAAAAGGGAGAAGACAGATGGGAAGGCAGTCAAGAGTACAAATGCAAGGGAGAGAAAAATATTCAAAGGGAAATGAGAAACAATAAGTTTGGAAATAAGATTTCTATTCTCAACCTCATTGTGCTCAGTTCAGTTCAGTTGCTCAGTCGAGTCTGACTCTTTGTGACCCCGTGAACTGCAGCACGCCAGGCTTCCCGTCCATCACCAACTCCCAGAGCTTGCTCAAACTCATATCCATCAAGTCGGTGATGCCATCCAACCATCTCATCCTCTGTTGTCCTCTTATCCTCCTTCCTTCAATCTTTCCCAGCATCAGGGTCTTTTCCAGGGAGTCAGCTCTTCGCATCAGGTGGCCATAGTATTAGAGCTTCAGCATCAGTCCTTCCAATGAATATTCAGGACTGATTTCCTTTAGGATTGACTGGTTTGATCTTGCAGTTCAAAGGACTCTCAAGAGTATTCTCCAAAAACTACAGTTCAAAAGCATCAATTCTTCGATGCTCAGCCTTCTTTCGGAGAAGGCAATGGCACCCCACTCCAGTACTCTTGCCTGGGAAACCCCATGGACGGAGGAGCCTGGTAGGCTGCAGCCCATGGGGTCGCGAAGAGTCAGACACGACTGAGCGACTTCACTTTCACTTTTCACTTTCATGCACTGGAGAAGGAAATGGCAACCCACTCCAATATTCTTGCCTGGAGAATCCCAGAGACGAAGGAGCCTGGTGGGCTGCCGTCTATGGGGTCGCACAGAGTCGGACACGACTGCAGCGACTTAGCAGTAGCAGCAGCAGCCTTCTTTATGTTCCAACTCTCACATCCATACATGACTACTGGAAAAACCATAGCTTTGACTAGATGGACCTTTGTAGGCAAAGTAATGTCTCTGCCTTTTAATATGCTGTCTAGATGGGTCATAGCTTTTCTTCCAAGGAGCAAGCATCTTTTAATTTCATGGCTGCAGTCACCATCTGCAGTGATTTTGGAGCCCCCCAAAATAAAGTCTTACCACTGTTTCCATTGTTTCCCCATCTATTTGCCATGAAGTGATGGGATTGGATGCCATGATCTTCATTTTTTGAATGTTGAGTTTTAAGCCAGCTTTTTCACACTCCTCTTTCACTTTCATGAAAAGTGAAAGTAAAGTAGCTCAGTCATTTCCGACTCTTTGTGACCCCGTGGACTGTAGCCTACCAGGCTCCTCCGTCCATGGGATTCTCCAGGCAAGAATACTGGAGTGGGTTGCCATTTCCTTCTCCAGACACTTTCATGAAGAGGCTCTTCAATTCCTCTTTGCTTTCTGCCATAAGGGTGGTGTCATCTGCATGTCTGAGGTTATTGATATTTCTCCTGGCAATCTTGATGCCAGCTTGTGCTTCATCCAGCTTGGGATTTCACATGATGTACTTTGCATATAAGTTAAATAAGCAGGGGGACAATATACAGTTTGATGTACTCCTTTCACAATTTGGAACTGGTCCGTTTTTCCATGTCCGGTTCTAACTGTTGCTTCTTGACCTGCATACAGATTTCTCAGGAGGCAGGTAAGGTGGTCTGGTATTCCTATCTCTTTAAGAATTTTCCATTTTTTGTTGTGATCCACGTAGTCAAAGGCTTTGGCGTAGTCAGTGAAGCAGAAGTAAATGTTTTTTCTGGAATTCTCTTGCTTTTTCTATGATCCAATGGTTGTTGGCAATTTGATCTCTGGTTCCTCTGCCTTTTCTTAATCCAGCTTGAACATCTGGAAATTCTCGGTTCACATCCTGTTGGAGCCTTGCTTGGAGAATGTTGAGCATTCCTTTGCAAGTGTATGAGATGAGTGCAACTGTGTGGTAGTTTGAACATTCTTTGGCATTACCTTTCTTTGGGATTGGAATGAAAACTGACCTTTTCCAGTCCTGTGGCCACTGCTGAGTTTTCCAAATTTGCTGACATATTGAGTGCAGCACTTTGACAGCATCATCTTTTAGGATTTGAAGTAGCTCAACTGGAATTCCGTCACCTCCACTAGCTTTGTTTGTAGTGATACTTCCTAAGGCCCGTTTGATTTTCCATTCCAGGATGTCTGGCTCTAGGTGAGTGGTCACACCATCGTGGTTATCTGGGTCATTAAGAGCTTTTTTTGTGTAGTTCTTCTGTGTATTCTTGCCACTTCTTCTCAATATCTTCTGCTTCTGTTAGGTCCATACGGTTTCTGTCCTTTATTGTGCCCATCTTTGCATGAAGTGTTCCCTTGGTATCTCTAATTTTCTTGAAGAGATCTCTAGTCTTTCCCATCCTATCGTTTTCCTCTATTTCTTTGCACTGATCTCTGAGGAAGGCTTTCTTATCTCTCCTTGCTATTCTTTGGAACTCTGCATTCAGATGGGTATATTTTTCCTTTTCTCCTCTGTTTTTCGCTTCTCTTCTTTTCACAGCTATTTGTAAGGCCTTCTCAGACTATCATTTTACCTTTTTGCATTTCTTTTTCTTGGAGATGGTCTTGATTCCTGTCTCCTCTACAATGTCACGAACCTCCGTCCATAGTTCTTCAGGCACTCTGTCTATCAAATGTAATCCCTTGAAGCTATTTGTCACTTCCAATGTGTAATCATAAGGGTTTTGATTTAGGTCATACCTGAGTGGTCTAGTGGTTTTCTCTACTTTCTTCAATTTAAGTCTGAATTTTGCAATAAGGAGTTCATGATCTGAGCCACAGTCATCTCCCAGTCTTCTTTTGCTGACTGTATAGAGCTTCTCTATCTTCAGCTGCAAAGAATATAATCTATCTGGTTTTGGTATTGACCATCTGGTGATGTCCATGTATAGTATCTTCTCTTGTGTTGTAGGAAGATCATGTTTGCTATGACCAGTGCATTCTCTTGGCAAAACTCTGTTATCCTTTACCCTGCTTCGTTTTGTACTCCAAGGCCAAACTTGCCTGTTACTCCAAGTATCTCTTGACTTCCTAGTTTTGCATTTCAGTGCCCTGTGATGAAAAGGACATCTTTTTTGGGTGTTAGTTCTAGAAGGTCTTGTAGGTCATCATAGAACTGTTTAACTTCAGCTTCTTCAGCATCAGTGGTTGGAGCATAGACTTGGATTACTGTGATATTGAATGATTTGCCTTGGAAACGAAGAGAGATCATTCTGTCATTTTTGAGATTGTACCCAAGTACTCCATTTTGGACTCTTTTGTTGACTATGAGATCTACTCCATTTTTTCTAAGGGATTCTTGCCCACAGTAGTAGATATAATGGTTGTCTGTATTAAATTTGCCCATTCCGGTCCATTTTGGTTCACTGATTCCTAAAATGTCGATGTTCACTCTTGCCATCTCCTGTTTGGCCACTTTCAATTTACCTTGATTCATGGGCCTAACGTTCCAGATTGCTATGCAATATTGTTCTTTACAGCATCAGATCTTGTTTCCATCACCAGTCACATCCAGAGTTTTAGGGCTAAAATTATTCTCACCAGTAGGTGGCAACAATCTAGCTGATAGGAAGACAAATACAGAAAGGCCACTAAAACAGTCTAGCTTTATTTTTTCTTTCCTTCTCATGATATTGAGTAAGGGGGAAAGCCATTCATTAATCTATATTTCCATTGTAATCATGGCACCCAAGAATGCCTCATAAGTCATGGATGGGTCCTGAGATCTAATTAGAGTTCTGTTTTCAGTGAAAACTGATGACCCACATATAAAATTTTACCTTATGAAATGAATGTGCCTGAAAAATTTGCTTCTTTCCCCTTCTCCCTTTAATTATAATTAGCAATTCCTTTTAGTTAAAAAAAAAAAAAAGGGAAGCAGCAGCAGCAGCATGGGAACTTGTTCATTGATACAACTGTTCTCTTCCTGAAAATTTGGTGAGTAGAATACTACATGGATGGGCCAATAAAATCAGTTCATTTTGTCCTGAATATGAGGTTAGGCTGTGGACATTGAAGCTGGGGACTGATGCATTGGAACAACCTGTATTACACCATATGGCATGTTAGGGCTTCTTGGACCATTTGTCCCCTAGAGCTGCCCTATTAAAGTTTGCCTGTGTTTGAAGAGAAAAGCTTACCTGGCCACAGCTAAGCAGTAGATGGCATTCTCCCTTGGAGTCCTCCCACTATGCTCTGAGAAAGATGCGAAGGAAGATCTGAGTAAAAAGTCAGCACTGGGAGTTGCATAGTAAAAAGATGGGTGTGAATAGCCCACTCTTGAAACTGCAGGGAGAGGGACTTGGGGCATATATGTATTTTTTATGAGCTTTTCTGTTTTCCTAGTTGGGGCAGTAATTTTTTTCCAGTTTTGTTGTCTTTTTTGTAATTCAGAGAATGTGTTTGCATCTACCAGTGGAGGAAATTTGACTGTCTCTTCTTTTGTGTCCTGCTGTGCAATTGCCAAAGGATGGGCAAGTTTCCTGCTCACAGTTTGCTCCCTGAGAGGTGGCAGTTTGCCCTCAGTGCCTCCTTGTGAGTCTTTGTCCGTAGCCTTCTGCCAGCTCTTGGAGGTCATTTTGGGTTTGGTGAAACCATCCACCATCACAACGTCTCCAACTTTTGCCCCCAAGACCCTTGTTCCGCAAAGCTGGCCTTTATTCAGGTTGTGACTCTGAGCTCTGAGTACCCATTGTTTTACTTTAATATAAATCCTCATAGAGACTGAGATTTTCAGAAAAGAAACCGTGGACCACATTTTACTCAGTAAATACAACACACAGTCTTTATGCTTGTGTTTGCATGCAATGGTCAGAGGAGTTTGTCCTGCTGCGTTTTTGCAATCCAGGCACAGCACGCTGCAGTTGACAAAGGCCTTCAGAATCAACAGTTGGCCGGCTTCCGCAGCTGCATGAATGGGGCATTTAGAGACGTCTGTGTGCAGGGCTTCCTGGCACCATGCTCGGTAGGGGTGCACGCCGACTGCCTCATGGGGCCGCACACCCTGTTTCAGGGCCCATTCAGTGAGCTCGATGTACCCATAAAAGGCGGCGATGTACAGGGCGACCCTTTTCTGATACCTGAAATGAATGAAACAAGCCAGAGCAAACAGACAAGTGTAGTTTCACTAAATACCCCTGAGGCATTCTAGTTAAAATATCTATTTCTTCCTAACTTTTACCTAAAATGTTTTCAGAAAAGGCCTATAGTAATATACGGGCTTCCCAGATGGGGCTAGTGGTAAAGAACCCACCTGTCAATGCAGAAGACACAGGAGATACAGGTTCGGTCCCTGGGTGGGGAAGATCCCCTGGAGGATGAAATGGCAACCCACTCCAGTATTCTTGCTTGGAGAATCCCATGGGCAGAGGAGCCTGGAGGGCTACAATCCATGGGGTCACAAAGACTCGGGACACAACTGAAGTGACTTAGCACACAATATGCAGGTTAAATCACACAGGTCCTGCTTATACACATTATCCTACTCTGCATATGTAAATAATTCAAACTGGTTTCTTTGGAGCAGTTTTCTTTTGTATGAAAATAAAATGTTCAAGAAAAATATTAAGCTTTGTATTAACTGGGAAAGTACAGGAAGAGATTCAGTACATTTTTAGAAATTTGAACATTTTGTATGTTTGTTTGCTTTGTCCTTATATTCTGGCTTCTCAGAGTCTCCACTGCTATTCTGACCTAAGCCATTAGATTGCCTCCCACCAGCATGACCACCAGTGCCACAGTCTCCTAACTGGTCTCCCACTTCCTTCTTATCCTGCTATGGGCTTTTCCTCACATAGTGCTTAGCAATCTTTTTTTTCCTTAAGTTGGTGGTGGCCTATGCCCTGTTCTAAACACTCTAATAGCTTCCTGCTGCAACTGAAATTCTAATGCTTCACTTTGGCCTGCAGAGGCCCGCCGTGTCACCAGGACCCTGCCCATCCCTAACATCACTTCCCACCAACTCCCCTTCTCGTCCACTGTATTATACCCTTACTGGCCTTCCTGACATCTCTGTCCTTCCAACACCCCATCAGGCACAAATCAAATGATTGGTGAAGAGTGTTCAGAGAAATAAGAATTAGGGAGGCAAAGCTAGACAAGGCTCTGCCAGGTATTGTCCCAGATCCACTTGGACAAGGCTTATCAGACCCCATTGTAGAGATGGAGGCGAGCTAGCCTGGTATCATCCAAAATCTACTGCATAGAACTAACACTTGTTTCTGATTACATGCTCACCACAGCATCTGTTCCTGTCTATTGGCTTCCCATGGAATTCTCCTGAATAAGAAAGATAATCTTCCCAGAACATGTGAACTTTTAGGGCCCTATGACAGTTAGAGTCTAATTAACTAGAGTTATACATGAATGCATTGCTGTTTTGGTTCATATATCAATTTATTTTGAAATTCATTAGTGTAAGCCAGCAACTCTGAATTTGATCAGTTTTCCTGATTTGGGGAGAAAAGCTTCTCCTGGGTCGACTAACTGGCCTTTGCTTTCATCCTTTATACCCATGTTGTTGGAACTAGAGCACTCTCGTTGCTGAGACTAGTTGATTTTGCCTCCTGAATGATCTTTTCACTATCTATCTGTTCTCCTAGACCCACCTCTGCTGCATAAGCCTAGCTCAGGCTGCCAGTGTCTTTTGACACTGCCTCTATTCCTCACACTGCAGCCAGAGGCAACATTCTAAAATGCAGATTGCATCATGGTCTTTCTCTACCTTGCATGTCTTCCCACCATTCAAAAGACAAAGTCCAAAGTCCTTCACATTCCTACAGGAGCCTTCATGAGCTGGCCTCTTCTAATCTTTCCAGCCTCTGGCCACTAGCTTCCTCTTATTCTATAATCTACCATGTGGAACTTTTTTCAGTTTTTTAAATCTATTCTTGCCCCCTGGGTCTTTGTACATGTGGTTCCATCTGTTTTGAAAGTGTTAGTTAATCGGTCATGTCTGACTCTTTGCTACTCCATGGACTGTAGCCCTCCAGGCTCCTCTCTCCATGCGATTTCCCAGGCAAGAATACTGGAGTAGGTAGCCATTCTCTTCTCTAGGAGACCTTCCCAACCCAGGGATCAAACCCAGGTGTCCTGAATTGCAGGCAGATTCTTTACTATCTGAGCCACCAGGAAAGCCCTCATTGGAACCTTTTAATTCTTCTCCCAATCATTTACCTGAATATCAGCCCTTCAAGTTCCTTTTTAAGGATGCTTTATCTGCTCCTGTAAGTCTAGTTGTCCCTACTATACATTCCCATATCTTCTTGCACAATGCCCATGTCATCATACTTATCAGGCTGAATGGTAACAGCAGTGACACCTAACATTTACATCCTCCTTACCATGTGCCAGGCTGACCTCTAAGTTCCTTATGATATTAGCTCATTTAATCTCTAAAGTAGGTCTATAAGATAGGTGCTATTATTATTCGTATTTTGCAGAAGAGGAAACTGAGGTACAGGATGACTACTTGCTCAAGTGTACACAATTAAACACTGAGGGAGTAGGGCTATGAATCTAGGTAGATGGGCACTGGAGTTTGTACCCCTGGACATTTTGCAATGCTGTTCTTCCAAGAATTGGTTACTTGTTTTGTGTTTCTTCTACTGGACTGTAAGCTTGCTAAAGGCAGGAACCATATCTTGTTTATTGCTCATAGTACATAGTAAACAGTCAATGGATGTTTGTTGATTGGGTGTATGAATTGCAAAAGGAGCTTTTCAGTCTTATTATTTATATTCTCTGAGCTCTTAGATTTTATTTAAAGATTAGCTGGAAATGGTTAAGTACATGAGCACTGCAGTAAGTTGTTGGGATCCAAAACTTAGTTGGCCCCTTTGCTAACTGTGTGATGTTGGGCAAATTTCCTAAATCAGTTTCCTTACCTGTAAAATAAGATAAAGAATAAGATTTTTATGGGTAATCTCATAGAAATGTTCTAAGTATAAAATAAGGTAATAAATATAACACAATGTCTGCTACAAAGTATTCAACAAATAGGCACTGTTGAAAGCGGTGAAATGGTTCTTTGCGTTCAGAGCATGAAAAGAGAGCGTTATAATTATCCCCAAATAGAAATTAATTTAGATTATTTGAATATCTTAGAAAATTTCAAAAGCTGGCTTTCCAGTCTGTCACCTCACAGCCTCCCGTGTGTGGGCATCTGTAAAGTATGATTAAATCACCACGAGGGGGCACTGTTCAAAAATACCACTTCATTAAAACCTAAAAGGTAGTTTGTGCACCTGGGAATTTACTGGCTGCAGAGATAAGTTAAAATGTCCACCTGCTTCTCTGAGCCTACCCTCCTCCATTGCCCCAGCAGCACAGGCAACACTTCGTGTGTGGCAAAAGTTTAAAAGCGTGCATTAAATGTAATTTGATAAGTTACATGATAGCTTAGGAAGAGACCACGAATATTTTCAGCCAATCAATTAGCAATCAGTGGTTTTTAGAACAATTGAATGCAAGAGTGGCAAGGCACTTATTCTGGTAGCCTTTAAAAAGTGCTGTTCAGTCAGTTCAGTTCAGTTCAGTCGCTCAGTTGTGTCCGACTCTTTGCGACCCCGTGAACCACAGCATGCCAGGCCTCCCTGTCCATCACCAACTCCCTGGGTCCACCCAAACCCATGTCCATCGAGTCGGTGATGCCATCCAGCCATCTCATCCTCTGTCGTCCCCTTCTCCTCCTGCCCTCAATCTCTAATATCCAAACCAAACTGAAGTCTCCCATTTAGATTGTTAGTATGAGGAAAGCCTTCCTGAATTGGAATTCATCACCAAAGGCTCTCAGCCCTGGTGGCATCCTTGCTGTCTTATTCCAGAATATATGGTAATAAAAATGTCTAAGGGGAACTTTCATGGAGCAACACCCCAGCTAAAGAGGTCCTATGAGAGTTTAGCAAAAATTAATTAGTTTAGCATTTGCTTTATCTCGTACTTGAGGACTGGTCCTTCATTTGATAAATAGCGTTGGACTTGAAGTTTTTGTCCAAGCAGACAACCCATCAGAAACTCCTTCCATCCGTCCCAGACATCCAAGCGAAGTGTTGTGCCTGTGGATAAAGAAATGGAGATGGTTAGAGTCACCAGGGTTTGGTGATCAAAAAACATCCAATGATAGCTTTCTCCAAACTGGCCTGAACTAGGTGCCAAATGAAAAGTAACCTTTGGATAAGGAGACAGGGATGCCTAAAAGTGAGAGAGAAAGAGAGATGCTGTCTTTAGCTTAGGCCTACATTAACTTGGAAAAACTTCTTAACTTCTGTATACTTGCATTTTCTCATCTGCACAGTGAAAGCATACAATGCTGAACTTCTTTCTGCAGCTATCTTAGAGCAGTCCTGTGGACACTGATTCCTTGCTGATCTATACACCACTATGTAAATGAAAGCTGTTATGTTGAAAGAGAAACTCAAGAAATGGTGGCAGGACATATGGACTTCTTGGGCCTTTAGCTTATGTGTGGGCTATGGGTGAAGATGAACAATCCTTACATTGTATCCCTCATAAAACAGGAGCCATTCTGCATTATGAACATAAAAGTGATGTGCCCATTGCAGCTGGAGGATTTATCACTTGTTCCACAAAAGCCTGTCTGCTCCTGGTTTTGTGACTACCTTCCCTTTGTCCTTCAGGCTGGTGTTTCCCAGGAATCTTTCCTCAGGCTTCTGCTTTTACTCTACATGTTCCCTCAGGATAAAACCCAGTGTTGGGAACTTTCTTGGAAGTCCAGTGGTTAAAACTCCATGCTTCCACTGCAGGGGGCATGGGTTTGATCCCTGGTTGGGGAACTAAGATTCCCTGGCTGGAGTCCAAACTCCAGCCAGGCCCCTGCTCCAGCTGCAGATTCCTCCTGCTGGGGACATCACCAGCCAAAGGATCATGCTAGAACCCTGTTGTTGTGAAAGACAACCTTTGCAGAGCGGCCAGAAAGAGAAAAAACCAAAAACGGGCTCCTCCCCTTCTGACCCACTCAGACTTTTCTCCCTCCAGCCTGCCTCTCTCACTCTGTTTTGGCCATTCTGACCTTTCACCTGTTCTTCAGATACATCAAGTCCACTCCCATCCGAGGATCGAAAGACCTACAGTTTCTTTTGCTTCAAAGGGGCTTTATCCAGTGCCACAGGGCAGTGTCCTTCTTACTCAGCTTTACCTTCAACATTGTGTCCTCACAGAGGACCATCTCAGTCACCATGGCTAAAGCAATCTCTGCCACAACCCACCCTCCCCAAAACCCCTTATGCTGTGACCTTACTTTAACTTCTTCATAGTCCCTATCATCAGTACTTGAAATCATTTTACTTGTTTGGAGATTTTTTTTCACAGCCTACTAAATAGGAAGCTCCTTTAGGACTTGCCACACCACCTGCCACTTGCCGAGTGCTCACAGATGGTCCTCTGTGAGGATACAAGTGCCCACTCCAAGTTTGTTGGCTGACTGACAGGCCACCTCAGTGCCACTGATGACATCATTGATCACTCCTGTGCCCTCACCCCTGAGTCCGCAAACTCCAGGCAGGCCTCTGCTCCAGCTGCAGATTACTTCTGCCGGGGACATCACCAGCCAAGGGATCATGCCAGAACCTGCTGTTGTGAAAGACAACCTTTCACGCCCAACCTGCTTTTCCTCCTGTCCCGTGTCTCAGTTTGTGTCACCACCATCTTCCTTCCTTGCTGCCTGAACTGGAAACCTCGGAGTTGTTCTCCATCCCTTCCTTTCTCTCCCAACAGCTATACAATCACTCGTTTTTTTTTAGTCGCTCAGTCGTGTCCAACTGTTTGCGACCCCATAGACTGTAGCGCTCCACGCTCCTCTGTCCATGGGATTCTCCAGACAAGAATACTGAAATGGGTTGTCATTTCCTTTTCCAGGGGATCTCCCCGACCCAGGGATTGAAGCTGTGTGTCCTGCCTGGCAGGCAGATTCTTTACCGCTGAACCACCTGGGAAGCTCATACAATCACTAAGACCTGACAGTTTTACTCTGTTTCCTCACCTCCATCTCAACCAGCTCTGTCCTATTTCAGGCTTAGATAACTTCTTACCTAAATCTACCTTGAGAAGCTCCCCACAGCCTCCCCATCTTTATTCAATTCTCTGCTCAGATGTCATCTCCTGCTCTAGCCAACCATCTACAATAACCTCTCCCCACCTTACCATGCCACTCTCTATTCCCTTCTGCTTTCTTTTATAATTCTTCATTCTATTTAAAATTGGATATTTTTCTGCTTACTGGGTGATGTATGCCTTCCCCACTGAAAACCAAGCTTCAAGAAGTAGGAACCTTGTTACTTAAAAAAAGAAAAGAGAGAGACTTTTATTTATTTGGCTTTGGTCTTAGTTGCAGCATACAAGATCTTTAGATGTGGCATGTGGAATCTAGTCTCATGACCAGGGATCAAACCTGTGCCCCCTGCATTGGGTCTAAGCCACTGGACCACCAGGGAAGTCCCTGGAAACTTGCTACTCTTGCTCATAACTCTGTGCTTGTTTTCCCGAAAGGTGCCTGGCTCATGATGGATGATCGGTAAATACTCGTTGAATGAAGTTCTGACCCACTGCTCAAACAGGTTCTGGCCGTGTACTGCCCTCCTGACCCTTAGTAGCCCAGTAGACTGGCCTGTATTTCTCTGTGTACCCCAGGCTGTTTGTGGATTTGTGGCTTCTTTTGCTATCCCTTCTTTTAAATTCTTCTGATTCTCCCACCTTCCTCCCAATAGTTCATGATGCGATCCTGGCATCACCTCCTCCAGGAAGCCCTCTTTGCCTGCACCATCCTCTTACCTCTCCAAATAGGATAAAAGACTGTTCAGCTGGTTACCATAGACTATTTGGAAACTCTTTGTTATTGAATATACATTTTTGCTTTGGAATTGCCAGTTGACAAACACTAAAAGAGAACTCTTTGAGCCCAAATATTATGTTTCATCCAGTCTATGGGCTCTATTTTAATTATGCTCTTGGATTGCAAGGAGACCCTCAAGAAAATGGGGCTTATTTTATTGAGACGATGACAACATATTGATTTCTAAGGAACCAAGACACCTTTCAAAATGGGTCATCTCTCCCATGGGTCCCAGGATCTCTCTCTCATGCCCTCTAGGTCTCTTTGTGTGCCTTCCTTGCTCCACTGACAGGCTGCCCTGCTTGCTCCCGGAGTTTCTGTCCTATCACAACTTTGGCATGCATGCCACATGGATTTGCTGTAATCCAACCTTACTTCTTGACGCTTTTCATTTTTCACCCCTACTGATAACCAGTTTTCTCTCTCTGTATTTCCCAGTTTGAATTCACAAGAATGATAGTTAATAATAATGATAGTAATATATTGAATATGAATAGCTAATATTCACTGAATGCTTATTATATGTTCTAAATACATGAATAATTTAATAATTTAAAATTCACAACAACCCTAAGTGATGGGTTGTATTATTTTCTTCATTTGACAGCTGAGGAAATTGAGGCACTGTAAGATGAAGTAACCCCCAGGTTTTACATAACCAGTAAGTAGTGGAACCAGGTGTTGGACCTGGACAATCTGGCTCCTGGGCCCTTGTTCCTGTCCTCTATGTTATGCTTGTCTTCAAGCGAGACTCTAATTGCCTCAGCTAGGAGAGCTGAGGTCTGAACAGCAGATGGATTGACTGCTTTTGACTTAATATGATGGCCCCAGAAGTTGCATGCCAAAGTGATGATGAGACATTATGTGACTAGGCTCATCCATGCATATCCTCAGACTCAGACAGGTTCACCATAAATTCTTGTAGGTGAGAAAGAAGGAAAGTAGAATATTCATAACACTAGTAATCTTAGAGTCACAGAAGGCTGAAGGTAAGAAGATCCACCAGGGCTTCCCTGGTGGTCCAGAGGTATAGAATTTGCAGGGGATATGGGTTCAATCTCTGATCAAGAAACTAAGACCCCACATGCCTCAGGGCATCTACTGAGCCCTCACTCTCTGCAAATAGAGAAAGCCCTCTCGAAGACCCAGCACAGCCAAAAAAAAAAGATCCTAAAAGACTAGCACATGGAGAATAGCCTGAATTACTCAGTGAGCTGGGAGTAGAATTTGGCTTGGAATTCATGTCTCTAGGATTCTTTTGAATGCTTAGAAAGCCTCCTTTTTTCAGTTGCCTTTTTTCTCTTTCTTTCCTTTTTGCTTCTCTGCTCTTGCCCTTCTTGCCTCCACTTCACAGGTAGACACTGACACAAGTATATGTTCTTCCTGCTGATCCCTCTCATTTGGTTTTGTTGTTGTTGTTGTTTGTTTTGTTTTTGATCCCTCCCTTTTGAATGTTACAATCTGTAGTCTTGAAATGGGGCTCTTCTTCCCTTACTCTTGGCTCTAGGATTTCTTGACCTTGGCCTCATTGTCCTTTGTGGGTTGATTCCTAGTTGACAGCTTATTTACTCACAGAGCATGATCTGCATTAATACCCTCAAAGCCCCTAGCCTACCTTAACCCTCCCAAGTCTGGCCTCAGCTAGGAGAACTCACTCTCTTGCTGGAGAATTATGGAATTATTCTGTAGAGATTGAGTAGCAGTTCTACAAACACACTCTAGAAATGCCTTAATAAACATTTTCCAAAACATGGATCATCCCTGACATAATAGATTTGTTTCTCTAAAGCTTCTTGCTGTATTTAAACTTTCTTGTAAAATATTTGAGGACTTTCCTGACAGTCCAGTGGTTAAGACTTCACCTTCCAATGCAGAGAGTACAGATTTGATCCCTGGTCAGGGAGCGAAGATTCCACATACATTGTGGCCAAAACACCAAAACATAAAAATCAGAAGCAATATGGTAACAAATTCAATAAAGACTATAAAAATGGTCCACATCAAGAGAAAATCTTAAAATAAAATATTGGATTTCTATGACTAGCACTAGAAACAAAAGACTTTAAACACTGTACCAAGTGCATTGATATCATCTCCTGACTTAAGTGACTTACTATGTTTTTAATTTATGAAAATCACTCAAACATGAGCATTGAAAAGCTTTAGCTTAGCACTCTACCCCAGGCCCCTTGGTCCTCCACAGTGAGGCCACATAGTCTCCATTTGAATGACTGGAATAGTCCAAATTTCAGTAGCAGAGGATTTGTTAAGATTGCAGGCCAGCAGCTCAGAAGTTTGGTGGAAAGTTGTTCTTCCTGTTCATCCTGCTCAGATGTTGTCCTGTTCTAGTAAGTTGCCTTATTCCTCCAGAAATAAGAGACCAAGCCCCCATCTTATGCCTCAGAGCACAAGTCTCAGTATCCTACTCTACCTTTGGGGTTTCAGAACTGAGATCCCATCTCTGTTCTCTGAGCTTGGAACTTGGAGAATTCTTATTCTGAATCCCAGTCTCTGGGGTGAGATTTCTCTTACATGTTGACAGAGGCTCCAGTGTCAGCAACCAGCTTGTCTCATTTTCTACCTTTTATGTCATTCATTCATTGATTCCTGGTGGCTCAGCAGTAAAGAATCTGCCCGCAATGCAGGAGACATGGGTTGATCTCTCGGTGGGGAAGATCCCCTAAAGAAGGAAATAACAACCCACTCCAGTATTCTTGCCTGGGAAATTCCATGGACAGAGGAGCCTGGCAGGCTATAGTCCATGGGGTCTCAAAGAGTCTGACAGGACTTGGCAATTAAATATCAAACAACAAAACAAAAAAATTCATTGATTCATTCACTACCCTGGTGCTATCATTCACCTACCGGGGCCCTGCTGGATCTCCCTAAGGTTCACCTTCTGTCTTCTTCCATCTTAGCAATTGCTAATCTAGACTTACCTGCCTATTCCAGGACCCTCCCCAGCAGAGTATTTTATGTGAACAAATGTTACAGGTGTTTTAACTATCAATTTCAGTTTTTTGCAGTAAAGCAGTTCTAATTTCTCAAAGATCACAGGTGACAATGGATGGTTTTTCTCTTAATGCTTAACTTGAGAATTTCTAGCAAATTTCTAGGCAAGTTAATAAGCACCACTTGGATAATCCTTCCATCCCAATTGATCTGTAATGCATTTGTCACACATTAAATTTCTTCATAAGCTTAGGCATTCTGTTAGAAAATAGCAACTTATTTTTAAAGTGCTATGTTGCTCCAGAAAGTACAACTAAAATTTATAACTGAAAGTAAAACTAATGAGACTTAAATTTCAAAGACTCTTCCTACATGAACGGTCTAATTCTTTACTCTTAATTTTTTAAAGTGAATTCCCCAAATTGTATATATTTACAAAACCTGGATCCACCCACTCTCTACTTCCAAACCATCTACCATGCCTAAGCTATGCAGGAAAGCAAGTGCAAGCAACAGTGCCCGTTCTAGGGAATGTCTCCAACCTCTCCCTGTGTGGTCCCTGTATCCCAAGTTCCTAGATTCCTCATGCATACTCTGGGGACAGTGTTTGCCTGTCTGATTTGGGCTTTTTCTTTCTGAATGTGAAAACCATGTTTCTGGCTTGGGTTTCCCTTAATGGAAATCAAAACAAAACATTGATCAGAACTTAAAGAGCACAAATAAAATAAGTATCAGTAAAGACACTGGGTTGACAGTAGAAGTTGTTGGAAAGAGCCCAACCCTGAATGTGAGATGACTATTCCTTACCCATATTACCTTGAACAAGATCACTTAACTTCTTTGAGCCTCGATTTTCTCATATATAAAAGGAATTAACATGGCACAGTAGGTCTCTAAGTGGCGTAACGTCTGGCTGAGGGGCCCTGGAGCCCACCTAGATTTCAAGGCCTGAGCTGACAGGACCCTTTTCTTGGAATAGTCTCTCAGATGTGATATGCTCAGTCTGGTCGTGAATACATGCCATGAGGTGTTCACAGTGAGAAGTACCAATGGCATCATTCTGTCCTGTATAGGTTGATTCGAGAAAAGGTGTATGTGTGTGTGTGCATGTGTGTGTCTATTGGACCTATATAATGTGTCACTAAACCTGAAGTCATAAAATTACAAAATCACTAACATTAGGAAATGTTTAGCTTTGATCAGTGCTTGATAAGTTAATTCTCAGACATTCTATCACCAAAAAAGCCCTTTATCCCTTTATTACTTATCTTCTTCTTAATGCCTGCAACCTTTCTGTCTCCATCCGGTTTATTGAAATTGCTGTCTCTGAGCTCACCAATGACCTTTAAGCCAGATCAAAAGGTTTTTAATCATACACTGTCTTTGGTCTTTTACCAACATCCAGCAAACAGTCTCTTCTTCTTCATCTGTGACAATGCAGAGTCCCTGTTCTCCTTCCGACTCTGACAGCTTTCTGTATCATTTTCTGACTCCTGTCTACTTACGTCAACTTCAGCACCTCCTTCTTAGAGGATCATTTTAAACTGTGTTATCCTTGACATACTCCGAGCAAGTAATTTAAGCATATAGAATCTTTGTGTTTTCTTTAAATCTATAAAAAATTAGGGGTTGGGGGAATTCCCTGGTGGTCCCATGCTTAGGATTCCATAATTCTGTTGCAGGTGGCACAGGTTCGAGCCTTCGTGGGGAAATAAGACCCTGCATTCCACATGGTGCAACCAAAAAAAAAATAAAAAAATAGAGGTTGGACCAGGCCATTTCTGAATTCTCTTCAATCTCTAAAGTGTCTCATCATGACCTGAGCAGCACAAGCCTGAAGAAAAGTCACCCCGGTTTTCTCATTTATCCTTTATCATTTCATTAAATAACTAGGTCATAAGCTGCTTAAAGGACGGAAGAGCCTGGTGGGCTGCAGTCCATGGGGTCGCTAAGAGTCGGACAAGACTGAGCGACTTCACTTTCCCTTTCATGAGCTCACTTTTCCCTTTCATGCACTGGAGAAGGAAATGGCAACCCACTCCAGTGTTCTCGCCTGGAGAATCCCATGGATGGCGGAGCCTGATGGGCTGCCGTCTATGGGCTCTCACAGAGTCGGACATGACTGAAGCGACTTAGCAGCAGCAGCAGCAAGCTGCTTGAAGACAAATGCCACTTGTGTAGTGTAGTGTGTGCACGCTCAGTCATGTCCGACTCTTTGCAACCCCATGGATTGTAGCCCTTCAGGCTCCTCTGTCCACGGGGTTCTTCAGGCAAGAATACTGGAGTGTGTTGCCATGCCCTCCTCCAGGGGATCTTCCCAACCCAGGGATTGAACCTGCATTTCCTGCATCTCCTGCATTGCAGGCGGATTCTTTACTGCTGAGCCACTGAGGAAGCTCTTGAGACTGTGAGAAGGTTCTTATTTCTTAGTCTACAGACCCAGACAACAAAGACGGGTGTATTTTTTTCCCCCCTGTGCTGGGTCTTCAGTGTGGCGTGCAGGCTTCTCTAGTTGTGGTGAGCAGGCTTATTTAGTTGCCCCAAAGCATGTGGGGCTCTTAGTTCCTTGCACAGGAATGGAACCCGTGTCCCTGCATTGGAAGGTGGATTCTTTATCTCTGGACCACCAGGGAGACCCCCAAAGAAGGGGGTAATTTACATAAATTTGATAATTTACATCCACACTGCACCTATAAAGGTTTTAGTTTAGAAACAACCCTTCCTCCTGTTGTGTATCTGGTATCAAAGAACCCAAGTGCCAAGTAGTAGATGCTATCACACATCGTGGGGGGTACCGAGGTCTGTCTGGTAGTCCCTGAGCAGGTTGCAGTCGTACATCTCTAGTCCCTCTGGGGTCCGAAGACAGAAGACACTCACAGGAAAGCCACATCTCAGAGCTATCAGTGTTCTCAAATCAGACACTTTTTTACCGAGAAGGGCAATGCCCTCCATGATGGCCATGGTTTCTTGGGTCACAGCGTTGAACACATAGAGAGTGGGCTTATCTTCCTCCTAAGGGAAGAGAAAAGGAGACAACTCAGGAATAAGTCTTGTCTGGGGGTTGGGACGAGGGACAAACATCTTGGAGGATTGCTCTCGGTGCCTCTAGCTCCTACAGCACGGGTACTAAGGTTGCAAGCAAGAGCCAGTGAGGTTCCTTGACTTCTGGTCTGAGTGTCACGCTTCTGTCTGAAGATATTTGTGAGCCCTGCTGGAGTAGGGTATAGCAACTCACTCCAGTATTCTTGCCTGGAGAATCTCATGGACAGAGGAGCCTGGTGGGCTACAGTCCATGGGGTCACAAAGAAGCGACTTAGCATGGCTTTGAGAAAAGTGAAGGAGACTTGGCAAGGCTTTGAGTCCCTTCTTCCTTTTTACCTATGGACCCAGATACCCAAGAGGAGTGGTGATCATATATACCCATGCTCTGCTTCTGTAGGTGTTAGTTTAGTAACAATTCCTCCATCATGATGTACTTTAATATGGAAATACTGTGGATTCTAAACCTCAGCCAATTAAAAAAACTCTTTCTAGGAGGTTGTCTCTGGGGAGTGGGACTGAGCTCACGGTAGGAGGAGAATTTTGCTTATCATTTTATGCTCTTCCTCTTCTGTATGGTTTGACTTTTTTTTTTTTTAATAACTGCATGTATTTACTTTTACTGTTTTAAAAAGGGAAGTACTCGGGAAGATCCCATGGAGAAGGAAATGGCAACCCACTCCAGTATTCTTGCCTGGAAAATCCCATGGATGGAGGAACCCGGCAGGCTACATACTATGGGGTCGAAAGAGTCCGATATGACTAAGTGACTTCACTTTCACTTTCACTAAATAAAAGTGACAAAAGTTTCGTTTGCTCCTTTTGTTTTGGAATCTAAGATGGAACTCAGATATCTGAGAGTTAAGAAGGAACGTTTAGGAGAATATTAATCTGTTAAGACAGTTAAATCAATCAGACCAGAACTAAAAAATATAGCAAAAGGGGCCAATGGGAAAAGGGTGGAACCAAGGAAAGGTTACTAAAATTTTCCGTTTTACAACCACAATAACAAAAAAGAAACTGGCTTTACTTTCTCTTTAGCGGATTCAGGAAGATCTTGTTTTTCTTTAGTGTGATGCTGCCACAGCAGATATCAGCTCACCGAGCTGCCACCCAGGGTCCCAGTAATGGGTTTCACAGGGCTTTGAGCAAAACTGAGAAGCTGGCCTGGCCTCCAGGTTCCTCAAGTGACTGCTCCAGCCAGTCACTACTCCCTTGCCCAACTCCTGCTCCCCTCCCCCTTCTTCGCATCAGATTCGTCTTGGGTTTCTGCAGGGACCCCTCCCTGCTTCGGGTTTATAATACATGAAATTCGTTGTGCACCTCCCAGATAATACATTGCCACAATGTGAGCAACATGCAGATATCTTTGAAAGAGCCTTTAAGGAGTAGTGTTATTGATGATCGCTTAGGCTGTGGTGCTCTTATCTGAGGTCCATTTCAGGGACTCAGATCACTGGGAGCAGTTCAGCTCTCTTCTGCTGAGCTAATCTGCAGGCACAGCTGCTCGCTGAATTTTAAATGCTTAGAACCATTTTCCTCAACAGCTCCTCATAAACTCCCTCAGTAAACATTGAAAGGACATAGCAGTCACCCTTTGTCTTTCATCATGCTCCTGTTTTCCTATGGCTCCTTTAAGGCTCCTAATCCATGTATTTATAGCCATGAAGAAATTCCTATGAAATGCGAATAGAAAGATAGTGAAGAAGAGAGAAAAATTATATTTTCTGTAATAGTTATTTCTTATTTCTTTTATGATTACTCTGATTTCCCTAAAGTTAGCCCTTGATCTGGGTTTTAATTTATATTTAGAATTAAATGCAGAATGTGCAAACAAAACAGCAAAGCCCCAAATCACCCTTAACAACTAACTACTATTTGATGTTAGAAAAATAAGTTTAAAAGGTGCTTTTCAGAATATGAATAAATATTTGCCTCCTTCATTCTAACCTGTGGTATTTTGGAAACTATTGCTTGAGTGCCTAGAATAGTACCCAGTACAGAGTGTACTGTCCATAAATATGTATTGAATAAATAATTCATAACACATCTGGAACACAGTTCTCATTGCACTAGTTTAACTCTGTATTTTCACCGTTTTATAAGCTTTGTTTTTGTGGGAAACCCATTTTAAGTTCACTGACCCGTTTTAGTGAAGGATAGGGAAACCTGGTGTGCTATAGTCCATAGGGTCACAAAGAACTGGACACGACTTAACAACTGAATATTTTAAGTTCTACTGAGGCATACCAATTGGTGATGCTGCTTCATATTGATTTTACAGAGAAGGAGCAGGTAACTGTTGATTAACAGCAACTTGCTGACTCACCTTATCTATTTATAAAAAAGGCATTTATCTATATGATATCCCTCCCTGAATGTTCTGAATGTTGAAACACTGGTAGTTATACCCAAGAAAGTCAGATGCTGTTAAATAAGCAATTCTATAAACAAACCATTATTGACAAATGTAAAATTAGATTTTCCACTTTATAAGCAAACCAAGGCAACATGGTAAGAGGTACATACAAAGTATCTTAAGTTCAGTTCAGTCGCTCAGTCGTGTCTGACTCTTTGCGACCCCATGAATTGCAGCACGCCAGGCCTCTCTGTCCATCACCAACTCCCGGAGTCTACCCAAACCCATGTCCATCGAGTCGGTGATGCCATCCAACCATCTCATCCCCTGTTGTCCCCTTCTCCTCCCGCCCCCAATCCTACCCAGCATTAGGATCTTTTCCAATGAGTCAACCCTTGCATGAGCTGGCCAAAGTATTGGAGTTTCAGCTTCAACATCAGACCTTCCAATGAACACCCAGGATTGATCTCTTTTAGGATGGATTGATTGGATCTCCTTGCAGTCCAAGGGACTATCAAGAGTCTTCTCCAACACCACAGTACAAAAGCATCAATTCTGCGGCGCTCAGCTTTCTTCATCGTCCAACTCTCACAACCATACATGACGACTGGAAAAACCATAGCCTTGACTAGATGTACTTTTGTTGGCAAAGTAATGTCTCTGCTTTTAAATATGCTATCTAGGTTGGCCATAACCTTCCTTCCAAGGAGTAAGCGTCTTTTAATTTCATGGCTGCAATCACCATCAGCAGTGATTTTGGAGCCCAAAAAAATAAAGTCTGACACTGTTTCCCCTGTTTCCCCATCTATTTCCCATGAAGTGATGGAACCAGATGCCATGATCTTAGTTTTCTGAACGTTGAGCTTTAAGCCAACTTTTTCACTCTCCTCTTTCACCTTCCTCAAGAGGCTCTTTAGTTCTTCTTCACTTTCTGCCATAAGGGTGGTGTCATCCGCATATCTGAGGTTATTGATATTTCTCCCGGCAATCTTGATTCCAGCTTGTGTTTCTTCCAGCCCAGCGTTTCTCATGATGTACTCTGCATGTAAGTTGAATAAGCAGGGTGACAATATACAGCCTTGACGTACTCCTTTTCCTATTTGGAACCAGTCTGTTGTTCCATGTCCTTTTCAATAAAGAAAATGCGCAGATCTATTTCATGCATGCGTGCATGCTCAGTTGCTCAGTCACATCTGACTCTTTGCAACCGTATGGACTGTAGCCCACCAGGCTCCTCTGTCCATGGGATTCTCCAGGCAAGAATACTGGAGTGGGTTGCCATGCCCTCCTCCAGGGGATCTTTCTGACCCAGGGATCAAACCTGCATTGCAGGCAAATTCTTTCCTGCTGAGCCACAGGGGAAATTCTCTAAATATAATTCTGCCAGAGAAGGAGAAAATAAAGATCATTAAGACTCTGTGGAAGTTGAGAATTTTTAACTAAACCCTTCATGTTGGCCAGTCCTGTGACTTGTAATCCTGTTCTTCCTGGACTCTGGAAGAGACGTGTACCTCTACATTTGATTCTTGTCATTAGTACTTTAGAACTTTAGGGAAAGTTTAGAGTTCAGTGAAAAGGCAGCTTGTATCACTGTGATAGAGGATGCTTAATTGGCAGAAGTTATGAAATATTTTTGTAAGTAAAACTATGAACATAGGTTGCTTTGGGGAGGGAAACTGAGGACCAGAGGTAGGAGAGAGAATTTTTGTTGTATATCCTTCTGTAACATTTGAATTGAGCACCATGTGAATGTAGTACCGGATCAAAAATAAATAAATATTTTAAATAATGAAAATAAAGTCAGTGCTTAGCTAAGTAAAAGTATATAGTATATATATATATACACACATACATATATATATATATACTTAGTTTATACTATATAGTAACAAAAACACATTATGTGTATACATATTTAAAGACATGAAAGACATTTAAGAAATAACGTGGAATTTAATCTGCTTAAAAATATATTATACTACAATTTTCTGAATATCAGAGGGAGAAAAGCAGAAGAAATTGTTTTTATTTCCTTTTGTGATAATTAGGCATCTTTCAAGAACATAAAAACAATACCTCTAAAATCAGAAACAAGAAAAGGATGCCCACTCTTGCCACTCGTATGCAATTACTGGAAGTATTGCAAGTATTGGAAGCTCTAGTCAGAGCAATTAAGCAAAAAAAAAGAAAAGAAAATAGAGAGAGAGAGATGAAAGACATTCAGATTGGAAAGGAAGATGTAAAGCTATCACAATTTATGGATAACTTGATTTTATATAGAGAAAAGCCTAACGACTCTACAAAAAAAACTATTAGAAATAATAAACACCACATTAACAAATTGAAAGATAAAAACCATATGATTATCTCAGTAGATGCAGAAAAAGCCTTTGACAAAATTCAACATCCATTTATGATAAAAACCCTCCAGAAAGCAGGAATAGAAGGAACATACCTCAACATAATAAAAGCTATATATGACAAACCCACAGCAAACATTATCCTCAATGGTGAAAAATTGAAAGCATTTCCCCTAAAGTCAGGAACAAGGCAAGGATGCCCACTTTCACCACTACTATTCAACATAGTTTTGGAAGTTTTGGCCACAGCAATCAGAGCGGAAAAAGAAATAAAAGGAATACAGATAGGAAAAGAAGAAGTAAAACTCTCACTGTTTGCAGATGACATGATCCTCTACATAGAAAACCCTAAAGATTCTACCAGAAAATTACTAGAGTTAATCAATGAATATAGTAAAGTTGCAGGATATAAAATTAACACACAGAAATCCCTTGCATTCCTATACTCCAATAATGAGAAAACAGAAAGAGAAATTAAGGAAACAATACCATTCACCATTGCAACAAAAAGAATAAAATACTTAGGAATATATCTACCTAAAGAAACAAAAGACTTATATATAGAAAACTATAAAACATTGATGAAAGAAATCAAAGAGGACACAAACAGATGGAGAAATATACCGTGTTCATGGATTGGAAGAACTAATATAGTGAAAATGAGTATACTACCCAAAGCAATCTATAGATTCAATGCAATCCCTATCAAGCTACCAATGGTATTTTTCACAGAACTGGAACAAATCATATCACAATTTGTATGGAAATATAAGAAACCTCGAATAGCCAAAGCAGTCTTGAGAAAGAAGAATGGAGCTGGAGGAATCAACCTACCTGACTTCAGGCTCTACTACAAAGCCACAGTCATCAAGACAGTATGGTACTGGCACAAAGATAGAAATACAGATCAATGGAACAATATAGAAAGCCCAGAGATAAACCCACACACCTATGGACACCTTATCTTCGACAAAGGAGGCAAGAATATACAATGGAGAAAAGACAATCTCTTTAACAAGTGGTGCTGGGAAAACTGGTCAACTACTTGTAAAAGAATGAAACTAGAACACTTCCTAACACCATACACAAAAATAAACTCAAAATGGATTAAAGATCTAAACATAAGACCAGAAACGATAAAACTCCTAGAGGAAAACATAGGCAAAACACTCTCCGACATAAATCACAGCAGGATCCTCCATGACCCACCTCCCAGAATATTGGAAATAAAAGCAAAAATAAACAAATGGGACCTAATTAAAATTAAAAGCTTTTGCACAACAAAGGAAGCTATAAGCAAGGTGAAAAGACAGCCTTCAGAATGGGAGAAAATAATAGCAAACGAAGCAACAGACAAACAATTAATCTCAAAAATATACAAGCAACTCCTGCAGCTGAACTCCAGAAAAATAAACGACCCAATAAAAAATGGGCCAAAGAACTAAACAGACATTTCTCCAAAGAAGACATATAGATGGCTAACAAACACATGAAAAGATGCTCAACATCACTCATTATTAGAGAAATGCAAATCAAAACCACAATGAGGTACCATTTCACACCAGTCAGAATGGCTGCTATCCAAAAGTCTACAAGCAATAAATGCTGGAGAGGGTGTGGAGAAAAGGGAACCCTCTTACACTGTTGGTGGGAATGCAAACTAGTACAGCCACTATGGAGAACAGTGTGGAGATTCCTTAAAAAACTGGGAATAGAACTGCCATATGACCTAGCAATCCCACTGCTGGGCATACACACCGAGGAAACCAGAATTGAAAGAGACGCGTGTACCTCAATGTTCATCGCAGCACTGTTTACAATAGCCAGGACATGGAAGCAACCTAGATGTCCATCAGCAGACGAATGGATAAGGAAGCTGTGGTACATATACACAATGGAATATTACTCAGCCATTAAAAAATACATTTGAATCGGTTCTATTGAGATGGATGAAACTGGAGCCCATTATACACCAATACAAAAACACCAATACAGTATACTAATGCATATATATGGAATTTGAAAGATGGTAACGATAACCTTATATGCGAGACAGAATAAGAGACACAGATGCATAGAACAGTCTTATGGACTCTGAGGGAGAAGGTGAGGGTGGGACATTCTGGGACAATAGCATTGAAACATGTATGTTATCATGTGTGAAACAGAACACCATTCCATGTTTGATGCATGAGACAAATGCTCAGGGCTGGGGCAATGGGATGACCCAGAGGGATGGGATGGGGACGGAGGTGGGAGGGGGGTTCAGGATGGGGAACACATGTAAACCCATGGCTGATTCATGTCAATGTATGGCAAAAACTACTACAATATTGTAAAGTAATTAGCCCCCAACTAAAATAAATAAATTTCTTAAAAAAAAAGAAAGAAATAATAAACAAAGTTTCAGAGTACAAAATCAACTTTCAAAAATCAGTTGCAATTCTAGGGACTTCCTTGGTGGTCCAGTGGTTGAGAATCCACTTTGCAATGCAGAGGATGCAAGTTCAATCCCTAGTTGGGAAACTAAGATTCCACATGCCTTGGGGCAACTGAGCTCATGTGCCACAATAAGAGAACCCAAATGCCACAGTGAAGATCGCTGTGCCACAACTAAAGACCCAATGCAGCCATATAAGTCAGTTCAGTTCAGTTCAGTTGCTCAGTCATGTCCGACTCGGTGACCCCATGGACTGTAGCACGCCAGGCCCCCCTGTTCATCACCAGTTCTTGGAGTTTACTCAAACTCATGTCCATTGAGTCGGTGATGCCATCCAACCATCTCATCCTCTGTCGTCCCCTTCTCCTCCTGCCTTCAATCTTTCCCAGCATCAGAGTCTTTACAAATGAGTCAGCTCTTCACATCAGGTGGCTAAAGTATTGGAGTTTCAGCTTCAACATCAGTCCTTCCAATGAACACCCAGGACCGATCTCCTTTAGGATGGACTGGTTGGATCTCCTTGCAGTCCAAGGGACTCTCAAGAGTCTTCTCCAACACCACAGTTCAAAAGCATCAATTCTTTGTTGTTCTGCTTTCTTTATAGTCCAACTCTCCCATCCATACATGACTACTGGAAAAACCATAGCCTCGACTACACGGACCTTTGTTGGCAAAGTAATGTCTCTGTGTAGTGCCAAATAAGTAAGTAAATATTAAAATGCTACTCTCTCAATTCATCCCACCCTCTCCTTACTCTTCAAGAGGGAGGGGGTATATATATACTTATGGCTGATTCATGTTGTTGTATGGCAGAAACCAACAGAACAATTACCATCCAAAGGGGGAAAAAAAGAACGAAGAAAAAACAAAAAATCTGTTGTATTTCTAAATGCTAACAATGAATTAGCAGAAAGAGAAATTAAGAAAGCAATCCCGTTTATAATCACAGTGAAAAGGGTAAAATACCTAGGAACAAATTTAACCACGGAGTTGAAAGATTTGTACACTGAAAACTCTAAAACATTGTTGAATCAAACTGAAGACAACACAAAGAAATGGAAAAATACTCCATTAATTCCAAGAATCAATATGATTGGACACCTGAAACTAACATAACATTGTAAATCAACTGTACTCCAATAAATTTTTTTTAAAAGTTGACTGGTTGTGACAGAGAGTATATGGCCTACAAATCCTAAAATATTTACTATCTAACCTTCTGCAAAAAAAAAAAAAAAAAAATTTGCCAATTCTTGTGTTAGATAATTACATCTCAGCAATGTTGAAAATCCTGTCTTGAGTATTACCATAGTTTTGTAAGAGAATGTTGTTCTTGCTTCATAATACACACTTAAGTATTTAAAAAAAGAGTCAACATTATTAAAATGTTCATAATAACTAAAACAGTCTACAGAGTCAATGCAATCTCCATCGAGGTCCCAAAGACATTTCTCACAGAACTAGAACAAGAAAAAACATCCTAAAATTTATATGGAACCACAGAAGATACTGAATAACCAAAGCAGTTTTGAGACAAAAGAATAAAAAAGTTGAAGATATCACACATTCTGGTTTCAAACTGTATTACAAAGCTATATTAATAAAAATGACGTGGTATTGGCAAAAATAGATTCATAGAACAGAATTGAGAGCTCCAAAATAAACCCACACATACATGGACAATTAATTTACATGAAAGGAGCAAAGAATATAAAATGGAGAAAGGATGGTGTCTTCAATAAATGTTGTTGAGAAAACTGGAAAACCACATGCAAAAAAAAGAAGAAAGAAAGAAAAAAGAAAGAAACTAGATCAATATCTCCTACCATGCACAGAAGTCAACTCAAAATAGATTAAAGACTTAAATGTAGGACCTGAAACCATAAAATGTGATAGAAGAGAACATAGGCAGTATGCTCTTTGACATTAGTTTTAGCAATATCTTTCTAGATATGTCTCCTTAGGCAAGGGAAACAAAAGGAAAACAGTGTTACATCAAACTCTCAAACTGAAAAGCTTCTGCACAGCAAAACAGTAATTCAGAAAGATATATGTACCCCTGCCTGTGTTCATTGCAGCATCATTTACCATAGTCAAGATATGGAAACAACCTAAATGCCCATCAACAAAAGAATGGATAAAGAAGATGTGGTGTATACATATATTTGTGTGTGTGTGTGTGTGTGTGTGTGTGTGTGTGTATACAATGGAACTACTTGGCCATAAAATCATTAAATCTTGCCATTTATGACAACATGATGGACCCAGAGGATTTTATGCTAACTAAAATCAGACAGATGGAGAAAGACAAATATCATATAATTTCACTCCATGTGGAATATAAAAAGCAAACTAGCAACACCAAAAAAATGAACAAATCAAACCAAAGACATAGATACAGTGAACAGAGTAGTGGTTAGCAGACAGGAAGAAGTGAAGGTAAAGGGATATGACATAGGTAAAGGGGATCAGTGGTACAGAGATGAATGGAAACTAAATTTCTAGTGACAAGCATGCTATAGAGTTTACAGAAGTAGAAATATAATATTATATCCATAAAAATTATATAATATTATAAACCAATGTTGTGGCAATGAAAAACAAACTTTAAAAATACATGAACAAATGCTTATAAGATATTAAAAACACATATAAAAATATGGTCTTTTTATTTACCTAAATGGGGATCAAACAATGTTTATTTTTCTGTGACTTATCTTTACTACATAATAGTAGATATTTTAGAATATTTCCTTTAAAAATAGACTTCCCACTTAGCCTATCAGTAAAATACATGAAAACAAAAAGAGTTAGCTTTAGCTACCATTAACATTTTCTAAAAGCTAAATATGAAAAAATCAGTGCCCCATTTAGCAGAGAATATGTACTTTACTATGTTCCTCGAGGTTGGTGTTTTCATATGGAGTACGGAACTAGTACTGAATACTGTTTCTATCCTAGAGAGCAACTCTTATATTGCTTATCTCTTTGAGAAATTGTTAAAAGTTAAGGATCCTTCACCCAACAAGTCTCCAGGTACATAGTTTTGCATATTCTGCCATTTTAGGGTTTTGTTCTTAAAGCCCAGCCACGGATCCCAAATTAAGCACCACTGATTAGGACAGTATAAATGGAAAATGCTGTCTCCGTTTGTACATACAGCTAATTCATGAATGGCTGTGCTGATGGGTTTGAGTGTAGAAACTGCTCCTTCATTTTTATTGTTATGGAGAATTTCTTCCCTTTCCTCATTCCTATAATCCGTTGTAAGCCCAGAGAAATGACTTAACCTTCTTTCTCTCACATCAGTATTCCCGATCTGCTCCTCGGTCTTGCTTCCATATTGGTTTATGGGTTGCCCTGTGATGACTATTTTGGGGCAGGCAACTTTGGGGGAAAGAGGAGGGAAGGGAAAAAAGGAGTCAATGAGGGGACTCTATCCAGTCTCCATGCCTTGTTTCCCCTTACTGCAAGGATTTTCGCCTAAGACTAGTTTTACGAGTGGAAGAGAGGGGAAGGCAAGAAGAGAAAACCTGTTCCTAAGTTATGAAATCACTTTGGTTGAATTATCCCTAAGTTTATCCAAAATGAGGTAGACGTCTTGGACAAATGTTACTCTGTTCATCCATCATACCTTAACAAAGCATTTGAGAGTTGAACAAAATGATATTCCAACATCAGCAAGACTCCAGCTGTCCTTTAGAGCTGCTCCAGCATATGTCAGCTCCAGATACCTCCTGCCTTGTTCATCTTCAGAGAGAGGAATGTGGAAATAATCCTTCAAAATCAATAGCATATTATGAAAACAGCATATCTCTACATTACTAGACCAGCCATGTAATCTCTTTTCTTTTACATTTTCCACTGAGTATTATAAAATTGTTTGGGAGAGAAGGAAGAAGTCTTAGACAGGGGTTCTTAACCTGGAGTCTTTAGACATTCCCAAAAGTTTATGGATAGAATTTAGATGGGAAAAACTGTATTTGGTTTTTATTAACTCCAAATACAATTGGAATTTTCCTTATGTATATAGGCAACAAACTAAAGTAGCCGTAAATGCCTGTTCCTGTGACTTTGTCACCAATAGAAATCACAGATAGCTTCATATCCCATTATAGTTGCTGCAGATATCTCAAAACATTTATACTGATCTCCTTTGAAACTGTAATAGTTATGAGACACACTGCAAACACTTGTTGCTGTGTTAATAAGGAAACCCACATGTCACCAATTTGTTTTCTAATTTTTGAAAATTGTATTTCAATATAACTGGTTTCCTTTTTGTGGATATGCATTTTAGTTTATGCATTTAAGAAGGAGTCCATAGGCTTCACCAGACTGCCTAAAGGATCCATGACACATAAAGGTTAAGAGCCTCTATGTTATAAGATCTAGATTTTACAGATCATAGTAATTACTAAATATCATATAACTATGATTCAAGAAATGCTCCTCAGCAAATGGGAATAAATCTTCTCCAGTTAAGTACCATTTGATGGTCAGTTCCTAAATATTTGTCTTAATTTCCCACTTTAGAATGAGTATTTATAAGAAACTTTTAAGAAAAGTACTGCACCCAAATTATTTCTTATTCTGGCTCTATGATCCCAGGTTAAATGGTCAACCTCTCTGAATTGCAGTTATTCCTGGATGCAAAATGAGACTGTAGCCCCAAAGTCCCCGCCACATCCCAAGTCCTTTGGTTCTTTATAGTTGCTTGCTCAACACACAAGCTATTGTCTGATAACTGGGCATGTTCTACTTACCCAGCCTAGAGTTAGTGTTTTGTTTTTCTCCTTTTATGAAGAATTGCAGTAATACTATCTGGCCAATGCACAAACTTATGAATCTTATAAAGAGAAGTTAAACTTTTTTTTCCCCTGAGAATTTTCCTGTCTTACATATTTACAGTTAACATCATCTAACAAATGATTATGTAATCAAACAATGATATTTTCCAGTAGTTTTACTTCCCTGTTTGCTGAAAATGTACCCAATAGTATCTTTACCCCACATACAGTTTAAACTTCACTGCGTAGTTAAAATTAATACACATCTTAGTGGCTCAGGGACAAAGTACGTACCTTTATCATCAGCTTGACAGCCTCCACAGTTTCATCTGTTGAAACATCAAATGGTTCAAAAGATCCCTCAAAGGCTATGAAAATTCTCATTTTCTCAAAAGAAGAAACTTTTCCCCAAAATTCTGTTGTATAGCTGGGAGAACCCCAATTCACAATTAAAAATGATGGCCGGGGCCACTGTTACTGTCCAGCCTCAAAGGCGAGTTGAGAGAACGTGGAGAGAGCAGTCACGAAGTGCCACAGTCTCGGGTAACACTGGCAGCAGCTCCAGTGGAGGAAATGTATCTCTGCCGATGGCATTAGTCAACAGCACCTGTTCCTCTATTACGGAAACCAGCATGCTTGACAGTGGTTGAGGCAAGTGTGAACAGATGTCAAGCATGTAACACAAAAATGCCACATGTGAATTATAATTTGTGATGTGACCACCATCCACTGACCCTTGAATCCATATTCGCCCAAGTACAACTGATCAAATGACCCTTTGAAAGAGATATTTGGTTGGGATGCCTTGGCACAGAGTAAAGCAAAACAGAGTTGATTTTCTTGAATGTGACCATCCTGGAAGTTCTCTGTAAATAACTCTGAGCTGAGCATTCTGGTTTCCATAACAACTTTGTGTACTTGCTCCCCGGTGGTATTTCTAATCCTGCCACGGGGTACAGAACAATACTCGCTAGCACCAGGGAGATGAATGTGTAGGCAAATGACTCTGGTTTTCCCTTCTCTGCATAATGGGAGCTGCCCAATAGCAACACAATACAGTTGGTATTTCTTTTAGTCCTTGCTCTTATGTTATTTAGAACAATTTACCATTGTTATCTCCTTCAAGTTCCCTTAGTGTTGGTGGAAAATATTTCAAACCCCTCTCAAAAAAATGAGCAAACATATTAAGCACTATTACTCAAGTTTATAGAGTAAGCATTTTACTGGAGCTTACTTCTGACTCTCCTTTGAAATCCACAGTATTATACACCTTGTTTAATATTATTACATCTGATCATTTTTTTCATATACATAAATCCTGTTTTCTTCCTGAAATTCCTCCCAATCTAGGACAGAATCCCTATCTTGCATTTCTTTTTATTCTTAACAGCACTTAGCATAATGTCAGTCACATGATAGGTGCTCAGTAAATTAAACTCTTGATTAATTCTATTCTGATTCCCAGTCTGAGTTCCAATTATAAGAAACTTGAGAAAACGGATAACATAAAAAGGGTAAAGGATTTCATCCCCAAACTGATTATTTTGCCTCATATTTTTCAAGTGTTGCAACATGATGATATCCTCTTATGCTTTCAACATTTTGATTGAAAGAATATTAAGACAGTATGTAGTTTTAACACTGTTTTGGTGTCTTGCTCACCCTCCCTCACCCCCTCCAGCTGCAGTTACTGTTGACTGCTAAAGGCTTATAGCTACACCATGTTTTCCGAAGAATTGCCCTCAGTTGATGGGAGCTGTCTTGCCAGGAAAGCTAAGCACTCCCTTCAATAATTGACCTCAGAAGTCATTTTGTAACCCACTGTCTTACAACAAGGGGTGAGAATTCTGCAAAGGATCCCTGCAGAACAGGCCATAGCTGGACTTTACCTGAGATTACTTTCTTCCTTAGCTCTTTCTTTTTTCCCAATCCTGCTTAATTCTCTTCCTTACTAAGATTTTCTTTTCTTTTTATTTATTTATTTATCTTTGGCTGCTCTGAGTCTTTGTTGCTTTGCATGGAGTTTTCTCTAATTGCACATCCCTGGTGGTCTAGACAGTAAAGAATCTGCCTACAATGCAGGAGACCCAGGTTCCATCCCTGAGTTGGGAAGATCCCCCAGAGAAGGGAATGGCAACCCACTTCAGTATTCTTGCCTGGAGAATTCCGTGGATAGAGGAGCCTGGAGGGCTATAGTCCATTGGGTCGCAAAGCGTCAGAGACGACTAAGAAACATTTTCACTTTTCTCTAGTTGCTGTGAGTGGAGGCTACTCTTCGTTGTGGTGCCCATTGCATTGCACAGGCTTCTTATTGTGGTGGCTTCTCTTGTTGTGAATTTCAAGTTCTAGGCTCTCATGCTTCAGTATTTGGAGCACGTAGGCTCAGTAGTTGTTGCTTCACGGCATGAGGAATCTTCTTGGATCAGGGATCGAACCTATGTCCCCTGCATTGGCAGGCAGATTATTATACACTGCGCTGCCAGAGACGTCCCAGGTTTTCTTGAAGAGTGCTCTCTCGGTAACTGGCACACATCCCAACCCCTGTCTCAGGCTCTGCTTCCAGAGACCAACCTAGGGCAGAGAATCTTAAAAGTCACGCGTGCATGCTAAGTCACTTCAGTCGTGTCCAACTCTTTGCCACCCTGTGGACTGTAGCCTGCCAGGCTTCTCTGTCCATGAGATTCTCCAAGCAAGAACACTGGCATAGGTTGCCATGCCTTTCTCCAGGGGATCTTCCCATCCCAGGGATTGAACCCGCTTCTCCAGCATCTCCTGCATTGCAGGCAGATTCTTTACAGCTGAGCTGCCAGGGAAATAGAAAGAAGCTCATATGCGTTAAGAAATCACAACCAAGTACTTTATAACTTCCTGAGCTGCTTGCTTTCTTACACATGTATAGTTTTGTCTTCTGTAGTGGACTTGCCTTTGGAGTAAATGCTCAGCTCTGGTGGGCATGACTGGCCCCTGGTCTAGTTGTTGCCAGGCCCTGACTTGTGTGGAGCTGCCAGCTACCGGTTGGTGGGCTGGGTCCTGAGGCGGCTGGCTAAAGAGCCCCAGGAGGCCCCAGGACGAGTGTTGTCCCACTGGTGGGTGAACTGGCTCTGAAGTGGTTGTGGGGCCAGATCTAGTGTTAGCCTGCTGGTGGATGAGCTCATTTCCTGACATGGCTGGCTATGTGTTCTGGGGTGTGCTAAAGCGGGTGCTGGCCTACAGATGATTAGGCTAGATCCCAGGGCAGCTGGTTGAGGGGTCCAAAGTGTCTTCGAACTGGTGCTGTCCTGCTGGTGGGCAGAGCTGAGGCCCAGGGGTTTCTGGGGCTCATGCCCACTGGTGTGTGAGGCTGGTCCTTTGGTGGTGGAACAGAGTCCTGCGGTCACTGGCTGTAGGGAACCTGGGCTTAGTGCCGGTACACTTGTGTGTGGGTTTGAGTCCTGAGCCCTCTGATGGACCAGGCTGTGTCCTAGGGAGACTGTGGACTCAAGGGTTCCTTTAGGCAGCCTGCCTGCTGGTGGGTGGAGCTGTGTTCCTGCTCAGCCAGTTGCCTGGCCTGAGGCATCCAAGTATGCACTGGTGTTTACTGTACCAGTGGGTGGGGCTGGGTCCCAGTTTGGGTAAACTAGAGGGAGGATTCCAATATGGCACTTGCCAGCACCAGATCTCTCCTGGTAGAATGGAACTCCCAAAGTGCCTATCACCAGGGTGAGCTTCAGCTGCTCCTGACTCTGGGAGACTCTCCAAGATCAGCAAGTGGGTCTGACCCAGGCTCCTTTCAGATTACTGCTTCTGCTTCTGGGTCCTGGAGTGTTGGGATTTTGTGTACCTGCTTTAAGAATGGAGTCTCTGTTTCCTACAATCCTCTGGCTCTCCTGAAAATAAGTCCTCTGGCCTTCAAAGCCAAATATTCTGGGGGCTCATCTTCTCAGTGGGAACCCTGAACCTGATGTGGGACTGGAAACCCTTGCTCCCCAGGGAGAACCTCTACAATTGTCATAATCTCTCATTTGTCGGTCACCTGCCCAGGGGTTTTGAGTCTTGACTATAGTGCACCCCTACCCATCTCCTTGTGGTTCCTTCTTTATATCTTTAGTTGTAGACGATCTTTTCTGCTAGATTACAGTCTTTCTCATCTATAGTTGCTCTGTAAATTGTTCTAATTTTGGTGTGCCCCCAAGAGGAAGTGAGTTCAGGGTCTTCCTACTCTACCATCTTGGCCATCTAGCCAAAATGTTCTGACAAGAGAAATAAAATTGAAAAGAGCAAGTAAAATTACCCCATCATAGAAGACATAATTATAAACCAATAAATCATGGCAATCAAAAAATTTTAAAATATTTATTTATTTATTTGGCTCTGTCAGATCTTAATTGCAGCAAACAGTATCAATCTTTCATTGAGGTACACAGACTCTCTAGTTGTGGTGCATGGGCTTAGTTGCTCTGTAGCATGTAGGAGCTGAGTTCCCTGACCAGGGATTGAACCAGCGTCCCTTGCATTGTAAGGTGGATTCTTAACCACCTTCCCTGGACCACCCGGGAAGTACTGAACTTTTAGGACTACTACAAATAATAAAGTAATTCAACTAGGTGGCTGTACTTATATTAATACACAGAAATTAATAGTTTTCTAGAAACAAATGACTGATATAGAATATAATGGAAGAAAATACTCCATTTATAAGAAGAAAAAAAAGATAATATGTTAGGAGTAAACAGCAGGAAACATGTTAAGAAATAAATAAAATAAATGTTAAAACTTAACCAATAAACATAAAAGACTTGAAGAAGTGGACTGGCATACCATAACTTCAGAAGAAAGGTTCAAAACCATTAAGTCATCAATTTTTCTAAAGTGAAAAGTCAAGTGAAGTTGTTAGTTGCTCAGATGTGTCCAACCCTTTTACCATGGACTGTAGTTCAACCTATGCACTGTACCCCACCAGGCTCTTCTCTCCAGAGGACTTCCTAGGCAAGAATACTGGAGTGGGTTGCCATTCCCTTATTCAGGGGATCTTCCCAACCCAGGGAAC
This sequence comes from Giraffa tippelskirchi, assembly GCF_054371585.1. Taxonomy (NCBI): domain Eukaryota; kingdom Metazoa; phylum Chordata; class Mammalia; order Artiodactyla; family Giraffidae; genus Giraffa; species Giraffa tippelskirchi. Next base: position 84,154,671 of record NC_137276.1, on the reverse strand, counting down.
TGAACCCAGGTCCCCTGCATTGTAGGCAGATACTTTTCCATCTGAGCCACCAGGGAAGCCTTCTAAAGTTAATATAAAAGTAACTTCCTGAACTAGTATATAAATTTAAAACATAAATTAAAAGAATCCTAACAAGTTCTTTCCCCAGCTTTATTGAATGTAAAGGTGTACAATGTAATGGTATATGTATATTCCATTTTGAGATGATTTTGAGATGATTACCACAATAAAGTTAGTTAACACATCCATCATCTCATGCACTATTTCTTTTAATAGTGAGAACATTTAATATCTACTTTTAGCAACTTTCAAATATACAATACAGGACTTCCCTAGTGGTCTAGTGGTCAAGAATCCGCCTGCTAATGTAGGGGACATGGGTTCGATCCCTGGTCTGGGAAGATTCCACATCCAGTGGGACATCTAAGCCTATGCGCCACAAGTACTTGAGCCTGTGCATTCTAGAGCCCGAGCCCTGCTACAAGAGAAGTCACGCAATGAGAAGCCTGTGCATCACAACTAGAAAGTAGCCCCCTCCCACAGCAATGCCGCAACTAGAGAAGGCCCTCACACAGCAATGAGGATCCAGCACAGCCCCCCAAAATATATATAGTAATATATATATATATATTTAATGTCACATGGTAAATAGTATTGCTGAGTGATCAATGGTCCTTTACAGTAAAATTTACCTTAGTAGTATATGCTTTGGGTTGAAAATTCTCAATGCTGATGTGTTGAGAAAAACTGATAGCATCTGTTTTTAATATACAATTATGCTTTTATGGTTGTAACTTTTAAAATTTTGTTACTGAATTCCATTCTTTTCGTTATGCATTAATACGCATTAATAATGCATTATGCATTGATTATTTTCATTTATGCATTAAGAAAGCATAAATGTGCATTTGAATTACCTGATAATTCTCTTAATATATAGATTGTCATTGAGTGGTTCTCAAGTGGGCCTAAGATTTTCAATTCTAACAGACTCCTGGACCAAATTTTAAATGGCAAGGAAATGGAAGCTATACGGAGAATTTTTAAAAAGTAATTATAAAGAAAAACATATTTTGATTCAGTTGCCTCCCAATTAAATACAAAGAAAATCAAAAGAAAACTATTATTTAAAATTTCACTAGAAATAATCTTACAAAACAGATTTCAATCTTGCATTCCTTAGTTTTCTTAAATATGGTAAAAGACATAAACAAAATCCATTGTTATATGGCTGATATCAATAAGCATTTTTCTTTTTTTTTTTTTAATAAATTTATTTATTTTAGTTGGGGGCTAATTACTTTACAATATTGTAATAGTTTTTGCCATACATTGACATGAATCAGCCATGGGTTTACATGTGTTCCCCTTCCTGGACCCCCCACCCACCTCCCTCCCCATCCCATCCCTCTGGGTCATCCCATTGCCCCGGCCCTGAGCACTTGTCTCATGCATCGAACATGGAATGGTGTTCTGTTTCACATACGATAATATACATGTTTCAATGCTATTCTCCCGGAACGTCCCACCCTCACCTTCTCCCTCAGAGTCCATAAAATCGTTCCATGCATCTGTGTCTCTTATTCTGTCTTGCATATAGGGTTATCGTTACCATCTTTCAAATTCCATATATATGCATTAGTATACTGTATTGTTGTTTTTCTTTCTGGCTTACTTCACTCTGTATAATGGGCTCCAGTTTCATCCATCTCAGTAGAACCGATTCAAATGTGTTTTTTTTAATGGCTGAGTAATATTCCATTGTGTATATGTACCACAGCTTCCTTATCCATTCGTCTGCTGATGGACATCTAGGTTGCTTCCATGTCCTGGCTATTGTAAACAGTGCTGCGATGAACATTGGGGTACACGTGTCTCTTTCAATTCTGGTTTCCTCGGTGTATATGCCCAGCAGTGGGATTGCTGGGTCATATGGCAGTTCTATTCCCAGTTTTTTAAGGAATCTCCACACTGTTCTCCATAGTGGCTGTACTAGTTTGCATTCCCACCAACAGTGTAAGAGGGTTCCCTTTTCTCCACACCCTCTCCAGCATTTTCAATAAGCATTTTTCATTTGTAGTTTAATAAAAGTAAAATAAGCTATCTTCAGTTTAAAATTCATGAGTTTTTAAATCATATTTATTAAAAAATAAATTTAAAAGATGCAAGCTTGTTTTGACCACAAAGCTTGTTTCACATTTCTTAACCCCTGAAAAGTTTAAGAACCAGTAGTCTTTGTTACAACTACTAAAGATGTGATGATTTACTGTACTGCTACCACTTTTGAGTAGCTCTTGATAACTGGAAAAGGCTTTCACAGAAAGCATTTGTCTGTGGTGACAGGTTGCAGTTTATGTTTCAAATAGGCCACCTTTTTGAGAATAAAAACAAGTTTGAAAAAAGGAAGTAGAATTCTTAATTCTCTATATTCTTCCTGTCCTTATATTATTCCTGATTCTTTTAAGGTATTGTTTTAGTTTTTTTAAGAAAGTAATTTATTATTGTTTTTATTTTAACTGGTAAAACAATCATGTGCATTTGGGCAATACTAAAACCCTTAGATATATTTAGCTAAATATAATACATCTTCATAAGAGCAGAACTTGCAAGGAAGTAAGGAATATCCTCTTGGGTCAGACAAAGAGGAAACTAAAAATCAGATCTTACTGTTTCCCAAATTTGCTATTTAACAAAGAAAAACAAGAAAAGAATCAAAGATGAAAGAAAATGGACTTAATTCTAAAAGAAATGGATGATTTAGAAGTTTGGTCTGGTGATCAGCAGTATCAGTATCACCTGGGCACTTGCTGAAACTATAGACTCTCAGGCTCCATTGCAGACCTGTGATGGAACCAGAATCTGCATTTGGATTAATGCTCAAGTGTTCCTATGATAATAGTTTAAGGATCGCTGGTCTACGAGATGTCATAATTGAGGGGTACCAGGAAGATTTCCCTTGACCATCAAGTTTTTCACTCATTCTTTTCAGTATCTAAAATTTCGTTTTCATTTAAGATATTGTGGTTTTGAAACCTGCTTTATAAAACATGCAACTCCAACAAGGCTACTACTCCTGTGTTCATTTACTAACAAGTTTTCTAAATGATAGTTAGCTGGAAGTGGAGCTTTGAGGATCTAAGGTAAATTTTAGGTATTCAGAGAGAAGCATACGCTCAGATAAGGGGTGCTATTAGGCAGGACAGTTAGGCATAGACAGAGAATGTTGTGGAATCTATGAATAAGAAGTTGCATTGTTTGCCCCAGATTATACAGAAGAGAGTCATTTGGTTCCAACTTGAGCCTTCCCTCTCTCTCCTGATATACTGGCTACTCATTGTTTGTCATTTCGGTTCAAAGTTCAGGCTCTGAACCTTTTGGATGGACTTGCATTCAAGTTCCAGTTTCAGAGCTCAAGAGGTCTATTTAATTTCTCACTAGCTGTGTGTGTTTGGATGAGTTATTTCATTTCTTGGAACCTTACAGTTTCCTGATCTGTGAAAAGAAATACAATAGGACCTAAGGTTGTCATGAGATTTATAACATAGCATATAAAAGAACTTAAAATAGTGTTATTGCCACTACTGTTATTGTTATTATTATTAGTGAAGGGAGCAGGGGGAACAGGAAAAGTCTGGGAATATTTTGAAAGCACTGATCTCCTGGGGATAGAGAGTTTGATATGGGAAATAACAATGTTGAAAGGAAAGATTGGAAAGGTTTAAGAATAAAATGTGCCTAATTAAAAGTTTTACTTGGCACCAAATATGAAGAGATCAATGATAAAAAGTAAAGTCGTTATACATTTCTCCAAAAAGACAAGCAGATGGCCAATAAATACATGAAAAGATGCTCAACATCACTAATTATTAGAGAAGTGGAAACCAAAACTATTAATACAATGAGGTATCACTTCGCATCAGTCAGAAGGGTCATCATCAAAAAATCTACAAACAATAAATGCTGGAGAGCATGTGGAGAAGAGGGAACCCTCCTACACAGTTGGTGAGAATGTAAACTGATACAGCCATTATGGAGAACACTATGGAGATTCCTTAAAAAAGTAGGAATAAATTTACCATATAATCCAGCAACCCCATTACTGGGCATATACCCTGAGAAAACCACAATTCTAAAAGACACATGTACCCTAATGTTCATTGAAGCAAACTATTTACAATAGCCAGGACATGGAAGCAACCTAGATTTCCATTGACAGATGAATGGATAAATAAGATGTGGTACATATATACAATGGAATATTACTCAGCCATTAAAAAACACAAATTTGAGTCAGTATTAATGAGGTGGATGAACCTAGAGCCTGTTATACAGAATGGAGTCAAAAAGAGAAAAACAAATATTGTATATTAACATATATATGGGAACTAGAAAAATGGTATTGATGAACCTATTTGCAGGAATGGAGATGAAGATGTAGAGAATGGACTTGTGGGCAGAGTGGAGGATGGAGAGAGTGGGATGAATGGAGAAAGTAGCATCAACATATGTACACTATCATATGAAAAATGGATAGCTGGTAAGAAGTTGCTGTATAACACAGCCTAGTCTGGTGCTCTGTTATGACCTGGAGGGGTGGGAGGTTCAAGTAGGAGGGGATATGTGTGTAGTTGTGGCTGGTTTGCATTGTTGTATGGCAGAAGCCAACACAACATTGTAAAAATTAAAGAACAACATCAACAAAAAGTAAAGTCATTATGAAGTAGCAGAGAGGTAAGCCAGAGAAGACTGCAAGTAAAAATTGGAAAAAGCTAAGGACTTCACTGGTGGTCCACTGATTAAGACAGCAAGCTTCCACTGCTGTGGGTACAGGTTTGATCCCTGGTCAGGGAATTAAGATCCCACATGCTGCATGCCTACATGCTCATTTGCTTCAGTCATGTCCGACTCTTTGCGACCCCATGAACTGTAGCCCACCAGGCTCTTCTGTCCATGAGATTCTCCAGGCAAGAATACTGGAGTGGGTTGCCACACCATCCTCCAGGGAATCTTCCAGTCCCAGGGATCGAACCCACTTCTCCTGCATGTCCCTCACTGCAGGCAGATTCTTTACCCATTGAGCCACCTGGGAGGCCCCATATGCTGTGTATCAGGGCCAGAAAAAAGAAGAAAGGCTAAAAAAGCAATCAATTCTAGCAATTCTCATATACTGTCTGTCTTTTTTTCCCATTAGCTGGTTATTATTACTATCTAACGTGATAGTGGTGGTGGTGGTTTAGTTGCTAAGTCGTGGCCAACTTTTGCAACCCCATGGACTGTATCCTGCCAGGCTCCTCTGTCCATGGGATTTTTCAGGCAAGAATACTGGAGTGGGTTGCCATTTCCTTCTCCCAGTGATCTTCCCAACCCAGGGATTGAACCCACGTCTCCTGAACTGCAGACAAATTCTTTACCAACTGAGCCACAAGGGAAGACACTATTTAACATACCTAGTGCTTTAATTTAATCATCTGAACACATGCACGTGTAATTCAGCAGTTCCCCCACATCTTTATTTTTGGAAATGAACAAACTAAAGGCTGATGCATTTCATTACATTGCCAAGTTGATAAGATTTAGCCACAATCACGATGGAAGCTGGGAGAATTTCCAGATTATAGAGCTCGTCACCAGATGCTAAGCCTCTATCAAGGAAGTGAAATTGTGTGATTGATGGCTGGAATAAATTCATGCATGAAACAGGAAATAACAAGCAGTGAACAGAAAAGAAATCTACAATCGGGAAAACAAGCAGTATTGGAGGAAATAACAATTATATAACAGCATATTGTCAACTGAAACAGAACAAACAGTAGGCTAATTAAAGTACTGTTTAAGTACCATTGTGTTATTTGGAGTGTTTTATATCATTACAGAATTTTAAATTAAATTCTAACTTTAACTGCTGCCCCATTTAGTAAAATCAAGCGTATCATGCTTGTCTCTCCCCTTCTGCTGGCACATGGTGTTGTTTTGTCTCCTGTTCTGTGTCTAAATTGTGGAGAAAACTTAGACATTTTCATCCAAGCGCCACAGATGAGGACAGTGCTGTCTCAGATCTGTGTTCTCATCTTTTCTGTTGTATTTTCTCTTCTGTAGAGTATCCTTCTCTGCCTGAAAAATGTATTTGATCTTGCAATTTGCAAGAGAGTGGCAGGGGAGGGGAGAATTTATGAAATATGAGGCGTCAGGGGCTGACAATGAAATCTCCAATATCTACTCTTCTTTTTTGAGTCTAAGGAAAACAACTACTGCATAAATTGAGGGTTTCATTGAAACAGTTCCATATGGAAAAAACTGGGGGACATGAGCCAAGGAGTCTTGGAACATAACATGGAGATGGCTACCTGCTCAACTCACACTAGATGCTAGCTCCAAATATTAGTTTAGTTGTTTTTTTTTTAAAGTACTGCAAAGGAGGCTGCCTGTAAATCATCTCATACACTCCTGTGTATTTAATGCTATTTTTACAATGAAGATTCCTAAATCTATATCTGCTGTTATTATCCCCCACTTTACATTCAGATGCCTCCTGAACATCTCCATTTAGATATGTCAGTCTTAACATATACAAAAACGAATGTGTGCTTTTTCCCTCCGATTTTTTCTCTTTATCACCCAGTTTTCTCTGTGTCATAAATGGTACCACCCGTCACGCAGCTGCTCAAATCAGAAACCTGGCAGTCATCATTTTTCCTTTTTCTCTCAGCTTCCACGCCCATCATCAAATCCTCATTATTTAAACTCCAGAATACATCTTCACTCTGACTTCTTTCCATCTCTACTGCCACAACTTTGGTCCTGCCCATTATTTTCTTCTTGGATTATTGCAGCAATCCCCTGACCGGCCTTCTTGTTTTCACTCATGTCTTTCTTCAATCTGTTTCCTACATAGTTGCAGGGTGGTTCTCTTGAAATGCAAATTAGATCACGTCATTTCTTGGCTTGAAATTCCTAATTGCCTTAACGATAGAACTGGAACCTTTTGAGAATTCCCTGGCAGTCCAGTGGTTAGCACTTGACACTTTCATGGCCATAGACCCGGGGTTCAATCCCTGGCAGGGGAGCTAAGATCCTGCAAGATGCATGGTGTGGTCGACTCTCCCTTCCCACCCCCTCCCCCTGCAAACAAACAAACAAAAGACAACAACTGAAAAACTGAGACCTTTATTATGTTCTACAGACCTCCACATCAGTGATTTTCAAATGTAAGCATTTTAAAGAATCATTTGGAGTTAAAACATAGATCCCTAAGCCTGACTCCCAGAAAAATCTGATTCTCTGCCTGGGCTTGAGAACTGAGATTTTTAACAAGCTCCCAGATGAGACTGATTTGGCTAGTCGAGAACCTTGCCTTGAATACTAGTGTCCAATTAAACCTCTTCTCTTACCTCCCATCCCTTCCCTCACTATACTCCAGCCCCAATGGTTCCCTTACCCTCAATTATGCTAGACTTGCTCCAACCTCAGGACATTTGAATATGCTTTCTAGGTGCCCTTACTAGCATTTATTCTATCTTTTTCTGATGACATCATCCCAATTTCCTTACTTCTCTCCTGTGGTGTGTGATCTCATGAAACAGTTAATTAAGGCATCAAGGGATGAACATGTGCCACAGAATAAGCCAGTGGAAAACACCCTCATTGGAATTTGAATTGTGAACAGAATGATGAAAATGGCTGGAGTAGTACTGCCAGGATGACAATATTGATTCAGTGGGACAATTAGAGCCACTGGTTATTGATCTTTATAAGACTGTACTTCAGGCATCCCTTTAATCTTGTGAGTATTGTCATATTCTTCAAGCTGATTTCCTTTTTTAACTTAAATTGATTAGAATTGGTTCCTGTGATGTTTTGTTCTTTAAATTTTGACTTATGTCAGCTTTTCAGAAAGTTTCTTTGACAATTTTGTACGATATAGGTCCCTCCTTTAATTCTCAAGTGATTATTTTGCATATATTAAGATAAACTTTTCAGTTTAAATATATTAATGTGGTGAATCGTACCAGTCAATTTTATAATGTTATCTTAAATTCAGCATTGTTTGGTCATAGTATTTATTTTTAAAGCTTTGCTAGTTTTAGTTTACGAATGTTTTATTTGGGATCTTAGTAATATTCATTCAAAGTGAGATTGGCCTATGATTTTTCTTTACCTGTATTGTCTTTGTTCAGTTTTTTTTAAAGGGGGATTTATTTAATATAATTTTATTTGTTTATTTTTGGCTGTGCTGGGTCTTCGTTACTGGATGGGTTTTTCTCTAGTTGCAGTGAGCAGAGGCTACTCTCAATTTGAGGGCTAATTTCAGTGGTTTTTGTAGAGCATGGGCTCTAGAGTGCAGGCTTCAGTAGTTGTGGTGCACAGGCTTAGTGACCTCGTGGCAAATGGAATCTTCCCAGATCAGGGATCGAACCCGTGTCTTCTGCATTGATAGGCGGATTCTTTACCACTGAGTCACCAGGGAAGCCCCTGCTCTCATTTTTAAATGATGGCTTACCTTGACACAACAAATTCTAGGTTGACAATTGTAACTATTTATGTTAGTATTTGAGGATATCATTTCATTGACTCCTGGTTTCTTGTGTGCCTATTGAGAAGCCAGCTGCCATTCCTTTGCATGTCATTTTTCTTTCTGTTTAAGAATGTCTGCTTTTTTTTTCCTTTAAATTTCACCACAATGAACCTAGTTATGAATTTATTTTGTGTTTCTTTAGGGACACCTAGATAGGAATTGTTGTGTCATAGAAAATATTACTTTCCAGTCTTTTCAGATAATGCCAAATTGTTTCCCAAAATGACTCTCTTGATCCATATTCCTGAGTTCTTACATCTTTATATTACATTGTGTCATCTGAATTTTTGTGTGCTTATTTTGTGATAATTTTTTTAGCAAATGAAGGAAGACTGCTTCTCAATGACCCAACTAAGAAAGGAAAAGTTGAAATTGTATGTCAGTCATCTGCAACTCATCTCAAGGGAAATAATGACCAGATCATTTTTTAAGGCATTTGGATTTAAATAGAACATTTTTGGGGTCTGACCTTTCTTAAATCCTTGAAAATAAACTTATTGAAATACCTTTTAATACCTGTGTGTGTGTGTGTGTTCTGAACTTTTCTTTATTTATAAGATTAACTTACTGATTAGTTTAGAATTTGGTAAAGAAATGGGAGACTTTCTAATCTTTGGCTAAAAATTTGCTAAAACAAATTTTAGAAGTCCTGTTTAGTACTTTTTCAAATGTGTGTATTCCATACATATATGGATTCCTGTGATCCTTTATGGACTTCCCAGATTGCTCAGTGGTAAAGAATCCACCTACCAAGGTAGGAGACTCGGGTTCAATCCCTGGGTGAGGAAGATCCCCTGGAGGAGGAAATGGCAAGCCATTCCAGTATTCTTGCCTGGGAAATCTCTTGGACAGAGGAGCCTGGCAGGCTACAGTCCATGGGGTCACATGACTAAGCTAATGAACAACAACAATAACAATGGATTCTAATCCTTCTTCTATCACAGTAATAATTTTACTTTCTTCTTGTCAAAAATCTTTTTATCTGAATCAAAAATTACTTTTTTTCTGATTCTAAATGTAATAACACCCAGAGTAATTTTAATGTCTCTAGTTGATCTTGGTGATTAAAGAAACTGCCTGCATTCTTTTCATTATTTAGGAAAAACTACTTCTAAACCACTTTAGATAATTGTTGTTGGGTATCTTGTCTTTTTAGTTGTTGCTGTCTTACATTATATTTTGTTTAGTCGCTAAGCCGTGTCCGACTCTTTGTGACTCCATGGACTGTAGCCTGAGCGGCTCCTCTGTCTATGGGATTCTCTAGGCAAGAATACTAGAGTGGGTTGCCATTTCCTTCTCCATACAGTATATTAGAGTTAGGAAATTCTACAACTTTATATGCTGTTTGTACTTTTAGGAGGATATAAAAAATAAAAAACTGTCAGAGTCTGAATTTTCTTTTGTCTATATAAGAAGATAATTAGTGGCTATTAATATCAGGTACCACATTAACCCTTCATGCTCTAGAAAACCATAGTTAAGATGTTTATCAACCTTACTGTCTAACCTACTTAAAAAAATCAATACATTTTTCCAATCTATTTTCTTTCAGTTTGTCTTCATTCAACACAATGGGGAGAATAAATGCTTCTGCAGGATGTAGCACAATTCATCTGCCTAATTGCAGAATAACACATTACCTTGTTTGTAACTGAAAGAACTATATCTATTGTGATTAAAAGAGCACAATAAAGTCAGATTAAAATGTTCTGTATCCAGTGTGTCTTTATTTTATTTTTTAAAAATATTTATTTGGCTGCATTAGGCCTTAGCTGTGACATGTGGGATCTAATTCCTTGACCAGGGATCAAACCCCCGCCGCCAACAAAGGGAGTGCAGAGTCGTAGCCACTGGACCACCAGGGAAATCCCCCAAAGTGTCTTTAAGGCGTGAACAAAGCTATTCTTTTTAACCTGTAAAATGTGGACATTATTATTTTTTACTTTTCTTGATGTCATGCAAGGAATCTCTGATTTAATATAAAGCCAGATTGAGATAATTTGATGAAAAAATGCTTACAGGGATATTCTAACTATACTTACACCTATTACACTAGCCTTCATAATAATATTCCCGATTCTGATTTTTCCTTATGACTTTCTTAAAGGCAGGACTGTTTATTAAGTATTGAATGTCTTTACAACTGATGAGAATCTAAGAATATACAGAATGTATAGTCAGGGATACACTGAAGAGGACAGTACCTTTGATGACCTTTGTTTATTTTATTGTAACTTGATTCAGACTTTTGTATTTAAATTTTGAGCGAGTAATACTCAAAAGGTACAAAAAGTGAAAGGCACAAAAGGATACACAACAGGGGGTCCTCCTGTTCCTTAGGTCTCCCCAGAGCAATCCAGGTAGCAAGTTGCAGCCAGGGGTATTCTGCAGGTGCTCCAGGTGATAACTCCCCCTCAGCCCTCCTTTTTCTAAAAGTGAGGTTGAAGCAAGTGAAGCCTGTCACTGGCTCTTAAAGGCGCCTTATTTTGAAGCAGAAGCAGAGCCAGAATATAGTTCCTGGCATTCTAGATCATAACTCTTTGCAATCCTTGCAGTAAGCCCACATTACCTCTCTACAGTGTCTAGTTGTTAACTGGCTCATCACCGTGGATGTTGGATGTTTCAACCCGGATAATTCAAGTTTAAAAGTAGCTTGGTTTAAAACCGGAGTACTTGGGGCAAGGAAGTCTTATCAGAAGGCAACATTTTTTTTGTTGTTGTTGTTCATTAAAGGAAAGAAGGGTTTTAAAAGGCTGACCTAGGGTTTAATCACACGGTTTGACTTTTGCTGAGTCTCGGGGATGGCGCGTGTCAGACCCAAAGCGCAGACGTCAGCACGGATTCCACTGTGGCATCGGGGGACTAGTGTTCAGCCCTAGGGCTGCTCGCTCTTCTAACAAGGCGACTGGGGCTCTAAGGCGCTGGCCTTGGTTCCATCCTTCTAGATCTCGGCCTGGAGGCGGTGCAGAAGGGATAAGGCCTCGTCCTCGCCTCTTCCACTGGTCGGGTGAGTGCGGCACAGGAAAGAGTTGCGACGGCTCCAGAGCAGGCCCGCCCAGGGGGAGCCAGCCAGCTGGATCTCGGGCTTCTTCGGCCTAAACAGCCCGAACGGACTAGGCCAGCCAGCTCTGGCCGCTCGGTCCGATCCCCTCCTGACCCACGGCCTCCACTCCTGGGGGCAGGATTCCATAGCCAATCCCCTCGGCCATCCTACCCTTTTCCCCGCCAAAAGCAGATCCTTCAGCCTCGCTCCACAAGCCAGCCCCACCCTGCCCTGCCCTTCCATTCCAGAGAGGAACGGTCACGAGGCCAAGAACGCGACTCCGCGCACTAGGCATCTCTCCGAGCTGGACCCGAGCAAGCAGCTAGACTCAGCGAGAGAGTGGGAAGGAGCCTTAGAGAGCAGTTCTATGGCCCAATGGCTTTCCTCTACCTTCGGGTGCGGGCCAATGAGGCGCAAGGGGCGGGACTTCCGCCTCGCCTTTGGTGTTGTCGTACGCGCTCCGGCTCTGGGCTGTGGGGGTCGGTGCGGAGATTCAGTCATGAAGTCGGGATAGAGACTTCTGCAGCGACGCGGCTGGCGTGCCTGTTTGTGTTGCAGGGTCAGCTTCCAGGTAAGATCCTCTCCTGCGTCTCCACGGCCGGACGGCAGGTTTTCCCCCGTGGGGCCTGCCGGGGAGAACACACCCCCTCGCCCGCCCTGAAGCTCTGAGGCGGCCTCGCCGCCGTTCTCTTGGCTGCTCCTCAGTCTGGGTGCGGAGGAAATTAGTTTAGTTTAGTTTTGTTTTGCAGAAGGTATAATAAAAAACCCTGCGCTCAGAGGCCGACTCTCCCTTGCATTCCTGCGCCATGAGTTTGTGTGTATCTAAAGTTGTTGGGTTATCTGTTTTGCTTCTTGCATTCCGCTCTTGAGGTGTCTTGAGCCTGGGAAGCTGTCCGGAAGTCGTCTCTTTCCGGGCGTCCCCGGGCGAAGTCGCTTGAATTTAGTTGTGGGAAGGCTTTAGTCTTTGGGAAAAAAGAGGGCAGTCGCCTCTTTTCTTTCTAACCTTCCTGCCACCCCCACCCCCACCCCGGAAACTAGATAGAAGGTGGGACGTGATTCTGCTAGGGACAGATAACCACGTCCCTGCCCCCTAAAGTTGGCAGCTCTGCCAGGACGCTTATTGAGTTGACCCACACTGATGAAAGGACTTTATCTCAGAGAGAGAGTGGGCAAACACCGAAGCCAAGCGATCCCAGAAGCACTCGTGCATATTTGGTGGCAGTCACTGAGTGTTCTCAGTCAGCTTTTGGGTAAATTCCTCTATTTTGTCCTAATCTGGCATTAGTAGATTTCCAAAACCATCGTTTCATCTTCAGTTTCAGCACCGTGGGCAGCTGCTTAGATTCTTTGTTGTTTCCCCAAACTAGCCTGACAAGTGTTCCTCAGTGATGCTGCAGGAACAGGGAAAACTCATGCATTCCTTTCCACAGTGATCTGTTGTTCTCCAAGGAGAACATCTGCAGTATTTGATACAATGTAAATAAATAAGATGGGTGTGCTATCCGAGAGTTCTAGTTAGAGATACATCAATTCAGGGTTTAAGGAAGGGTTTTCAAGGATTTAATCTTTTTAGGGATACATTTTAATGGGTCTGTGAGATTAGCTTCATTTTGGAGTAACAAAACTGGGCTGTATGTAGTAGCAGGTTTTTTGTTTGGTTGTTTTTTTTATTGAACAGCATGTGGACTCTGTGGTAGCAGTTTAAAAGAACTTTAAATAGTAGATAAGAAATGTAGTGGGCGTTTCTGGTGACTCAGTGGTAAAGAATCCGCCTGCCAATGAAAGAGTCGCGGGTTGATCCCTGGATGGGGAATATCCCCTGGAGGAGGACATGGCAACCCACTCCAGTATTCTTGCCTGGGAAATCCCATGGACAGAGGAGCCTGGCAGGCTACAGTCCATGGGGTCGCAACGAGTCAGGTGAGACTAAACAACAGTAACAAAGAAGTGTAGTGCAGGGCTCATGGGAATTTGAAATCAATTTAGTGCATTGACATTAATGTTAGAAAAAAACAAAAAAATAGCATAGGACATCCTATGGAGTAAGAGTAAATATTATTTCATGAAGCTTTTGTTTCAGGTTTTAAAAAATAATGTATGAATGTGAAGAGTAAGATGTAAATGTATACCCTATTATTGTGGATTGTGGCAAAACATTGGATCCCAAATTTGGGAGTCAGACTGGGTTCAGCCTTCAGCTCTGCCATTTACTAATTCTGTGACATTATCTGTGAATAAGGGAAGAATTATAAGAATTAATTGATATAAAATATGTCTGTTACATAGTTAAGCCTCAAAGTAGTTGTTTTTGTTGTTATTTTTTGGAAATGTTGGCTAGAAGCCCAGTTAATTCTCTCTGTAAGGAATGACAGCTGTTTTAATAATACATATTTTTTACCCCTGCCTTTATTTGAAGCCAGCAGCCTCATGTCTCCATGTATAACAGTAAATCATGTGGACAAAGATCTTAATTTGCAGGATTTAATATTGAAGGATTGGGAGTAAGTTCTCATCTATCCTTGTTTAAAGCTCATTTCTTGCAGGCATTTTGCAGGGGCCTAACTGTTACTGCATTCAGCACCCTTCCTTTGATGTTTTCCTGCATCCCAGAGTAACACAGATTTATCAAAAGTTTTCCAGGCACTAATTTTAGCTAAGTAAGGGCAGGACTAAGGGTGTGATAGGTTTGTGTCTTTGAACTAAATTGGATAGGAAGGCATTTTATGTTTTATAGGTTTTGCCATAAAGATATATGAAATGGCTTGGTCAAATATCATGGTGTGCTTATTTCATGTTGGTATGACCTAAAAATGGTTGACGTTTAAGTAAGAAGTGTGGTTTTGGACATTTTGAAATCTGGGAATGTTTAGCAGAAGTCAGAATGAGTTTGGATCAAAGTAGTGTTTTGTACCATTTGACATATTACTGCCATATGGCATTGCATATGGTAATTTCACATGACGTAAAAAAGGGAAGAAACTAAGCATTGTTAGTTTTTTCAAAAGAAGAAACAGAATTAATAGACATTTCTTTTAATTAGATCATGGTGGATAATCAGTGTTTCAAAATTCATGTATTCAGCAAATATTTATTGAGCATTTATCAAAAATACTAGTTTTCATAATCCTTTTACATTACATAAAAGCTAATTTAGGAACAATGAGAACATATAATCAGTATTGTCAGTTTACATATCATAGTACATAGATAACAATTATAGTCATAATAGCTAACGTTGTTTACTACAGGCAGACAATTCTAAGCACTAAATATTTGTGATTCTCTTTTTGTAGATAGGGAAATGAAGGCATCGAAAATGCATAACTTTCTGAGTTCACACATGTTGTTAGTGGAGTAACTGAAATTTGAATCTAGGCATTCTGATAATAAAGCCTGTCTTGTATAACGTTCTATTAAAAAATACAGAATGCTGTGGAGTTATTTTGGATTCTTGCTTATTTGGATGACTTTGGGTAAGCTCTTTTGACCCTCGGTTTCCTCAGCTCCTTCCTCAAAAATATATTATTAAGCCATTATGTTTTTGTGGGGTAAGGATAATTTGTAAAGCTCTAGACAGAGTATGTGTTCAATAAATCATATGCCTCAGCCTTTTCCTTTCATATTGAGGATGCGGCCATTTGAAAGATTGTTAGCAACTGGAGGAGGACAATAGAAGAAAGAATTTCACCTAAGGACACTGCTGAAGCAAAAGTATAGAAGTAGGAAAGCAGAGAACATTTGCCAAGGTAGTATGTTTAAGGAACAAGCTGATATAAAGATAGATGGATAGAGTTGACAGGAATCCTTAAAGGAACCAGGTTACGGATTTTGTACGTGATTCTTGGTTGAGAAGAACCCCTCTTTATAGATACTAATCTGGAACAAAGTCCAGCGAAGAAGTGGAAGCCTGGAGGTAGGAATACCATGGAGTTTAATTACAGAGGTTGAAGCAGGAAGTGATGATGGTGGGATTGTTGTGAAGGGTTTAGATTGAGAATGTTAAGTGACCCTGGGAACCAGTAGAAGTATGGGCCTCATTTTGGGGAGGGTATTATGATGAAGAACAGATGTTGGTGGCGGAAGGGGATTTAGGAGACGAATTCATGATACAGTCTTTGGCTTTGGAGCTGAGGATTAGTTCAGATGTTTGGAAATGTAAAGTGGAACCTGGGAGCTCTGTGTACTTCATAAAAAGAGAAGAGACCAGTTGCTGACATTGTGAGGAAATGGTCTAAAGCCACAGTCCCCCTGTGGGTAAGTTTCACAGGAAGGAAGTGACTCCAGAACACCCTCAGAAATGCAGATTTCTCATTTGATAGAGTTCTACCCACTGTTTTTCCCTGTAGTGTTTTTTTGTGTCCTGGGAGGATAGGGGTAAGGTAGTGGGGAGGGAAAATTTTGGAAACTTAGCAAGGCTCTTATTTATTATTTCAAAAGAGAGCCAGTAAATTGAAGAGTAGGGATTCTCACATTAAGAACTTGGAAAGATGCTGTGATTTTTATATAGTACCAGACACTTATACACACGTGTTGTATGTTGCATTGTAACATCTCCAGATTTCTTATTTTGTGTCACCCCTCTTTGTTACCCTGAATTGATTAATAGCAAAACCTTTAAAATCAGAGAATCTGTGTGCTTGTTATGGGTCAGCAATGAAGAGAGGATCTAGAGAGATTGTATTCTACTTATAGCCGAGACACTGGGAGAAGAAGCTCAGAGGATGAGAGAAGGCCGCCTGGTGTGGTAGGACGTCTAGCAATTCTGAGTCCGTGAACCCATTCTCTGGCTTCAGTTTCCTCATTTTGTATGATGATGATAATGATAATACCAGTTCTATCCTGTTGCAAGGAAGAAACACGCCTAGAGGCCCTTTATACTTCAAAAATGGAGAAGGAAATGGCAACCCACTCCATTATTCTTCCCTGGAGAGTCCCATGGACAGAGGAGCCTGGTGGGCTGCTGTCCATGGGGTCACAGAGTCGGACACAACTGAAGCGACTTAGCATGCTTGCATGCATTGGAGAAGGAAATGGCAACCCATTCCAGTATTCTGGCCTGGAGAATCCTAGGGACGGAGGAGCCTGGTTGGCTGCCTTCTATGGGGTCGCACAGAGTTGGACACGACTGAAGCGACTTAGCAGCAGCAGCATACTTCAAAAAGGGCTCAGATCTAAGTAGAACGGCCTGTGGTTTCCTTTCTTGGCAGATTTTCTAGAGTTTGGTGCAGTTAGGTAGTGGCATGATATTAAGTTAAGCAGTATAGTAATTTACTCATCTCTGAACTGTTTTTAGTTTCCTGTAATGCAAGGCCCAAGTAACTGGCCAATCAAATAAAAAATTGGACATTAGGCATAAGCATTAAGACAAGAACGGTTTGCATATTCTCTTACTCCATTGCTGGAAACATTACTTGGACTCCACTACTTACGAATTTTTCTATTGCAATCATTCACTCAACAAATATTGAAGTATTTTTTATGTCAGGCATTGTTCTAGGCATGCAGGGTATGTTAATGAACCAAAAAAAATTTAAAAAATCCTTGCCCTCATGGAGCTTATTTTAAAATAAGGTTAATTTTAATAGTTGAAAGTAATTAGATTTTTCTTGTATTCTGTGTTGAATATGAAATCATGATCCTGAACAGATAAAGTACGAGTCCTGTAGCAGATTGTAACTAATTTTGTAGAGCACTTTAAAGGAAGGGACTGCATCATTCTGACTCATGCATGTCTCCCCATTTCCCCTTTTCCCAATGAAATGACTTTGATGTATTTAATACTCAGCAAATGTAGGTACTCATTAAATATTTATGATGGGGAGAAGGAAGTTGTGTTAAGGCAAGGGCCAGATCTTAAAGACAGAGGAATCAGTTGAGTGTAACAAATATTAAGGGCCCCTTGTGCTCACTAGATTGAAGGTACAGAGAAAGAGAAGTGTGCTGTGAATTGCATTGCCTGGCCTATGCATTGCCTATGAGGTTGAAGTGGAAATACAGTTATATTGTAGCTGAAAGCATCACCATTAAAGGAATCTGGTTATCTTGGTGTTCCCCAACTTGCCCAATAAGTAGCTAGGTGACTTTGCATAAATAACTTGACCTCTTAGTTCATTTCCTCATTTGTAAAATGAAGTAGTTTGAATTTTCCAGTTAAAAAAGTCTGCTTTTAAGACTTACAAAATGTCTTTTATCATTTCACTTTACTAATACAGATAAAACAGAGCCAATCATGAACTTCTATTGAATAATAATCAGACTGAATTTATGCTTTTAGTTAACAAACTAGATGTTTAAAAAAGATGTCTACAAAATTAATGCTACCTATTTGATGTTATTTACTAAGAAGACTACGTTGTAATTTTAAAAAACAAGGTAAAATATAGCCTAACATGTAGTTTCCCCTCTTGCCATTATGAAGGGAAAAGAAGCCATAATATTTTAGACCCCAGTAAAGGATGTTACTAGTTATTCACACTTTAGTTTTACAACAGCCTTTGATTACTGTGCTAGGTGCTAAGTATCTCAAATCTGAAACTGTATAGTCCCTAACTTCAAGGAGTGATGAACAAGTTAAATGTTTTGTTACACCAAGGTGGCCCGAAGAAGGCACATAATGAGAGGCTGAGAGAAGAGAAAGTTCAGATAGTTAGAGGTTAGAGGAGACTGAGTAGGAATGGCGAGGGACAAAACTGGAGCAGTTCATGAACTTTTTAGTTTTCAACTTTATTCTAAAAGTTGTTTAATCTATTAAGGAATTTTAGGCAGGGAGTAACATGATCAGGCATCTTTATATCTATCTTTATATTCCTTTTAAGAGAATGATCCATGGAGAAGATATTTATCTTGCTTCCAGTTATTTCAGTGGTATAAATCCTATTCGAGGAACTCTTATTCTGAGGAACAGTGTTAATTGTGTGGTTTTAGGGTATCAGTAACCCAAATATTGAAATATTTGGACATTAAAACTTATATATGTCCATAGCCACATTGATGTAAATTGAGAAGACAGCTGAAAATTATAGGTATTCTGCTTATTGAAATGAGAGAGCTTCTGGTCAGGTAAGAATTTGACTTAGGGTTATTTCTAAGGGGCTAAAAAAATTTGTCAGAGTTAGATTGACTCCAGTTTGGGCTCATTTTCTAATGATCAGGATATCCAGTTAAACTTTTAGAGGGAATGAATCTTCAGGGAAAAATAATCCCACCTGATGATAGGTAAATATTTCTAAATCAAGTCATAAGAGAGTAGGAGCTGAATTTCTGCTTTGCTTAGGTGTAAAACACCTCATTAAATATTGAAGAATAATTTATCTAATCACTGTCCTTGTAATTTACATATTTGAGCTTCAAAAAGGAAGAACTGTGGTTGTAAGTTATACATTTATATAAGTATTATAAATATTAATTGCTTAACATTTTTTGAGGTGAAGTTCATCCAACATAAAATTAACAATTTTAAAGTTAATAATTGGGTGGTACTTAGTAAATCACAGTGTTGTGCAACCACCACTCTCTATCTAGTTCCAAACATTTTTATCACTAGAAATTAAAAACTTGTACCCATTCTCTGCTGCCACCAGCCCCTGGCAGCACCAGTTTGTTTTTTGTCTCTATGAATTTACTGGAGATCTCATTTGTTCTGGAAATCTTATATAAATAGAACCGTACAATATGTGACCTTTAGTGTCTGGCTTCTTTCACTTAGCGTAATGTTTTCAAGGTTCTGCAGGATTGTTGCAAGCTACATTGCTGTATGTATGGATCTTTCCTTTTTACGGCTTAATTATTTTATTGTATATATACAGCATCTGTTGAAGGACATTTGGGTTCTTTGCATCTTTTGGCTGTTGTGCATATTGTTGCCATGAACATTCATTTACAACAGTTTGTCTGAGAACTAGTTTTCATTTCTTTTGGGTATACGTAAGAAATGGAATTGCTGGATCATATGGTAATCCTATGTTTAGTCTTTTGAGGTCTTGCCAAACTATTTTCCACAGTGACCGAACCATTTTACACTCCTACCAGCAGTGTATGAGGGTTCCAGTTTCTCTTCATTGTCACCAACACTTGTTCTTTCCCAGTTAAAAAAAAATTAGTGCTATTGCTGTTGCTACCCGTCTGAATGCAGAGTTCCAAAGAATAGCAAGGAGACATAAGAAAGCCTTCCTCAGTGATCAATACAAAGAAATAGAGGAAAACAATAGAATGGGAAAGTCTAGAGATCTCTTCAAGAAAATTAGAGATACCAAGGGAACATTTCATGCAAAGATGGGCTCAATAAAGGACAGAAATGGTATGGACCTAACAGAAGCAGAAGATATTAAGAAGAGGTGGCAAGAATACATAGAAGAACTGTACAAAAAAGATCTTCATGACCCAGATAATCACGATGGTGTGATCACTCACATAGAGTCAGACATCCTGGAATGTGAAGTCAAGTGGGCCTTAGGAGGCATCACTGCGAACAAAGCTAGTGGAGGTGATGGAATTCCAGTTGAGCTATTTCAAATCCTAAAAGATGATGCTGTGAAAGTGCTGCACTCGACATGCCAGCAAATTTGGAAAATTCAGCAGCCAGATGGAAAAAAAGCCAATTTAAGCTTCACAATTGGTTGGTTCTTTTGATAGATATCAGTAGCCTCTGACAGTGAAAGGGATAGGTAAGAGCCAAATCTCCTGGTAACCTGGCTAACTAGGTTGGAATATTATCTAAGAAGCAAATCTCAGATAGAATTCTGTCATTCATATAGACCTTGATTAATCAGCAATCACAAAAGCATCCATACAGTCATACAGCCAGTTCAGGGAAGCTCTGTGAAGTCTTATTCTCTGTCCTTTAGGCACACGAATGAGCACCTAGTGCAAACGGTGTCCCAAAACAGATACAATGATGCTCTAGAGGCAGGACCAACAACTTTCTGGTCAGGGCAGTCATTTGAATTCCAGGTTAATTTGTAGGGACTGGCAAAAAATCGGTCCTTAAAATAGAGCACCTTCCAAAGGGTATGATTTGTTGATTTTACCATATTTATAAACTCCTTTTCAGAAGCCCCTGTTCTATATTTCCAGCCAAACCACATATGTTTGGGGCTTCCCTGGTGACTCGGTAAAGAATCTGCTTGCCATGCGGGAGACCTGGGTTTAATCCCTGGGTCAGGAAGATCCCCATATATCTTTAACACCACTCAATTCATCATTGAAAAAGTATCTCTAACTCTCCTTACAAAAAAGGTGTTAATGACCTGAATAACCATGATGATGTGGTCACTCACCTAGAGACAGACATCCTGGAGTGTGAAGTCAAGTGGGCCTTAGGAAGCATTACTATGAACAAAGCTAATGGATGTGATGGAATTCCAACTCAGCTATTTCAGTTGCTAAAAGCTGATGCTGTTAAAGTGCTGCACTCAATATGCCAGCAAATTTGGAAAACTCGGCAGGGACCACAGGACTGGAAAAGGTCAGTTTTCATTCCAATCCCTAAGAAAGGTAATGCCAAAGAATGCTCAAACTACCACACAATTGCACTCATATCACATGCTAGTAAAGTAATGCTCAAAATTCTCCAAGCCAGGCTTCAACAGTACGTGAGCTGTGAACTTCTAGATGTTCAAGCTGATTTTAGAAAAGGCAGAGGAACCAGAGATCAAATTGCCAACATCCGTTAGTTCATCAATAAAGCAAGAGAATTCCAGAAAAACATCTATTTCTGCTTTATGCCAAAGCCTTTGACTATGTGGATTACAATAAACTGTGGAAAATTCTGAAAGATGTAGGAATACCAGACCACCTGACCTGCCTCTTGAGAAACCTGTATGCAGGTCAGGAAGCAACAGTTAGAACTGGACATGGAACAACAGACTGGTTCCAGATAGGGAACGGAGTATGTCAAGGCTGTATATTGACACCCTGCTTATTTAACTTATATGCAGAGTACATCATGAGAAACGCTGGGCTGGATGAAGCACAAGCTGGAAGATTGCCGGAAGAAATATCAATAACCTCAGATATGCAGATGACACCACCCTATGGCAGAAAGTGAAGAAGAACTAAAGAGCCTCTTGATGAAAGTGAAAGAGGAGAGTGAAAAAGTTGGCTTCAAACTCAACATTCAGAAAACTAAGATCATGGCATCCGGTCCCATCACTTCATGACAAATAGATGGGGAGACAATGGAAACAGTGACAGACTTTATTTTCTTGGGCTCCAAAATCACTGCAGGTGGTGACTGTAGCCATGAAATTAAAAGATGCTTACTCCTTGGAAGGAAAGTTATGACTAACCTAGACAGCATATTAAAAAGCAGAGACATTACTTTGCCAACAAAGGTCTGTCTAGTCAAGGCTATGGTTTTTCCAGTAGTCACGTATGGATGTGAGAGTTGGACTATAAAGAAAGCTGAGCACCGAAGAATTGATGCTTTTGAACTCTGGTGTTGGAGAAGACTCTTGAGAGTCACTTGGACTGCAAGGAGATCCAACCAGTCCATCCTAAAGGAAATCAGTCCTGAATGTTCATTGGAAGGACTGATGTTGAAGCTGAAACTCCAATACTTTGGCCACCTGATGCGAAGAACTGACTCATTGGAAAAGACCCTGATGCTGGGAAGGATTGGGGGCAGGAGGAGAAGGGGATGACAGAGGATGAGATGGTTGGATGGCATCACCAACTCAAGGGACATGAGTTTGGGTGAACTCCAGGAGTTGGTGATGGAGAGGGAGGCCTGATGTGCTGCAGTCAATGGGGTTGCAGAGTCGGACATGACTGAGTGACTGAACAGAACTGATTGCTATCTGTGTGAATGTGAGGCGATATCTCACTATGGTTTTGATTCACATTTCCCTAAGGACTGATGACGTTGAGCATCTTTTTATGTGCTTGTTTGGCCATTTGTGTATCTTCTTTGGAGAAATGTCTACTAATTTTTTGCCCACATATTAGTTGGATTGTTTGTTTTTTTATTACTGAGTTATGTTTTATGTATTGTGAATGCTAGATCCTTATCAGATGTATGATTTGCAAGTATTGTCTTCCA
Organism: Giraffa tippelskirchi; assembly: GCF_054371585.1. Taxonomy (NCBI): domain Eukaryota; kingdom Metazoa; phylum Chordata; class Mammalia; order Artiodactyla; family Giraffidae; genus Giraffa; species Giraffa tippelskirchi. The sequence goes on along the minus strand of NC_137276.1, from coordinate 84,132,018 downwards.
TTTTGTGGATTGTCTTTTCATTTTGTTATTAATATCCTTTGATGCATAAAAGTTTTAAATTTTGATCAAGCTCAGTTTATTTTTGTTTCTTATACTTTTGGTGTCATATTTAAGAATCCATCATGGAATCCAAGATCATGGAGATTTACCCCTAGATTTTCTTCTAAGAGTTTTATCATTTTTGCTCTTACATTTAGGTCATTTAATTATTTTGAGTTAAATTTTGCATATTGTGAATTTAGGGGTACAGCTTCATTGTTTTGCATGTGACTATCCAATTGTTCCCATACCACTTGTTGAAGAAAGTATTATTTCCTTGTTGAATGATCTTGGCACCTTTATTGCCAATCAGTTTGGCCATAGAAGTATGGATTTATTTTTGGACTCTCAATTCTGTTCCTATCCTTATGCCCATACCACATTGTTTTGATTATGGCTTTATAGTAAGATTTTAAAATTGGGAAGTGTGAGTCCTCTAGCTTTGTACTTCTTTTTCAAATTTATTTTGAACTATTCAGGGCCCCTTGTGGTTTCATATGAATTTGAGGATTGACTTAACCATTTCTGCATAAAAAAGGCTTTTGGAATTTTGATAGGGAATGTATTAAATCTGTAGACTGGTTTGGGTAGTATTGCCATCTTAGCAATATGTAGTCGTTTTTTTTTTGGTCACATCGTGTGGCTTGCAGGGTCTCAGTTCCCTCACCAGGAACTGAACGTGGACCACAGCAGTGAAAGCCTGGAATCTTAGCCACTGGGCCACCAGGGAACTCCTCAACAATATTTAGTGTTATAATACACAGGTTATCTTTCCATTTATTTAGGTCTTTGATTTCATTCAGCAATGTTTTGTGGTTTTCTGTGTACAAGTCTTTCACTTCCTTATTAAATTTATTCCTGGGTATTTTATTCTTTCAGATACTTTTATAAATGCAATTGTTTTCTTAATATCATTTTTGGATTATTCATTGCTGATATATAGAAGCATGACTGATTTTTGTGTGTAGCGTTAATTTCTTTTAATGATCATTTGCCTTCTTTTTTACCTTTATAAGCTGGATCACATAGGTAAATAAGAAAGTGGAAAGTGGAACAGTAAAGAATTTTGATCTCAATGGTGTATGATTATTGTGAATATTAATAGTATAGGATGTCCTTTTAGCATAGTGTTGAATGATTATCTGCTTACACTATTGCATTCCTGGTATCAGATTACATACACTTGGTCATTATAATATAGATAGGAATATTTTATTTTCTTTAAACTTGAAGAAATGTGGGGATGTTTATTTTTAAAGTTAATTTTTTTTGCAACTTAATTCTGATGTTATGGAGAAAGCCTTAGGGATAAACCATATTTATCATTAACTCTAGTTCAGAAATCCATGAATAATAAAAATAAGGTTGGAATGGTTATTGTTGTTTAGCCACTAAGTTGCGTCTGATTCTTTTTGCAACCCCATGGACTGTAGCCCACTAGCCCCTCTGTCCATGGGAATACAGGAGTATTCAGTGTACAGGCAAGAAACTAGGAGTGTGTTGCCATTTTCTTCTCCAGCGGATCTTCCTGACCCAGGGATTGAACCCACATCTCCTACATTGCAGGTGAATTCTTTACCACTGAGCCACCAGGGAAGCCCTTGGAATGGTAGCTGATTTGAATATGTAAATTATCATTTATATACATTAGTTTACCTTTCTTAGTTTTCCTTGAAAGAGGTTTTCAAATATTTAGCCTTAAAATTTCATTATTAACAATTGCATCTGTTCAAATTTCATATGAACAATTTCAATCTCACACATAATTAAATAAATGCAAATTCATACAGTAATCAGATGGTCTGAAAGGACTGGCATTTCATGATATACACCTGTATTTGAATCGTAGCTCCATTATTTAAGAGGTAAGCATCGTTGGGCAAGCTACTTAAGAAAGTGAATACTTTTAATGTGCTTGCTATATCCTCAGCACTGCTATAAGCACTTAATGTTATTTATCTAATTCTCAGTTTCCTATATTTATGGAAAGATAGTAAGACCTTCCACCATCTGTTGATACTGTTGGGAGTATTAAAAGAAATAATGCATATTAAGTACATAGCCAGAAATTTAAAAAATCATTTATAGCATATGTAACTTATTATCTAATACCAACAAAGATGAGAAAAGGATAATCAGTGTTTGAAATATACATTTATTTGGAATTATAAATATTAATAGGAATATTCTCTCTGGAAAGCAATTTGGCTACATGCATAAAGTTTTAAATTGTTTCCTTGGCATAGTGATTACACATTTAGGAATCTATACTAAGGAAATAATCTGAAATATTGAAAGAGATTTATATTTATCATAGAATTATTTATAATTGCAATAGGTAGATTCAACTTAATATTAAACAGTAGGGGAATAGTTAGAGAAAGTCATGATTTATCCATATAATGTAACATTCAGCAGCTATTAACAAAATGTTTATGAAGAGTTTTAATATCAAGGGAAAATGATACAACTTTAAGTAAAAAAGCATACAAGTCATAATACAATAAGTGTAAAAATGATAATAAAATATGGATTGGAAAAAAACCTGCTAGTAGTGGTTGGATCAGAGAAGTAGAACCAGTGTGAATGATGTGGGTGATACAGAATAGGGGAATAGACTTTTAAGAAATTCTGGTATCTGATTAAGAAGTATATCATAGTACTCTTGCTATTGTGCTTTAATATGTTGGGTGAGCTGGGCCCTTATGGGTCAGCTGGGTGGTAGTGAGGAAGGAGAGCTGAAAGTGAGGTTGGAGAGCGAGGGTATGTAGGAACCTGTGAGAATGAGCTATAACACATGAGGACAAACACTCATATTTGTCCTGTGAATGTTAACCTTTGGGTAATCAGTATTATCTTTATATATTCTACTGAGCATTATTTTTAGTATTAGAAAAAATCATAAACATTTTATTAGATAACAATATAATGAATAATGTATAAGGATTAAAGGCTGATTACAGTGGCATCAACTTAAATCAGTAAATGGTGGATTTACCAGGCCACGAACTTTGATCTGTATTTTACAACTCTCCTCATAGTCTTTGCAGTTACACTTCAAAAGCTGAGTTCAGTTTGTCAGGTTCTGAGAGGAATCACAGTGATTTTTATAGCTGGTAAATTTTCATTCATCTGTACTGCTAGTGTTTAGACAAGCCTCAAATAATTTGTTCTAAGCTTTGGAAGAAATTGTGTTGATTAATGTAAAGTATGTATGTGTATATTTTAATTTTGAAATGATCTCGTTTCCAGAACAGTACAGGAACCTTTTCTTTCCTTCCTTAATCATTTGCGAGTAATTTGTTAACCTCATATTCTGTATTCACCAGAAACTTTAGTGTAAGATTCCTACAAACAAGGATATCTTCCTTTGAGAAATGACTGATTTGGGGGCTACAGCAAGGAAAGTACAAAATGGGACAAGAAAATCTTGTGCCAGGAAACAGAGACGTGCTCAAACATGATGTGATTGTTGTTGGTTAGTTGCTAAGTCGTATCTGACTTTTGCAACCCCATGGACTGTAGCCCGCCAGGCTCCACTGTCCATGGGATTTTCCAGGCAAGAATACTGGAGTGGGTTGCCATTTCCTTCTGCAGGGGATCTTCCTGAGCCAGGGATTGAACCCATGTCTCCTGCATTTGGAGGTGAATTCTTCACCACTGAGCCACCAGGGAAGCTGGGGGTTATTCAGATAGGCCCAGTGTAATCACAAGATTTCCTGGAAGTGGAAGAGGAGGAGTTTGGAATGAAGTGATATGAGAAGGAATCAATATACCATTGCTGGCTTGAAGATGGGGCATGGGTCACCTGGGCCAAGGAACGTGGGCAACCCCTAGAAGCTGATAAGCATAACAATCAGTTGTTGCATAATTTAAAACATTTTGTCTTAAAACATACATGGATAATAGCCTAGACTAGAATAAGAAATTTGTGTGACTTTTAAAAATAAGTGATACGTCAAAGACTGTGGGTGCTTTTTCAGATTTTGCACCAATGGCCACGATGAACACTCATGGCCATGTACTCACTCTCCTTTTTCCCTGTTATTAAGGAGAGAAGCACTGTCTCACTTAAATACTGTTAAGAGCAGAAAGATAACTGTAAATTACCAATTCATTTTCTTTCTGCTCCAGATTCACCCTTCAGTACCTGCTCTGCAGTAATGGACTGGACTCTAACCATTTCTCCTTTACTAGGTGCTAAAGGGGTCAGGATGCTGGAGGGGAAGGGATTTTTTTCCTTAGTTTCCTA